>NC_057809.1:499808934-500412922 GCF_018294505.1 Triticum aestivum | reverse complement strand
CGCCCCTACCTAGTGCCTTCCTGGTTGATGTCTTGACATAGGGTCCAAGTCCTCTGGATCATGTTTCTTCCGAAAATCACGTTCCCGAAGGTTTCATTCCGTTTGGACTCCGTTTGATATTCTTTTTCTGCGAAACTCTAAAATAGGCAAAAAAAACAGCAATTCTGGGTTGGGCCTCCGGTTAATAGGTTAGTCCCAAAAATAATATAAAATTGTATAATAAAGCCCAATAATGTCCAAAACAGGATATAATATAGCATGGAACAATCAAATTATAGATACGTTGGAGACGTATCAGGGTTCTAAGGCAAATAATTTTTGCGGGCGGAAAATACTTAGTTATAAAAGCATCTTTGCACTTATTCCAAGAATTGATACTATTGCGATCCACAGAAGAATTTTTTTTGCAGAATCACGCGAAGAAAACGTAAATAATTTCATCTTCACAATATCATCGTCCACATATTTTTTTCTTTTGCATATCACATAATTCCACGAAGGTATTAAGATGGGATGCGGCATCCTCATTAGGAGTACCGGAAAATTGATATTTCATAACAGGATTCAGCAAAGCAGTATTAATATCACAAGATTCTGCACTAGTGGAGGGAGCAATCAGAGTGCCAATAAAACTTTGTTGTTGGTATTTGAGAAATCACACAACTTGGTGTTCTCTTGAGCCATGATGACTACACAACAAGATTGCACTCAAAAACAGATCCGACAAGAAAACGGCAAACGAAAAAGAGGGCGAATAAAATGGCAAATTTTCATGAAGTGGGGGAGAGGAAAATGAGAGGCAAATGGCAAATAATGTAAATTGCGAGGAGATGAGATTTGTGATTAGGAACCTGGTATATGTTGAAGATCCTCCCGGCAACGGCGCCAGAAATTCCTTTTGATCGCGGCTTTAAGCTATGTCGGTATTTCCCCAAAGAGAAAGGGATGATGTAGCACAACAACGGTAGGTATTTCCCTTAGTGATGAAACCAAGGTTATCGAACCAGTAGGAGAACCAAGCAACAACACGTAAACGGCACCTACACACAAATAACAAATACTCGCAACCCGACATATTAAAAGGGTTATCCTTTCGGGTAACAACGCCAGAAATTGGCAAACGGACGTGAATAAATTGTAGTAGATTGATAGATCTAACACCAAATAATAATAAATTGCAGCAAGGTATTTTGGTATTTTTGGGTTTAAAAGATCTGAAAATAAAAGTTAAATAAAATAGATCGCAAAGGAAAATAATATGAGAAAGAGACCCGGGGGTCGTAGATTTCACTAGTGGCTTCTCTCGAGAAAAATAGCAAACTGTGTGTAAATGAATTACTATTGGGAAATTGATAGAACTTCAAATAATCATGACGATATACAGGAAATGATCATTATATAGGCATCACGTCCAAGATTAGTAGACCGACTCCTGCCTGCATCTACTACTATTACTCCACACATCGACCGCTATCCAGCATGCATCTAGTGTATTAAGTTCATGGAGAAGCAAAGTAATGCAATAAGAATGATCACATGATGTAGACAACATCTATTTATGTAGAAATAGACCCCATCGTTTTATCCTTAGTAGCAACAATACATACGTGTCGGTTCCCCTTCTGTCACTGGGATCAGGCACCGTAAGATCGAACCCACTACAAAGCACCTCTTCACATTGCAAGATAAATAGATCAAGTTGGCCAAACAAAATCCAAATATCGGAGAAGAAATACGTGGCTATAAGTAATCATGCATATAAGAGATCAAAGAAACTCAAATAACTTTCATGGATAAAAAGAGATAGATCTGATCATAAACTCAAAGTTCATCGGATCCCAACAAACACACCGCAAAAGAGTTACATCATATGGATCTCCAAGAGACCATTGTATTAAGAATCAAACGAGACAGAGGAAGCCATCTAGCTACTAACTACGGACCTGAAGGTCTACAAAGAACTACTCACCTATCATCGGAGAGGCACCAATGGACGTGGTGAACCCCTCCGTGATGGTGTCTAGATTGGATCTGGTGGTTCTGGACTCTGCGGCGGCTGGAATTGATTTTCGTCGACTCCCCTAGGGTTTCTGGAATATTGGGTATTTATAGAGCAGAGAGGCGGTGCGGGAGGCCACTGAGGTGGGCACAACCCACCTGGGCGCGCCTGGGGGCCCAGGCGCACCCTGGTGGGTTGTGCCCCCCTTGGGGAACCCCTCAGGTGCTTCTCCGGCCCATTGGATGTCTTCTAGTCCATAAAAATTCCACAAAATGTTTCGCTGCATTTGGACTCCGTTTGGTATTGACTATCTACGATGTAAAAACATGCAAAAAAACAGCAACTGGCACTTGGCACTATGTCAATAGGTTAGTACCAAAAATGATATAAAATGATTATAAAACATCCAAGATTGTTAATATAAGAGCATGTAACAATCAAAAATTATAGATACGTTGGAGACGTATCACCACCGAAAGAGTCAATGCGGTGGAAGAAAAGAATACGAAGTTGACAGATAAAATTGATGAACTCATCTACGTCATGAAAGGTAAAGAAGAGGTAAAAGTGAATGCCATCACTGATGACGAAGTGAATGATGTTAATTTTATTGGTCGCAATAGCCATAATCCCAACTGGAAAAATAATGGATATGCTCCTAGATTACCTTATCCTAATAATAGAGGAGCACCCAACAATTTTAATGGAGGTCGCAAAAGCAATACAAATACTCTTGAGGATACTCTGATTTTTTATTGCTAGTCAAAATGAGCAGAATGACACCTTAAAAATATTCTAAAAATCATGATAACTTACTTGGTCATTTGACCGTTAAGATTTTTGGAATAACAAATGATGTGTAGATTCTTGATGGAAGAACCAAGAATATGGAAGCACAAGTGGCTAAAATTGTAGAGAGCCAAACCTTAATCTTAGCCAAGTTTGCAGGGAAATAGGAACCCAACCCAGTTGAAGATGTCAACATGATGGTAAGCAATGAAGAAAAGGCAGAAGAGCTTGATAAGAGACATGAGCCAGAATACACTTACACCATTGCAGACTTTGTGAAGATGATAGCAATGAAGCACCCACTACCTGAGGTAACAAATAATGAGGCATATAATGTCTTTGTTGATCACATTGCATCCAAGGTACATGAGTTAGATGATGAAACAAAGAAGTTGTACAATAAGTTTCCTGCTAAGCAATAAGATGATTTTGAACCTACTATAGAGATTGAGATTGGTTTAAATAAATTCAACGCTTTATGTGATCTAGGTGCTAGTGTTTCCACTATCCCTAAGTTAGTTTATGATAGTCTCAATCTAGTCCTTATGTTACTACTGTGATTAGGTTGACTATGGCTAATCTACTTTTACTCAATCAATAGGAAATAAGCATGGAGTTATAGTTCAAATAAATTATTGCCCTATCATGATTAATCTTGTGATAGTTTATATGCATGAAGATCTAATTGCTCCTATAATTCTTGGTAGGCCATTTCTAAGGTCTATTAAAGTTGTGATAAATGTGTTTGAGGGGAATGTACGATTTGACTTGCCTGCAAAAGATCCTTTTGTGAGACGTTTCGCCAGGAAAAAGAAAATGAATACCTACACTAGAGACGACATTATTGTCAATGCTAGAAGCTATGGTCTCGGTGCATTTGCACATACATGATATTCACTATGGTCGAGCTATCCAGTCGAAAATAAGCGCTTCGTGGGAGGCAACCCACGCAAATAAAGTAGAAAAGTAAGTTTTATTTTCGTTTCATTAAAAAGAGTGTTGAAGTTCTAGTTAAAGAAGTTGAGTTTGGAAGAGTCGTTCTAATGAAGGCTTTGATATGTGCAAAACTATTATGTGTTGTACTTATGTTTGGATTCCTAGATATATGCCTATGTATTATGTTGGAACTAACCCCACCAGAATTTTTAGAGAAGAGAAGTTTCGAAAGAAACAAATGCAAAGATGGAATTTCATGCGACCAAGGTGGTCGTATGGCTAGTCGTATGCCTTCCTGGTGGTTCCAACAGAAAACAACAAGAGGCAACAGAGTCATGAACGGCGTATCAGGCGAGTGCTAATGCTCGTATGGGCGGTTGTATGATCTGTTCGGAGAACTAGAGAAAGAGTCCAAAGCATATGACGATGCTTCGAGCGAGCACAAGCACTCCTATGGGCGGTCATATGACACCCTTGACCAGAAGAGAAAGAAGAATAGAGCATTTGACGGTGTTCATGCGAGCATTGCCGGTCGCGTCGACGGTCGTATGAGGTATGCACAGAAAGAATTTCGTTGGCAGAGAGAACGACGACCTTCCATACGAGTGGTCACGTGCTACTTCTTGAGCTTGCGTTGGTTTTTCCCATGAAGAGGAAAGGGTGATGCAGCAAAGTAGAGATAAGTATTTCCCTCAGTTAAGAACCAAGGTATCAATCCAGTAGGAGATACAAGCAAGCCTCAATCTATGCGCATGTACAAACAATCAAACACTTGCAGCCAACACGATAAAGGGGTTGTCAATCCCTTCACGGTCACTTGCAAAGGTGATATCTGATAGAGATAGATATGAAAGATTACTAAAATGTAAAAAAAATAAAAGTAAATAAATTGCAGCAAGGTATTTTTGGGTTTTTTGGTTTATAGATCTAAAAATAAATGATGGAAAATAGACCCGGGGGCCATAGGTTTCACTAGAGGCTTCTCTCTTGAAGGAAAATAATACGGTGGGTGAACAAATTACTGTCGAGCAATTGATAGAAAAGCACAAAGTTATGACGATATCCAAGGCAATGATTACGAATATAGGTATCACGTCCGTGTCAAGTAGACCGACTCCAGCCTGCATCTACTACTATTACTCCACACATCAATCGCTATCCAGCATGCATCTAGAGTATTAAGCTCACAAGAACGGAGTAACGCCTTAATCAAGATGACATGATGTAGAGGGATAAACTCAAGCAATATGATGAAAACCCCATCTTATTACCCTTGATGGCAACAATACAATACGTGTCTTGCTACCCCTACTTTGTCACTGGGTGAGATCACCGCAAGATTAAACCCAAAACTAAGCACCTCTCCCATTGCAAGAAGAACCAATCTAGTTGGCCAAACCAAACCGATAATTCGAAGAGAAATACAAAGATACCAAATGATGCATCTAAGGATTTAGAGAAGATTCAAACAATATTCATAGACAAACTGATCATAAATCCACAATTCACCAGATCTCGACAAACACACCGCAAAAAATGTTACATCGGATAGATCTCGAAGAACATCAAGGAGAACATGGTATTGAGGATCAAAGAGAGAAAATAAGCCATCTAGCTACTAGCTAAGGACCTGTAGGTCTGTGGTAAACTACTCACGCTTCATCAGAAGATTAGGGTTGGAGGAGCTCCGAGGGGCCCACAAGCCCTCAAGGCACCCCGCCCCCCACAGGGGCGCGCCCCGGTGGCTTGTGGCCACCTCGGGACTGCTCTGACTTCATCTCCAAGTCCTACGTGTGTCTTCTGGTCCAATAAAAATCACCGCGAAAGTTTTACTCGGTTTGGACTCCGTTTGATATTCCTTTTCTGTAAAACTCAAAAACAAGGAAAAACAGAAACTGGCACTGGGCTCTGGTTAATAAGTTAGTCCCAAAAATAATATAAAACAACGCATTAATGCATACAAAACATCCAAAACAGATAATATAATCGCATGGAACAATAAAAAATATATATACGTTGGAGGCGTATCAAGCATCGCCAAGCTTAATTCCTGCTCGTCCTCAAGTAGGTAAATGATAAAAATAGAATTTTTGATGTGGAAAGCTACCTAACATATTTATCTATGTAATTTTCTTTGTTGTGGCATGAATATTCAAATCCATAAGATTCAAAACAAAAGTTTAATATTGATATAAAAACAATAATACTTCAAGCATACTAATAAAATAATTGTGTCTTCTCAAAATAACAAGGCCAAAGAAAGTTATCCCTACAAAATCATATAGTCTGGCTATGCTCCATCTTCATCACACAATGTATTAAATCATGCACAACCCCGGTGACAAGCCAAGCAATTGTTTCATACTTTTGATGTTCTCAAACTTTTTCAACTTTCATGCAATACATGAGCGTGAGCCATGGATATAGCACTATAGGTGGAATAAAATATGGTGGTTGTGGAGAAGACAAAGAGAAGGAGATAGTCTCACATCAACTAGGCTTATTAACGGGCTATGGAGATGCCTATCAATAGATATCAATGTGAGTGAGTAGAGATTGCCATGCAACGGATGTAGAGGGATAAACTCAAGCTATATGATGAAAACCCCATATTTTTACCCTTTATGGCAACAATACAATACGTGTCTCGCTACCCCTACTTTGTCACTGGGTGAGATCACCACAAGATTGAACCCAAAACTAAGCACCTCTTCCATTGCAAGAAGAACCAATCTAGTTGGCCAAACCAAACGAATAATTCGAAGAGAAATACAAAGATATCAAATTATATGTATAAGAATTCAGAGAAGATTCAAATAATATTCATAGATAAACTGATCATAAATCCACAATTCATTGGATCTCGACAAACACAACGCAAAAGAAGATTACATAGGATAGATCTCCAAGAACATCAATGAGAACATGGTATTGAGGATCAAAGAGAGAAGAGAAGCCATCTAGCTACTAGCTATGGACCCCTAGGTCTGTGGTAAACTACTCACGCTTCATCGGATGGGCAATAGAGTTGATGAAGAAACCCTCCATGATCGAATCCCCCTCCGGGAGGGTGCCAGAAAAGGTCCCTAGATGGGATCTCACAGGTACAGAAGGTTACGGCGGCGGAAAAGTATTTTGGTGGATGCTTCTAGTCGTTTGGGAATATTTGTGATTTATAGGCGAAAGATTAGGGTTGGAGGAGCTCTGAGGGGCCCACAAGCCTTCAGGGCGCTCCTCAGGGCGCGCCCCTGTGCCTTGTAGCCACCTCGGGACTCCTATGACTTCAACTCCAAGTCCTACATGTGTCTTCTAGTCCAAGAAAAATGAGCGTGAAAGTTTTATTCCGTTTGGACTCCGTTTGATATTCCTTTTCTGTAAAACTCCAAAACAAGGAAAAAACAAAAACTGCCACTAGGCTTTGGGTTAATAAGTTAGTCCCAAAAATAATATAAAATAGCGTATTAATGCATATAAAACATCCAACACAGATAATATAATAGCATGAAACATTCAAAAATTATAGACACGTTGGAGACGTATCATCCCGCTCGTATGGCCAGTCGTATGACGCTCCGGCGGCCATAAACAGCCTGACGAAGAAGGTATTTGCTATGTCTCCAAGAATCTATAATTTTTTATTGTTCCACTCTATTATAATATCAATCTTGAATGTTTTATATACATTTACAAGCAATTTTATACTCCCTCCGTCCCAAAATTCATGTCGCAAGGGCGTTTTTGCATTTTCGTCCTTCGAATTGTCCCAACCAAACCCGCAGTCCACCACGTCTCCTTCCTTGCTCTCTTCATCGCTCCCCCACGCCAGCGACGGTGCTACCTCCCCCCTCCGTCCCACGCCCCACGCCGGCGACGGCGCTGCCTCCCCCCTCCATCCCACGTCCCATGCCCCTCTCCGCCGCACCACGTCGTCACCTTGTCTCCCATGCCAAAACAGAGAAAGCACAAGGTTCAATTTTTGCCCCCACCTGGTTCCCCTGCGGGTCGTGGATCACCTCCTCGCCGGCTAGCCTCCATCGACCTCATCCCTTCCCCCGCAGCCCCACCTCGTCCCTTCTACATCATCTTCGGCCGATGGCCCCGCCATGCCGCAGCTCCTTCGCCAGCAAGTCGACGCCGTCGTCCACCTTGTGTCGCTATCGCCAGAAGGTAGAAGACGCTGTCCACTCATGTTCATCCACTGCACCATCGTCCAGCACCTCAAGGCCGACATCGCCTGGAGCTCCTGTTCAAGATTTCAGATTCAGAGATGAGTACTGAAACTAGTCGATGCTAAGATTCAGACTAAAGTTAGTGTCAAAACTTTCAATTTTCTCCTTGATGTGAGCATTTCTAGTTTGATCCACAGATTCAGACTAAAGCTTTGTTTTGTTTTGAAACTCAATTCAAGTTCCATTGCTATGCACTGATTTCAGCTCATGTGGTGTGCCTGACGTTCCATCATGCCAGTTGCATTTCAGTACATAAGCACATAGCAGGTATGAAACCCCTAGGAAATCAGCCTTGTTGTCACTGAAGATCACTGATCTTGTGCAGGAGCTCCTTGAGGTACTCGATAGCTTCACTGAGAATAGAACCCCTATCCATCTTCCCATTGCAACCACATACATCAGTTCACTAGACTAGCCAGGCATAGAGAGAAATGATAGTTGGTGAATTCTATGCAGACAAGAAGTACCACTCATGCTCAAGGTGAACTTTTTTCAGAAAAAGAACCATAACAGATCATTCATGCTCTTTTTCAGCTCACAAAACCCAGGCATTTTTTTATACGTTGCGAAACTGAAACATTCTCATTTTTTAAACAAACACACACCAATAGGAGTATAGGGGATATATCTTACATTAGTTATAAATTATTGTAATTGACGTCTTTTGAACACTTACACAATGTATAGTAGCCTCCAGTATCTGCAGTTGCATTTTTATGGCCGTGCAATAACCATGATTTAAAACTTTGTTTTTTGCAATATGTCTATAACCTCTCATAATTGATTAGTACCTGAATAATATACAACACTAATAGATAGCTATAGTATATTTGACAGAATTTGTCGGTTGCACAACTCATGGACAGCGGACGCATCTAATCCGTATAACAAGAAATAGCTAGGAATAAAACTATGCTACTTGTTTAGTCCTAGGAATATAAGTTCAGTAGCCTTTCTAAGTAAGGCAAGATTACGGCCATGCCAATAGAGATAATCATCAGTAGAGCTAAACATAAAAGTTGGGACTGCGGATACTGGAGTAAATCACAAAGCTAGACATACCAAGGAGTGTGAACAAGGCTTATGTACTTATGTAATCCAAATAATTCAGTTAATCTAAATAACCCAGATAATATCAGCAGCTAAATCATAAGGGTGAAGAAGTATTCAAAGAGATGGGAGTAGTTTCTAGATTGACATCTGAGGGTTGCCAAGCATTGCCAAAACTGTTTCAATTCGGTTTCGTATCTTTTACGAAGGCCTATTTAGAATATTCAGAAACTGAACATTTTTACAACCTAAACATTTCCAGATAGTAGCTCAAAACTGTCTAACAATGATACTTCACTTAGTGTGACAATTCCTGTCATGATGGTACCACATTCAGCAGGCAAGAATCTGAAGGACTTATTGGATCATGGAGCAAGGGGTAAGTACATATTCTTCTTGCAATAAGTGGTTTAGCCGGACATGCAAAATTCTCCTTACTACGTATTGTTAGCTATTGAACTTTGTACCACTCCAGTGGTGGATTTTGGGTAGTTAAACATCTCTACTCTCTTATTTCTGCTTATTGTTTTAATATTTTGCCAGATCATTTTGCGGACGATATTCCATTAGTTTGACAACATTCTTTCTAATAAATCATAGTACAAACAGTTTCTACAACCATTCTCTTGTTTGTTCCTCTAGTACTGATAGAGGTCCCAGAGCTGTGGATGCATCTATGTGCTTGTGAATCCATGCTAAATTGGAGTGGAGTGCATTTTTTAACACAAGTCAGTTACTTAATTATCAGGTCTATACTCATGTGCCATGCATAAATAGTGTTATCTTGAATGACTGATCTAAGTCAATATCTTACGAGTTAATTTTTGATACAACAAGCAACAACATGACGAAGGGATTACAACAATAACAGTTACTATAGATCAATCGACAAGGGAAGGATAGCAGAAGACCAGAGATTATATTGTACCTTCTTCAGAGAAGATCAACGGCGAAGAACAGCAGGTCAGCACAAGCACGAGCTCCACCGGCAAGCATGCAGCATGGGCGAGCGTGCACGCACCCGACCGTCGGTAATACTCCAATGGCAGTGGCATCGGTTTTTGATCACCGGAGGAGCTACTGACGAGCTCTAATGGCAGCAAGCGGCGGACCACCACGGCTAGGCAAACTAGCAACCAATGGACAGGGGAAAAGTGACCTGGAGGACCCGAAGATCACCCTGAAGCTGTTGAGCCGCTCGGGGAAACCAGAGGAGGAGTGATGGCGTTGAGCTCGTGTGCGGAATTGGCGGCCGGAGTGGGAGCAGACGGGACCGATTCCGTCGATCAGCGGCTTGCCAGCAAGCGTGGCTCAAGGAGGGCGTAGGTATCGGCGTGGTGGAGCTCCTGGTATGCTCGGGAAGGACTGAGGAGGTGCGACGATGCCGAGCCCCTGTGCGGACGCCGCTGCTGGAGGAGGAGGAGACGGGATCATTTTTGGAGTGGGGGCAGCTCCTGTGCGGAATCAGTGGCCGGCAGCAGGGGAGAATCTGCAGGATAAGATGCAACAGCGGCAGGAGCTCCACCGGCCTTGAGCCTAGCCGGCGGCAGGATCTTCCCGCGACCTGAGCCTGTGTGCGGGTTGCTTTGAGAGAATTCGAATTTGCAGAAGGGTGTTTTTGTAAAATATGCGGTAGTTAAAATTTGAAACCCCCTGCGACGTGAATTTCATGATGGGGAGAGTATCATTTTTGGGACCAACCTATTAACTCAGTGCCCAGTGCCAGTTGTTGTTTTTTGCTTATTTTTTACTTTGCAGGATTGCTTATTTTTTTAGTTTGTGGGATATTAATACCAAACGAAGTCCAAATGCTACGAAACTTTTTGGAGATTTTTTTTCTCGTGATAAGAGACCCTCGAAGCTTTTGGAGGCCACGAGAAGATGAAAGTGGGGCCCACTAGGCACCAGGGCAAGCCAGGGGCCTCAAGCGTGCCCTGGTGGGTAGTGGGGCCCACGAGCATTGTTTTGACCTACCTCCGCCTCTATAAATACTTGTAGGATCGAAAGTATGTCTAGAGGGGGGTGATTAGACTACTTTACCAAATAAAAATCTATCATTCTCCCAATTTTAGTCTTTGGCAGATTTTAGCTATCTTAGCACACGTCAAGCAATCTTAACACAATTCAAGCAAGTATGCAAAGAGTCTATGAGCAGCGGAAAGTAAAGCATGCAACTTGCAAGAATGTAAAGGGAAGGGTTTGGAGAATTCAAATGCAATCAGAGACACGGATGTTTTGTCGTGGTTCCGATAGGTGGTTCTATCGTACATCCACGTTGATGGAGACTTCAACCCACGGAGGGTAACGGTTGCGCGAGTCCACGGAGGGCTCCACCCACGAAGGGTCCACGAAGAAGCAACCTTGTCTATCCCATCATGGCCATCGCCCATGAAGGACTTGCCTCACTAGTGGTAGATATTTACGAAGTAGGCGATCTCCTTGCCCTTACAAACTCCTTGGTTCAACTCCACAATCTTTGTCGGAGGCTCCCAAGTGACACCTAGCCAATCTTGGAGACACCACTCTCCAAGAAGTAACAAATGGTGTGTTGATGATGAACTCCTTGCTCTTGTGCTTCAAATGATAGTCTCCCCAACACTCAACTCTCTCTCACAGGATATGGATTTGGTAGAAAGATGATTTGAGTGGAAAGCAACTTGGGGAAGGCTAGAGATCAAGATTCATATGGTAGGAATGGAGTATCTTGGTCTCAACACAAGTGTAGGTGGTTCTCTCTCAAAAAATATAGGTTGGAAGTGTAGGTATGTTCTGATGGCTCTCTCCATGAATGAAGAGTGGGTGGAGGGGTATATATAGCCTCCACACAAAAACTAACCGTTACACACAATTTACCAATCTCGGTGAGACCGAAGTGAAAAACTCGGTCAGACCGATTCAGCAAACCTAGTGACCGTTAGGGTTTTCGGTGGGACTGAGATGCAACTCGGTAGGACCGATATGATTAGGGTTAGGGCATAACGTAATCTCGGTGTGACCGATTACACAAACTCGGTGCGACCGATTTTGGTAATAAGCTAACCAGAAAGTTGGTCCGGTAAACTCGGTGGGACCGATCCCTCATTTTGGTGGGACCGAAATGTTACGAAAGAGAAGCAGAGAGTTTACATTACAATCTTGGTGGGACCGATCGCTCATCTCAGTAGACCGAAACATTACGAAGGGAAACAGAGAGATTACAACCCCATCTCGGTGTGACCGAAATCCCTATCGGTGAGACCGATTTGCCTAGGGTTTGTGGCAGTGGCTATGACATTTGAAACTCGGTGGCGCCGGATAAAAAGAATCGGTAGGGCCGAGTTTGACTTTTGGTTTAGGTCATATGTGGATGTGGGAAGGTAGTTGAGGGTTTTGGAGCATATCACTAAGCACTATGAAGCAAGAACCTCATTAAACAACACCTCATCCCTCCTTCATAGTATTGGCTTTTCCTATAGACTCAATGTGATCTTGGATCACTAAAATATAAAATGTAGAGTCTTGAGCTTTGAGCTTGAGCCAATCTTTTTGTCCTTAATATTTTGAGGGGTCCACATTCCTCATCCATGCCATGCCATTCATTGAGCTTTTCCTGAAATATTAATCTTGGAATAGCATTAGCTCAATGAGCTATATGTTGTTAGGAATTACCAAAACCACCTAGGGATAGTTGCACTTTCAATCTCCCCCTTTTTGGTAATTGATGACAACATATAGATCAAAGCTTCGACAAATGATAATAAGAGTGAAAAACATTGTCGCTTTGAGAAGTATGCGAAAAGCAAGAGCTCCCCTAAATTTGTGCATAGTTTATGATTTGCTTTGGACTGCAAATGCACAAATAGTTAGGCTCATGGGTTACTCTTCCATGTCACATACATCTTGGTGGAGCGCTCGAAATGATAATAATTAAATGCATGCACTCATCACCAAGCATTGTATAGGGATAAAAAGATAATGTTATCCAACAGGCATTAAGGTAGCATATGATCAAACACATGATCATCCAAGTATCACATAGACAAAAGGTATCTCAAACAGGCAAAGCAAATAAAGCTCAACCACCAAAGCAAGAGAGAATAAGAAGCAACGCTCTCTCTCGAAGCCTTTGATCTATACATTTTTCTCCCCCTTTGGCAACAAGTTACCAAAAAGTTCCTAGAAAATGCATAGCACTAAATCGTCTCTCAGGCTTGGTCTTCAGGTGGTGGTGTCCGGATAACTCCAAGAACGAAGGCTTCAGTCGAAGTAGACGGAGCTGATGGAGTAGGTGCTGGAGCTGGTGGCACAGAAGCTGTCGCTGGTGCAGATGACGTGGCTCTAGTGTCTGGAACAGGCACTGCAGCAGACCTCTGAGCTCTAGGCACTCTGGCAAATGCATCAGTGGTTGTCTTGCCCTTCCTCTCCTGCATATCATCTTGAAGTTGCTCCACAATAGACTAAATCTCAGTTACCTTCACATCCAAGTCATAGAATTTTTGCTCCACGGTTCTTTCCAGGCACTCCTGGTTTTGAGTCAGAGTGGCCAGTCCCTTCTCAATCCTCAGAGTGGATGCAATCAGGTAGCCAAGCTGATCTTGCTTGCTCTTCAAGAGATACTGAGATGCTTCTTCAGTAGTTGGCATCCTTGCAGCCTTTTCAGCTTTTGCCTTCTCCTTCTTGGCTTGTGCTTGCACAGAAGATGGTTCATCCTCATTCATAACCACAGTGTTGTCCTCGATGTCTGGATAGGTAGGCATGTGCTCCTTGTCCAGCAGATATGTACCAGTGCCCATCTTGGAGTTGATCAGCTCCTGGATCTGTGGGGCATACCCACAACTCCTCTTTTGATCTGAAGTTGTCCTCTTGATAGTTTCAACTATTAGGCTCATGACTTTGAACTTCTGTGGGACATCAAAGATGTGAAGCAAGTTAATTGCATGGCCTCTGATCATCTTGTGATCACCTGACTTTGGCAAGAGAGTGTGCCTGAGGATCCAGTTGATGGTTGGCAAGCCTGACAGAAGGTAATGTACAGATCCAAACTTATGTGTCTCAAGAGCAACATCTGGGATCTCCTTGTACATGTGTGCCATTGTGTTGTGATCCTTCTTCCTGTTGGCATAGACATCCAAGTCATCTTCACTCTCTTTTGGGGCATTGATCAACTTCGCCCATTCAGCAATCGTGGACTGGTACATCGTACATTCAGACATCCAGACAATCCTTCCATCTGGGTAGAAATGAGCTGTGGAGTAAAACTGCATGATGAGCTCATCATTCCATTTTGTGAGCTTCTGAGCCACAAACTCATCGACTCCACAAGCCTTGAAATTGTCATGTACACTTGGATAGTGATCCTCATTCTTCTTGATGTAGTCCCAGTCGACCCATCTCATGTCACACACTATGGGCTTCTTGTCAAGCAAGATGGTCTCATAGAAGTCCTGTTGTTTCTTTGTATGGAACCTGTAATCCACAACAGTCCTTCTCCTGGTGGCATATGGATCTGACTCTCTCCATAGCATCATACCTGAGTCCTTCCTAATCTTCATGTTCTCAGCAACTGGATGAGCATCGTTGTGATCTGGGATTTTTGGCTTCAGCTTCCTCAAGACATGTGACTCATCATCTTCTTCTTCCATTTCAGCTTCAGGCACTGAGGCCTTGTTCTTTTCCTCGGCAGGGATGTTCCCGGTGCTCCTCTTCAGTTTTGGCTTTGGAGCTGGAGCAACAGCCTTTGGAGCAGTCTTAGGCTTAGATGGAACAACCCCTACCCTGATGGCATCACCCATAAGCTTCTGAGCTTTGGGTGCTGGTGCAGCATCTTCTTCTTCCTCTTCAGAATCTGTCATGATTGAGGATCTCCCAAGCACTCTAGCAGTGGTATGTTTGACCCTCTCCTTCCTCTTCTGCAGCAGCCTCTTTGGGTTCAGATTCCAAAGGGACTTGAGTAGATGCTCTGGCCTTAGACATTGGAATCCTATTTGCACGAACCTTTTGCTTCATGCCTGGCTTGGTGGCAGCAGCAGTGCTATATTCCTTCTTAACCACTTTCTTCTTGGAAGTGGCCTCATCCTCAACTGCCACATAGTCTTCATCCTCAGATTCAGAGGTCTTCTTCTTTCTGGCCCTGGTGGCAGTTTTGGGTAAGTTGCTTGAGGTGCTCCTGCTACCATCATCTGAACTGCTAGAGGGACTAGTGCCCTCACTCAGGTGAACCTACTCCTCTGACCTGTTCTGGCTGTCACTCTGATCAGACATATTGCAAACACTGACAACAGACCCTATGAATAGATATAGATGAGATAGAGTGGATGAGCATCACAAAATGCAGAGGTTTTTGCAAAAGAATGAGTCAAAAACTTAGTTTTAGTTTTCCACAGCAAGCATTTCGGATCAACCTATTTGTAAACTCGGTGATACTAAAGCAACTGTTGGAACCTAAACTAGTGAACTCGATCAGACCGAGTCACAGTTTGGTGGCACCGAGACTGCTAGGGTTTCACAAAGTCCTGAACTCAGTCACACCGATTTGCAATTCTCTGTCAGACCGAGAACCACATGTGCAATGGCCTGAGCCGAATCGGTGGTACCGAGTTCCACAACTCGGTGGGTACGAGATGGTTTCGGCGGAAACCTAACCCTAAATTCTTAATTCACGACTAAACTACAGAGTGTTTTGACTGGATAGAGTGATCTCAATCGTGGCAAGATACATGGCAAAGCAATGTGCTGGGAAATCGGAGATAGAACAGCAGAGTGATCGAGTTCATACCCTAGCTCGGTGATGAACTCGCTACAGCGACAACGGCAGGGTTGATTCCCGTTGACAGCGGCGGAGACCAGCGGCACGAGGCGGCTGGCGATGAGGAAGACGATCCGGAGACCCTGGAGGCAGAGCGGGCTAAGCGCGGGTCGAGGAGGTTTGGAAAGTTTTCCAAAATTTGACCCGTGGGTATATATAGCCCGACCCTATCGGTGTGACCGAGTGGAACAACTCGGTGGCACCGAGATTCATAACTGCAAGCAGTTACTGAAACTCGGTGTGACCGGAAGGTTCGAATTGGTTGCACCGAGGTAGAAAACCTAGATCGACTTAGTGATCTCAGTATGACCGAAATGGGTGAATCGGTCAGACCGAAACGCACAAAGAAGTTTTGGAAGTTTAAGTCTATGACGAATCGGGGACTCCGAGTGCTCCTCACGAAGAGTGGTTTGAATCTGACTTGATCAAATTTTGTGATGCAGCATGAATAGAGTTTGAGATGAGAAAAGCATAGATAGCTAGAGAAGGTTCTTAGCCATTCTTGTCCATCCACTTGGCCAAAAGAAAAGGAAACCAATCAATCAAAACAACAAGTGGATGTCCTCGAATGGGTAAATTATACAACCAACATGCTCACACAATAAAATGGCAAATGAAATATGTAGCAAAGCATACACAAACAATTCCAGCATCTATCAAGCAATTGGTGATGACTAGGTCATCTATATATGAGTATATTGACTTGGGAGTCAAATGAGAACATTTGATCATAGGTCATACTCATCGTTTTAGCACAAGTGGGGTTACCATTTTTACATAAAGCGTTGTTGTGTTCACACCTTTAGAGTTGCTTTAACTCAATTGTTAGAGTAAAGCTCCCCCTAGATGTGAGATCCCCCCCTAAGAGGGATGAACTAACCTTGGGTTTTGTCAATGATGACTTCATGTAGGTGTTGAAGATGTGGATGCTCTATGTTGATGTAGATCATTTGAAGCTATCCTTTGGAGTGAGTTGCACTTTCAATACCTACACGGGTTAGTCCCACAAGGAACAAACAACGATATCCATAGACATAGAGTGATGCACACACAAGATGATGTCTATGAAAGCTTTAGATTACCTTGTCCCTTGTCTTACCAACAAGAGGGTTTGTGACTCCTTGAACTAGTGCAAGATGTGGAAGTTGATTGCACTTGTTCTTGCCAAAATGATAAGAGTGAAGTGTATTGGCGGAGTCACCCTCAAGAACTCTCTAGTTCTTCTTCTTCGGGATCCACACCATCTTGATGGGAATCCTCGGAGTTGTAGTTGTACTTGATGAAGTGGAACTTGATGTAGTCTTGGGAACCCACTTGACCAAGGCCTTAGGAGCTTCTTCAAATGCATCAATTTCCTCTTCAAGCTTGTCCTTGCCTTTTTACTTGTGGTCTTGTGGTGGAAGATCATCTTGAGCTTGTGTCCCTTTGGATGAAGTAGGATCATACTTCTCTTGTTGAGGAAGAAACTTTGTCTTGGGGTATTGATCTTCTTCCCACTCAACTCCATTGGCATTGGACTTGATGGTGATTCTTCTCTTATACTTCTTCTTTTGGGAGAATCTTCTCTTCTCTTGTGGGGAGCCGTACACTCATTGGAGTAGTGTCCGGGTCTTCCACAGTTGTAGCAGTTTCGCTCTCGACTAGAAGATCTTTTGTCATTGTAGGACCTTGACTTGGAACTCCTTTCCTTGCTTCTACTCTTGTAGAACTTGTTGACGTTCTTCACCATTAGGCTCAATTCTTCATTGAAGGTTTGTTTCTCACTTGATGATGTGGGAACTTCACATGAGGCTTTGCAAGCACCACTTGACTTGTTATGGAGCTCCTCCTTATCCTTGAGTGACATCTCATGAGCAACAATTCTTCCAATGACTTCCGTTGGCTTGAGATCTTTGTAATTTGGCATCATTTGGATCAATGTGCATACGGTATCGTATTTTCCATCCAAGGCTCTTAGGATCTTCTTGATGATGAATTTCTCGGTCATCTCTTCACTTCCTAAGCCGGCAATCTCATTTGTGATAAGAGCAAGCCTAGAGTACATTTCAGTGACACCTTCACCATCCTTCATTTTGAACTTGTCAAGTTGACTTTGAAGCACATCCAACTTGGATTCCTTGACGGAGTCTGTACCTTCATGCATATCAATCAAAGTATCCCAAATTTCCTCTGCATTCTCAAGACGGCTGATTTTGTTGAATTCTTCGGGGCACAATCGTTTAAGAGGATATCACAAGCTTGAGCATTGTATTGTAGCATCTTCAACTCATCCGCGGTAGCTTCACGATTCGGTTCTCTCCCATCAAAGAATTCACCTTGCAAGCCAACACACACAATAGCCCAAACGGCGAGGTTATGTCCAAGAATATGCATTTTCATCTTATGCTTCCAACTAGCAAAATTTGTACCATCAAAGTAAGGACCTCTATGGTGATAATTTCCCTCGCTAGACGCCATACCCTCCTAGGTTGTGAAACCAAGGCTATGACCACCAAAAGCTATGGAAATCAAAGCAAATGGAGACCAAAGCTCTGATACCACTTGTAGGATCGAAACTATGTCTAGAGGGGGGTGATTAGACTACTTGACCAAATAAAAATATAACCTTTTCCCAATTTTAGTCTTAGGCAGATTTTAGCTATCTTAGCACATGTCAAGCAATCTTAACACAATTCAAGCAAGTATGCAAAGAGTCTATGAGCAACGGAAAGTAAAGCATGCAACTTCCAAGAATGTAAAGGGAAGGGTTTGGAGAATTCAAACGAAATCAGAGACACGGATGTTTTGTCGTGGTTCCGATAGGTGGTGCTATCATACATCCACGTTGATGGAGACTTCAACCCACGGAGGGTAACGGTTGCGCGAGTCCACGGAGGGCTCCACCCACGAAGGGTCCACGAAGAAGCAACCTTGTCTATCCCATCATGTCCATCGCCCATGAAGGACTTGCCTCACTAGCGGTAGATATTCATGAAGTAGGCGATCTCCTTGCCCTTAGAAACTCCTTTGGTTCAACTCCACAATCTTTGTCGGAGGCTCCCAAGTGACAACTAGCCAATCTAGGAGACACCACTCTCCAAGAAGTAACAAATGGTGTGTTGATGATGAACTCCTTGCTCTTGTGCTTCAAATGATAGTCTCCCCAACACTCAACTCTCTCTCACAGGATATGGATTTGGTAGAAAGATGATTTGAGTGGAAAGCAACTTGGGGAAGGCTAGAGATCAAGATTCATATGGTAGGAATGGAATATCTTGGTCTCAACACAAGTGTAGGTGGTTCTCTCTCAGAAAATATAGGTTGGAAGTGTATGTATGTTCTGATGGCTCTCTCCATGAATGAAGAGTGGGTGGAGGGGTATATATAGTCTCCACACAAAAACTAACCGTTACACACAATTTACCAATCTCGGTGAGACCAAAGTGAAAAACTCGTTCAGACCAATTCAGCAAACCTAGTGACCATTAGGGTTTTCGGTGGGACTGAGATGCAACTCGGTAGGTCCGATATGGTTAGGGTTAGGGCATAACGTAATCTCGGCATGACCGATTACACAAACTCGGTGGGACCGATTTTGGTAATAAGCTAACCAGAGAGTTGGTCAGGTAAACTCAGTGGGGCCGATCGCTCATTTCGGTGGGACCGAAATGTTACAAAAGAGAAACAAAGAGTTTACATTGCAATCTCGGTGGGACCGATCGCTCATCTCAGTAGGACCGAAATGTTACGAAGGGAAACAGAGAGATTACAACCCCATCTCGGTGTGACCGAAATCCCTATCGGTGAGACCGATTTGCCTAGGGTTTGTGGCAGTGGCTATGACATTTGAAACTCGGTGGCGCCGGATAAAAAGAATCGGTAGGGCCGAGTTTGACTTTTGGTTTAGGTCATATGTGGATGTGGCAAGGTAGTTGAGGGTTTTGGAGCATATCACTAAGCACTATGAAGCAAGAACCTCATTAAACAACACCTCATCCCTCCTTGATAGTATTGGCTTTTCCTATAGACTTAATGTGATCTTGGATCACTAAAATATAAAATGTAGAGTCTTGAGCTTTGAGCTTGAGCCAATCCTTTTGTCCTTAATATTTTGAGGGGTCCACATTCCTCATCCATGCCATGCCATTCATTGAGCTTTTCCTGAAATATTAATCTTGGAATAGCATTAGCTCAATGAGCTATATGTTGTTAGGAATTACCAAAACCACCTAGGGATAGTTGCACTTTCAATACTCTAAGATCCCCAAATCCTTAGGGGAGTCCACTTCCGCCATCGCAAGTTCCAGAACCACGAGTTCCAATCTAGAGGCCTTTTCCAACACTTTGCCAGAGGGGGAACAATCACGGAGGGGTTCTTCATCATCCTTGTTGCCCCTCCGATGATGTGTGAGTAGTTTACCATAGACCTACGGGTCCGTAGTTAGTAGCTAGATGACTTCTTCTCTTTTTTCGATCTTCAATACAATGTTATCCTTGGTGTTCTTGGAGATCTATTTGATGTAATGACTTTTGTGGTGTGTTTGTTGGGATCCGATGAATTGTGATTTTATGATCAAATCTATCCATGAATATTATTTGAATTTTCTCTAAACTCTTTTATGCATGATTGTTATAGCCTCATATTTCTTCTCTGAATTATTGGTTTGATTTAGACAACTAGATTGATTTTTCTTGCCATGGGAAGAGGTGTTTTGTGATGGGTTCGATCTTGCGGTGCTCAATCTCAGTGACAAAAAGAGACATTACACGCATGTATCATTGCTATTAAGGGTAACAAGATAGGGTTTATTCATACGTGAGTTTTTCTTGTCTACATCATGTGATCTTGCTTAAGGCATTACTCCGTTTTTCTATGAACTTAATACACTAGATGCATGTCGGATAGCGGTCGATGTGTGGAGTAATAGTAGTAGATGCTGGCAGTAGTCGGTCTACTAATCTTGGACGTGATGCCTATATATATGATCATTGACATGGATATCGTCATAATTATTTTCTTTTCTATCAATTGCCCAACATTAATTTCTTTACCCACCGTATGTTATTTTCTTGAGAAGCTTCTAATGAAAACTATGGCTCGGGGTATATTTTATATCATATACTAAAACCAAAAAGACCTTGCTACAATTTTCTTCTATTTATTTTATTTTTTATTTTTATTAGATATATTTATCAAAAGCTATACAATTTAATCTTTCTCAATACCGTTGTGGGATTGACAACCCCTCTACGCGTTGGGTAGCTAGTATTTGTTGTTTGTGTGCAGGTGTTGTTTACATAGTGTTGCTTGGTTCTCCTACTGGATTGATAATGTTGGTTTGATAATAGAGGGAAATATTTATCTCTATTGTACTGCATCATCCTCTCCTCTTCGGGGAAATCCCAACGCAGCTCACAAGTAGCAGTATTTCTCCCTAATCTCTTTCCTTTCTTCTTCTTATTCCTCCAAACCTATCGAAACCCTACCACGACTTTTCCTGATCTCCCTACTCATATGATTTCAGTTCAAATCCTTCCTCGTGATCAATCTATGGTATGTTTCTCCTCCAATCCCCAACTTATTTTTCGTGAATCCATGTTCTACATGCCTAGCATTGCCATGTCTAGGGTATGCATATTTTATATCTAAATTTTGAGTTTGTCTTGCATTCATAGATGTTTTTAGAGGAGTATGATGTTGTGATTATCGTAGGATCAATATTGTTTCATTGTATTGGACTGAAAAATTATTTTGTAGATGCTTTCGAGGAGGTCTGCACATGCCATTCGCGGTGATGCACCGGGTTCGTCCACGAACACCGCATGGCAACAACAAGTTTTCACGCAGGGGATCGTCTTCACTGACCGTGAAGCAATGACAAAATACAAGAAGCTTCACACAAGGAAGATCAAAGCAATCAGATGGGATTGCGAGTGCATTACACGTATCCGTCATATCAATAATTTTTGATTGTTTCATGACATTATTTTCCAACTTTCACATACTTTTGGCAACAATTTATATTATTTTTGGGACTAACCTATTGATCTACTGCCCAGCGCCAGTTCCTATTTTCGCATGTTTTTCTATTTCTTAGAAAATCCATATCAAACAAAGTCCAAACGTGATAAAATTTAACGGAGAAATTGTATGGGATATATGGGATTTTTGGCACAAGAATCAACAAAAGGGGTGGCCCACAGGCCCCACAAGCTCAAGGGGTACACCCCTACCCTAGGGTGCGCCAGGCAGGCTTGTGGCCACCTCAGATGTCGGTTGGAGCTATCCTTCAGGTGCAAAGAAGCTGACGTCTAGAAAAAATCATGTTAAAATTTCAGCCCGATCGGAGTTACATATCTCCAGATATTTAAGAAACGGTGTTCGTCCAGAAAACAATGACGCAAAGTAGAGAAGAAATAGAGATAGAGAGAGAGATCCAGTCTAGAGGGGCTCCTTCCCCTAGGTGGGTGGGGAGGCCAAGGACCAGAGGAGGAAATCCTTCTCCCATGTAAGGGGAAGGCCAAGGAAGAAGAAGGGTGTGGCCGTCTCCCCTTCTCTTTCGGTGGCACCGGAGTGCCGCCGGGGGAGCCATCATGATGGTGATCTACACCAACAATTTTGTCGCTGTCATCACCAAGTTTCTCCCCCTCTATGCAGCAGTGTAACCTCTTATTTCCCTCTTTAATTTTTACTTGAACATGGTGCTTCATGCCACATATTATTATCCAATGATGTGTTGCCATCTTATGATGTTTGGGTAGATTTTTTTTGTCCCACGGGTTATTGTGGTATGGTGTGATTGATATGAGTTGGATGTTAATGTGGTGTTGTCCTATGGTGCCCTCTGTGATGCGCACACAGGTGGGAATTACCGCTGTGGGGTGTTGCAATACGTTCATGATTCACTTATAGTAGGTTGCGAGAGTGACAAAAGCTTAAACCCGAGTAAGGGGGTTGTTGAGTATGGGAGTAAAGGGGACTTTTTACTTAATGTTATGGTTGGGTTTATCTTAATGAACTTTAGTAGTTGCGGATGCTTGCTAGAGTTCCAATCATAAGTGCATATGATCCAAATACGAAAACTATGTTAGTGTATGGCTCTCCCTCATTGCATATGCTAAGTATCTATCGTGTTATATTCAATTGCCTATGGACAATCTCTCTTATTGTTCTCCAAAAAGCTTTCTACTAAACAATTAATTATTATTATCTCGCAAAATACTTCAAGTTTAATTCTTGCAAATTAGTTTTATTTCTTGTTGTTCTAGGTAAAGCAAATGTTGGTGTGTGTAGTGTATTGGTGGTTGATAGAACTTGAAGATAATATAAATTCTACCTTTAGCTCCTCGCTGGGTTTGACACTCTTATCTTACTTATCAAAAAAGGCTACAAACGGTCCCCTATACGTGTGGGTTATCTACACCTTTTTTCTGGCGGCGTTGCCGGGGAGCAATAGCGTAGGGCAATATTCTCGTGTGCGCTTGTTGGCTTTATCTCTAAGTAGATTTTATTTATGTTGTAAGTTGTTTGATATCTTTAATTAATTATGGATATGGAACATGAAATACCAAAAAAATTAGTTGTACTTGATATTCATGGAGATGGGGAACCTCCTAAAACCCTCGATGTTGGTTATGTGGAAAACATTAAACACTACTTTGATAATCCTGATAAATCCCCATTCAAGTTGATAATGGGAGATACTTTGGATCACCGGGAATACTTTAAGGATTATCACTCGTCTCAAAAAGGAAAACACTTATGGGATCAAATTAAAATTTTGCGTTGGTATGCTCGGAATTTGTGCTTAAGGTATGATTATACCTGTTGCTCTAAGATGGAGGATCCACACATTCCCTTTCAATGTGAATTTAATGATAATGAAACCTTGGCTTCTTATGCTAATGGTGTATATGATTACTATGATGAGGAGCAAATAGAAAATTTTGTTGCTTTTAAGTGTGCTTATGAATTGAATCTTTGTCTGAAAAATATGAAAAGTGTGATGATGCTCTTTACAGATTTAAAAATTATGATATACTTAAATATTGCTATTAGAATTATAAATACAATGTCGATATAAATGAATTTATTGAGAAAGTCTTCGATGTCCAAGACAAGACTAATATTTTGCAGAAATCTATGGAAGAAGAAATTGATGAAACTGTGTGACCATTAGATGAAAAAGATGAGGAGGAGAGCGAAGAACAAAAGGATGAACCACAGATTAGCTACTCATGCCGACCTTCTAATGGTATTAACTCTTCAACTCATACATTGTTCAATTTCCCTTTGTACTTACGAAGGATGAATGCTATGATCCCTTAGATTTTTTTTGAAATATCCCTTTTTGATGAACTTGATGGTTGCTATGCTTATGGCCAAGATGCCAATATGAATGATTCTTATGAAGATGAACTTGCTATAGTTCCTCATGTTAAAAATTAAAAAAAATTCTATTGCACCCACACATGATAGTGCTATTATGTTTTTTTAATTCTCCCAACTACATTATATCGGAGAAGTTTGCACTTATTAAGAACCATATTGATGGGTTGTGTTTACCATTACATGTGATGATTATAATGAATATAATATGCATGTGCCTGTTGCTCCTATTTGCAATTATTATGAGAGAGGAACGACATCTCCACCTCTCAATATTTCTAATGCGATAAAGTTGCAAGAAACTATTTATACTATGCATTGGCCTTTACTTGTATGCATGAATTGTGCTTTTATGACATGTTGATTAATAGGAAGAGAGTTAGACTCCATTTTTTTATGATATATATTGCTTTGTTATCAGTACTAAGTTATAAATCATTGTTAATTAAAATTGGCTTTGATATACCTTGGGATTCGGATGGATCAATTACTTGAGCACTTTATGCCTAGCTTAATGACTTTAAAGAAAGCATTGCTTGGGACACAACCCGACGGTTTTAGAGGGTCGTTTTATTCTTTTGTGTTCATTTAAAAAGTTTACAAAAAAATATAGAGGGTAACCTAAAACTTTTCAGAAAGAAAAGTGAAAGTGAGAAAGACGAGCACCGTTGAAGTGGGGAATATCCTTGAACTTTTGTGCGTGCCCACAAAAACTTTGTGAATCTTGAATTATAGAAACTTTTCAACAAAAATAATTATCCCCTTGTACAAATCCATTGTATATAAAAAATGTGCCAAGAATTACCTTTGGAGTGTTTCAATTGCTTGTTTGGTATGTGTAGTGCAGTGCAAAAACAAAAGCTTTTCCTGTAGTGTTTGAATTTTCACATTTTAGTGGAATATCCAAAAATCGTACACACTACTGCTATGCAATTTTTTTATTGTGTCCTAATTTTTCAGAATTGTTTATTACGTCCTAACATGTGAAGAACTAGCCATAACAACGAGCAAATAAAGCACACAAGATATTTTTGGTATTTTTCATTTTTAGTGAAATTAATGAAAAAATAAAAAGTAGAACAAGTAAATGATAAATGTGTGTGAAGGGACATTTATTTGTTTGATGAAGTCTCCTCGGCAATGGCGCCATAAATTCTTTTGCTACTTGTGATAGGCGTTGGGGTTTCCCCAAAGAGGAAGGGTGAAGTAGTATAGTAGCAGATAGTTTCCCTAAGTAAAAAACAAAGTTAATCGAACCTATAGGAGATTCATGCAAACAAAGGTCGATAGTACCTGCACACACACAAACAAATACTTGCACCCAATGCAGGTAAGAGGGTTGTCAATCCCCTTGTACTCGTTAATTGCAAGGATTAATTCTGAAAGTGGTAGAACTAATATAATATGGTGAATTGTAAAACTAAATAAAAACATAATGAGTTGCAGCAAGATTTTTAGGGTTTCAGTAATACGAGGTCAATGGACCCGAGGGCCATAGCTTTCACTAGAGTCTCAAGAACATAGCAATGATGGGTACACAAATTACTATTGAGCAATTGATAGGAAAGTGAATAATTATGATGTTATTCATGGCATGATCAGTACACAGGCATTACGTCTGTGACAAGTAGACCGACATCCATCTTCATCTACTACTATTACTCCACTTTGAGAGTGCTTCTTGCTACTTGTGATCTGCGTTGGGATTTCCTCGTAGAGCAGAGGATGAAGCAGTATAGTAGAGATAAGTGAAGGAAATATGCCCTAGAGGCAATGATAAAGTTATTATTTATTTCCTTATTTCATGATAAATGTTTATTATTCATGCTAGAATTGTATTAACCGGAAACATAATACATGTGTGAATACATAGACAAACAGAGTGTCACTAGTATGCCTCTACTTGACTAGCTCGTTAATCAAAGATGGTTATGTTTCCTAACCATGGACAAAGAGTAGTTATTTGATTAACGGGATCACATCATTAGGTGAATGATCTGATTGACATGACCCGTTCCATTAGCTTAGCACCCGATCGTTTAGTATGTTGCTATTGCTTTCTTCATGACTTATACATGTTCCTATGACTATGAGATTATGCAACTCCCGTTTGCCGGAGGAACACTTTGTGTGCTACCAAACGTCACAACGTAACTGGGTGATTATAAAGGTGCTCTAAAGGTGTCTCCAAAGGTACATGTTGGGTTGGCGTATTTCGAGATTAGGATTTGTCACTCCGATTGTCGGAGAGGTATCTCTGGGCCCTCTCGGTAATACACATCACTTAAGCCTTGCAAGCATTGCAACTAATGAGTTAGTTGCGGGATGATGTATTACGGAACGAGTAAAGAGACTTGCCGGTAACGAGATTGAACTAGGTATTGGATACCGACGATCGAATCTCGGGAAATTAACATACCGATGACAAAGGGAACAACGTATGTTGTTATGCGGTTTGACCGATAAAGATCTTCGTAGAATATGTAGGAGCCAATATGGGCATCCAGGTCCCGCTATTGGTTATTGACCGGAGACGTGTCTCGGTCATGTCTACATTGTTCTCGAACCGTAGGGTCCGCATGCTTAAGGTTTCGATGACAGTTATATTATAAGTTTATGAGTTTGATGTACCGAAGGAGTTCGGAGTCCCGGATGAGATCGGGGACATGACGAGGAGTCTCGAAATGGTCGAGACGTAATGATTGATATATTGGACGACTATATTCGGACATCCGAAAGGTTCCGAGTGATTCGGGTATTTTTCGGAGTACCGGGTAGTTACGGGAGAAGCAATGGGCCTTGATGGGCTTTAGTGGGAAGAGGAGAAAGGGCCAAGGGGCTGCTGCGCCCCCCCTCCCCTCTAGTCCGAATTGGACTAGGGAAAAGGGGGCCGGCCACCTTTCCTTCTCCTCCACTTCCTTCTCCCTTCCTCCCCTCTTGGTGGACTCCTACTAGGACTTGGAGTCCTAGTAGGACTCCACATCCTGGCCGCACCAAGCCTTGGCCGGCCTCCTCCTCCTCCATCCTTTATATACTGAGGCAAGGGGCACCCCATGGACACACAAGTTGATCCGCGTGATCGTTCCTTAGCCGTGTGCGGTGCCCCCCTCCACCATATTCCACCTCGGTCATACCGTTGTAGTGCTTAGGCGAAGCCCTGCGTCGGTAGAACATCATCATCGTCACCACGCCGTTGTGCTGACGGAACTCATCCCCGAAGCTTTGCTGGATCGGAGCCCGGGGAGCGTCATCGAGCTGTACGTGTGCTAAGAACTCGGAGGTGCCGGAGTAACGGTGCTTGGATCGGTCGGATCGGCAAGACGTACGACTACTTCCTCTACGTTGCGTCAACGCTTCAGCAGTCGGTCTACGAGGGTACGTAGACAACACTCTCCCCTCTCGTTGCTATGCATCACCATGATCTTGCGTGTGCGTAGAATTTTTTTTGAAATTACTACGTTACCCAACAGTGGTATCAGAGCCTAGGTTTTATCTGTTGATGTTATATGCATGAGTAGAACACAAGTGAGTTGTGGGCGATATAAGTCATACTGCTTACCAGCATGTCATACTTTGGTTCGGCGGTATTGTTGGATGAAGCGGCCCGGATCGACATTACGCGTACGCTTACGCGAGACCGGTTCTCCCGACGTGCTTTGCACAAAGGTGGCTAGCGGATGACAGTTTCTCCAACTTTAGTTGAACCAAGTGTGGCTACGCCCGGTCCTTGCGAAGGTTAAAACAGCACCAACTTGACAAACTATCGTTGTGGTTTTGATGCGTAGGTAAGATTGGTTCTTGCTTAAGCCCATAGCATCCACGTAAAACTTGCAACAACAAAGTAGAGGACGTCTAACTTGTTTTTGCAGGGCATGCTGTGATGTGATATGGTCAAAACGTGATGAGATATAAGTTGTTGTATGAGATGATCATGTTTTGTTAAAGTTATCGGCAACTGGAAATAGCCTTATGGTTGTCTCCATATTGCATAAGATGCAAGCGCCAAATAATTGCTTTACTTTATCGCTATGCGATAGCAATAGTTGCAAGAGCAATAGTTGGCGAGACGACCGTGTGACGACACATTGATATAGATCAAGATGATGGAGATCATGGTGTCATACCGGTGACGATAGAGATCATGACAGTACTTTGGAGATGGAGATCAAAGGCGCAAGATGATGATGGCCATATCATGTCACATATTTTGATTGCATATGATGTTTATCTTTTATACATCTTATTTTGCTTAGTTTGACGGTAGCATTTTAAGATGATCTCTCACTAATTATCAAGAAGTGTTCTCCCTGAGTATTCACCGTTGCCAAAGTTCATCGTGCCCAGACACCACGTGATGATCGGGTGTGATAAGCTCTACGTCCATCTACAACGGGTGCAAGCCTGTTTTGCACACGCGGAATACTCAAGTTAAACTTGACGAGCCTAGCATATGCAGATATGGCCTCGGAACACGGAGACCGAAAGGTCGAGCGTGAATCATATAGTAGATATGATCAACATAGTGATGTTCACCATTGAAAACTACTCCATCTCACGTGATGATCGGTTATGGTTTAGTTGATATGGATCACGTAATCACTTAGAAGATTAGAGGGATGTCTATCTAAGTGGGAGTTCTTAAGTAATATGATTAATT
The DNA here is from genome assembly GCF_018294505.1 of Triticum aestivum. Lineage (NCBI taxonomy): Eukaryota > Viridiplantae > Streptophyta > Magnoliopsida > Poales > Poaceae > Triticum > Triticum aestivum. The sequence continues at coordinate 500,384,110 of NC_057809.1, read as the reverse complement.
GAACTTAAATTTATCATGAACTTAGTCCTGGTAGTATTTTGCAAATTATGTTGTAGATCAATAGCTTGTGTTGTTGCTTTCATATGTTTATTTTGATATGTTCCTAGAGAAAAATTGTGTTGAAAGATGTTAGTAGCAATGATGCGGATTGGATCCGTGATCTGAGGTTTATCCTCATTGCTGCACAGAAGAATTATGTCCTTGATGCACCGCTAGGTGACAGACCTATTGCAGGAGCAGATGCAGACGTTATGAACGTTTGGCTAGCTCAATATGATGACTACTTGATAGTTTAGTGCACCATGCTTAACGGCTTAGAATCAGGACTTCAAAGACGTTTTGAACGTCATGGACCATATGAGATGTTCCAGGAATTGAAGTTAATATTTCAAGCAAATACCCGAGTTGAGAGATATGAAGTCTCCAACAAGTTCTATAGCTAAAAGATGGAGGAGAATCGCTCAACTAGTGAGCATGTGCTCAGATTGTCTGGGTACTACAATCGATTGAATCAAGTGGGAGTTAATCTTCCAGATAAGATAGTGATTGACAGAATTCTCTAGTCACCATCACCAAGTTAGTAGAACTTCATGATGAACTATGATATGCAAGGGATAACAGAAACAATTCCCAAGCTCTTCGTAATGTGGAAATTGACGAAGGTAGAAATCAAGAAAAACATCAAGTGTTGATGGTAGACAAGACCACTAGTTTCAAGAAAAGGGCAGAGGGAAGAAGGGGAACATCAAGAAGAACAGCAAGCAAGTTGCTGCTCAAGTGAAGAAGCCCAAGTCTGGTCCTAAGCCTGAGACTAAGTGTTTCTACTGCAAAGGGACTGGTCACTGGAAGCGGAACTACCCCAAGTGATTGGCAGATAAGAAGGATGGCAAAGTGAACATGAGTATATTTGATATACATGTTATTGATGTGTACTTTACTAGTGTTTATAGAAACCCCTCAGTATTTGATACTAGTTCAGTTGCTAATATTAGTAACTCGAAACAGGAGTTGCAGAATAAATAGAGACTAGTTAAGGGTGAAGTGACGATGTGTGTTGGAAGTGGTTCCAAGATTGATATGATCATCATCACTCCCTATACTTTCGGGATTAGTGTTGAACCTAAATAAGTGTTATTTGGTGTTTGCGTTGAGCATGAATATGATTTGATCATGTTTATTGTAATACGGTTATTCATTTAAGTAAGAGAATAAATTGTTGTTCTATTTACATGAATAAAACCTTATATGGTTACACACCCAATGAAAATAGTTCGTTGGATCTTGATCGTAGTGATACGCATAATCATAATATTGAAACCAAAAGATGCAAAGTTAATAATGATAGTGCAACTTAGTTGTTGCACTGCCGTTTAGGTCATATTGGTGTAAAGTGCATGAAGAAACTCCATGATGATGGGATTTTGGAATCACATGATTATGAATCACTTGATGCTTGCGAACCATGCCTCATGGGCAAGATGACTAAGACTCCGTTCTCCGGAGCGAGCAACTGACTTATTGGAAATAATACATACTGATGTATGCGGTCCGATGAGTGTTAAGGCTCACGGCAAGTATCGTTATTTTCTGAACTTCACAGATGATTTGAGCAGATATGGGTATATCTACTTGATGAAACATAAGTCTGAAACATTTGAAAAGTTCAAAGAATTTCAGAGTGAAGTGGAAAATCATTGTGACAAGAAAATAAAGTTTCTACGATCTGATTGCGGAGACAAATATTTGAGTTACGAGTTTGGTCTTCAATTAAAACAATGTGGAATAGTTTCACAAACTCATGCCACATGGAACACCACAGCATAATGGTGTGTATGAACATCATAATCGTACTTTATTGGATATAGTGCAATCTATGATGTCTTTTACTGATCTACCACTATCGTTTTGGGGTTATGCATTAGAGACAGCTGCATTCACGTTAAATAGGGCACCATCTAAATCCGTTGAGACGACACCGTGTGAACTATGGTTTGGCAAGAAACCTAAGCTGTCGTTTCTTAAAGTTTGGGGTTGCGATGCTTATATGAAAAAGTTTCATCCTGATAAGCTCAAACTCAAATCGGAGAAGTGCGTCTTCATAGGATATCCAAAGGAAACTATTGGATACACCTTCTATCACAGATCCGAAGGCAAGAGTTTTGTTGCTAAATTCGGAAACTTTCTGGAGAAGGAGTTTCTCTCGAAAGAAGTGAGTGGGAGGAAAGTAGAACTTGACGAGGTAACTGTACCTGCTCCCTTATTGGAAAGTAGTACATCACAGAAAACTGTTTCTGTGACACCTACACCAGTTAGTGAGGAAGCTAATGATGATGATCATGAAACTTCAGAACAAGATACTACTGAACCTCGTAGATCAACCAGAGTAAGATCCGCGCCAGAGTGGTACGGTAATCCTGTTCTGGAAGTCATGCTACTAGATCATGATGAACCTACAAACTATGAAGAAGCGATGGTGAGCCCAGATTCTGCAAAGTGGCTTGAAGCCATGAAATTTGAGATATGATCCATGTATGAGAACAAAGTATGGACTTTGGTTGACTTGCCCGATGATCGGCAAGCCATAGAAAATAAATGGATCTTCAAGAGGAAGACGGACGCTGATAGTAGTGTTACTATCTACAAATCTAGAATTGTCGCAAAAGGTTTTTGACAAGTTCAAGGTGTTGACTACGATGAGATTTTCTCACTCGTATCTATGCTTAAGTCTGTCCGAATCATGTTAGCAATTGCCGCATTTTATGAAATCTGGCAAATGGATAAACAAAACTGCATTCCTTAATGGATTTACTAAAGAAGAGTTGTATACGATGCAACTAGAAGGTTTTGTCGATCCTAAAGGTGTTAACTAAATATGCAAGCTCCAGCGATCCATCTATGGACTGGTGCAAGAATCTCGGAGTTGGAATATATGCTTTGATAAGTTGATCAAAGCATATAGTTTTATACAGACTTGCGGTGAAGCCTGCATTTACAAGAAAGTGAGTGGGAGCACTACAACATTTCTGATAAGTATATGTGAATGACATATTGTTGATTAGAAATAATGTAGAATTATTCTGCAAAGCATAAAGGAGTGTTTGAAAGGAGTTTTTCAAAGAAAGACCTCGGTGAAGCTGCTTACATATTGAGTATCAAGATCTATAGAGATAGATCAAGACACTTGATAAGTTTTTTCAATGAGTACATACCTTGACAAGATTTTGAAGTAGTTCAAAATGGAACAGTCAAAGAAAAGGTTTCTTGCCTGTGTTACAAGGTGTGAAGTTGAGTAAGACTCAAAGCCCGACCACGGCAGAAGATAGAAAGAGAATGAAAGTCATTCCCTATGCCTCAGTCATAGGTTCTATAAAGTATGCCATGATGTATACCAGATCTATTGTATGCCCTACCACTGAGTTTGGCAAGGGAGTACGATAGTGATCTAGGAGTAGATCACTGGACAGCGGTCAAAATTATCCTTAGTGGAATAAGGATATGTTTCTCGATTATGGAAGTGAAAAAAAAAGGTTCGTCGTCAAGGGTTACGCCGATGCAAGTTTTGACACTAATCTAGATGACTCTTAGTCTCGGTCTAGATACATATTGAAAGTGGGAGTAATTAGCTAGAGTAGCTCCATGCAGAGCATTGTTGACATAGAAATTTGCAAAATACATGCGGATCTGAATGTGGCAGACCCGTTGACTAAGATTCTCTCACAAGCAAAACATGATCACACCTTAGTACTCCTTGGGTGTTAATCACATAGCGATGTGAACTAGATTATTGAATCTAGTAAACCCTTTGGGTGTTGGTCACATGGCGATGTGAACTATGGGTGTTAATCACATGATGATGTGAACTATCGATGTTAATCACATGGTGATGTGATCTAGATTATTGACTCTAGTGCAAGTGGGAGACTGAAGGAAATATGCCCTAGAGGCAATAATAAAGTTATTATTTATTTTCTTATTTCATGATAAATGTTTATTATTCATGCTAGAATTGTATTAACCGGAAACATAATACATGTGTGAATACATAGACAAACAGAGTGTCACTAGTATGCCTCTACTTGACTAGCTCGTTAATCAAAGATGGTTATGTTTCCTAACCATGGACAAAGAGTAGTTATTTGATTAACGGGATCACATCATTAGGTGAATGATCTGATTGACATGACCCGTTCCATTAGCTTAGCACCCGATCGTTTAGTATGTTGCTATTGCTTTCTTCATGACTTATACATGTTCCTATGACTATGAGATTATGCAACTCCCGTTTGCCGGAGGAACACTTTGTGTGCTACCAAACGTCACAACGTAACTGGGTGATTATAAAGGTGCTCTAAAGGTGTCTCCAAAGGTACATGTTGGGTTGGCGTATTTCGAGATTAGGATTTGTCACTCCGATTGTCGGAGAGGTATCTCTGGGCCCTCTCGGTAATGCACATCACTTAAGCCTTGCAAGCATTGCAACTAATGAGTTAGTTGCGGGATGATGTATTACGGAACGAGTAAAGAGACTTGCCGGTAACGAGATTGAACTAGGTATTGGATACCGACGATCGAATCTCGGGAAAGTAACATACCGATGACAAAGGGAACAACGTATGTTGTTATGCGATCTGACCGATAAAGATCTTCGTAGAATATGTAGGAGCCAATATGGGCATCCAGGTCCCGCTATTGGTTATTGACCGGAGACGTGTCTCGGTCATGTCTACATTGTTCTCGAACCGTAGGGTCCGCACGCTTAAGGTTTCGATGACAGTTATATTATAAGTTTATGAGTTTTGATGTACCGAAGGAGTTCGGAGTCCCGGATGAGATCGGCGACATGACGAGGAGTCTCGAAATGGTCGAGACGTAAAGATCGATATATTGGACGACTATATTCGGACATCGGAAAGGTTCCGAGTGATTCGGGTATTTTTCGGAGTACCGGGTAGTTACGGGAGAAGCAATGGGCCTTGATGGGCTTTAGTGGGAAGAGGAGAAAGGGCCAAGGGGCTGCTGCGCCCCCCCTCCCCTCTAGTCCGAATTGGACTAGGGAAAAGGGGGCCGGCCACCTTTCCTTCTCCTCCACTTCCTTCTCCCTTCCTCCCCTCTTGGTGGACTCCTACTAGGACTTGGAGTCCTAGTAGGACTCCACATCCTGGCCGCACCAAGCCTTGGCCGGCCTCCTCCTCCTCCACCCTTTATATACTGAGGCAACGGGCACCCCATGGACACACGAGCTGATCCTCGTGATCGTTCCTTAGCCGTGTGCGGTGCCTCCCTCCACCATATTCCACCTCGGTCATACCGTTGTAGTGCTTAGGTGAAGCCCTGCGTCGGTAGAACATCATCATCGTCACCACGCTGTTGTGCTGACGGAACTCATCCCCGAAGCTTTGCTGGATCGGAGCTCGAGGAGCGTCATCGAGCTGTACGTGTGCTAAGAACTCGGAGGTACCGGAGTAACGGTGCTTGGATCGGTCGGATCGGGAAGACGTACGACTACTTCCTCTACGTTGCGTCAACGCTTCCGCAATCGGTCTACGAGGGTACGTAGACAACACTCTCCCCTCTCGTTGCTATGCATCACCATGATCTTGCGTGTGCGTAGGAATTTTTTTGAAATTACTACGTTACCCAACAATAAGTATTTCCCTCAGTTAACAACAAAGGTTATCAATCCAATATGAACCACGCAGAACCTCGTTAGCACCACCTGCACACACCAAAGTAAATACTGGCACACAACGCGAACAAGAGGGTTGTAAATCCCCTTGGTGGTTACTTGCAAGGATTAAATCTTGTAGTGGTAGACAGATAAATAAATTGTAAAACAAAATAAAAGAAATAAAATTGCAGCAAGGTATTTTTCTGTTTTTATATATGATAAAAGTAGACCTGGGGGCATAGTTTTCACTAGAGGCTTCTCTCTCAAGCATATAGCATACAGGGGGTGAACGAATTACAATTGGGCAATTGATAGAAAAGCGCATAGTTTTGACAATATTCAAGGCAATGATCATGTATATAGGCATACATCTATGGTATTAAATAGAAAACAGAGTAACGCCTTCAACAAGATGACATCATGTAGACAAAGTAAACCCAATCAATATGAATAAACCCCATTGTTTTATCCTTAATGGCAACAATACAAATACGTGTCTTGTCCCTTTATTTCACTGGGATATAGAGCACTACAAGATTGAACCCATCACAAAGCACCTCTCCCATTGCAAGATAAATCAATCTAGCTGGCCAAACCAAATGGATAAGTCGGATCCCAACAAACACACCGCAAAAGAATATCACATCGGATAGAACTCCAAGAAGATGAGGACCACATGGTATTGAAGATCAAAGAGAGAAAAGAAGCCATCTAGAGACTAGCGATGGACCCGTAGGTCTGTGGTGAACTACTCACGCATCATCAGAAGGGCGGCAAGGATGATGTAGAAGCCCTCCGTGATCAATTCCCCCTCTAGCAGAGTACCGGAAAAGGCTTCCAGATGGGATCGCGGAAGAACAGAAGCTTGCGGTGGCGAAAAAATTGTTTCGGGTGGCCCTCTGTTGTTTTCCCAATATTTAAGAATTTATAGAAGTGGAATTAGGCTAGACGAAGCCACGCGAGGCCCATAAGGTATCAGGGAGCGCCCTATTGCCTTGACGTCTCCTCGTTTGCCTTCTGGTCTCCTCTCGAAGCTTCTAGGGTCTCTCTTGTCCAGAAAAAACCCATCAAAAAGTTTCATAGCGTTTGGACTTCGTTTGGTACTGATTTCCCGGAAACCCAAAAATAGGCAAAAATAACTGGAACTGGCACTAGGCACTGGGTTAATAGGTTAGTGCCAGAATGATATAAAATAGCATATAATTGCCTATAAAACAACCAAGATTGATATTATAATAGCATGGAACAATAAAAAATTATAGATATGCTGGAGATGTATCAAGCATCCCCAAGCTAAATTCCTGCTCATCCTCAAGTAGGTAAATGACAAAAACAAAAAATTGATGTGGAATGCTACCTAACATGTTCATCATGTAATCTTTTCTTTTATGGTATGAATATTTAGATCTGAATGGTTCAAAGCAATAGTCTATAATTTGGCATAAAGACATCAATACTCAGGCATACTAACAAACAATCATGTCTTACAAAATAAAAATGCTAAAGAACCTTGTCCCTACAAAATCATATCTTCTTGTCATGCTCCATCTTCTTAACACAAAGTATTTATCATGCACAACCCCGATGAGAAGCCGAGCAATTGGTTCATAGTTTTTAACGCGCTTCAACTTTTTCAACCCCCACGCAATACATGAGCGCAAGCCATGGACATAGCACTATAGGTGGAATAGAATGCAGTGGTACATATTAATAAGGAGAAGTCAAAAAAGGAAGGTAGTCTCACATCAGCGCAGCTAATCAACGGGCTATGAAAATACCCATCAGTTGATGTCAATGAGAGGAGTAGGGATTGCCATGCAACGGGTGCACTAAGATATATAAGTGTATGAAAGCTCAAACTAAAAGCTAAGTGGGTGTGCATCCAACTTGCTTGCTCATGAAGACCTCGGGCATTTGGGGAAGCCCATCAATGAAATATACAAGCCAAGTTCTATAATGAAAAATTCCCACTAGTATATTAAAGTGACAACATTGGACACTCTACTTTGAAGCACAAGTAAGGAAAAGGATAGTGACATTACCCCTTCTCTCTTTTTCTCACTTTTTGTTGGCCTCTTTTTTCTCTTTTTTTATTTCCTCATTGGGACAATGCTCTAATAATGATGATCATCACACTTCTATTTACTTACAACTCGATGAAACTGAATCATATGACTATATGAATACCTCTGGCAGTGTACCAGGATGTGCAATGATGCTAGAGTAACATGTATAAAAATGATGAATGGTGGCTGAGCCACCAGGGACGGATTCAAGGGGGACGAGGGGGGCGAGACCCCCTCCCCTAACGATCGCGTCGCCCCGTTATATCGATCAGTTAACAGCTAATTTTCTGCGTACATACAGAGTCCATGGCATGTCTTGCCCCCCTGTGCGGTTGTCCTTCCCATAGCGAGGTCCCATGTATACAGATAAAAGGCCCAAATCTTATAAGAAAGGAGAAAGGGCCAGGCTAGAAACTCTACGCACGTACACGTAGTTTCATCCCTAAAAAACGTACGCATGATTTAGATCTCATCTAATCGCTCCATTTCCAACCTCCTCGCTACTAGCCTGAGATCGAGCGTACCGCCGGCCGCCTGAGATCTTGAGTCGAATCTCTTCGTTGAGGGGAGGGGACAGGCACCATAGTGTAGCCGATCCATGATCACGAGCGCGCTGCCATCCGGCTGGCCACAGGGAGCGACCAAACCAAAAGAAAAAGAGGTTAGTTTACTTTCAGCATTAGATTAGTTTATCTATGCCTTCAGATTGTATAAGTGGAATTGTAGAACTGAAAACATCAACTAACTAGTAAATTCTAATTAGTCTAATTGTCAAAGGAATCTACTAGGGTGCGTGCTATGGTGTGCAGGCGTCTTTGCCAATGACGTGCTGGCAATATGTGTTCGTAATCAGGCATTCAGGTCGCGCTAGCCAAAATCAGATGATGCACATTCTATCCTGCTGGATGGATATTACCTGAACGTTTGTTCAATAGACACCTGATTGCATTTGTGTAGACACAAAGAGAAAGGGTTGAATCAATTCATATTTTTTAAGCCAATTGTTTCAAGCTCGCTGCCATGTGAACATGATGCTAATGCAAACGAAATGAAACGAAACACCGACTCAAAGTAATACATATGATTTTTTTGCGGGGTAATAGATATGAATTTTTTATTATTATAGAACAACAGACATATATTAAATATCTAGATATTTCATTATTTACTAGGTATATGACCATGTATCCTATTATGATTTTAGTGCTTCGAGTTCTTGCCCCCCCCCCTATCTTCATTTTCTGGCTCCGTCCCTGTGAGCCACAAATACTATGTCATCTATATGATCATGCAAAGCAATATGACAATGATGATGTGTGTCATTATAATGGAACAGTGGAAGTTGCATGGCAATATATCTCGAAATGGCTATGGAAATGCCATAATAGGTAGGTATGGTGGCTAGTTTGAGGAAGATATAATGAGGCTTATGTGTGATAGAGCGTATTATATCACGGGGTTTGGATGCACCGGCAAAGTTTGCACCAACTCTCGAGGTGAGAAAGGCAATGCACGGTGCCGAAGAGGCTAGCAAATTGCGGAAAGGTGAGAGTGAGTACAATCCATGGACTCACATTAGTAATAAAGAACTCACATACTTATTGTGAAACTTTATTAGACCTCAAAACAAAGTACTACTACTATGCATGCCCCTAGGGGGATAGATTGGTAGGAAAATACCATCGCTCTTCCCCGACCACCACCCATAAGGAAAACAATCAATAATAAAGCATGCTCCAACTTCTTAGCATAACTAGAGACTATACGTGCATGCTTCGGGAATCACAAACTTTAACACCAATATTCTTACTAAACCACAATCGTTCACAAGTACCTCCCACATATTACCATCTTAATATCGCAAAACTATTGCAAGGAATCAAACTTATCATATTCAGTGATCTACATGAAAGTTTTTGTTACATCCCTCTCGAATACCTATCATACTAGGACCAATTTCATAACCCATGCATATCGCCATTACTATTTATTAGACTCTTGAAAATATATAAGTGAAGCATGAGAGTGCAACTATTTCTTTAAAATATAACCACAATCGTGCTCTAAAAGATATAAGTGAATCACTAGAGCAACTGCCTAGCTCAAAAGATATAAGTGAAGCACATAGAGTATTCTAACAAATCACGAATAAATGCATGTCCCTCTCAAAAGGTGTGTCCAGCAAAAGATGATTGTTGCAAACTAAAAACCAAACAAAGCAATGACTCATATAATACACGAGGCTCCAAGCAATTTACCGATGGTTTGTAGACGAAAGAGGGGATGCCATCCGGGGCATCCCCAAGCTTAGACGCTTGGTGAGGGAGTCCTAGATTAGGGGGTATCCGGACAGCCGGATTATATCCTTTGGCTGGACTATTGGACTATGAAGATACAAGATTGAAGACTTCGTCTCGTGTCCGGATGGAACTCTACTTGGCGTGGAAGGCAAGCTAGGCAGTACATATGTGTATATCTCCTCCTTTGTAACCGACCTTGTGTAACCCTAGCCCCCTCCGTTGTCTATATAAACCGGAGGGTTTTAGTCCGTAGGACAACATACAATCATACCATAGGCTAGCTTCTAGGGTTTAGCCTCTCCGATCTCGTGGTAGATCAACTCTTGTAATACTCATATCATCAAGAATAAATCAAGCAGGACGTAGGGTTTTACCTCCATAAAGAGGGCCTGAACCTAGGTAAAACATCGTGTTCCCTGCCTCCTGTTACCATCCGCCTTAGATGCACAGTTCGGGACCCCCTACCCGAGATCCGCCGGTTTTGACACCGACATTGGTGCTTTCGTTGTGAGTTCCTCTGTGACGTCGCCGTAAGGAAGGATGCCTCATCTCGTTGTTTAAAACAACATTACCGCCGGGGGAGCTCTGGTTGTCGGCCAAACTCTCCGGCTAGGCAGTTTCATCATGACTGCCTGTTCGGCCGCTGCACCGACGATGACTTCTCGGGTCATCAAAAACAGCCTCCACGTCGGCTTGGAATTCGCCGAGCAGATGGATCCAATGGAGCTCTCTTCCCTAAACAAACTCTTGGATCGCATCACCGCCTTGGGAGTCGCTATGGACTATGATTGGATTGGGCTTAAACCCAATCAAAGGGAGATTAACTCTCCATCGGTCACCCATCACGTTGCGGTGGTGGAGGAACAATGCAACAACTCATCCTCTATTTTGAGGACTAACTATGTCTGGATTCCTGAGCTCTCCGAGCCGGATACCCGCTTACGGGAGGGCATCACCCAAGCCCTGAACCTAGAATCAGGCAGTGGGCCAGACTTATCGGGAAGCACTCTAGAACCCGAACTTCCAAGATTGGAAACTCCTCGGCCCCTGGGTCTCAGATCGGGTAGGGGTTCGGACTCAAATCCACCCACACACCCAGACATAAACGATCTTTCCCACATCAGGCAAGAGCCCCATGAAACAGTACATCATTATTGGGCCAGATTCCTCCTTGTGATGAACAAGGTTAAGAACTGTCGTGAGGAAGATGCAATCTCACTTTTCTGCAATAATTGCACAGACAAGGGATTCCTTAACGCCTTAAGTCACCGTGACATATCACACTTCGCTGACTTGGCGTCCATAGTACGAAAGTATTGTGCAATGGAAAGCGTCTGGAAACCGAAATGAAATTTTGGGATAATCCGGCTCCGAATATACACCCAGTCCAAAGTAAAAGGGTGCACTATCATAAGACACCCGAGCTAGTTGCAAAGAAACAAAAACCCTCTACAGGGCATGGAACCGTACTAGAGGGATGGCTTAACGGACCCTGCAAAATTCATAGTACAACGGATACAATACCAACGCACAACCTTAGAGCATGTTGGATACTCTGGCAGGTGGCCAAAAGTGGTGAGGATCTTCTTATCCCAAATGCCACAGAGCACCATCCCGTGGATAACAAATCGGTGTTAACAGTCTTTGAGACCTTCGCGTCGAATAACAGGCGTAAGCGAACACTCCGCAGCATGGCCGAAATCTGCCATGTAGCAGCAATAAATCCATGGAGTGACACGGCTATTACCTTCAATGCGAGTGACGAACCTAAATTCCGAATAGCCCGAGCACCAGCCGCACTGGTCCTCAGTCCAATTGTGGATGGCTTTCGACTCACCAAAGTACTCATGGACGGCGACAGCGGATTAAACCTCATATATGAGGAAACTAGCACAACCTTCAGGGGAATCATACCCAGTCGGGAGGCACGATGCGCTGGGAAAATCGCACTAGATGTGGTGTTTGGTATGCCAGAGAACTATAGGTCCGAAGAAATTACATTTCAAGTGGCCCCGTTCAGCAGTGGATACCACGCCCTTTTAGGACATGAGGCGTTCATGATCTTCCAAGCCGTACCCTGTTATGGGTACATGAAGCTCAAAATGCCCGGGCCCAACGGAATCATCACCCTCGCCAGTGATCCGAACACAGCACTCCGCGCCGAAAACAAAACAGCCGCACTGGCCCTCGAGGCATTATCCGAAGCCCTCTCAGCCGAGGAATTAACCACGCTACGCTCCACAGTGGACAGGGACGACGTGATACTCGATAAGAGATCCAAGCCACCTCTTTTAAACCAGCGGATGAAATAGTCAAATTCCAAGTCCACCCAACGGACCCTACAAAAACAGCCTCCATCGGGGCACAGTTAAACCCAGCCGTGGACGCCGCACTACGAGAGTTCCTGCGCGAGAATTGGGACATATTCGCCTAGCATCCCTCAGACATGCCAGGAATCCCACGTAGGCTGGCCGAGCATAGCCTCAATATCCTAAAAGGATTCAAGCCAGTCAAGCAAGCTCTTCGGTGTTTCTCCGAACCTAAGAGACAGGCCATGGGAGAGGAACTAGCCAAGTTATTGGAGGCCGGATTCATCAGAGAAATAAAACACCCGGACTGGCTAGCAAACTTGGTGATGGTACCAAAGAAGGATAAATCCTGGCGCCTTTGTGTCGATTTCAAGGACCTCAATAAAGCTTGCCCAAAGGATCCCTTCCCCCTCCCCTGCATCGATCAAATTATTGACGCTACCGCAGGACACGAGTCATTGTGTTTCCTCGACGCATACTCCAGTTACCACCAAATCAAGATGGCAGAGTCCGACCAAGCCGCAATGGCATTCATCACACCATACGGTCCCTTCTGTTTCAACACAATGCCTTTTGGGCTCAAAAACGTCGGCGCAACATATCAGCGCATGATTCAGACATGTCTGGAGAAACAAATCGGTAAAACTGTAGAGGTATATGTAGATGATGTGGTCCTCAAAACCAAACACGTCGACTCTTTGATAGACGACTTGAGGCTCACATTCGACAACCTCCGAACATACGACATCAAGCTCAATCTGAAAAAATGCGTTTTCGGCGTACCAGTCGGAAAGCTCCTTGGTTTCATTGTCTCCAGTAGAGGTATTGAAGCTAATCCGGCCAAAATCCGAGCTTTGTCACAGTTGGCTACCCCAACAGACCTCAAACAAATCCAGAAGTTAACTGGATGCGTGGCGGCTCTAAGCCGCTATATCTCCCGCTTAGGAGAAAAGGCTTTACCCCTTTATCGCCTCCTTCGGTGCACCGAACACTTCGAGTGGACGGACGCTGCCGCAGTCGGATTGGAAGAAATAAAGGCCATTTTGGAAACCAACCCAATCCTGGACATGCCAAACATTGGCGAACCAATGTTGTTGTACATTGCGACAACTCATCAAGTTGTAAGCGCAGTGCTCGTCGTCGAACAAGAAGCTGACGGACATAAATTCCCTCTTCAAAAGCCGGTATACTATGTATCCACTGTCCTCACTCCATGCAAATCATGGTACCCACATTATCAAAAGATAGCTTATGCGGTATTCATGGCATCCCAGAAGCTGCGACACTACTTTCAAGAGTGTTCGATTACGGTAGCCTCGGAAGTGCCACTTAATGATATTATAAACAACCGCGACGCTACGGGCCGGATTGCCAAATGGGTCATTGAGCTCCTCCCGTTCGACATAACATACAGACCTCGACGAGCCATTAAGTCGCAAGTATTGGCCGACTTTGTCGCCAAATGGACGGAGGTTGAACTACCTAAAGAGTATGGTGCATACTCCAATTGGATCATGCACTTCGACGGTTATAAAATGTTGGCTGGTCTAGGGGCTGGCATCGTCCTGACGTCCCCAACCGGAGATACCGTTCAGTACGTACTACAAATATTGTATACAAACTCCAATAACGCATCCGAATACGAAGCTCTGTTGCATGGTCTTCGGATGGCAGTCTCCATGGGGATTCAACGCCTGGAGGTGTGTGGGGATTCAAACCTCGCAATATCCCAAATAAATGGAGACTTTGACGCCAAGGATCCAAAAATAGCGGCCTACCGAAACGCCGTCCTAACAATGTCAGCTCGATTCGAGGGGCTCGAATTTCACCATGTGGCTCGGTAAAACAATCAGTCGGCAGATATCCTCGCCCGCATCGGCGCAAAACGCGATGCGGTCCCCCCAACATATTTTTGGAGAGGCTGTTCAAGCCATCCGTAGTATGGGAAGGGGACATCGGTAACAATAGTCTGGACCTGGCCAAAATACCCGATACCGAACACTCTGACACCATCGGAGGCTCCGCCACCAAAATAACACCTTCAGCCCACGTAATAATGGCCATCATAGCCTCGTGGACAGAACCATTCCTGGCGTACCTAACTAGGCAAGAACTTTCAGAGGACCAAAATGAGGCACGCTACATAGTGCGGCGATCTAAGGCCTACAGGGTCCATGAGGGAGAATTTTATAAAAAAGCACTACCGGAGTCCTTCAAAGGTGCATCTCCGAAGAGGAAGGGCGGAACCTTTTGGCAGAAATTCACGCCGGACTCGGCGGTCACCACGCCGCAGCTCGGGCTCTTGTAAGCAAGGCCTTCCATACAGGATTCTGTTGGCCAACGGCCCGGGCAGATGCACAGGACTTGGTCCAACGTTGCGCCAGTTGCCAGCTCTTTGCAAATCAAAGCCACATGCCACCCACCGCCCTCCAAACAATCCCCATTACGTGGCCCTTCGTGGTCTGGGGGCTTGACATGGTTGGACCCCTTAAAGGGGGAACCCACAAGACAAAATACTTACTTGTCATGGTGGATAAATTCACCAAATGGATAGAGGCCAAACCTGTTAAAACAGTCGAATCCGGACCGATGATAGACTTCATATCCGGGGTCATACACCGTTATGGCGTCCCCCACAGCATCATCACTGACAACAGCACGAACTTCACTGCCGATGAGGTAAAACTCTAGTGCAGCAAAATGGGCATCAAGCTCGATTATGCTTTAGTCTATCACCCACAAACCAATGACCAAGTTGAGCGAGCAAACGGTCTTATAATGAGCGGCATTAAACCCAGATTAGTGCGTTCCTTAATGGAGTCTAACACGCACTGGGTAGAGGAGCTCGACTCCGTACTCTGGGGGTTGCGAACCATGCCGAATCATAGTACTGGATATACACCCTTCTTTATATTGTATAGCGCAGAGGCAGTCTTGCCCTGTGACATAATTCATGACTCACCTCGAGTGCGCATGTACGAAGAAAGAGAAGCCGAGCTTGATCGGCAGGACAGTCTGGACACCCTGGAGGAGGAGCGTGACGTAGCAAAAGCCCGTTCCGCATTTTATCAGCAACAGGCTCGCAGATACCAAAGCAGAGAAGTACGGGCCAAAACTTATAACGTTGGCGAACTAGTTCTACGCCTGCCGGATAAGAAAAAGAACAAGGTCGAGCCCAAATGGGAAGGTCCCTTCATTATTGACCAAGTTCTGACCGGTGGAGCGTACCGACTGCGGGATGCGTCGACTAATCGACTCGAGCCGAACCCATGGAACGCGGCCAGGCTCCGAAGATTCTACGCCTAGCGCTGGACTCTATGTTCATCTACTTCCTCTGTCCATTTTTTGCATATACATTATCTGCCTTGTTTTTCTTTCTCTCTTTCTTTTATTCCTTCTTTAGGCCCTCAAAGGCCAACTTGTGCCTCGCTTGCACATTATAGATGCGCTAGCCGCGCTCATCATACCTGGGGGCTTCTTTCACAGAAGCTTATTTATTTATCTGAGCCTCGTGCCCCGCACATGTGTTATGCTTCCACATGTACCATTTTTCGCCATTATATGCATCGATATGACTTAAGTTTTGGCCAAGCTGGGTTGCCTGGCTCTTGTATTTATGCCCTACGTTTCCGTTAATTCGGCTAGGGCATAAGGGGAGCACCTCTGCGATTGTTACTGCCGGGTCAGCCGGATGTGTACCTCAGACTGGGTGAAGCCGAAAGCTAGCGTTCTTAAGGGAATATTCGGTCCGTGAACAAAAGATGATTTTTATTTATTTTCCATATCTGCCCCCAGATGTTTTTCCTACGTTTCCTATCACAGTATGGATATGCACTTTAGGGCATGCTTACCCAGGGAAAGGAACCCTTAATGGAACTATTCTCCCTGGAAGATGTTTCTTACTACCCATGTAATATAACATAACTAGTTGGGCACTTGTGTGTTCAAGCACTAATGACCCCTACGCCTGGTCTCCACACATACCCCGGTTCTTATATAACTGAATGGGTATTCGCATACACTCCGGACTATCGGGTCCCAAGGTTGAAGTGAAAAGGTCCGCCAAGACAAATGATCTACAATCCGGCTAGAAGGCATTATACATGTCACTTTAATTACATAGTCATGCAGACTGACTAAATTCCTCCTCTATACCATCCAACAGGCGGTCTAGCCTACAATAATGTTGGGAATACTTCGCGGCTAATTCTACTTGCCCATAAACTAAGCTAACGGGGATCTCTTTTCCGTCAGGCCCCACAGGTCCGACCTCGGCCATGTGATTTGGGTCAGCCTTGGTATACCGCGTCTTCACCATGGCCCAGGCTTCTCTGGCACCTTGACGGCAGGCCGATATCTTCCATAATCGAAAGCGCCGCTGTGCTCCCTTGAGCTTCTCCGTAAGCTCTGCAACGCCTTCTGGCAAGGAGACGGATGGCCACAATGCCTGGGCAACACCTTGCATCACCTGCCGAACTTGTTCATGCAGATGTGAGAGCTCGGATAGAAGATCACCCGCAGACCCGGGCATTTCCTCCGCGGGACGACCCATCAGCATACCTACAGACATAATGCTGTTAGTCAGCTTCTTCGCCGAACTCCTTCAAAAGGATTCGTTCAAGCACTTACTGAAAATGTCGCGCCGAAGCCTCTTATTCTCCTTCTCAGAGTCTGCAAGCTGGGCTCGAACGTCTTTTAGTTCCACGCTCAACTTGATATTGGCGTCTTGGAGATTGTTTTTCTCCCGCCTAACCTCAGTCAGCACGCATTTGCCAACCTCTAGTTGTCGCACGACATGCTGGTCCTCCGGATTCATCTGCAACATCTATTGTTAAATCTGCAGCCACGCCGCACACTATATGGTAACCATCATTCTTTAAAGTAAATGTTACCAGCGGGAGACTTTTTCGGTTCCTTCAATGCGGCAACAGCGGCCCGCAGTTGGGTCTTGCATTCCTCCAGCTCCTGTGACAGCCTAGTATTCTTCTCTGTAAGAACCTGCACAATAAAGATGATCCTTAAATCAGTTCTGCTAACTGTTTCAAGTCTCAGGGGCTGCTGATACATATAAATCGTCAGATTTACTTACCCGTACATCCTTTACAGACTGATCCGTGGCTCTGGCTAGACCATCTTGAGCAGCACGGAGGTACGCCTCTCTAGAATTGAAGGCATCAAATGCCTCTGGTGAGAAACAAGCGTCACGGAGTACGGCCTGGTGGCGCCTATGATTCATGGCGCTTTCCACTTCTTAGTTTGTAGTGGATAATCTATTTGCATCCTCTCTAGGGGGATTATCCGGCGCCCGCCCCATATCGGCTTCCGCCTCTATGTCCGGTCCTAGCGCCCGACTGGTGGAAGCGTGATTAGCAACATCACCGGACATATTCTGGCGAGCGTTTTTTCTGTTAAAGAAACACGAGCGTCGTTACATTTCGAGAAAGACGACAACCACGGAGCGGGGTTTCTATTATACCGTTGCGCCGGCGTCTCCGTCCTGACTGCCTTCCTTTTTGGCCTGCCCAGCCTCGGTGCCTCTTGTTGGCAAGTTGCTGTGGGTTCGGCAGGGCATCTCGAATGCCTTCCCTGTAAAAACGCCATATGTATATGGTAGGTGAAGTGTCTAACAGGGGATCCTAGTTTTTGGAGTTGGGATTTTTTGGTTTTCTTACGTGCGATGCAGGAAGCAGTCCGGGATAAGCGGTCGTAATGGCCACCATGGCATCATCGCAGCTTAACTGATAGAACTTCCGGTCTATCAGCTCCATGAATATAACTGGATCTTCTTCAAGTCTGGAGTCGAGGGCCCGGTCAGGGTCCTCTGGTTGTGGAGAAGGGCTGCTGACCTCCTTTATGGCTTTTCGCAGTTCCTGACGCAAAGTGGCAAGGTGAGTACTTACGACAAAGAATGCGGGAAAAATGGGAGTAAGGAGATATAACTTACCCAGCTTGGAGGATTGTACATGGAGAATCCATCCCATGGCTTGATGCGGATGAACTCCTCTTCCTCTCCCTTGAACAATTCGGACAGAATT
Organism: Triticum aestivum; assembly: GCF_018294505.1. NCBI lineage: Eukaryota > Viridiplantae > Streptophyta > Magnoliopsida > Poales > Poaceae > Triticum > Triticum aestivum. Next base: position 500,365,732 of record NC_057809.1, on the reverse strand, counting down.
TTTGCTAAAGCGGCAACATTGTCCGGACCCTTACGCCCGCAGCGGGTGGCATCATCCGCCCCGTTAAAACACCACAAGGGGTGCCCACGATATTGAAGTGGTTGCACTCCCCGCATTATGCAAATCGACATAACTTCGATTAGTATCAATCTTGATTGAGCCAGTGGTTTAATCCAGTTTATCAGGTAGAGGACTTCTCCATTGTCTTCCACCTGGGGGCTCTGTGGGCGCCAACATCGGCGTTTCTTCAGAGGAGCATTGCTGAACTCGGGAAGACCCTGCCGAACAGGGTCCGGAAGGGGAACGTCCTCCATATAAAACCATTCCGAAGGCCAGTCTTCGGACGACTTCTTCGGGGTACCGGACAGGTATCCGGTACCGGCGATGCGCCATATTTCGGCTCCGCCCACTTGATAAAGTAACCCCCTCTGTGTGCGAGGGACGAGGCAAAATAGCCTTTTCCACAGCTCGAAGTGAGCCTCGCAGCCCAGGAACAACTCACAGAGAGCAACATAGCCAGCGATATGTAGAATGGAGGCAGGGGTGAAATTGTGTAATTGGAGGCCGTAGAACTACAGGAGCCCGCGGAGGAACGGATGAATTGGAAATCCGAGTCCCCTTAATAAATAAGGAACAAGGCAGACCCTCTCCCCCATAGAGGGACAGGGAAAGCTCTCCGCTTGCTCCCCGCCATTGTAGGTGGCAAGCCCGGCTCGAACGGGCACCATATACGCCGGAGGGAGAAATCCCTTAGTTTGCAGTTCGACTAATCGACTGTGTGGGACTGAACACCTCTCCCAATCACCGGGCTTAGGGCTACGGGGGCAGGAGGAGGAGGTGCAAGGTCGGCCGTGCTGGAATGGATCTTTCTGAAATGCACTTTGATGGATTCTCGCTGAGGGAGGATGGTATGGATCGGATCTAAGAATCCCCATCCCTTTAATAGACAATTTATTTATCTGGCTAGGGGGGAGAATGTAAAAACGCCCTGGCGCCTCGTATTCATTCGACGCGTGGGAGATAGCCCTTATTGGGCACAAAAGCCAAGAGGTCCAAACATTTATGGGACCAGACACTACTTTACAAACATTCGAAATATGGAGAAGACCCCGCCTTGCAATGCCGAAGACAACACTGCGCGCCGAACTCATCGTCATTGAAGCCTGGTTCGGGGGCTACTGAGGGAGTCCTGGATTAGGGGGTATCCGGACAGCCGGATTATATCGTTTGGCCGGACTGTTGGACTATGAAGATACAAGATTGAAGACTTCGTCTCCTGTCCGGATGGAACTCTACTTGGTGTGGAAGGCAAGCTAGGCAGTACGGATATGTATATATTCTCCTTTGTAACCGACCTTGTGTAACCCTAGCCCCCTCCGGTGTCTATATAAACCGGAGGGTTTTAGTCCGTAGGACAACATAAAATCATACCATAGGCTAGCTTCTAGGGTTTAGCCTCTCCGGTCTCGTGGTAGATCAACTCTTGTAATACTCATATCATCAAGAATAAATCAAGCAGGACGTAGGGTTTTACCTCCATCAAGAGGGCCCGAACCTGGGTAAAACATCGTGTTCCTTGCCTCCTGTTACCATCCGCCTTAGACGCACAGTTCGAGACCCCCTACCCGAGATCCGCCGGTTTTGACATCGACACTTGGGTCTCCTTGAATATCCCCAAGCGTAGAGTTTCGTAAGACATTAGAAAATTTTCCTCAAGTGGATGACCTAAGATTTATCAATCCGTGGGAGGTGTAGGATGAAGATGGTCTCTCTCAAACAACCCTGCAATCAAATACAAGAAATCTCTTGTGTCCCCAACACACCCAATACAATGGTAAATTATATAGGTGCACTAGTTCGGTGAAGAGATGATGATACAAGTGTAGTATGGATAGTAGATATAGGTTTTTGTAATCTGAAATAATCAAAACAACAAGCTAGCAAGTAGTAAACAACGAGCAAAATGGTATATCAATGCTTAGAAACAAGGCCTAGGGTTCATACTTTCACCAGCACTACTGCAAGATGCTGCTAATGCGACACTACAATCAAAGAGCCTTCGACGAAACTATGTGTGATGCATTAATCGCAAACTATGATGTAATAAAACCATCCAAAATAATAGGAAATATTTTGCGATGGCGGAGACATCAAACACAATTCAGATTATAGTTGCATTTGCAATGCGAGGCATAAGATTGATCCATATGAACTATTTGTGAAGAGCCAAAACAACAGAAACGGATAGCCATATCAAGGTGTGTGTGATATACGGCATACAGTTCACTCGGATAAATTGTTTTCGATGATCGACAAGAACATAAACGATTCGGCGTAACAAGATGTGTGTGATATCCGGCAAACGGGTCAGTAATCAGAATTGTGTGCGATCATTATAGACAACGCATACAACTTTTTTGTGTGAATTATGTGCTCAACAAGGCACACAATTCAAGAAACTAACCTACGGGCGATAATGTAGAAGATCTCTGTCAACTGCGTACTGCTAACCATCTGCGATGGGATTGATAGGGGAAACATAGATAACGAATTACTATGAGCGAATGACAACAGAGATATATATAGTCTACTTAATTTAGTCCTTGTTGTTGGTGTTGGATCGCCCCGGGACATCGTTTTGGCGACGATGCTTCTTTTTGTTGACCGTTAGCTTTTCATCGCCATTGTCGTCATCATCGTCGTTGATGTCGTCATCATCCTCCTCGTTCAACCATTCCTCCTCATCATCATTGTCGTCCTCTTCTTCATCCTCTGACGGCTCCTCGTCCATCTGGTTGTCGTCTGACAACTTGGGCGGTGGCGTCCCTTCCATGATCCGGATAAAATCGAGGTCTGGGCTCGACAGCGGACTCATGGAAGACGAGTGGGATGATTCCGGTGTTGACCTATCATCGGGCACAAGACTATTGGCAGAACTGTCGTTCTCGTTGTCACTCGACATGGCTGCGGTACGTATACAAACCGTGAGAAAGTGAGATTGCAGAGTGTGTAGCGAGACCGGCTGGGACGATGAAGATGGTGGGCAATGAAGAGGGTTATGGAGAGAAGAGGAATGTCAATTGAAGCGGGGGATTGGCGGATTATCTAACCGCCGCAATTATTAGTACCGAGTCGCTCCAAATTCCCATAGTTGCATGGTTCTCAATGTGATAATTATGCACCTGCGTTGGAGCATCCAAATGTGAAACAAGCATTTTTCATACTACCTCCGTACCAACGACCAAGGTGGGGAAAAATGAGTGAACTTGATGTTTATTTGCTAAACAATACCATTGCATGCAGAGAATTGACCGTTGCATGTTATGCTACGTAGTCTGAAGTCATTGAATGCATACATGGCCCACAACTCCTATTGGTTGATTTCTTTTTTCAGGGAAAAAATAGGGAACAAGTTTTGGGATTTTTTTGGTTTTCCTAATGTGACTTATGCACCGGTACAAAGGGAGTAGGACAGTTGGCAAGCAATACGTTGAGCTCTTCGTATTGATGAAGCCAGTAATAATCAAACAAAACCCCTAATCATCATTGCAAACAACGCAGAACATGGCTAATGCGACAATCACAACTACACATGCTAGTTCCTTCTTGTCTCTTGCTTTCATCTATTGCCTATGGTTGATTCTTTCTTGCTTCATCATACTGATTGTACATTCCAGATCAGCAAGTTTCTTCTTCAGCTTTACGTTATCTTCTGCGAGCTCGGTGATAACACTCCGAACCTTGCCATGCCATTCTTCATCCAGCCAGTCAACAAAGGCCCAAGCCTCATATCCCTGCCAATGTTAAATAGCATTCAGGATGAGCAGTGGCATTAACTCAATTAAAATGATGAACTTAGCACTAACCTCTAAGGGGCAACTGAGTAACCGCCTGCCAATGTCGAATCCCTCCATGCATACACGTCGAGCGGGAGTGTGCCCGTGCACACAACTCAGCTTTTGGTACTTCTCGGTGGCGCAAAACTCGAAGCCGAACTCATGTTGCTGGAGTCTGGAGTCATGCTCTGGATCCGGCGGCAGATCGCTTTCCTGGTGGGGGGTCATTTAGGACGGATTTAGCAAGGAGCTACTTTGGACATGCTAAAAAACATTGGGATAGATTGAAAGCTGATGGGACAATTCTGATCCGTAGTACACCTACCTTCTAATGACCTTAGGCAAGTGCTCATCGGCGACCGCCGTCGTGGCAGCGATACGAGTAGGAGCAGCCACACCGAAACCATCAGCACCACTCGTCCGCATTCCCCCAATGTTAGCGCCACGCGGGGGAATTTGGGGGGCTAGGGATTTTGAAGCTATCTAGGGATTTGGGGGAAATGGGGAAACTGTGGGGGTCTGCTAATGGTCGGGAACTACTTATCGTGCTCTATTGTATATGACACACGGTTTATACATGTCGTTTGTGTTTGGTATTACAACTTCACACACTATTTCCACACCAATCCATGTGAGAAGACAACGTAGGTGAGACATGGTTGCCGTGACATAACCGTATATGATGTACTACCTTGTACATTTGAGCATGCATTAATTGAGTTAATACTTAGGGTAAATAGCCGCTCTACGGATATCTGTCAAAAAATAAAAACAGCCTCTCTGCAGATAGTGATGCCGGTGGCGGCCTAGGCAGCGGCTACTGGATAGGAGGTCAATCATCGGTCGGTCGGCGGTGGCGGCGTGATAGGAGGCTAATCCTCGGTCGGCGGCAGGAGATAGATGGAGCTCAATCCTCGAGGTCGGCGGCAGCGTGATTGGAGCACATCCATCACGGTCGATGGCGGGATAGTGGAGCTCGAACTTCAGGTGGTTTCCCCACTAAGGTTTGCTCCTCGACCATGTTGTCTCAACATGTCGTTGCATTGCGCTTCTCTGTCTGCTGGGTGGAGGTTACCATGCGACTAATTAATTAAGGTGTTCTTTTCGTTGAGTGGCTTAATTATGGTATTCAATTCATAAGGGTAATATTGTAGTACTCTTTGTGTAAATTGACTGGCCATTTATTTTTGTCATCGCACGGCTGGATAACAATATGGAGCGCCCTCGGTAATTCTGAAAAATAAAATCTTGTGATTTACGCATGCATCTTTTGGCATCAATTAATCCATGTATTAATGTTTTTTAACTACCCCTCGGGTGATGCAGATGGAATGATCTGAATAGATGAATTACTCCAAAATTGTTATCAATTGCGGTGAACATAAGATGAAATTGTTGTAGGTAGCGAACCACCTCAAAGTTATCTTTCTGATCAATCTATTGAGTCATCCCTATAAGTTTCACAAACAACCCTAGAGTTCGTACTACAATACCACCATATGATACTCATGCCCTTTTCGCGGGCAGACGGGGCATCAGATGAAGTGGTGAGCCACCAATCCAGGAAGCAATCAGGTGGCTCGGGCGCGGCGGGATTGGGGTAGCACCATGCGACTGAGTCATGCCATATTTTCCGCGCGAAGGGGCAGGCTAGCAGTAAGTGCTCCATCGATTCGATGGCCTGGTCATAGAACAAACAGATATGGTGATGGAAGAGGTAGTGACGATTCCTTCTAATCAAACTACTTTTTCAAAAAATCAGAAGTGTCATAAAAATTCACCGGAAGTACACAACATATCAAACATAATAAAAATGAGATCGAAATTTCAAGACCACTGAGCAACTACTACTACCGTCAGAATGAGTCGTCGATGCACCACTGTCGCAGCTTCCTATCGGAGCCGGCTTGACCTTGCCAACGACAACCGGGAAGTCCTCGTGCACATGCCTCCTATGGACCAGCGCCCTGGGGCCGTAGTCGTCACCATTAGACCCTTGCATAGATCTAAAGCAGCTGACACCAACTCTTGCCACATGATGAGAAAACATAACCTTATCGCCCCAAGGAGATGATAGGAATCCACGTCGGAGCTCTGTCGACTACGTCCAGAAGGACGAACTTGAGGAGGATCAGAGCTCGGAAAACAAACTCAAAGAAGAAGCATCTCCATCCATCCGGTCATCGCGCCTGTGTTGATTAAAAAAATCCTAACCTAAACTACTAACCGGAGCGAAGGCACCGGGATTCCCCTCTGTGCTACCGGCCGCCGTCAGGGGAGGGGAGACGAATCGACGGACTCGTCAGTGAATCCACAGACTAGTAAGTATCTTATGAAGATATTGTTTTCTTTGGTTTACTCATTCATTGCAAAATACACAAATTTACATTCCTATATGTGTACTTGGACTTTATTTTGAGATAACAAAGGTTTAACGATATTGATTGTTTCTAAGTAAATAAATAAATTATAATCTACAAAATATTTTGAAACATCTGTTACAGAAAATCTAATGCTATTGATTATTTCTGAGTGAGATTTTTTTTGCTCTTGGGCTCCATGGAGTCTGAAATTTTCAAACATTCACAGTCAACCTTTTAAGTTTCAAAAAAATCTGGAGAAAAATACACAAGTACTTATTGATGTATATACTAGATGTGTGTAAAATTTCATCACGAAATACGTTTTTATATGGCCAGTAGAAAAAACACGTAATTTTATAGTGAATAGTGCATGTGCTATAAATACATGATTTTGTCATTTTTGTGTAGCTGGCATAAAAAAGTTATTTACTTCAAGACTTTAGTTGTATTTTATAGTCCAACTAATAATTGAAATGTATACTTATAAATATTTCTTGTTTGAGAACTATGTAAGTGTAACTATGATGATCTATTGATCTACCGGATTGGGCTATTTAGATACAATTACGAAGATCTAATAGATGGTTCTTGAAAAAAACATATCTAATAGATGGATCTATTTGGATATGGTTATGTACACTAAAGAAAAGACATATCCTTGATGATACAAGTTTGTCATAGTAGATCATGTTTTTAGTGATTCGTATACATCCATGACGGTTTGATGATAAAATCAAGATAGGCATACATGTGTTGTCGTAAATATGTTTTGTAACATTATTTGTCATTGATAGAAAATGCCGCATCATAAAAAGACTAATCGACATGTGACATCACCGTAACAAGTCATTGTTTTTTTCTCAAATACGCATAGCATGCGTATCATCTATATAGAAAGAGAAAGGATATAAGAAACCCGCCACCGTTTACAGTAGTGGCTCAAGCCACACCCACACGCTGACAGTCATCCACACATAGATACATGCTACATATTACTCATGCCTAGCCCACCGATGGAGCGCTCCTAAGAACCTCCCCATGTCTCCTTTCAACTTGCATGCAGCTTGCCATGCCCTTCCTTCGCATTCCACTTTTTGTAACACCACAGTTGCAGCCGGTGTCGCTCGATCTAAGACGACTGCATTCCTATTCTTCCATATCTCCCAAAGCACTAGCAAAAGGATGGCCCTTGTATCTTTAATATGTTGTCCATCCTTGCTTCTGCTAGGGCACCAGACGCACAGAGAGTCATCCGTTGTTGGGGTCCATCCTGGTGCCTCCATTGCTATCGCAACTTGGTACCATACCTCTGTGGCCAGCACACAGTTCAATAGTATGTGGTCGATGCTTTCCTCCTCTTGGTGACAGAAGGGGTAGGCGTCTTGGTGGGGTATCCCTCTTCTAGCTAACCGGTCCGATGTCCAGCATCTGTTACGCATGACAAGCCATGCAAAGAATCGGCATTGGAGCGGTGCACGCGACTTCCACGTGAACTCTGCTGTAGGAACCACCTCCCGGCCTACGAACCGGGCCGCGTACGCTGATTGTACCATGTAATCACACTGTCTTTCTCAGGACCAGGAGACCACGTCGTTGACACCTTGTTGGAGATTCACCTCCTGCAGTCGGGGCCACAAACGCAAGTATTCCTCAATCAACTGAATCCCCAGGTTTGGCCCCAGGTCTAGTGCCTATGCGTTGTTCACAAATGCCTCTTGTACCGTTCTCGAGCTCCTCTTTTTCGTTGTAACCTTCGCATACACTGCAGGTGCTAGATCTTCGATGCGATACCCGTCCGGCCAGCGATCCTCCCAAAATAATGTGTTCCTTCCATCTCCCAGGTTCACTTTAGTTGCCGCTCTATATAGCTGCATTGCCTCATTTGGCACTTTCATTTTGAACTCCTTCCATGGCCATGTTTGGTCCACCCTTTGCAGCCAAGGCCAACGTGCTTGCATTGCAATATTTAACTAGTGTAGATCTGGAATCCCCAGTCCTCCCGTCCACTTTGGAGCGCATACCGACGACCATGCAACCGAGAAATTTCCTCCGCTGGCTTCCTCTTTGCCGACCCAAAGAAAACCACGCAAGATCTTGTTCATGGCTTTTATCGTCTTCATTGGGAGTCTCAGAGCCATCATGGCATGGATTGGCATTGAGCATAGCACCGATTGTATCAATAGGAGACGTCCACTTTTGGGCAACGACGCGGCTCGCCATGACGGTAGAAATCGAGGCAAGTGATCCACAAGTCCTTGCAACTGAGTTGCAGATTGCTTTCTGATTATTAATGGCAGACCTAAATACTTGCATGGGAAGCGCCCAACGGAACACTATAAGGCATGTCTGACCCTATGATGACCCACAAGTATAGGGGATCGCAACAATTTTCGATAAGGAAGAGTGTCGAACCCAACGAGGAGATAAAGGTAGAAATAATATTCCCTCAAGTTCTATCGACCACCGATACAACTCTACGCACGCTTGACGTTCGCTTTACCTAGAACAAGTATGAAACTAGAAGTACTTTGTAGGTGTTGTTGGATAGGTTTGGAAGATAATAAAGAGTATGTAAATAAAAAGTAGGGGTTGTTTAGATAAAGAAACAATAAAGTAAATATAGCAAGTGTGGAAAAGTGGTGGTAGGAGTTGTGAAATTGCCCCTAAGCAATTGACTACTTTACTAGACCGATAGCAAGTATTATGTGGGAGAGGCCACTGTTAGCATGTCATCCCTGACTTGGAATTCTATCCACTTATGATTGGAACTATTAGCAAGCATCCTTAAATACTAATGTTCATTAAGGTAAAACCCAACCATAGCATTAAGATATATTGATCCCCCTTCAATCCCGTATGCATCAATTTCTATGCTAGGTTGAAGCTTCTGTCACTCTTGCCCTCCAATACATAGTCCTATCAACATACAACTAACCCTATGGTGTGATCCACGCGCACAATCATATGATGGGCACCAAAGGACAGCAACATAACCACAAGCAAATTAAATCAATCATAGCAATTCATCAACCACCTATAGGACAACGAAAATCTACTCAGACATCATAGGATGGCAACACATCATTGGATAATAATATGAAGCATAAAGCACCATGTTCAAGTAGAGGGTACAGTGGGTTGCGGGAGAGTGGACCGCTGTAGATAGAGGGGGGAAGGTGATGGAGATGTTGGTGAATATGGCGGAGGTGTTGGTGTAGATCGTGGTGATGATGATGGCCCCCGGCGGCCGGAAGCGAGGGGGAGAGAACCCCCCCCCCCCACACACACACACACACTCCTTCTTCTTCTTCCTTGACCTTCTCCCTAGATGGGAGAAAGGTTTCCCCTCTAGTACATGGCCTCCATGGCACGGGAGGGGTGAGAGCCCCTCCGAGATTGGATCTGTCTCTCTGTCTCTCTCTATTTCTGCGTTCCCAGATTCTACCCTTTCACCGTTTCTTATATTCCCAGAGATCCGTAACTCCGATTGGGCTGAAATTTTGACACGGTCTCTATCCGGATATTAGCTTTCTTGCGGCGAAAGAAGGGCATCAACCGCCTTACGGGTGGCCCACGACGGTTTTCAAAAAAATCTCTATCCTTACATTCCCGGATATTCCAAAAAAAATCTCCGTCAGTTTTTATCCCGTTTGGACTCCGTTTGATATGGATATTCTGCCAAACAAAAAACATGCACAGGAACTGGCACTGGGCACTGGATCAATATGTTAGTCCCAAAAATAGTATAAAAAGTTGCTAAAAGTATATGAAAGTTGTAGAATATTGGCATGGAACAATCAAAAATTATAGATATGACAGAGACGTATCAGCATCCCCAAGCTTAATTCATGCTCGTCCTCGAGTAGGTAAATGATAAAAAAAAGATAATTTTTGATGTGGAATGCTACCTAGCATAATCTTGATCATGTAGTCTAATCATGGCATGAATATTAAGATACGAGTGATTCAAAGCAATAGTCTATCATTTGACATAAAAACAATAATATTTCAAGCCTACTAATAAAGCAATCATGTCTTTTCAAAATAACATGGCCAAAGAAAGTTATCCCTACAAAATCATATAGTCTGGCTATGCTCCATCTTCACCACACAAAATATTCACATCATGCACAACCCCGATGACAAGCCAAGCAATTGTTTCATACTTTTGACATTCTCAAACCTTTTCAACTTTCACGCAATACATGAGCGTGAGCCATGGATATAGCACTATGGTTGGAATAGAATGGTGGTTGTGGAGAAGACAAAAAGGAGAAGATAGTCTCACATCAACTAGGCGTATCAACGGGCTATGGAGATGCCCATCAATAGATATCAATGTGAGTGAGTAGGGATTGCCATGCAACGGATGCACTAGAGCTATAAGTGTATGAAAGCTCCAACTGAAACTAAGTGGGTGTGCATCCAACTTGCTTGCTCATGAAGACCTCGGGCATTTGAGGAAGCCCATCATCGGAATATACAAGCCAAGTTCTCTAATGAAAATTCCCACTAGTATATGAAAGTGATAACTTAAGAGACTCTCTATATGAAGAACATGGTGCTACTTCGAAGCAAAAGTGTGGAAAAAGGATAGTAGCACTGCCCCTTCTCTCTTTTTCTCTCATTTTTGTTTTGTTTTTTTATTATTTTTTTGGTGGGTTTCTTTGGCCTCTCTTTTTTATTTGGGCTTCTTTGGCCTCTCTTTTTTTGCAAAGTCCAGAGTCTTATCCCGACTTATGGGGGAATCATAGTCTCCATCATCCTTTCCTCACTGGGGCAATGCTCTAATAATGATGATCATCACACTTTTATTTACTTACAACTCAATATTATAACTCAATGTCTAGAACAAAGTATGACTCTATATGGACACCTCCGGCAGTGTACCGGGATGTGCAATGATCTAGCATAGCAATGACATCAAAAAACGGACAAGCCATGAAAACATCATTCTAGCTATCTTACGATCATGCAAAGCAATATGACAATGAATACTCAAGTCATGTATATGATGATGATGGAAGTTGCATGGAAATATATCTCGGAATGGCTATGGAAATTCCATGATAGGTAGGTATGGTGGCTGTTTTGAGGAAGATATATGGTGGGTTTATGGTACCGGCGAAAGTTGCGCGATACTAGAGAGGCTAGCAATGATGGAAGGGTGAGAGTGCGTATAATCCATGGACTCCACATTAGTCATAAAGAACTCACATACTTATTGCAAAAGTCTATTAGCTATCAAAACAAAGTACTACGCGCATGCTCCTAGGGGATAGATTGGTAGGAAAAGACCATCGCTCGTCCCCGACCGCCACTCATAAGGAAGACAATCAACAAATAAATCATGCTCCGACTTTATCACATAACGGTTCACCATACGTGCATGCTACGGGAATCACAAACCTCAACACAAGTATTTCTACTAATCCACAACTACCCACTAGCATGACTCTAATATCACCATCTTTATATCGCAAAACTATTGCAAGGAATCAAACATATATATTCAGTGATCTACAAGTTTTATGTAGGATTTTATGACTAACCATGTGAATGACCAGTTCCTGTCATCTCTCTAAATAGATATAAGTGAAGCAAGAGAGTTTAATTCTTTCTACAAAAGATGTGCCCACGCTCTAACAAATATAAGTGAAGCAAAAGAGCATTCTACAAATGGCGGTTGTCTATGTAAAGAGAAACAGGCAATCCAAACTTCAAATGATATAAGTGAAGCACATGAAGCATTCTATAAAGCCATACTCAAAAGATATAAGTGAAGTGCATAGAGCATTCTATAAATCAACCAAGGACTACCTCATACCAGCATGGTGCATAAAAGAAAAATGAAAACTAAAAGCAAACGACACTCCAAGATTGCACATATCGCATGAACGAAACGAATCCGAAAACATACCGATACTTGTTGAAGAAAGAGGGGATGCCTTCCGGGGCATCCCCAAGCTTAGACGCTTGAGTCTCCTTGAATATTTACTTGGGGTGCCTCGGGCATCCCCAAGCTTGAGCTCTTGCCTCTCTTCCTTCTTCTCACATCGAGACCTTATCGATCATCGAACACTTCATCCACACAAAACTTCAACAGAAAACTCAGTAAGATCCGTTAGTATAATAAAGCAAATCACTACTCTAAGTACTGTTGCAAACCAATTCATATTTTGTTTTTGCATTGTGTCTACTGTAATATAACTTTTCCATGGCTTAATCCACTGATATAAATTGATAGTTTCATCAAAACAAGCAAACTATGCATCAAAAACAGAATCTGTCCAAAACAGAACAGTCTGTAATAATCTGAACATTCACCATACTTCTGATACTCGAACAATTCTACCAAAATTAGGAAAAATAAACAATTTGTATAGAAAGACAGTGCAAAAGGAATTAGAACCATTTGACGTTCCAGATAAAAATTTAAAATCGTGCACTACAACCAAAGTTTCTGTCCTGCACCGTACAAACCATCAAGCAAATGTAAACATCCTAAAGGCAAACCTTGGCACATTATTTTTATAATACAATGGAATTGTACAAGGGGATAATTATTTTTATTGAAAAGCTTCTGTAATCAAGATTCACAAAGTTTCCGTGAGCATGAACAAAGTTCAAGGCTAGCTCCCACTTCAACAATGCTTGTCTTTCTCACTTTCGCTTTCCTTTTTGAAAAAGTTTTGGGTTCCCCTCTTTATTTTTGTTATTTTTAAGCTATATAAAAGCACTCAACAGAAATAAATGACTCTCTAAAACATCTGGGATGTCTCCCTGGCAGCGCTTTCTTTAAAGCCATTAAGCTAGGCATATAGTGCTCAAGTAATGGATCCACTCGGATCCCAAGGTATATCAAAGCCAATTTTAATTAACAATGATTTGTAATTTAGTGGTGAGCACAAGGTAACATATATCATGTAATGGCGAAGTCTAACTCTCTTCCTATGCATCGGCATGTCATAAAAGAACAATTCGTGCACACAAAGTAAAGGCCAATGCATAGTATAAGCAGTTTCTTGCAATTTTATCATATTGGAAACATAGAGAGGTGGAGTTATAGTTCCTCTCTCATAATAATTGAAAGTAGGAGCAGCAAGCACATGTATATTATATTCATCAAAATCATCATGTGCAACGGTAAAAGGCAACCCATCAATATATTCCTTAATAAGAGCAAACTTCTCTGATATAGTGTAGTTTGGAGAATTCAAAAAGATAATAGGACTATCATGTGTGGGTGCAATAGCAACAATTTCATGTTTAACATAAGGAACTATAGCAAGTTCATCTCCATAAGCATAATTCATATTGGCATCTTGGCCACGAGCATAGCAAGCATCATCAAAAAGGGATATTTCAAGAGAATCAACGGGATCATAATAATCATCATAGCAATCATCCTCCGGTAAGCACAAAGGGAAATTAAACAATGTATGAGTTGAAGAGTTACTCTCATTAGAAGGTGGGCACGGGTAGCTAATCCGCTCTTCCTCCTTTTGTTCTTCGCTCTCCTCCTCATCTCTTTCATCCAATGAGCTCACAGTTTCATCAATTTCTTCTTCCATAGACTCCTGCAAAATATTAGTCTCTTCTAGGACAACGAAGACTTTATCAATAAGCGCATTAACATAGGAATTATATTCATAATTGTCATAGCAATATTTTAAGATAGCTAAATTTTTAGGCCTATAAACATCATCATCATAAGCTTCATGCTTTTCAAACAAATATTCAATTTCATAAGCACCCTTAAAAGCAACAAATTCTTCTGTTTGTTCCACATCATAGTAATCATATATATCATTAGCATAAGAAGCTAAGGTTTCATTATCATTAAATTTACATGAAAAGGGAAGGTGTGGAGCCTTCACCTTAGAGCAACAAGTATAATCATATCTCAAGCATAGTTGCCAAGCATACCAATTCAATATATGAATTTGATCCCATAATAGTTTCCCTTTTGTGTCAAGCAGTAATCCCTAAAGTATTCACGTTGATCCAACGTTACTCCCATTACATAATTGAATGGGGTTTTCTCAGGATTATTATAGTACATAATATTTTTCACATAACCAGCATCGAGGGTTTTAGGAGGTTCCCCATCTCCATGAGTAGCAAGTACACCTAATTTTTTTGGTATTTCGTGTTCCATATCCATAACTAAAGATCATTGTTCAAGAAATCGGTAACTGGTAGCTGCTCGGCCGGCTTAGGAGTAGTGATTAATCGGGGAATCGGCCTATTAATCGAATTAATCGGTCGACCTTTAATCGGTAGATTAAATAGGAACTTGCCAAGATACATCTAGTTTTTATGTATTATACCATACTCTCATGCTCTCAGCTATGTATACTATACCAAAATATGCTACTGTTTGGTCGAACCTGAGCTATTGAGGAGCGAGAGGGGGACCGGAGGGGTTATGGGGCAAAATTTTGGGCTGTGTTTGTCCACAAGTTAATGGGCCAGCAGTGATTAATCGGCCCAACAACCAATTAATCGGTCTAGCAGGCCAACTAATTGGTCTGACAAGTTAACACGATGAATAGGTGTTATTCGATTCGTCCACCCAGCGAGTAGCGATTAACTGGCCTATTAACTGATTAATAGGACGAATTCTCGAATAGTGCTAAAGATAGAGAACAACTAGGAACAGCAAATAAAAATTACTCAGTGATAAAGCAAACAAGCACACACGAGATTATTCACCCCACGCTATTGCTCCCCAGCAACGGCGCCAGAAAAAGGTCTTGATGACCCACAAGTATAGGGGATCGCAATAGTTTTCGATAAGTAAGAGTGTCAAACCCAATGAGGAGCTAAAGGTAGAACAAATATTCCCTCAAGTTCTATGGACCACCGATACAACTCTATGCACGCTTGACGTTCGCTTTACCTAGAACAAGTATGAAACTAGAAGTACTTTGTAGGTGTTGTTGGATAGGTTTGCAAGATAATAAAGAGTACGTAAATAAAAAGTAGGGGCTGTTTAGATAAACAAACAATAAAGTAAATATAGCGAGTGTGGAAAAGTGGTGGTAGGAGTTGTGAAATTGCCTCTAAGCAATTGACTACTTTACTAGACCGATAGCAAGTATTATGTGGAAGAGGCCACTGCTAGCATGTCATCCCAGACTTGGAATTCTATGCACTTATGATTGGAACTATTAGCAAGCATCCGCAACTACTAATGTTCATTAAGGTAAAATCCAACCATAGCATTAAGATATATTGATCCCCCTTCAATCCCGTATGCATCAATTTCTATGCTAGGTTGAAGCTTCTGTCACTCTTGCCCTCCAATACATAGTCCTATCAACATACAACTAACCCTATGGTGTGATCCACGCGCGCAATCATATGATGGGCACCAAAGGACAGCAACATAACCACAAGCAAATTAAATCAATCATAGCAATTCATCAACCACCGATAGGACAACGAAAATCTACTCAGACATCATAGGATGGCAACACATCATTGGATAATAATATGAAGCATAAAGCGCCATGTTCAAGTAGAGGGTACAGTGGGTTGCGGGAGAGTGGACCGCTGTATATAGAGGGGGGAGGTGATGGAGATGTTGGTGAAGATGGCGGAGGTGTTGGTGTAGATCGCGGTGATGATGATGGCCCCCGGCGGCGTTCCGGCGCCACCGGAAGCGAGGGGGAGAGGGCCCCCCTCCTTCTTCTTCTTCCTTGACCTTCTCCCTAGATTGGAGAAGGGTTCCCCTCTGGTCCATGGCCTCCATGGCATGGGAGGGGCGAGAGCCCCTCCGAAATTGGATCTGTCTCTCTGTCTCTCTCTGTTTCTGCGTTCCCAGATTCTACCCTTTCACCGTTTCTTATATTCCCGGAGATCCGTAACTCCGATTGTGCTGAAATTTTAACACGATCTCTATCCGGATATTAGCTTTCTTGTGGCAAAAGAAGGGCATCAGCCGCCTTACGGGTGGCTCACGAGGGTCAGGGGCGCGCCCAGGGGGGCAGGCGCACCCCCCTGCCTCGTGGCCACCTCGGGCACCATCTCGCGTGGATTTTTCTTCCCAAAAATCATATATATTCCAAAAAAATCTTCGTCAGTTTTTATCTCGTTTGGACTCCGTTTGATATGGATATTCTGCGAAACAAAAAACATACAACAAACAGGAACTGGCACTGGGCACTGGATCAATATGTTAGTTCCAAAAAATAGTATAAAAAGTTGCCAAAAGTATATGAAAGTTGTAGAATATTGGCATGGAACAATTAAAAATTATAGATACGACGGAGACGTATCACCCTGTCCATTTGCTCATTGGAGCACCTGATTGGAATGGCAGCACTTTTTCTCACGTTTACCCATAGTCCCGATGCAATGCCAAACATCTCGACCAATCTGTGGCAGCTAATCAAGTCAGTATCATTAGGCTTGATAAAGAGCATGACATCATCAGCATATATGGAGAGCCTCTGTCTCAAACTGGTCTGGGCCAAGGGGGTAATAATACCAGCACTGGATGCCCTATCGAAGAGTTTTTGGAGCGGTTCCATGACCAGCAGAAAGACCATTGGGGATAGGGGGGCACCTTGTCGCAGACCACAGCAGCCAAAAATTGGTTTCCCGGGAATTCCATTGACCATCTCCCGCATGGACGAAGTCGCCAGGAGGCCGCATATCCAGGAGACCCATCTTGGCCCAAAGCCCATCCGTTGCATGACTTCAATCAAGAAAGGCCACTGGACTGAGTCAAATGCTTTTGAGATATCTAGTTTTAGCATCACTGTCAGATCCTTAAGGGTGTGTAGTTTCCTAGCCATGCTTTGGACAAGCATGAAATTATCATGTATAGAGCGACCTCTCACAAAAGCACTTTGATGGTTGCTGACCAACTTTGGTAGGTCCTCCGTTAGCCTAGTTGCCAAAATCTTGTTGAAGATTTTGATTGCACCATGCACAAGACTCGTCGGCCTGAAATCCTTCAACTCATCTGCCCCATCCACTTTCGGTAGCAAGGAGATCAGTGCCTTGTTAATTGTCGGCATACCTCTGACATCTCCATTATGAAACGCCTCAAGAGCTCGCAGGAAATCCACTTTAATTATGTGCCAACAAGTTGCATAAAATCGTCCAGTAAACCCATCGGGACCTGGCGCTTTGCCAACCGGCATAGACTTGACAATCTTCTCCACTTCCTCCTCATGGAATAGTCACTCTAAGTGTGATATTTCTAGGCGTGGCAATTCTAGCATGTCTAGTTTAGTGTGTAGTCCCGGTCCGGTGCAGTCCCAAAAATGTTGTCATAGTACTGATCAACCACATCAGCGATCTATTCATGTCCAGTATGTATTGTCCCATTGTGTTTCAACGCCGTCATGATATTGCGCCTTTGCCTTTGTCGGGCATGCCTATGGAAGAACTTTGTGTTTGCATCCCCTTCTTTAAGTTGTAGTAGCCGTGACCTTTGTCTAGCAATAGATCTTTCCAGGGAACATAGCCCCAATAACTTGCACTTAAGTGTCTTCAGAAGCACATGCTCAGCCTGTGAGAGCTACCTAGATTCCGAGGCCACATCAAGCCTAAAGATAACCTCCAATGCTATCAAAATCTGCATCTTGACGTTACCGATCCACTGATCACTCCATCCTTGAAGCCGCTTAGCCATTGCATGTAGCTTATTGTTTAGTACCACAAAAGGGTTTCCATCCAATGGTATGGTGTTCCATGGTTGGCACACTGTGTCCATGAATCCCTCCGCCTTTGGCCAGAAAGATTCAAAGCGAAAATGTTGGCCCATTTGAAAATAGGCGTGGAGGTCCACCAAGAGTGGGCAGTGATCCGATGTTGCTGTTCTGATGGCCGCGAGGAAGCATGAAGGGTAGAGGTCCTCCCAGTCACCTGCCATGAACACGTGATCTATCTTCTCCAAAGTCACATTCTCCCTTTTGTTGGACCACATAAACTTCCTGCCATTTAAGTACATCTCCTTGAGCTCCATTCTGTTTAGCTTGGCACGGAACCTCGACATCATTTTGCGGTTGATTAACGTGTTGTTTTTGATGAGGAGGTTGAAGTCTCCGACCATTAGCCATGATCCTACATGTAACTCACGCACTTCTAGTAGTTCATTCAAAAACTCCAGTTTCTCCGCGTCAAGTTGAGGCCCGTAGACTCCGGTGAGCCACCATTCTGTCGCCCCAACAGGTTTAACCAAGGCCATGATGATGTTATCTGTGTGGTGAGGATTTGAGAAAGAAATGACCAGGGCATCCCAAGCAATTAAGATGCCTCCACGCGTGCCAGTGGCAAGTAAAAGAAGTTTTCAAATTTATTACCGAGGCAGTGTCGTACTGCTTGCACTGTGATCAACTCCATTTTAGTTTCCTGAAGGCATACAATACTCGGACTCGCGGTTGCCACTACATGATATATCGCAGTACGCCTCGCTGGAGCATTCATTCCACGGATGTTCCACACAAGCACCTTCAGGGGTTGTGCCGCCATAGAGCGCTCCTACCAAAGCCACCTAAACCTGGGCCTAGGCCTCGGCACGCATCCCACTCGGCATCTCCTGTAATGGCAGAATTGAGGGCTCCCAGCCAAAGAGAGCAAGGATCGCCGCAATATGCATATCAGACAATGGTTGTGTGATTAGGTTCACATATGACTGAAGTGCTGCCTCCCAAATGACCTCTCCTTCATTTGCAAGGCACAGCTTGCGCATGATCACATGTTGTTTCTTCGAGGCAGCAGACCCACGGCCCCGTCCCTTGGCCAATCGTACACTCTGTAGTGGTGTGATATCTAGCACTGGTTTCCTCCTAGGGTGCCTAGTTTGGGGTGGCACGCCCCGCGCCGAAGGCCTTGCCAGCAGCAGAGAGATGGCGCACTGCACATCCGTGCAGAAGCAATCCACTGGTGTTGTCACTGGAGCAGCTGCCATGTTACCACCAGAAAGCGTGGAGAAATGCTGCTGGAAAGGCTAACCAGGAAGGTATCCCAGCCGGCTCCATTCCCTGCTCGTACGTGTGCATGTTGTCCGTGGGCGAGGCATGCAATGAACTCGAGAAGCTGAAATCCCCATTGTCCACGTGCTCCTGCATAAGCGGGGGCATGGAAATTGTCGCATCCTCGCAAGCCGGGTTGCACAGCACCAGTTGAGGCACGTCTAGCTGGCAGCGCGCTAATGGCGCCTCTAAGTTTGAGGCCCTGGTCCTGGGCTCTTGTTCCTCCTCTTCCCTATCCGCACGTCTAGTGTGGTATCTATTGGGTGCATTGCAAGCTCCGTGGGTGTAATAATTGCCTAGGATGTAGCAGCACGCTCCAACATACCAATATGAGCATTGGCCTCCCACGGGCCAACTGGGCCAGCCTCCTGAACATGTGGTCTCCAGCTGGGCAATGTAATTGAAGCAGCTGACATCTCCTGGGGCCGCTGCGTGGTTTCCAACACGGCCGGATTTGCATCTCCATTAGTCGAGGCACAAGAGGACGAGCTGGGATGGCCCCTTGAAGGATCTGCTCTACTTTCTACTGTCACATCCTGATCCATGAACTCCTGGCTTTCGACTTGGCCACTCGCCGTAGGCCGGACCGGTCCCAAAGCACTTTGACAGACTGGGCCTGCAGCCCGACAGCTTGACTGGCAGGGCTCATCCACTCGCTGACGTGCCCCTCTTTCAGTTTGAACCTGATCCCGCCCCTGCCTCGTCTCTGGCACCGGCGGCCTGCTTTTTGCCGGGGGCGGACGCCGCTCATTTCCCGACACATGGCGGCGACCATCATCATCCCCCTCCTCGCCGTCCGATGGTGGTGAAGGAGGGGGTGGCGGTGATGGGTTCGGGAACTCTGGATCATCGTCCTCGTCAACAACCGGATGCGCAAGCTTGACCATATCCACGTTGTACCATAGGACCGAAGTGCATGCCAGCACCGGTGCTCCGGGATGTACAGTCGCCGGCGCTCTGGGATGCGACTAGGATCATCAGTGCGGAGCCATACCTTGAAGCAAGAAATGTCATGGCGCCCAGAAGTACTCTCCGCCATGCCAACCACCATACCTAGGCCTCGCAAGACCGTGGCCGCCATCCGGCGTGTCCAAGCATGCGCCGGCACCCCGATGAGCGCCAAAGGTACCAGCAGAGGCAGGGTGGCACCCGTCGCCTGCACCTGCCTGAGCCACGGCCGCAAGGACAGAAACCTATTAGGGCGCAGCCTCCCTACCTCACCATGTGATCCCACGTGCTCTTCCTACTGCATAGAACCATGAAATCCTCCGGATGGAAAGCCCGAATGGACATGTCCGCAGGGCCGATCTCAAACTCCATGTGCAATTCCTCCGTAACCGTGGTGAGGTCCAGCATAGGCCGTGTGCTGGTAACAGTGACAAGAACCGCCCTTTCAAGGTCCTGCTCCATCTGCCAAAGATCGTCTGCATCCTCCAGGAAACAACACTCAATCTCCGGTGCAGTACGGCTTGGCGTCGTAGGACTAAAGGTTGTCGTCGCGGGCTCGGCAGCGAAAGGCACAGAGAACCCCGTGCCAACGATGCTCTCTACAGAGTTCGGGTGCGCAACATCACACCAGGAACGGCCCACCTGGATGGCACCTGGGGGCGGCGGGCCCGGCGGAGGCGGGGGGAAGCACCGTAGGCGAGGTTGGGCGTGATGCAGCTGGCGGGCTCATGGCGTGTTCATGGCCACCGGGTGGTGGCGGAGCGCTGGAGCAGGTCTGGGCGGCTGAGCAAGCGGGGAGGGGCTTCGGGGGCGGGTGCATCCACGGGCGATGTGCCCATCACCACCACACCACACACAACGTGCGTCATTGGTGCAGTTCGCCGAGATATGCCGGTCATCGCGGCGGTTGTAACAGCACCCGTATAGGACCGGCAGGATCCTGGACGCCCGAGGGCGCGAGGTGTGGAGGATGTCGCGGCGCCAGTCGCACGCACGGGGGGAGCCGAAGTGCACGCCCGAAGGGGGCGGCCAGGGGAGCGCAGGCGTCGGTCCCAAACCATCTGCCATCCGAAGCCGGAGGAGGTGCTGCGCATGGAGACCGAGCCCTGCTGCCCTCGCCCTGGACTAGGGGGCCCTGCACTATTTCGACCACCGGTGGAACAACCATGGAATGCAGCCTCGGCTTGGGAGCAGGGGGCGGCGGAGGGGGCAACAAGGAAGCAAAGGAGGTGGAACCAGATCTGGACAAGGAAACCCGTGAGGCCATGGGGGCGGCCGGAGAGGGGGCGGTGGGTGGGAGGGTGGGCGGCGAGGTGGGTGGCCGCCGGAGCCGGAGTGGCTATCGGCGCTCAAGCTGACGTAGAGAGGAGGCGCTCAGGTGGAGGGAGAGATGTGGCCGCATGCATTTTTTTGAGTCGTGCAGACCAGGACCTAACAAGTCATTATTAAGCTATCGGTTTGAGTTCCGGATATGATACTCGTTGATGACATGGCCGATTTGTAGTTTCTTGGGGCCGAGCAAACCCACGCTCTTTCATGCTCATGCTAGTGTGTACGCCATCCTTGTGTACGTATTAGTTCTCTAGTGTCCCCAGCCCCATTCACTTGTACTCCCTCCATCCGAAAATACTTGTCATCAAAATGGATAAAAAGATGTGAACTAAAATACATCTAAATACATCTCCTTTTATCCATGTTGATGACAAGTATTTCCGGACGGAGGGAGTACCAGTACACTTCTTCTTTTTTGTGATCCAAAGGGAGTTTATTAAGATGTCATAGTGTTACAGTCGAGAGGCCACAAACCCTCAATACAAGGTGGAACCGAACGCAACCACACAGCTGTAGTTCGCTTGGAACGGCTATAATTGGCCAACCGATCGGCAACTCTATTTTGAGTGCGATAAATTTTCTGCGGTATAAACTCCCTACTACTCATCAACTCCTTAATCTCAAGAACCAAATGACCATAAGCTGAGCGAGTTAAAGCATTTGTTGATAAGCTCGCTAAGGCTTCCGAAGAATCAGACTGGATGATGACCGAAAGCTCAGTGTGTTGGATTGCCAAGGCCATGCCTTGCATCAGCGCATGAATTTCAGCTTCAAGAACGTCGTTGCAATGGAACAGGACCCGGTATGCAGCAAAGATAATGTGTCCTTGATGATCACGTAGGACCATACCGGCGGCTGCTGAGCTATCACACACATGGAATGATCCATCAACTGTCAAAGCAACATTACCTGGACGCAGCGCCGACCAAGGCACGGAAGGAGCCTCCATCCTGGGAAGAACTGACGGAGTCGCCGAAGATGGCATTTTTCCTTTCAGAATTTCATCCACTAAATACCGCCCTGCTAACCTAATGGATTTATAATAACTGTCCAAAAATTCAACCGTAGCAGGGACAGGTGGTGCCTCCTTACCATGGGTTTGGTCATTACGTAGTTGCCAAACGGGCCAAACTAACATGATGATCATGTCACGCACATCCTCTGAACACCTATAAAGAAGGTGCATGAGCCACTCTCTTCCATTACCAACTAGAGAGTCATCAGGAGGAAGGGGCCATCTTCTACGCATGTGCAGCCAAACCTGTCGCGCATGATCACATGCAATCAAGGCATGATAGGTGCTCTCCTCCTCGCGCCCACAAAGTTTGCATGTTGAGCTCATAGATAAATGCCGCGTCATTTTGCATTGATGTGTTGGCAGCACACCAGAGACAATTTTCCAAGCAGTTATCTTCATCTTCTGCGGGACCAAGGACTGCCAAACAACGTTCCAAAGGGAACAAGAGCCATTCGCCACTGAACTTGAGGCTCCTCCAGAGAAGACAGTATCATGGTCGCATGTGGCTAATTTGTAGGCACTTTTTACCGAGAACACTCCACTCTTTTCTGGGAACCATGAAATAAAGTCCGTACGCTGCCTTGGGGATGTAGGTATCTTCAGAATTTGTAAGACATCCATCTCCCAGGAATACTCGCAAAGACGGTCAGCCCTCCATGCTCCATTGGCATCAATAAAATCAGACACACGGTTCAGACGGCATGTACCCTTCGGGGTGATTGGACGAAAGGAGGACGGTCTTGGGATCCAGGGATCTCGCCAAGTCCTAATCTGCTCCCCGTCACCCACACGCCATATGACACCTTTGTTCAGCAATTCCAACCCATACAATATCCCTTTCCACAATACGGAACTAGTGTTAGGAAACACGGTGTCCAACAATTGACCATGAGGATAATACTTAGCCTTCAACAATCTCGCACAAAGGCTGTCCGGGGAGTCAAGTAATCGCCAAGCTTGCTTCGCAAGTAATGCTTGGTTGAATGCACGCATGTCCTTGAAGCCCATGCCCCCATGGACTTGGGGAGTCTCATTCTGTCCCAACTCATCAATGCCATTTTCTTCTTGCCATTCTCCACTCCCCACCAGTACTGACATATCATGCGGGTGAGCTCATCAGAAACAGAGGGGAAGTTTGAACACGCTCATGACATATGCGAGGATAGCTTGAGCGACAGATTTAATTAGGACCTCTTTGTTACCCGACGACATATATTGCTCACTCCAATTAATTAGTCTCTTCCTGAGACGCTCTTGAACAGTCTC
Organism: Triticum aestivum; assembly: GCF_018294505.1. Lineage (NCBI taxonomy): Eukaryota > Viridiplantae > Streptophyta > Magnoliopsida > Poales > Poaceae > Triticum > Triticum aestivum. The sequence continues at coordinate 500,341,974 of NC_057809.1, read as the reverse complement.
AAATTTTCCTTTATGCATCCTTCCATCCGGGACTGGAAGACCCAGGTGTCGGTGTCAAAACCGGTGGATCTCGGGTAGGGGGTCCCAAACTGTGCATCTAAGGCGGATGGTAACAAGAGTCGGGGGACACAATGTTTACCCAGGTTCGGGCCCTCTCGATGGAGGTAATACCCTATTTCCTGCTTGATTGATCTTGATGATATGAGTATTACAAGAGTTGATCTACCACGAGATCGTGGAGGCAAAACCCTAGAAGCTAGCCTATGATTATGATTGTTCTTGTCCTATGGACTAAACCCTCCGGTTTATATAGACACCGGAGGGGGCTAGGGTTACACAGAATCGGTTACAAGGGAGGAGATCTACATATCCGAATTGCCAAGCTTGCCTTCCACGCAAAGAAGAGTCCCATACGGACACGGGATGAAGTCTTCAATCTTCTATCTTCATAATCCAACAGTCCGGCCAAAGGATATAGTCCGGCTGTCCGAGGACCCCCTAATCCAGGACTCCCTCAGTAGCCCCTGAACCAGGCTTCAATGATGATGAGTCCGACGCGCAGATTGTCTTCGTCATTGCAAGGTGGGTTCTTCTCCAAATTCCGAATACATGTCGAGTAGTGTTCGGCTTCCCATGAATGTTGCACTCCTTGGCTTATGCGCCTAATAATGGCTATCCTCCATGTGTTGAGTGAATGCAAGAATTGGGGCATTTTTACACTTGCCACCCTAACCATGTGAGTAAATCGTCTATTTAAAGAGATGGGGATCCTTAGATCCAGATCATACCATCCTCCCACAGCGAGTATCCATCGGAGCGCGCCGGGAAAAGTCCATCCCATCATGGCCGGCCATCGCAGCTCGTCCTCTCGCTCCCGTAGCCCTAAGCCAAGCAATTGGAAGAAGTGTTCCGTCCCCCATGGCCAATTAGTAGAGTTACAGACCCAGGGGTTTCTCCCTCCAGCGTATATGGTCCCCATTCGAGCCGGACTTGCCACTTACAACGGCAGGGAGCAAGCGGAGAGCTTTCCCAACCCATCCATGGGGGAGCGGGTATGCCTTGTCCCTTACTTATTAAGGGGGCTTGGATTTCCAATCCATCCGTTCCTCCGCGGGCTCCTGGAGTTCTACGGCCTCCAGCTGCATAACTTTACTCCCGCCTCCATATTACACATCGTTGGCTACGTCGCCCTTTGTGAGCTGTTTTTGGGATGCAAAGCTCATTTCGAGCTATGGAAGAGGCTATTCTGCCTCGTACCCCATACACACGAGGGGTCAATATATCAAGTGGGCGGAGCCGAGATATGGCGCATCGCCGGGACCGGATACCTATTCGGTACTCCGAAGAAGACATCCGAAGTCTGGCCTTCGGAGTGGTTTATATGGAGGACGTCCCCCTTTCAGACCCTATTCGGATGGGCCTTCCTGAGTTCAATAACGCCCCTTTGAAGAAACGCCACAGCTGGCGCCCTAGGAGCCCCCAGGAGGAAGATAACAGAGAGGTCCTTCACCTGATGGGCCGGATAAAAACGCTGGCCAAATCAGGATTGACAATAATCGAGGTTATGTCTATATGTATAATGCGGGGGGTGCAGCCACTTCAATGTCGGGGACAACCCATGTGGCACTTTAATGGAGAAGACGATGCCACCCCCTGCGGTCGTAAGGGACCGGACTCCGTCGCTGCTCTAGAAAAAATACCGTCCGATTTTTATAAAGGAGAGGAAGAGGAGTTCATCCGCATTAAGCCACGGGATGGATTCTCCATGTACAACCCCCCAAACTGGGTGAGATGCTACTTTCTATTCCAGACCTTCCCACATTCTTTGTCATAAGTATTTACCTTGCTATTTCATAGCAGGAACTTCGAAAAGCTATGAGGGAGGTCCACAGCCCATCTCCACAACTAGAGGACCCTGACCGGGCCCTCGACCCCGGACTCGAAGAAGATCCGGACACATTTGTGGAGCTCATCGACATGACGTTCTATCAGTTAAGTTGTGACGGTGCCTTGGTGGCCATCATAGCCGATTATCCTGGACTGCTCCCTACATCACATGTAAGTAAAACCGGAGTCCCAACTTCTGAGAAGGATCCCTTTTTTCGCACTTCACCTACTGCACACATATGGTGTCTTATAGGGAAGGCCCTCGGGACGCCATGCCGAACCCGTAGTGACTCACCAACGAGGGGCACCAAAGCCGGGTAGCCTTAAAAGGAAGGCGGTCAGGACTGAGACGCCGTCGTAGAGGTATGAAAAAGAACCCCGCTCCCTGGTTGTTGTCTTTTAAAATATAATAACGCCCATGGTTCCTGGCAGGAAAAACGCTCGGCGGACCATATCCGGAGAGCCTGCTAGCCAAGCCTCCACCAGTCGGGCTCCAGAGCCAGACTTAGAGGCAGACGCTAATGTGGGGCCAACACCGGATGTTCCTCCTACAGAGGATGCGGATAGGCTGTCCACTACAAATTCTGAAGTGGAGAGTGCCATGAATCACATGCGTCGCCGGGTCGTACTCCGCGACGCTTGTTTCTCTCAAGAGGCATTCGATGCCTTCAACTTAGGAAACGCGTACATCCGAGCTGCTCAAAATGGTCTTGCCCGAGCCACGGACCAGTATGTAAAGGATATACGGGTAAGAAAATCTAATAGTTATGTATATCAATAGCCCCCGAGACTTGAAACAGTTGGCACAACTGATTTAAGGATCATTGTTTGCATAGGTTCTTATGGAGAAGAATACCCGGTTATCTCAAGAGCTGGAGGAGTGCAAAGCCCAGCTACGGGCCACAGTTTCCGCAATGAAGGAGTCCGAGAAGGCCCCATCTGGTAACACCTGTTTCTATCTAAAAGAATGACATGTACCAGTTAGTATTCGGCATGCATGCAAATCTAACAATAGATTCTGCAGATGATCCCGGAGTGAATTCGGAGGTCGTGCGAGGGAATGAGCAACATGCTCAATGACAGCTAAAGGCTGGCGAGCGCGTGCTTACGCAGGTTAGGCGGGAGAAAAACGATCTCCAAGATGCCAATACCCGGCTAGGCGTTGAACTGAAAGATGTTCGGGCCCAACTTGCTGACTCCGTAAAGGAGAATAAGAGGCTTCGATGCGGCATTTTTAGTAAGTGCTTGAACGAACTTTTATAGAGTTTGGTGAAGAAACCGGCTAACAGAGTTATATCTGTAGGTATGCTGACGGGTCGTCCCGCAGAGGAGATGCCCGGGTCTGCGGGTGATCTTCTGCCAAGGCTCTCACAACTGCATGAACAAATTCGTCAGGTGATGTAGGGCATTGCCCAAGCCTTGTGGCCATCCGCCTCCCTGCCAGGAGGCATGGGGGAGCTTCTAGAGATGCTCAAGGGAGCGCGGTGGCGCTTCCGATTATGGAAGATATCAGGCTACCGACAAGGTGTAAGGGAAGCCTGGGCCCTGGTGAAGACGCGATATACCAAGGCTGACCCGAACCACATGGCCGAGGTCGGACCTGTAGGGTCTGATGGGAAAGAGATCCCTGTCAGTTTGGTGTATGACCAGTTGAAATTAGCCGCAAAGTATTCCCAACAGGATTGTAGGCTAGACAGCCTGTTGGACGGTATAGAAGAAGAATTTAGTCAGTCTAAGTAACTGTGTACTTCAAGTGACATATATTGTCCCTAGCCGGATTGTATTTGTCATGGCAGACCTTTTCACTTTGACCTCCGGACCCGATAGTCCGGAGTGTATCCAAATACGTGCTCAGTTATGTAAAAACCGGGGTACGTGTGGAAACCAGGCGTAGGGGTCATAAGTGCTTGAACAGACAAGTACCCAACTAGCTATGTTATATTACATGGATAGTAAGAAACATCTTCCAAGGAGAATAGTTCCGTTAAGGGTTCCTTTCCCTGGGTACGCATGCATTAAGGTGCATGTCTAAACTGCGAAAAGAGACACGGGATATAAACATCTGGGGGCATGTATTACAATAAATAAAAGTCATCTTTTGTTCATCGACCGAATATTCCCTTAAGAACGCTAGCTTTCGGCTTCACCCAGTCTGAGGTACACATCCGGCTGACCCGGTAGTAACAATCGCAGAGGTGCTCCCCTTATGCCCTAGCCGAATTAACGGGAACGTAGGGCATAAACACAAGAGCCAGGCAACCCAGCTTGGCCAAAACTGAAGTCATATCGATGCATATAATGGCGAAGAAAAAGGTACATGTGGAAAAGTAACACATGTGCGGGGGCATAGAGCCCGGAACATAGTTATATTAAGCTTCTGTATAGGAAGCCCCCAGGTATAATGAGAACGCCTAGCGTGTCAAGATTGTGTAGTCAAGACACATTTTAACCTTTTAAGGTCGTGAAGAAAAAGGGAAGAAAGAAAGAAAGAAAAGACAGATAACGGATATATAAAAAATTGATGGAGGTAAGGAGATAAACACAGAGTCCGACACTAGGCGTAGAACCTTCGGAGTCTGGTTGTGTTCCATGGATTTGGCTCGAGTCGACTGTCCAATGCATCCCGCAGACGGTACGCTCCATCGGTCAGAACTTTGTCAATAACGAAGGGACCTTCCCATTTGGGCTTGAGCTTGTTCTTTTTCTTCTCCGGTAGGCGTAGAACGAGTTCGCCAACGTTATAAGTTTTGGCCCGTACTTCTCTGCTTTGATACCGCCGAGCCTGTTGCTGATAGAATGCAGAGCGGGCTTTTGCCACGTCACGCTCCTCCTCCAGGGCGTCCAAACTTTCCTTCCGATCAAGCTCGGCTTCTTTCTCTTCGTACATGCGCACTCGAGGTGAGTCATGAATGATGTCCCAGGGTAGTACCGCCTCTGCGCCGTACACCATAAAGAACGGTGTGTATCCGGTAGTGCGATTCGGCGTGGTCCGCAGCCCCCATAGTATAGAGTCAAGCTCCTCCACCCAGTGCGTATTTGATTCCTTCAAGGATCGCACTAATCTGGGTTTAATGCCGCTCATGATAAGACCATTTGCTCGCTCGACTTGAGCGTTAGTTTGCGGGTGATAGACAGAGGCATAATCGAGCTTAATGCCCATGTTGCTGCACCAAGTTTTTACATTGTCGGTTGTAAAGTTCGAGCCGTTATCGGTGATGATGCTGTGGGGGACACCGTAACGGTGTACAACCCTGGATATGAAGTCTATCACTGGTCCGGACTCGGCCGTTTTAACTGGTTTGGCTTCTATCCTTTTGGTGAATTTATCCACCATGACCAATAGGTATTTTTTTCTTATGGATTCCCCCTTTAAGGGGTCCAACCATGTCAAGCCCCCAGACCGCAAAGGGCCAAGTAATGGGGATTGTTTGGAGAGCGGTAGGTGGCATATGGCTTTGGTTTGCAAAAAGCTGGCAACCAACGCAATGTTGAACGAGGTCCTGTGCGTCTGCTCGGGCCGTCGGCCAGTAAAAACCTGTACGGAAGGCCTTGCTTACAAGGGCCTGAGTTGCGGCGTGGTGGCCGCCAAGTCCAGCATGAATTTCTGCCAAAAGTTGTCGTTCTTCCTCTTCGTAGATGCACCTTTGAAGTACTCCGGTAGCGCTTTTCTTATAAAGCTCTCCCTCGTAGACCTTGTAGGCTTTAGACCGCCGCACAATGCAACATGCCTCGTTTGGGTCATCAGGGAGTTCTTGCCTAGTTAGGTAAGCCAAGAAGGGTTCTGTCCATGTGGCGATGACAGCCATAATCACGTGGGCCGAAGGTGTTATTCGGTGGCAAAGCCTCCGATTACGTTAGAGTGTTCGGGGTCTGGTGTTGTGCCGGATCCAGACTATTTTTGCCGGTCTCCCCTTCCCACACCACGGATGGCTTAAACAACCTTTCCAAGAAGGTATTAGGTGGGACAGGGTCACGCTTAGCGCCGATGCGGGCGAGGATATCCGCCGCTTGATTGTTTTCTCAGACCACATGGTGGAATTCGAGGCCCTCGAACCGAGCTGACATTTTGAGGACGGCATTGCGGTAAGCCGCCATTTTTGGGTCCTTGGCGTCAAAGTTCGCATTTATTTGAGATATTGCAAGGTTCGAATCCCCCTGCACATCTAGGCGTTGAATGCCCATGGAGACTGCCATCCGAAGACCATGCAACAGGGCCTCATATTTTGCTGCATTGTTGGAGTCTGTGTATAATATTTGGAGTATGTATTGGACTGTATCTCCGGTGGGGGATGTCAGGATGACGCCTGCCCCCAAACCAGCCAGCATCTTAGAGTCGTCAAAGTGCATGATCCAATTGGAGTACGCGTCGTACTCTTTAGGGAGTTCAGCTTCCGTCCATTCGGCGAAGAAATCAGCCAATACTTGCGACTTAATGGCTTGTCGTGGTTTATATGTTACGTCGAACGGGAGGAGATCGATAACCCATTTAGCAATCCGGCCCGTGGCATCACGGTTATTTATTATGTCGTTGAGTGGTACTTCAGAGGCCACCATAATTGAACACTCTTGAAAGTAGTGTCGTAGTTTCTGGGATGCCATGAAGACCGCGTATGCTATCTTTTGATAATGTGGGTACCATGATTTGCATGGAGTGAGGACGGTGGATACGTAGTATACCGGCTTTTGAAGTGGGAACTTATGTCCGTCCGTCTCTCATTCGATGACGAGCACTGCGCTTACAACTTGGTGTGTTGCCGCTATATATAACAGCATTGGTTCGCCGACATTTGGCGCTGCCAAGATTGGGTTGGTGGCCAATACGGCTTTTATTTCTTCCAATCCGGCCGTGGCCGCATCCGTCCACTCAAAGTGTTCGGTGCGTCGAAGAAGGCGATAAAGAGGTAGTGCCTTTTCTCCTAATCGGGAGATAAAGCGGCTTAAGGCAGCCACGCATCCAGTTAATTTCTGGATTTGCTTGAGGTCTGTTGGGATAGCCAACTGTGACAAAGCTCGGATTTTAGCCGGATTTGCTTCAATTCCTCTATTGGAGACGATGAAGCACAAGAGCTTTCCGGCGGGCACGCCGAAAACGCATTTTTCCGGATTGAGCTTGATGTCATATGTTCGGAGATTGTCGAACGTGAGCCTCGAGTCCTCTATTAAGGATTCGACATGTCTTGTTTTAATGACCACATCGTCTACGTATGCCTCCACTGTTTTGCCGATTTGTGTTTCCAGACATGTCTGAATCATGCGTTGATAGGTTGCACCAGCATTTTTGAGCCCGAAAGGCATGGTGTTAAAACAGAAGGGCCGTATGGAGTGATGAATGCCGTTGCGGCTTGATCGGGCTCCGCCATCTTAATTTGATGGTATCCAGAGTATGCATCGAGGAAGCACAATGAGTCGTGTCCTGTGGTAGCGTCAATAATTTGATCGATGCGGGGGAGGGGGAAGGGATCCTTGGGGCAAGCCTTGTTAAGGTCCTTGAAATCGACACATAGGCGCCAGGATTTGTCCTTCTTTGGACCATCATCAGGTTTGCTAGACAGTCCGGATGTTTTGTTTCTCTAATGAATCCGGCCTCGAGTAACTTGGCTAGCTCTTCTCCCATGGCTTGTCGCTTAGGCTCAGAGAAACGCCGAAGAGTCTGCTTGACCGGCTTGAACCCCTTTAGATTGTTAAGGCTATGCTCGGCCAGCCTGCGTGGGATTCCTGGCATGTCTGAAGGATGCCAGGCGAAGATGTCCCAATTCTCGCGCAAGAACTTCCGCAGTGTGGCGTCTGTTGTGGGGTTCAGTTGTGCCTCGATGGATGCTATTTTGTCGGGTCCGTTGGGTGGACCTAGAATTTGACTATTTCATCCACTGGTTTAAAAGAGGTGGACTTGGGTCTTTTGTCGAGTATCACGTCGTCCCTGTCCACCGTGGAGCGCAGCGCAGTTAGTTCTTCGGCCTCGAGGGCTAGTGCGGTGGTTTTATTTTCTGCGCGGAGTGCTGCTACCTCTTGAGCACTTGCTTTGGTTTTCCCTTTAAGAGGAAAGGGTGATGCAGCAGAGTAGCGTAAGTATTTCCCTCAGTTTTTGAGAACCAAGGTATCAATCCAGTAGGAGGCCACGCACGAGTCCCTCGTACCTACACAAATAAATAAATCCTCGCAACCAATGCGATAAGGGGTTGTCAATCCCTACACGGTCACTTACGAGAGTGAGATCTGATAGATATGATAAGATAATATTTTTGGTATTTTTATGATAAAGATGCAAAGTAAAAAAGGCAAAGGAAGTAACTAAGTATTGGAAGATTAATATGATGGAAGATAGACCTGGGGGGCATAGGTTTCACTAGTGGCTTCTCTCGAGAGCATAAGTATTCATGGCAGGTAAACAAATTACTGTTGAGCAATTGGCAGAATTGATCATAGTTATGAGAATATCTAGGTATGATCATGTATATAGGCATCACGTCCGAAACAAGTAGACCGACTCCTGCCTGCATCTACTACTATTACTCCACACATCGACCGCTATCCAGCATGCATCTAGAGTATTAAGTTCAAGAGAACAGTGTAACGCTTTAAGCAAGATGACATGATGTAGAGGGATAAACTCAAGCAATATGAAATAAACCCCATCTTGTTATCCTCGATGGCAACAATACAATACGTGCCTTGCTGCCCCTACTGTCACTGGGAAAGGACATCGCAAGAATGAACCCAAAGCTAAGCACTTCTCCCATTGCAAGAAAGATAAATCTAGTAGGCCAAACAAAACTGATAATTCGAAGAGACTTGCAAAGATAACCAATCATACATAAAAGAATTCAGAGAAGATTCAAATATTGTTCATAGATAAACTTGATCATAAACCTACAATTCATCGGTCTCAACAAACACACCGCAAAAGAAGATTACGTCGAATAGATCTCCAAAAGAGAGGGGGAGAACTTTGTATTGAGATCCAAAAAGAGAGAAGAAGCCATCTAGCTAATAACTATGGACCCTTAGGTCTGAGGTAAATTACTCACACTTCATTGGAAGGGCTATGGTGTTGATGCAGAAGCCCTCCGTGATCGATGCCCCCTCCGGCGGAGCTCCGGAGCAGGACCCAAGATGGGATCTCGTGGATACAGAAAGTTACGGTGGTGGAATTAGGGTTTTGGCTCCGTATCTAGTAGTTTGGGGGGTACGTAGGTATATATAGGAGGAAGGAGTACGTCGGTGGAGCAACAGGGGGCCCACGAGGGTGGAGGGCGCACCCAGGGGGTAGGCGCCCCCCCTACCTCGTGGCCTCCTGGTTGATGTCTTGATGTAGGGTCCAAGTCCTCTGGATCATGTTCGTTCCGAAAATCATGTTCCCGAAGGTTTCATTCTGTTTGGACTCCGTTTGATATTCTTTTTTTGTGAAACCCTAAAATAGGCAAAAAAAATAGCAATTCTAGGCTGGGCCTCTGGTTAATAGGTTAGTCCCAAAAATAATATAAAAGTGTATAATAAAGCCCAATAATGTCCAAAACAGAATATAATATAGCATGGAACAATAAAAATTTATAGATACATTGGAGATGTATCAAGTGTTATGTCCGGATCACTAGCCAGAGTGATGATTCCATTGGGCCCGGGCATTTTGAGCTTCATGTACCCATATTGGGGTATAGCTTTGAAGATCGTGAATGCCTCCCGCCCTAAAAGGGTGTGGTATCCGCTACTAAACGGGGCCACTTGGAATGTGATTTCTTCGGACCTATAATTCTCCAGCGTGCCGAATACCACATCTAGTGATTTTTCCCGCACATCGTGCCTCCCGACTAGGGATGATTCCTACGAAGGTCGTGCTGCTTTGCTCAATGCGGCTCTTGTCTATTTCCATTTTGCTAAGAGTTTCCTTGTAGATGAGGTTTAATCCGCTGCCACCGTCCATGAGCACTTTAGTAAGCCGGAAGCCGTCCACAATTGGACTAAGGACCAAAGCGGCTGGTGCTCGGGCTGTTCGGAATTGGGGTTCATCACTGGCATTGAAGGTTATGGTCGTGTCGTTCCATGGATTTATTGCTGCAACGTGGTAGACTTCGGCGAGGCTGTGGAGTGTTCGCTTGCGCCTATTATTTGAGGCGAAGGTCTCGTAGACTGTCAATACTGTATTGTTATTTTCCCCGGGATGGTGCTCTGTTGTATTGTTGATGAGGATATCCTCGCCGCTCTTGGCCACCTGCCGGAGTATCCAACATGCTCTAAGGCTGTGTATTGGCATGGTATCCACTGTACTGTGAATTTTGCATGGCCCATTGAGCCATCCCTCCAATACAGTTCTACGCCCTATAGTGGGCTTTTGTTTCTTTGTAATTGGATCGGGTGACTTACGAGAGTACACCCTTTTAGTGAGAGCCGGAGGGTCCCAGAAATTTTGTTTGGGTTTTCCAGGCGCTTTCCATCGCATAGTACTTCCGTACTATGGCCGCCAAGTCGGCAAAGTGTGCTATGTCACGGCGACTTATGGCGTTGAGGATTCCCTTGTCCGTGCAATTTTTGCAAAAGAATGAAATTATGTCTTCCTCGCGATAGTCCTTGACCTTGCTCATTACAAGGAAGAATCTGGCCCAATAGTGATGTACTGTCTCTTGGGGCTCTTGTCTAATGTGGGAAAGATCACTTGAGTCTGGGTGGGTGGGTAGTTTTAGCTCCAAACCCTGACCCGATCTGAGACCCAGGGGCGGAGGAGTTTCGATCTTGGCAGTTCGGACTCCGGGATGTTGCCCTATAGTTCTGGCCCACTGTCTGATTCTAGGTTCGAAGCTTGGGCCATGTCCTCCCGTGGATGGGTATCCGGCTCGGAGAGCTCGGGAATCCGGACATAGTTTGTCCTCAAAATAGAGGAAGAATTGCTACATTGCTCCTCCACCACCGCTATCTGATGGGTGACCGGCGAAGAGTTAATCTCCCTTTGGTCGGGTTTAAGCCTGATCCGATCATAGTCCGTTGCGACTCCCAGGGCGGCGATACGATCCAAGAGCTCGTTCAAGGAAGAGAGCTCTATTGGATCCATCTGCTCGGTGAATCCCGAGCCGACGTGGAGGCTGTTTTTGATGACCCGAGAAGTCATCGTCGGCGCGACGGCCGAACAGGCGGTCATGACGAAGCCGCCTAGTAGGAGAGTTTGGCCTACAGCCAGGGCTCCCCCCGAGGTAATGTTGTCCTTGACAACAAGACGAGCCATCAAGCCTTATCATGGCGGCACAGTGGAACTCTCAATGAAAGCACCAATGTCGGTGTTAAAATCGGCGGATCTCGGGTAGGGGGTCCCGAACTATGTGTCTAAGGCGGATGGTAACAGGAGGCGGGGGACACAATGTTTACCTAGGTTCGGGCCCTCTCGATGGAGGTAATACCCTACTTCCTGCTTGATTGATCTTGATGATATGAGTATTACAAGAGTTGATCTACCACGAGATCGTAGAGGCTAAACCCTAGAAGCTAGACTATGATTATGATTGTTCTTGTCCTACGGACTAAACCCTCCGGTTTATATAGACACTGGAGGGGGCTAGGGTTACACAGAGTCGGTTACAAGGGAGGAGATCTACATATCCGAATTGCCAAGCTTGCCTTCCACGCAAAGAAGAGTCCCACCCAGACACGGGACGAAGTCTTCAATCTTGTATCTTCATAATCCAACAGTCCGGCCAAAGGATATAGTCCGGCTGTCCGAGGACCCCCTAATCCAGGACTCCCTCACCAGGTACTTAGGCTCAAAAACTTCCTGAGTAATCTCCAGCACACTCTTGATGTCAGTAACAACAGATGGCAGGGAATGATCTGAGAAGAGGATGGAACACTTCGAGGGGTTTATCAACTGGCCCGTAGCCGACGCGAAGGTGTTCAACAAACCTTTAACCAGTATCGCCTACTGCTGTGTTGCTTGGAAGAAGAGGAGTGAATCATCCGCAAAAAGTAGATGAGAGATCTCCGGGGGCCCACGACATATTTTCACCCCATGCAGGTCATTCTCCCTCATACACTTACTGAACAAAGCAGAAAGCACATCAGCAACAAACAAGAATAAGAAGGGGGACAAAGGGTCACATTGTCTGAGTCCCCTCGAGGGGGTAAAAGCCTCCAGTAAATTGCCATTAAACTTCACAGAATATCTAACATAAGTAACACATGCCATAACTCGTGATACCCAAGTTTGAGAAAAAACCCATCGTAGCAGGGCCCTCTCTAGAAAATCCCAATCCACACGATTATAGGCCTTTGAAAGATCCAACTTATAAGCACACAGAGCCGGTGAATTCTCCTTCAGAGACTAAATATGGTGTATACACTCAAATGCAATGATAGAATTGTCAGAGATGAGTCTCCCTGGAATAAATGCACTCTGATTCTCAGATATCAGTTCAGTCAGAAGCGGACGCAATCTGTTCACCATGCACTTCGATACAATCTTCTAGACCACATTGCACAAACTAATTGGACGAAAGTCCTTCAGTTCCTTCGGCTGTGGAACTTTAGGGATCAACACTATAGATGTATCATTCACACCTTCACGCATATTTCTTGTGCTAAAAAACTCTTGGACTGCGGCAACAAGTTCAGGTTTGAGTACAGTCCAACTGCGCTGGTAGAAGAGAGCCGGGAAACCATCACAACCAGGGGCCTTCAAGGGGCCAATTTAAAAGAGAGCATCCGAAATCTCTTCCTCTGAAAATGGCTTGCACAGAGCCTCATTCATGTCCATTATAACTTTAGGCTCGATACAATCAAGGACCTCTCTAGCATCCAGAGTTTGGGTCCTTGGTGTAAACCTCCTTGAAATAGGAGGACGCCATCCTCTCCATCTCCGTGGGAACCGAGCTCCAAGAGCCATCGGTTTTCATTAAACGTTGAATATGATTTCACCTGGCTCTCCATACGGCTCGTCGATGTAAGTACTAGGTGTTCCGTTCACCCTCCTTCAGCCATGTGATCCGCGACCACTGCAGCCACATCATTTCCTCGTGGTATAAAAGCTCATCAAGCTGGTTCATTTTCATCAAGCCCCCCCTTTGGTCTCCTTGAACTCCCTCCAGTTGCACTAGAAGCAGGCTATGATCCGAACATGAGGAGGCGAGGTGTACAACTTTAGCAGCTGGAAACAACTCCTTCCAAGATTCGTCCGCACAAGCACGGTCGAGACGGACTTGCACATTGCGATTTCCATCCTGCCCATTATTGTATGTGTACGATATGCCACTAAAACCAAGGTCCTCGAGTTCACAAAGCATTAGGCAGCCTCTGAAGGCTACCATTTATGATTCTGATCGCATTGTCCTCGATAGGTGTTCGTGCTGCCACAACGCCTCATTGTAATCGCCACATACAAACCAGGGTTCCATGGATGAGGCCCGTAGCCTGGTTAAGTGATCCCACATGTGCTGCCTGTTCTCCACTCTTGGTTCCCCGTAAACAAAAGTTCCTCTCCACGAGTTACCAGCACCATTGTCAACTACTGAAACGTCAATATATCTATTACAAGAATCCAGGACGGTAACAGAGAGGGCCTCGTCCCAAAAGAGTGCCAGCCCTCTACTCCGACCATCACTACAAACACCATGGAAACCCTTCAGACCAAGTCTCCATCTCAGCTTCTCCACTTTATTCGATGCTTGCCTGGTTTCACAAAGGAAAACAAGCTTGGGGTTATTGGCTTTTGAGAGTGCCACAACCTCACGAACTGTCCGTCGCCCCCCCCCCCCCCCGATAGCCGATAGTTCCACGATAAAATATTCATTGCGTCCAGCGGTCCTCCTCGAGGGAGGCTGCCGATATCTCATTGGTTTCCGTTGTATTGGAGCGCTTCACACGTTTACTACTAGAGTTGCTGCTTGTCGGAGAATTGTTCCCTTTCAGGTCCACTCCAGAACCATCAGTAATCGCAAGCACAGCCGCTGCTTTATCCGGAGTAATAGCAGATCCATCCCCTGTTGTATCCATCATTAACCTCTTCCATACATCCTTGTCCACCTTCATTCTGCCCCTAGGTTCTTCATCGGACTTGTTGTCGTGTCCGGTATCTCGGGGTCCGACTTCCCATGCTCGGGATCAGCCGGGGTTGTCGGGTTTACTCCCATGTCAGCAGCTCGAGGACCAGTAGCCTTTCTAGCTTCTGGTCTAGGGCGATTAGGGCCTTCGGCGTACAACCAATCCCCATATTTCATATCCTTCACATCATGAATGCCCAATCCACACTCTTGTGCTCATGGCCAATAAGGCCACACACCTTACAAAACCTGGCCAACTTCTCGTAACGTACCAGATAAACTTGTCGTTCTTTAGCACGAACGATACTTACAAATTTGGTGAGGGGCTGTAGGATGTCATGATTAACCCTTACCCGTATATAGTCACCACGGGTGTTACCGTTCAGACGCATCTCCATAATCTCACCAGTACCCTTCAACAATTTCTCCACAAGATTCTTCTTGCAGTACGGATCAGGCAGCTTGTGAATTTGGAGCCAGATTGGCATATGGACGAACACTACTTCATACTGACACAACAACACCGCCATGTTGCGGAACAACCAGGGACCTTGCATCATGATACATTCCCAATCACCCAGGAATGAGGCATGGACGACAAATCTGTTAGGGCCAACAGGGCGAAATCTCACGGGTTGCGCTGGATTCCATGACGCCCTCATCTCCCTGTAAAAGGCAGATTGACTAAAGGTTTTGTCCGTATGAACCATAGCTAGGGCAATCCACCTAACGCTATCCTTTATCTCAGGATCATCATCATCGATCTCCACATCATGGAACTCCTCCTCGTTGAGATCCAACTTGTCGAAGAAGTTTTCCAGATCCGGATTGGTGGGTTCAGCGGCTCCGCCGCTTGTAGCGGAGTTGGCATCCGAGACGGCCGCCATGTCGCCACGGGAAGAGAAGGCCTTCGGTGACGATGGAGGCGTGGGTCGGAGGCGAACGAAGCACGGGGGACTCAGAGGCGATTGGATCGCCTCAGAGGAGTACACTTCTACCTATCAATGAATGATACGCAAGCTTTGCGTATCTGTGAAAAAAAGATTTTTTTTTAGAAAAAAAATTACCCCGGCCTCTGCATCTAGACGATGCGTGCAATCATTTTATTAATTATTCACAAAGACCTTATAAAGTATTACATTAGGTAATCTGAAGCCATCATCTTAGCAACAACTGTCGCTCCTATCCACTTGATGATGGGGTGCTGATAGTCCAAGCCTAATACCAAAAATACATCGCACCAAAGCCTAACATGTAAAGACGGAGGCCCCAACCGAGCCACATACTGGGTTTGGGGTACAAACCGGTTCGACGCACTCTCATGTGTCATCATCGCCGTCTTCCACCAATCCATCTTCAGAGCAGAAACTAACGCACCGACCTTACCAGACCTCTCTGCCATCGACACCACCATGAAGCCAGACAATGCCCTTCTCCTGCGTGAGTCCATCTCCGTGCATCAGATGCCGAAACTCCACTGCGCCACGCCGCCGAGATTCGTCGCCATCAATGAGAAAGATGAAGCACCGCTCCACCAAAGAAGCCGTCCACTGGTCCCTCGAGCCCGTGTACACCTCCAAGAATGACGCCCTCAAGGGGGAAACGACACCAAAGCATCGGCCGTCATTCGATCTACTGATCTAGGGTTTCCCCCAGAGGTAGCGGATAGATGTCTGGAGCTTTTCCGCGATGATGCCTTCAAAAAGGTAATGACACAAAAGGGTGCCGCCATCGCCAGTCTTGGCAACAAGCCAAGAACGAGGTTTTCACCCGGATCTGCTCGATGAACCTCCATCTCGCATCGTTCGCACGGACCACCACGGATCTCTGCCATCGCGGAGCGAGCAAGCCACTCTGGCCAGATCAGATCTGACCAGAGGGCCAACCATGTCAGCAGCCGGCCGGTTCACCAAAGCCTTCCATGCCACCAATGATCCGAGGTGCCGCAGCGCCGCGGCCAGGTGCTCGCCACCGCTCACCGCCGGAAGCGAGCCAGGGGCGCACTTTCGCTCGACTGGGTGCGCCTCGCCACACTCGTGTGCGAGAAGGAGAGGCTCCTCCACCACCGCCGTCAGCTCTCCAGCGGCGGCGGGATGGAGGGGTGGGAAGGGAAGTGACTGGTGGCTAAGATTGGGGCCCCTTGTCCACCTGTCACTACTAGGGAAAACCTTATACACAGAATGTTTCCAGTAGCGCTTGTTAAAATGAGGCGCTACTGCTACTTAGCAGTAGCACGTCTGCTAGAATGGTGCTACTGTTACCCGCTTAGCAGTAGCGCGGCAGGAACAGAATGCGCTACTACTATAATTACCACACCGTTCCCGACGTGCTAGGTATAGTAGTAGCGCCCTTCTACGAACAGCGCTACTACTATGGATTTTAGCAGCAGCGCGTTTTGCCTCCCCACGCTACTGTTAAAGCTATTTTCACCTAACCCCCCATGCGGCCTGATTCCCTCTCCTCTGCTTCCTCCCCCAATTCTCCTCTACTATTCCTCGTCGCCTCCGCCTCGCCGCCGTCTCCCCTGACCCCGCCTCGCCTCTACCTCGCCGCCGTCTCCCCTGACCCCATCTCGCCGCCGTCTCCCCCGACCCCGCCTCGCCGCCATCTCCCCTGACCCCGCCTCGCCGCCATCTCCCCCGACCCCGCCTCGCCGCGCCTCGGTGCCGCCGTCTCCCCCGACCCCATCTCTCTCCCTGCCCTCTGTAAGCACTCTCCCCTTCCGATCCCTCTTCTCTGCTTAGTATGAACCCTAGCTATTTAGTGCTAGTTAGTATGAACCCTAGGCTATTTTTAGTGTTAGTTAGTTAATTACTTATATGGTAATTAGGGCAGTAGTTCCTAGGTACTAATTAGTTAGTAAGAACTAGGTACTAATTAGGTGTTAGTTTATTTTTATTTATAGTAAGTTTATTTTTAGTAAAAACTAATTTAATTATTAGAACTCGTTAGTAAGAACTTGTTGCTATTTTTTTAGTTAAAGCAATTTTTCCCACATTGACATCGACGATGCCTATCCCGCATCCTCGTTGTCGAGTCGGCGGAGGACGACACCTGCTTGACCAGACGGGTCATGTCCGGCACTGGGCTCCGCCGGGGTGGTACTGGGAGGCGCTACCTACCGGGAGGCACAGGTTGGTGAGGAGCCAGCCTGTCGTTGACCTGAACCTTCTTTGGTGGCGGTCGCGTGGGCCAGTGACGGTCCAGAGGCTCGAGGACCCCGCGGAGGTGGTGCGTCACCGTGTCAGTGAGGAGGACGCGCATGTTCGTCGCTACTTGTTTGCGTTGGAGCACATGTTCTCCAATACCTGGCAGGTTCTCCAGGGATCTCACTAGAGCTATGATCCCGTGATGGTTCCTTCTCTGTGGGTGTCCACCGCCCGCGCCGATACCCATCGTGTGCTAAGGTTTTAGTTGTATTAGTGATGTTATATGTATGACACTATTTGGGATGTATTAGTGATAATATTCGATGATGTACGGACGCATGAGATGATTTACTTTTGCTTATTGAATGCATGCTAATTTGAGTCCTGTAAGATATTTTGAAATGTATATCTTGTGTTGCTCAAATAGGATATGTGCTTGCCTAAGTGGCCAGTCATGTTTGCAGGTTACACCTCCGAGTGGCCTATGTTTTGCCGGAGTGTTGATTCATTTCCGTTCCAGCAAATTTCAGGCGCTCGATATGTCCTATTTTAGCAAAGGTCATGCCGGATTTTTCCGTGAATTTTGATATGACTTGTGCTAGAATATGTAGGAAATATCGAGTGCCCCGGATTTGTGTGTTGAGTATCATGGTAGTTGTCTTCGATTGATTTTCAATTAATGTTTTAACTATGAACATAGGAAATGTCTGACAACGAAAACGATTTCGGTATTTGCAAATACTGCGAAGACGAGCGCGGCCTGTGCGACAGAATCTTCCTAGATGATGATAGGCGCTTCAGCATCAAGCTGGACGAGAACTTTGAAGTGGATACAGTAAGTCACAACGACAAGTCTTTTTCGTAATTAAGCATGGCATTTGCTTCAACTTATAATTTAAGCATGACATTAAGCATGACACGTCTTTTTTTTACTATTCTACTAGCGTATCCCCTGCCATGCAAGAGTTTTTGTATTGGATAAGATAGGTTTCAGTCGTACTATGGAGGAAAAGAAATTTTACTTGAAGACCGGGCATGGTTATATCAACGTAAATTTATACAATTCAGACGACTACACCTATTTTGGATGCAAAACATGGCAATCACTATGCAAGACTTATGCATTTGAGCCTGATATGGTTATCACCTTTGATATTCGTCCGGAAGATGATATTGAAGGTAATACCGACATCTGGGTCGATGTGCAGACGCCTCCAGTTATACCATTATGTAACTTTCTCAACCATATTTATGTCTTTGATATTGTTTATTTAAAAATAGTTGACAACTAATTTGTATTGTCAGCTTATTTCGGTGCAAGCAAACATGTCCAGCGCTTGGTAGATAGGACCTACTACTGTCCGGGGGCTGAAGTAAACTGCGAGGAGCTTAGTCATTATGTTTCATGGCTTGAGGATCTTGATACTGTCAAGACAAATTTTCTTCCCGCACTTAGAAATCTTAGTACTAAAAACGTGCGACCAATAGTGTTCGTAATGAACTACGGTCACATCTATTTAGGAAGGATGGTAAGATTTTTACTATTTATCCTCAGTGCATCTTTTGCATACATTATTTTTGAAGCTAAACTTCATTGCTAAGTATGTTACCATACGATGTTCTTCAACAGGGACTCCTGATGAATGTTGTGCCTTATGGGATCGAGACTAAAGGTACCATGAGTATTATTAGCTTACGGCCAAGATATCCTACAGATTACTTTAGTGCATTCAAGATTAGCGACGGATGCTTAATAGTGCAAGACTGGACCAAATATGTGATGGGGGAGCGCAGAGAAGTACTAGGGGGCAGCAAACAGATGTGCTACCCACGATTAGGAGACAGATTCATCTGCATGCTCCAACTTGATCAAGGAGGAGAGCTACACATGTTTTATGTTATTTTACCTAAGAGAGAACAGCAGGAGTGATTAGTTAGCTACAAAAGAGTTTGAGGATGATGATGTGCTACACTATTACTATGATGATAAAATAGATAGTGTTGATGGTAATGACTATGATGATTATTATTAGCTAGTGTTAGTGGTGATTAAATAAATACTGTTGGTGGTAATGACTATGATGATGATTAAATAGCTTGTGCTGCCGGATTAGATTCAAGTGGAGGCAACATGTGGTGAACATCGAAAGTACTACTAGTCCAAACTAGATCAAGTTTGAATTAGTAGTATACTTTTGACATGCACCACATATTGCCTCCACTTGAACCTAATCCACCTTCATTTGACACACTGTTATTGACATAATGATGTAAACCTCATGACTGGTATTGTACCAATGTTTGTACGATGGCGCATAAATACACTATAAAAAAATAAAAAAAAATACTAGTAGCGATGGAGAGAAAACACGCTGCCAGTAATTACATTAGCAGTAGCGTGGGAGTAAACAAACGCTGCAGCTATTTGTCCTAGCAGTAACGCGTGCTCGCACGCGTTACTGCTAAGCAATAGTTGTAGCGCCTTATTAGTTGCGCGCTTACCCGCGCTACTAGTGAGCACAAAACCAGCGCTACTGCTATGGTTTTCCCTAATAGTGTGTGCCGGGGGCAACGAAGGGGAGAGGAAGGGAGGAAGCAGCAGGCGGCGGCGCTGCTGTGTGGCGTCGGCGGTGCTAGGTTAAGTCGCGGAGGAGATACGCATCAGGTAAAAAAAAGAGATGAAGGCGGTAATTTTGTGGCCCGTAATTTGACACCACACAATTAGGTGAAACATCATCCAGCACAATAGTGTCTCGTATCATGACTTCATCAATATGAAAGGTGATGCCCGAAGTCCTTTTCGACGTGTTGACATTTCCTATATGCAATGAGCGTGGAACTTCAGCGGGGTGACATATATAAAGATCTGCATTTCAGCACACAGAGATCCTCGGGCGAGAGATACCTCTCAAGACAAAGATGGCTATGCTGGTAGTTAAAAAGAAAAAGGAGCCGGTCACGGTAGCACCTGCTGGCTGCTCGGGATGAACTTTTTGGGCTCCTGGCCATATTTTCGACATGTGTTCCTCGCATATCCGGTGAGCCATCATCCATTCCACTCATTCAAGAGGAAGTCGCGGTATACAGCGCGACATGTCTGGATCTGAACAGCACCTAGGGCGGGCATAGGCTGCAAGTTTTTCTCCGTTTGGTCTCTCTCCATGCATCCTTGTCTAGGTGTGAGCACATTTCTGTTTCGAAACCTATGTGTGAGTACATTAAATTGCGTACAGGCCTTATTTTCTCGGCCGTGCGTGGCCGTGGGCGATACCTTGCAAGCAGTGCTACATGCGCATGCGCACGTTGACAATTAGCTAGAGTTACTAAGAAACACATGGCTGCGTTGACAAGCACCATGGCGTAGGAAGTTGCCAAGCAGCAAGCAGGAGAGGGAGAGTGGACGCAGTGCAGGGGCGTTGGGGGAGCTGCATGATTAGTTGGGGCGGGCACTGAAAGGTCCAAAACATACTGATCTCCAGATGGATCAGCAGGGGGGGTCGGAATAAACAAATTGGTGGCCTCCGTGGCTCCATCGGCCGATGCCCACGCAGCTGATGATGGCATGTCGATCAGCCAGCCAGTGTTGTGTGTCTGCCTGTCACCAATTGGCTCCGTTCACGCGCCCATCCGCGGCCCCTGACCCGACTGAATAATGCCGGCTCGTGACTGCTGCCCGGCTGGCTGAATAATTGGCACAGAGGATAGGATTCCATCTGTCTCGCCATTAGAGGGGAGGTGACTTGCTGCCTGCGCTTCCAGGAAACTTCGCTTTCATTTTTCTCCCCTCCCTCTCGCCGTGCCTCTCTCTTTCTCGCGGCCCTGGGTTACGTACGAGAGGGTACACGGGGAGGGAGCACCTGCAAGCGTCGGCCTCCTCGCTTATTTTTCAATATTCAGTTCGCTCCTCCGCCCCTCCAAAAGTCAACCGCTAACCTATCGCCCTGTACGGACAACGACGCTTCCTCAGCTCGCCCCGAGATATAATTGTCAACAGGCTGCTTAATAGTCAGTGTGGTTTAGTCTTGAGGGATCCCAAGGAGATGGACGGAGGGAAAAATTCCAAGTATCATACCCAACGCAACTCGGAGTTTCTCATTGCAACCAAAAGGGGCCTCGTTTTAGTGGATCCAGGGGAAACTCACTTTCTGGCCCACGAGCCATTCTGAACCGGAGCTCGGCTCGAAAAGAGAAGAAAAAATACCAGCCCAGATTGTTGCTATGAAAAAAAAAAGATTTCCCTTTTTTTAAGATAATATAGACACCGACGCTTACACATTTGTATGCCACATGCACTTCTTAGCCGAGAAATACGTCATAAGGCCTGAAGTAAATTCAAAAAAAAGTGAACACTCATGTCAAGTCTAAGACTTAAACCGGAGTGGTATGATTCCACCACAAAAAAACAAACATCTAGGCTAGGTTTAATTCAACGATAAAACCAAACCAAGCCAGATTCGGGCTTCAATCCGAGTGGTATGATTCCATCACGAAAATAGCAAACCATCTAAGCTAGGCTTACTTCAAGATAAACTATACCAAACCAGATTCGGGCTTGAATCCGAGTGGTCCGATTCCGCCAAAAAAACAAACCATCTAAGCTAGGCTCAATTCAAGATAAACCAAACCAAACCAGATTCGGGCTTGAATCCGAGTGGTCCGATTCCACCACAAAAATACCAATTCATCTAAGCTAGGCTTAATTCAAGATAAAACCAGACCGAACCAGATCCGGGCTTGAACCCAAGTGGTCTGATTCCACCCAGAAAAACAAACCATCTAAGCTAGGCTTAATTCGTCGTTGCATCCCCTACGTCGTCCCTCTCTCCGCCCGGCTGCCCAACCCCGCCAACCTCTGCGCCTCGCCCGTCCTCTCGCTAGATCTGTAGTGCATCAGCTTTTGTTCGTGGGTATGGCCTAGCTTGCGTTAAAATGTCCACGTTAGGGTTAAGCACGTGAGCGGTTGTCTCTGGGCAGTATGGCATGAAACGGTTTGGATTTCAATTTCCCGTGACCATGCCCGTTTTCACTACTTTGGTCCCTAGCGATATTGTTGCTTAAACTTACATGGAAATGTGGGTGTGCCCCTCCCAGCGTCATGATCTTCTTAGGCAAGTGGTGGCGGCAATACACAACAACCACAGTTTGGTCATTCTCTACTTAGTGTCGGGGGTGAATAATTTAGGTCTGACCTTCGATGGTTGCATTTGGCAATGGCGATGTTTCAACGTCGTGTCCTTGTTGCAAGCATTGCATTGGAGATTCCTTGGCCATGCTCTTTGGGGTGAAAACCTAAGATCTGATCTCTAGTGGTTTGATCTAACGTCGATGGTGCTTATGTGCCGCTCCCTTCCTGAAGGCATTATTTTTGGAGAACATTTCTCGTAGTTCATCTGTTCTCAACGAAAATTAATGTTGCCGCTGCTTGCATGTTGTGTCTCTTTGTCACACCGGCTCTCTCTTTTAATCTTTTTTATTGTGTGTGTCCATAATTTCTGGACTAGTTTTGATATGTGTCATTACATCGGTAAATTAATAGAATCTTGATATCAATATATTGCCCTTTGTAAAAATGTGGAATCCCTACAAAATCACATATAAACCAAATGAGGCATGTGCTAGGACGTGAAGTTTTTGCACCCGAGCTCAAATGAGCTCGGGTGAAAATCAAAAAATATTTTAAAAATGTTAAAAATTCTGAATTTTTTTATGGCAAGCTTTGGCAGATGTTCTAAGAGCTTGCAAAGTTTCATCATGAAATCATATTTTTAAAAGTCGTGGCAAAGAAACAAATTCGATACTCTGGAAATGCTACTTTGGAAAGCATTTCAAAGCACTGGTTTTTATTTTTTGCCACGATTTGCACAAATGTGATTTGTGATGAAATTTTGCAAGCTCTTAGAATATTTGTCAAAAAAATCATATAAAAATTTCAGTTTTTTTAAACATTTTAAAAATGTTTTTCAAGTTATAGTTCATCCCCAACTCATTTGAGGTCGGGTGTATAACCGGACTTTCGCCTTGGCTAAACACACATCACCTTGGAGTCGAGCTCCTTGTAGGACCTGCTTCTTCCAAAACTAGTTTCTAGTAGAACCCCAAGAGCGGTTGCTCTAAACAAAACTAAGTGGAGACAGGGCTCCACCTCCACCTCCACCAGGGGAGCGAAGAGCTAGCCTTCCAGAATCACAGAGACCAGCCAGTGGCTTTGTTTCTAGAGCATCAACCTCGACCACAAGCCTGCATGATTGTCTGCCCCGCCCCCGCCAAGAGCCCATGCAATATTTTATGGAGAGTCAATTACACCACATGTGCTTGAACTTGGCAAGAAAAGTCAGTTTGGTGCTAAAACTTGTGAGATACATTGAACCGGTGACAAAACTTGGCTCGGGCGTACATCTACGATGCTAATCACGTTTTGTATACGCTCAACGTGCTGACGAGGCACGCCAATGTGGCGTACAACCCATTGTCAGTGACCAGAAAGGCAGGGATTGGCGTGTGACCTGTTTTTTTTTTGTTTTTTGCGAAAACAGTCTGGAAATTTTTTTCTCGTCGCAAAAGAGCCCCTTGATTTTTTTTCCTAAAAAAAAGTGAAGCCCACCCGTCAGGAAACAGTACAAGAGGAAACGAATATGCAAAGGTAAGGAATTCGAACGCGGACCTCATCATAACAAGCCGAAGCTGCTAGCCACCACGGCAAGTCAAACAGGTTTTGTTGATTGGATAGCTAACCCTAATGAAACATACTCCCTCCTTTTTAGACATTTCAAACGTATGGATGTATGTAGACATATTTTAGAGAGTAGATTCACTCATTTTGTTCCGTATATAGTCACTTATTGAAATCTCTAAAAGGACTTATATTTGGGAACGGAGGGAGTACATGTCTAACAAAAAAAGTAATGACCCAGATGGGCTTAAATGGTCTGCAGTGACCGCGGCCAATTTCTACAATGATAGTGTTTTTAATTCATATATACGGTTAAGTTCATATTCATTTAAATTATATAATTGTTTTCTAGTAAATGCTTGAATATATTTTAGAATTACGTGAACAGTATTTTAAGTAATAATATTTCTTGGAAAGTGAATACATGAATATTTATCTGAATGCATGAATACAGCCTAAAAATCTGTGAATATTTTTCTGAAGACATTAATATGACATGAATATTTTTATAATTTATGAAAATAATTCATAAATATTACTTTTACTATAAAATCATTTTCAAATAATACTTGAATATTTAATAGGATAACATTAACATTTGTTCAAATATGAACATCTTTTAGAATTAAGCGAACATTATTTAAATAATAATGTTTTGAGAATTGCATGAACATTATTTTAAATAATCATAATTTTTAGAATTACATGACCATTATGTTAAATAAGAATATATTTTTAGAATTACATGAAAATTATCTTAAATATTTTTCTTATAATTACAAAAACATCATCTTAATTAAGTTAATTTATTTGTATGTATAATCTTTTTAATTTACATTTTCTTACAAAATGCTATGAAAAAAACTAACATGTGAAAATGGCATGCGGTGACTGTAGCCGATTTAAGCCCTATGTGTGTGCTTGTCTATAGGTCATTATGGGTGGAAATCCCACTTGTACAGCATTGGTATGTGGTGTGGTGGCTGGCCTGTGTGGGCTGGCGGTATGTATGTCATGTATTCGAACCTGGGGGCCGTGCTACATTTTGCGTCCTCATTTCTCTCTGTTGTATTGCGCCCTGACGGGTGGGGCCCAATTGTCATAGTGAAATTTCAGGGTTATTTTAAGAAAAAAATTGAGTGGCTTTTATGAGAAAAATAAAATATCAGGTCGTTTCTGCAAAATATCAGGCTACACGCCCGTGCCCACCTTCCTGTCACTTACATTGAGTCCCACGCCATGTTGGCGCGCCTCGTCAACATGTTGTGCGTATAGAAAACATGATTAACATCGTAGATGCACGTCCAAGCCAAGTTTTGTCACCGGTTCAATGTATCTTACAAATTTTAGCATCAAACTGACTTTTATTGCCAAGTTCAGACACCTGTGATGTAATTGACTCTTTTATGGAGGTGTACTTTCTACTTTGTGCAGCGTGGACTTCGTTGCTTCGAAGCATGCACGGACACGCACGAGGCGATCGGGAACGAGTGTTGCTTACTACTACTCTCAACTACGAGTAGCATCGAGACAGTTGATTAGTACTAGTACTGCTTTTTGTATATTCAGAAACAGATCACAGGTACGTAGTCGTATGCCATTCCATCCACACAAGAAACGAAAGCCATTTTCCAGTTTGCATTGACGTGTAACAAACAATACAGAGGGGTCGCTCTCCCGGGGGCCTCCTTTTGGCCCTTTGCCGCGATCCATTGATTATTCGGCCTAGCTGCCAGCCTGCTTTCAGGCGGGCAGCCTATCTTACACCCCAATCAGGGCCTGTCAGTCTGCTGTCTTCTTCTCTCCTCCTGCTATACTAGTATAGGTGTTGCCAAAAACAATGAAAATCTCAAGGAAAAAAGGATAAAAAACGGTTGGTTTTACAGTTGGGCGCCACTTCTTTGTGGCGCCGGATCTCCCTAGCTGAGAATGCCTACGTCTGTGTGTGTTTTCAAGAGCGGGATTTTTCTTGGTCTCGTCTCGCCCGGCCGTCATGGTCCTGGCTCAAGAATCTGTACAGAGGACTTTTGACGGCCCGTGCTCTCTCCGATCGGCCTCCGCCAGCGCGCTGCCGCTCCCGCCGCGGCGCCCACGGCTGCAAGTGTCCCCTCCGACGGCGACCGCCGCGGACGCGGACGGAGCCGGTCCAGCTCGCTCGCATGTGCCACGGCGTCGCCTCTATCGTGCCGTTGATTTTCCTTTGGGAACGAGGAGGAGTCAGGCTTTGTTCTTGTCCTTGCGGGTGAAGGTCATGGGGAGGCCGTTGATGGGGAGGGCGAAGGGGCCGAACTGGACGCCGCTCTCGGACTTGGAGGTGGACCATCTGTACTTGGTGGCGAGGTGGTGGCAGAGGACGAGCATCTCCAGCCTGGCCAGCTCGTTGCCGGGGCACGAGTGGGTCCCGTTCCCGAACGGCATGAACGTGTT
Source organism: Triticum aestivum (assembly GCF_018294505.1). NCBI lineage: Eukaryota > Viridiplantae > Streptophyta > Magnoliopsida > Poales > Poaceae > Triticum > Triticum aestivum. The sequence goes on along the minus strand of NC_057809.1, from coordinate 500,315,827 downwards.
GGGCTTGGGGGCCACCTGCAGTCACGAACCAAGACGTATAATAATCAGATAACGATCAATCGAAATCGAAGAAGAGACTCGTCAAACAGAGGGCTGTGAATGATGATGCTGACCTCGAATCGTGAAGGGTCGAACTTTTCGGGGGAGGGGAAGTGGTCGGGGTTGTGGTGGATGTTCCGGAACAGGGGAAGCACTTTCCAGCCCTTGGGAATCAGGTACCCTGCACGCACAGAGGAGAGCAAGTCGAGGTGAGTTGCGAGTTTCCCTTGAGTTAGGAGCGCGTCCTTTCCGAGCCAGTTCATGCGCAGGCAGGCAGGCGGGCAGGCAGCGCACTGCTGTGCTCCGAGAAGGACAGCGGAGCACAGCACTGCGCTGCCTCAAACGACCAAAGCGATTGATGCCTCTGCTCTGCTCACCTTGGTACTCCACGTCCTCCACGGCCTCCCTGAAGGTGAAGGAGAGGATGGACGCCACCCGCATCGTCTCCTGGATCACCCGGCCCGTCAACCGCATCCGCCGCGTGTCGGCCCACGACAGCGCCTCGCCGGACAACGCCTTCTCCCTCGCGATCTCGGCGTGCTCTTCCTGTTGATTGTATGATGAACGGGTCAGTCGCTGCTTTTCGATCGGGTGCCTAGCGGGTCAGCTGGGTTCATGAAATGACGGCGACTTACGGTGACGGCTTTGAGGACGGCGGGGTTGTCGCCGAGGAACTTGACCATCCACGTGAGCACGCTGGCGGTGGTGTCGCGCGCGGCGAAGATGACGCCGATGGCGTTGTCGGCGATCTGGTCGTCGGTGAGCGCCTCGCGGCCGTCCATGAAGGAGCCCAGGAGGTCGCTCCCGCGCTCGCGCTCGCGCCGGGCCGAGATGATGTGGGCCACAATGGCGCCCAGCCGCTTCCGGGCCTTCATGGCCTTGTGGAACAGCGTGCCCGGCAGGTTCACCGGCATCGAGTTGTACCCCTTCTCCAGCGTCAGGTAGCACTGCTTCAGCTCCTCGATGTACTGCATCTCCTCCTCCCCGAAGATGGACAGCAATGCCACATTCAGAGCGTACTGCGCCATAACACCAACACAACGATCAGCCTCGAGCTCCAATCATTTAGCACTAGAGCAGAGCAGAGGAAAGCAGAGCAAGTGGCGGGGAATGGAAGAGGAGGAAGAAGAAGAAGCACTCACAGTCTTCATCTCCTGGAAGGTGTTGACTTGCAGGTCTTCCCAGGAGCCGAGGGAGCGGAGGGCGATAGCCTCGATGGCGGGGACGGAGCCGCGGATGGCCTCGGGGGAGAAGGCGCGGGAGACGAGACGGCGGAGGTGGGCGTGGTAGTCCCCCTGCTGGAAGAAGATGGCCTGGGGGCCCAGCATCCGCTCCTTGCTGGCCGGGAAGGTAGGCTTGAAGAGGTGCGCCTGAGTGACGAGCACGAACTTGGCGGCCTCGGGGCTGGACACCATGACGCAGGGGCACCCGAGGATGTGCGTCTTGAAGATGGGCCCGTACTTGTTGCGCTTCCTGGCGAAGAAGACGTTGGGGTTCTTGGAGGAGTAGAGCTGCGTGGTCTCGCCCACGTACGGCCACCCCATGGACCCCGGCGGCAGCGGCAGGCTGCTGCTGCCGCCCTTCTTGCCGCCGCCGCCGCCCGACGACGACCTCCCGCCGGCGCCCTTCTTCCTGGCGCGGACGGCGCACGCGAGGACGAGCGGCACGAGCAAGCAGAGGAAGAGAACGAAAGCAGCCATGTCAACGAAAGGCTTTCGTCGGTTCCGTCAGCTGCAAAGGATAGGAGCCCCGAAGGAGTCGGAGGAGGAAGACGAGGGGGGGAGAGGAGAGGAGATGGGTGGTGGTGGTGGTGGCTGGGTGTGGAGGGAAATGCGAGGGGCGTGGCAGGTATTTATAGATTGGCGGTGAGGGGAATGCGAGCCGCAGCGAGCGTCGCTGGTCTCCGGCACTGCCCTCGGCCTGGCCTGGCGCCCCCCTAAAAATCTTAACCACGCGCTGCCTGCCTGCCACTGCTGCGTGTGAGGCTCACACCGAATTATTGCACAGTTTAATCGGGCAAGAGCTGGACGGAGCGAGCCTAATCTAATCAATCAATTAGCCAATCCACGGAGCAGCAGGAAGGAGCAGTCCCGTCCGGCTTTCCAGCGCGCCAGACGGAGATCGAAGCCCCAACAGCTCACCCCTCTCCCTTTCGCCCCTCCCTCCTCTATGCTCCCATAATCCTGCTGTGTTTTGGCCGCACGCTTGCTTGAGTAGTTACTTATTGTACTACACAGTGCTCTTCTCTGATAATATCCCAGCCCCGTCCTCCTTACCTGGCCACTTCATCGTCACGTAGACGTCGCAGCAGCTCAGCTGGCCCCGAGATATTTCTATTGGCCTGCGTATATCTACTGACAGCGCCGCTTCTTTTTACGCTTTCTAACGTGAGTCATTCTCTACGCGATTCTTGTGGTAAACACTAAACACTGACCGGTTAAAGCAGCCTTTTGCCTCGAAATGCATGCGGAAAACGCTTGATTTGTTCCACGGTCGGAATGACAGGTGTTGAACTCACCCTTTGGTCCGTCGTCAGGGAAATGGTCGCGAGCATGCACGCACCTTCCCGTCTTTAGGCCTGTTTTGGTTCATAGAATAGGATTATCATAGGAATAAGAATTTTGTAGGAAATGAGATGGCATGTATCTCAGATCTTATGAATAGAAATAGGAAACGAGATGTCATTTGGTTGACACCAAAAAGAACTTTTCCATTGAATCTAGGCTTATTTTTATTTTCTTATGAAATGTGGAGGATAGGAATCAATCATATGTAGGAATTGGAATCTATTCCTATAAACCAAAGGGCTCTAAAGAAAAAAAATCTTATAAGAATCCTATCCTTTAAAATTCCTCCAAACCAAAGAAGGCCTTAGCTTTTTGTTTTTTGATTGACGAGATAAAATGTCTTTTTTATTTTTATTTTTCGAACCTCCTTTCGGAATTGGCGTTCAAGCAAAAATAATGGCCCGCTACGAGTAGTAGTAGGTTAGCATCCCGATCAGAGATTCAAAGAGCATGTGCGGTCAGATGGGTTGACCCTTGCACGGGACAGCTGTGAGGGCGCAGTTCGATCGGCCCGATTTTGTGCAGCGTTGTGAGACCGTTTTTCTCCCTCCTTTTTCTTTATTCTTGACTTGGCCCCGTGTCAATCTCTTTGATTCTGAATAATACTACCGTGGGAATGCATGCCGGGGAGTAGTATAATGTAGTGGTCTAATGTGGAAATTGCTACTATAGCTAATATCTCTCTCACTTTCTTTCTTTCATTGCCACGTGGTAGCAGAAGGTACCCCTCTTCTTCCTACGTACGTACTCTTTTTCCTGTTCTCCTCGCGACTCATGGGAGCGATTCAAGGGACAAGTGTCGGGTCACCATTGTTTGTGTCATTGTTAATCATCCTAGTACATATCTTCTTTCCTACGATTATTGGTTAAATGGTTGTATTGTATTGTCAGAAGGAGGATATACCAAAACACTGATAGGCGTCTAGGGCAAACTATCACCATTCAAAATCTTATGTCAGACATATCTAGCATTTCCTCCTCTGCACTTGGCGGCAAACTCTCCCCTCCATGTTTCACCCATGAGCCCATGGATTCGCCTTCTTTTTGTCTGCCGCTCCGATGGCTAGTGGTGGGGAGGGGAATTTCATTGCCTCCACTCTGGGGCTTTTTTAGTCTTCGCAGATGCGGTGCTTGGGCGGATGGCGGCGTTTCCTCTTTCCGTTTGTCTTCTGGGCTTTGATCTTCCTCAAGTTCATCCATCTGGATATAGTCTACGGTGAGGTTAGAATTTCTTGTCTTGTGGTGAGATTTGGTGTAGGTGCTTCAGATATATTCAAGAGTTCAATGGCGACGACTGCGGCACCAAGGCGTTGGTCCTTAGGGGCACGTGCACGAAGACTTCCCAGCTATCATCACTAAGATAAAGCCGGCTCTGATAGAGGAGCGACGACAACGACGTGTCGATGGCCCGTTCTGGTGGCGGTAGCGGCCGCTCGATAGTCTAAGAAATCTCGATGTAAATTTTATTATGTCTGAGGTGTTTTGTACTTCGGGTGAATTTTTATCATAGAATTGGATCCTTTTCACACATAAAAAGGAGGAGTATATTAGAAAAAGAATAACAATGTAAATACACATGACTTATGAACAGCCAGCAGTATAAACGTATACTCAACTTATTTTTCTTAAGTCATTGCTGAGGCCATGCCCATGCCCATGCACGGCCTTCTAGATGTTGCACGCCCCATGCTCCGTCCATGGAGATGGCGTACGAGTAAGTTGCTTAGCTCTCCTGTCGACGGAAGTTTTTCTAAGGCAGAAAGGAAGCTGTTTAGTTCAATTATGACGGCATTATTATCTGCTCGCCCGCCCAAGCTACCCAACGGGGCTACATGCTTCACGTCAGAGAGCAAATGAAACTTGGCCTTTTGGAGCATGCTGCCGAGAAATATGGCATATAAAAATGGGCCGTTTGATTTGATAAGATATTTGCAGCAGGGAAAGGGCGATTCCGTGGGTTCTCTACGCATTATGGCATGTGTTCTCCCACCACGCGCATGCACATACGATCCATCTTTACAGCTAAAATAGTTTATCTGGCGAGAATGTGTGGCGTGGTTAGCGAGCTAGCCCCATGGTCGTAGGAGCCGCCCAAATCTGGTAGTAGAAGCACCAAAATCGGTGCAGTGCCGAGCGCTCGATTCGGATAGATTCTTGGGGGCCCAAAGGGGCCGTGGTAGTATCCCAGTTGCATATGCCATGCCAGGCATGTTAGGATATGCACGGCGGCAGACGGGTCTGGAAGACCGATACTTGTGGCGTGATGGGCACAACCACGAGAGACCGATGTTTGCGTAGGGACGTAGGAGGTAGGACGGTACGTAGGAGGGCGGCACACCGCCGGCCGGGGGCACGCGTACGTTGCCGATGGCGGCACGTACTCGTACGTAGACCGTCGGGCCACATGCATGCATCGTCTCGGTCGGTGCGCGAGCTAGCTACGCGAATTTTGCGTCAAAGGCTTAGCCAGAGCCCAGAGCGGCCTTCCGTCGTGCGCATTTTGCGTTGTGCCGCTGACGGTCGGCCGGAGCTAGCCACCCTGCAAACCAAGTACCCAACCAACCACGGCTCGGGACCGGCTCGACGTTCATTGTCCGCATGCCACCGGCCGGCCCCATGCATGGAGAGTTGATCATGAGCGGCTCCTCGGCCCGGCCTACGGTCGCGGGACACCTGTGCTGTGTGCTGCGTTTGTCTCTCATGAAACGGGCAGGCTAGCGGGCGTCGGTGTTGGCCTTGGATCGTGCTTGATGTCCGTACCGTACACCTGACCGAGTTTGGATGGACGCAGACCGCAACGGCACAGCTGCCTCGTCTGCGTGGGCCGTGGAGGCAGACACCAATCACCATGTTGCTGCTAGCTAGGGATGGGTGAAAATATCAGCGCCCACGCACGATCGAGCTGAGCGCCCAGAGAAGGGGTCGTCGTTGCGGCGCCGCGGGCCACGTTACAGCCGCCGCAGGACATACGTGTCTCGAATGATTGCACGCCGGCCGGGACCGGGAGCCGCGGTTGCTCACGTACCCCTACGTGTACGTGCGTGCCTATCCCACCGATCGCCGACTTGATTTCCGGCGGCCGGGCGATCGCGCGCATGTGCATGCGATATATGCTCGGCGGCGGCAGGTGCATGCACGCCGTCGCAGGGCATTCGGCGGCCGGTACGTACGCCCACGCTCTCCCCGCTCGCCTGGGGCTCGTCGTCGCTGGTTCTGACAGCACCTCCTCGGTCGATGGGATCCGGACGTTGAAATGTCCGCGCACCGGACTCGCAGCCCCGGCGGCCGTTGCGACGTCGTGCGTGTCCAGCGGGACGCCAATCAATTGACTATAGTCCGATCAATCAAGGCGGCCGGCCGGCACGCGTGGCAGCGCCACCCGGCCAGGTTTTACCCTGCGGCCGCCGGCGGAGGGAAGCGCACGGCACTGCATGTGCCGGTGCATAGCGTCCGACGATGAGCGGATCGACGACTCCGCGCGCCTGTATGCCCGACGTGGCGGCAGCGCGCACGCTGTGGCCAACCACGCACGAGCCCGTGAGTGAGTGGAATTGATAGCGGATCCATCAGCAATGAGCGCATGCATATGCGTGCGAAAGATCTCCAGATGGCCACGTCCATGGATCGCTCAACCTGCTGCTGTGGCCGGAGACGCAAAAAATAGGATATCGATCGCATGAATTAGGAAAAAGAAAATGATAGCCACCACCTACTTTTCACGGTTCGCACTGGTTTGTTTTTGTTCTCGGTTTTGCAGCGCCTCCGAGATCCCAGAGATTAGAATATATATAGAGGAACAAAGAAAAGGGACTATATGTGGTGCGGTGTCAATTCTTAGGATATCGCAAAAATACCTTTGGATGGTTCACATCAAAGAAACGCATGAACTGGGTGGTGGTAGAGTGAATAGAGAGTGATTGCATGGTACCATTTCTCAAAAGAAAATAATAGTATAAGGGAGAACCAATTCATCATCTCATGGTCAGCGGATCTGTTCTTGTGCCATGAGTCCACCAAAAGATCAAACCTTAGTTGTGCATGTGCACATGTGCATCTACCGAGTGCCCGATATTGATAGAGAAATAATAATGAGGTAACCTCAAGTCGGTTTTCTTAGAAAACTCGGTGCACATACATGAAGTAAACGTCCTCGGACCTATGATGCAAAATGTTAGTTATGTGGAACATCTTCTGACCGAAACCCTCCAAAAAAAACCATATAAAACCCTACAATTAAAACAAAAATGCTAAAATGTACATGGATTTAGGTGTTTGATTCTGTTCACCGTGTCATATTTTTGTTCTATTGTGACAGTGTTGTGTCACATTTATACATGTCGTATACTAGTAGAAGATATGCGCTTTACACAACTGCGTAATCAAGCGGGCAATCATAAAAACAGGGTTCAAATTCACATACGCTCGATAACTTTATAGTCTAGTTTGATTTTGACATATATTTGAGAACCCTACAAAAGTCTAACGAATAATTTCAAATGTGGATTTCGACCGAGTAGGAGCAAGGAGCATGTCCATGAAAAACATGATCTCTTTGATCCCGGTTTTATTATTCATGTGGGTTAACTAGCTAATTGCACATGCATTGAATCAGGGACATGCATATTCTAGTGGTTCAACACTAATCGTGTCCGACATATACCTTATAGGTATACCCATCATATTCTAGATTTTGGTAAGCTTTTGGTTTGATATGAGGGAAGACAAGGAAAGTTTTGATTTAGTTGAGGTTTTTGTTAAGATTTGATTTAATGTATATGGGTATGGGTGTGGGTAGGGGAAGGGAAGAAATGTTTTGATTTAGTTGAGATTTTGGTAAGATTTTATTTAATTTTACTGAGTTAATGTAGGACATGATTTTTTAAGATTTGATTAAGTTAATGTAGAATCTAGTGTCCTATTACAAACCAAGGGGAGGGGGACAAAACCCAATTTGATGGCATACAAACACCAACTTTATATTTCATGCGGGAACAAAGATATATCATTCACTAGTACATCAAGAAGGAAGTCGGGAGGGTCCATGTTACGAACAGTAGAACGAGAGACCTCCGCATTTACTCACAAATTTGCAGTGCATCACACTGAAGTTTCCTGTTCCACGAGGCAAACGAATACTATAATATAAATTTATTGTTTATTACAGCTAGATAATTTAGTTTATTTACCAGAGGCTACAAGATATGTTATGTAGGTGGGAAGTTCTTGAACACATAGAGTACACTATTGTTTATTTACTTGAGCAAGTAACACAACATGACAGATAGCAGAATCAGATGATTTATAGAGTTGATCAAATCGCTGGGATGCCCAGTTTTTTTTGAGCCCTGACCGTAGAACAATCGTTCTACGGTATTTTCATTAATTAAAAGTTACAAAATGGTACAAGTTATAATACAAGAATGAAACAAGGAACAAATGTCCTCAGCCAATCCCTGTTCTAGGAAACATAGGTGGACCCGTTAAAGATTTAATTTTGTCCATTCTTTAACCTTGATTGCTTTGTCCTCTTTGGCTCGAAGTTGCACAACCCATAGTCCTTCCGACAGGTGAAATTTCCATGAATCAATCGCCGGTGGTGCAGACCGAAAGATTTTGTCATTTCTTACTGACCATATACTCCAGCAACTCATAATGATAATATCCAGTGCCAAATCTTTAGGAAGACAATTAGAAATTAGTACAATCTCGTCAAAAGTGGAGATACCTCTGGTTCTCCCCGGTGCTATGACATCCCAGCAAGACAAAGCAAATGGCAATTCCAGAATAAGTGAAGGAGAGTTTCTTCCACATTGTCAGAGCAGAGAGCACATGTTGAGTCTGGGAGGTGCATATTGCGTCGAAGTAACATATTCCTTGAGTTAATTCTGTCATGTAAGAGAAGCCAGCCAAAAATCTAGTGCCTCAGTCTGCAATTAGTACCCCAGAGTAGTTGAAATATGCTATGAGCTTTAGAGTTGCCCATAAGACGCTTATACATCTTCATGGAGGAATATTGTCCAGATGCCCAATGATATTTCCATATGTCTCTGTTATCAGAAGGTGTTCTGGCAGTTAATAGTTCTTCAACCCTGGCCAATTGTTGATATGCTTGCAGGGAGAGTGGCCTATGGAAAAGGCTGCTGAGATCCTCTTGATTATCCACAAAGTGCAGGGTACAGTCCTTATGAATAGCAAAGGAGAAAAGCTCTGGGAATTTAGCTTGTAATGGTTGACCCTCTCAATTATCAGACCAAAAGAAAATGGTATCTCCTTGACCAGCTTGACAAATGGCATGAGATTTGTAGAGAGGTAGGAGTTTGAGCAGTGTCTTCCACCAAAAGGAGCCAATTAGCTTGTCACTAAGTGGGCCATTGCGGTAGTGAGCCTCCCAAATGATATGCACCCAAGGAGTATCCACTTTGTTAAAAAAATTATGCATAAATTTCATCAACAGAGCTTTGTTGTGGATAGAGATATCAAGAATCCCTAATCCACCTTGAGCCTTAGGTTTACATACAGAATCCCATGAGATCAATGCAGGGCCAGAGTCCAGAGACCCAAATTTTCTCCATAGGTAGTTTCTGAGGTAACTTTCAATTTGTTTGATCACTGCTTTGGGTAACATCAAGGAGCACATGAAGAAGATGGGCATACTTGCAAAAACAGATTTGATCAAGGTAAGTTTGTCACCAGTGGAGAGCAAGGTAGAGCAACTTAAGAGTCTATTTTCAATTCGCTTCAACATAGGCATGAAATCCACAATTCTTGGTCTATTGATACTGAGTGGCAGACCAAGATAGGCATGGGAAAGAGCACCAACTTTGCAACCAAGAATCCCTGATAGTTCTAGCATATTGGCAGAAGGAGTGTTGATGGGAATCATAATGGATTTAGCATAGTTAACTTTGAGGCCAGTATAGGCAGCAGAGGGAGGGGAGGCGGAGTAATGGAGGGAGCTAACTCGGGAAGGAACAGAGGAGGTAAAATCGAGGCGTGCAGGAGATGATGGCTGATTGACCGCACCTGCCGATTCCGCAGCGGGAACAGTGGCTGGATATCTCAGAATCGCAAGCGTCCGGGATGGGCCAGCAAAATTATTGGTGGGCTGAACAGGTAAAGTGAGGGTGGGCTGGGTCTGTCTGGGCTGGGCCGCAGCGTAGCAGTTTTTGGCAATGTGGCCCCATTTTTTGCAAGACCTACACTTAATACGATTAGAGCAGTTGGGCCTCGCATGACCAAAGAGAAGACATCACACACAGAAGGCCTACTGGTTATTTTGAAATTGATGTGATCCCGCCCTCTGATGAATTGCAGCGGATGAATGGCCATTATGGTCATAATGGCCATCATGGCCCGATGATGGAGTGTGACTGAATGATTGGGGTGAACGATCCCATGAAACACGATGATCAACACGATCAGGAACAGTGAAAATACATGGGGATCTAAGAGCTTCAACGTATGATTTCCTAGGATGACGACGAAAAACATGTGTCCATTCGTCCTCCTTTTCTTGGAGGTATTGATCAAGTTCCCAGCAAGAGTTAGGGCCTCCTTCGCCCCAGAGAAGGAAGTTAACATTGAGCAGAGGGAGTGAAATGTTACCCCCCTTAACCAACTTCTTTGGACGCGACAATAAACTTGAATGACCAATTCTGAAGTAACTTGACTCTAAAAAGTGATGCTCTTCCTCCAAAACAGGCCAAGCAAATAGTGTCTGGTTGATTGGAACACCCCATTTCTTCCAGATTTCAGAGGCAAAGTCCTGCCCCTTGTCGAAGTCGAGTTCCGCGAGAGATATCGGTGGCCAGGAGGAGGAAGGCGATGGTAGAAGTTGATCAGGGCGGTTGTATATTGAGAGGACTCCGACGTGTCTCAGGGCGCAGATGGTAGAGCGAGATCGTGGACGCCGGGGCCGGAGCGGCCACCGGCGGTGGGGCGGAGAGGCTAGGAGGAGCACTTCTCTATTGGATCTCCTTCACACGGCCAAGTATCACTCTGAACTTTACTAGTTGAAGTACTAGCTTTGGGATGCCTAGTTTTGCTTCCTTTCAACTAGATCGAGAGCATCAAACGACTAATATTCAAAGTTATTTTTACACATTATAGTGGCATAGATATACCATGTACTGTGATCGAATTTGTACATAAAAAACAATGCATGTAATCCACTCAAAAATACAAGTATACATTATGTTATATGTCACAACAATATCAATAGTCTGTTGTCCACGAACATTAGTGATATCTTTAAATTGTCCTTAAATTCATTAATAGTAAATGTTCAGACCATATGCTTCTAATTCCAAATTCAAGGGAACGATAGGTGAGAATAAATTCCTCTACACATGATGAACTCTTTAATATTCCCTTTCCTCTGCACATGATGAATTTTAGTTATTCCTTTTTATATTCCGCCCTTGCATTTTGTAGAAATCTTTGAATATGGTGGGTAGGTAAGTAAAAAAGAAAGTTGGAGGTAGCAATGGTTGTAAATAAGAACTTGTCAATCATGTGCATGTATTGCCTACATCTGGAATGATAATATTAGAAGTTATGTGTTCGTGTACTATGTTGCAAATAAAGTTAAGATATTTGAGTTTTCTAAGCCATTCTTTGAGGCCTTTGTTTTTTCTATTTTAGAGAAAACCCCACACTTTTATTCAAAGAGAAAAGAGTTCAGCTCAACAAGTTTAAAATCAAGTGATCCTGGTTGCAAACTAGCACATATAGAAAAAACAAATAAGCATACCCATTCAAGAGGGAGAAACTCCGGAACCACCAACATGGGAGCAACTAATTAAAGGTAACCCCACGAAAGAGTTCCAGCGGGCGAGTAGGGACACACGGCCCACTGTCGTGTAGTGCTCAGGGGAAGCAAGCAAGCGTCCTGCTTTGCAGGAAAGGTGCAACAAGTTTTGCTTTTGTTTTTATCATGTTTTTTTCTTTTCATTAACATTTTTTCAAGTGTGTTGCTTATGTCATGTACTCGTGACGCACAAGTTGCACCATGCTTAACTACAAGTTGCAATGAGGAGTGCATGTTTCATCATGTGTGAAGCACATGTTGCATAACACATGAAGTGCATGTTTCGATGGGGAAGTACAAATTGCACTGCGCACGAAGCACAAGTTCTCTTCTCCTCCTGTTGGCGCCGCCCCCGGTCTGTCCCATCTCCGATGGCCTCTAGGCCATGGAGGTGTGGAGGATCTCGGCCCCCCGCCGGCGGGAGGGACCCCATCCTCGTTCTTGTTAGAGTCAGCGTCTTGGTTGGGGCTGTGTGGCGGCGGTGACGCCCCTTAGTAGGAATAATGTCTCGCACGTCCTATCCTCGTCCCGATGGTGCGTCTAGCATCGTCGGAGGGCGTGTGGAGGTTTGTCTCCGTGGTATCTTGCGGGATTCGGTCGGTGTTGGTCTTCGGTGGATCTATTTGGGTCCGATCTTTGTTCGTCTTCGTTTAGGTGTTTACATGTTTGATTCTTCTGATCTACGACTTTCTTCATTGACGATGGTTGCTACTCTGGTGCGTTGGTCCTATGGGACCTTAGCACGACGACTTTCCGATTGTCTACTACAATAAGGTTTGCTCGACTCCAGTGAGGGAGGGGCAATGATGGCGGCGCGCCTTCGGCTCGCTCCAGTGCTTGTAGTCGTCGCTAGATGGTCCACGGACATGGTTGTAATTTTTATTACCTCAGTTGTTCTTTGTACTGTCATGATTGAAGATGAATAGATTGGAAGTTTCTCGCAAAAAAAGAAAAAAGCACAAGTTGCGGGGAGTATACGTTGCTCTATCCGAGGTACATGTTGCACCCGGGAGTACACATTACTACATTGCAAGGGGAGTACATGTTATGCTAGAGAGTACATGTTGTACTATATGGGAATCACAGATTGCACGCATGGGAATACACTACCGTGTAGGGTACAAATATGTTACATCGTGAAGTCCAAGCGCGTTGCTATGGGGAGCACAGTAGTTTGTCATATTAGGGGGTACAGGTTAGTACTCCCTCTGTTTCTTTTTACTCTGCATATAAGATTTGGTCGAAGTCAAACTGCACAAAATTTGACCAAATTTATATAAAAAAATACGAACATCTACAATACTAAAACTATATAGTATGAACATATGTTTCATGGTGCATCTGATAATATTGATTTCATATTGTGAATGTTTATATTTTTTAATATAAAGTTAGTCAAACTCTACAAAGCTTAACTTTGACCAAACCTTATATGCGGACTAAAAAGAAACGGAGGGAGTACATCCGGAAAAAGTTAGTTAAAACATATGAACATGGATTAAGCCATTAAGGTCGTAATGGGACAAGCAAAATGGTGAAAACGGTGTGTAATCAATCGTCTCTGAAGCTGCTCCCGTGGAGGAACTCTATCCCGGATCACTTGACAGGAGAAGACCCAGCGTTTCAGGCGGGGTCAGCCAGCGGTTCAGTGTTGCATGGCGACCTCAATGTCGGCACTAGATTCCGAATGCGGATCGCCGGCTCCCGCGCTTCAGCCCGGCCCGCGACCGGATCTTGGAAGTTCGAACAGGTCTTCTGAACGCCATGGAAAGGTACCTGCCGATGGGGAAGAGCGGGCATGCGTGCAAGTGGCCGTGTGTCGGTTAGTGCCGTTGCATTTGACTGCACGACGCGACGGTCGCCTGGATTCGTAGAACCTTCGCCGTCCCAGTGAGCTTCGTATCCATGCACGTCCACGTCTGATCCCGCCTGTCCACGCTGGCAGCTCTTCTCTCGGTCCGGATAAGAAAAACACGGAACAGTACGGGACTGCGTATCCGCAGCGTATAATCCGCTCAAAACCGTGTGTTTTCCACCGAACATTCAGCCAAGCGTGCAGAAACTTCCAAATTGCCAGCCAGCCAGCCTATGTGAAGCACTGGCAGCTTCGACCGGCGGTCGGTTAGCATTAATCAAGGTCATGGATTGCCTTAAACACTGCCCGTACAGTACAGTTGAGCTGTCTGTACTGCGTATACGTAGGGCCATGTGTTAGTGTTGGTGTTAGCTAGCTGGAGTGGACTACGTACGCACACGCGACAAGACAGGCATGTCCTGCAGCCTAATCAGGCCCGTCGTGTCGTGACCGTGCATCATAGTACCCCGGACTTGGTACGGACTTGATTGCAGTGCACGGGGCACGGCCACTCATCAGTGGACCTCCGACCCGACCGCTCTCTGTCCCGCACAGTACGCGTTCATTAGCTGGTTACACGTCAGAAGGGATGGATGGATCTAGACCCGGTCGGGCCTACGCTCGTACGCCCGCCCGGCCAGCCGCATGCACGCTAATCGCGAGGCCGCTGGTCCCTCTGGGTGCCCGGCCGTTTCCCCGTGCCCGCTAGCGGGCAGACACCAGCTTGGGATCAGAATCCCGGCCCTGCCACACGTATCTCGCGGCCCATCCGTGTACACACGCGCGCATGCACGATTCGGATCTACCGAGATCCGCTGCCATGTGACATGCACCTGGCCAGGGCAATCAGTGAATGATATTATTCCTCATCTGACGCCTGACGCCCCTGCAGGCAGTGCAGTGCAGTGCAGTGCAGGCTACGGACGGGCCATCTTCGGCCACCGATCCGCTGCCGTACGGGCGGCGGCAGCGGCAGAACGAATGGAGCCGTGGATGCCGGCGGACAGCGCTCCTGGACGGACGGACGTGCGCGTGAGGCCAAATGCGTAGATGCACCGGCGATTCCGTCGTCCCCCGGCCATCAGGCGACTGGACGGACGCCGAGTTTTCTTTCTTTCACGTACGAGCGCACGCACAGTCCGTGCCGACTACGTGCGGCGAAAGCTGCCTGGCTGTTCTGGTGCATGCATGCGCGCCCGGGTCAGCGTCGGCGTCAAGGCTGCTTATTCGGTTGACCCGGCTATCAGCGGACAAGGCAGCCGACTACAAGAGCATCCGAATATTATCGCTCAGGCAGCATTAATTATTTATATTACTACTACGACGACGAATATCGTGTTTACTAAGCCACGATAGAATCAACATAGCCAAGGCCGACTGTGAAAGCACTACTACCCCGGAGTAGTATACCGATTTGCTGCCGTCCCCTTCACCCTCAACTAGAGAGCTGAGGGCGCCCATGTACTTTTGCCGTGAAAAGAGGACCACGGCCGCGAAAAGAAGAAAGCATTTCGTGCCGCACTCAATCCTCGTCCGTCAATTTCCAGTTGCCGCAAAGCCCTTCTCATCTCGTCACCACAAAAACGACGCCACGCATGCACACCGGCGGCTGGGTTATTAGAGCATCTCCAACAGCCGCGCTAAACTAGCGCCGCGCCGTAAATTAGGCCGTTTTAGCGCGCACAACGCGGCGGGTCGCTCCAGCGGGCGCGCAAAACGGCGCGCACGGTTGAAAACACTTACCCGCGCGGCGTATTTCGGAAGCCAGCTACAGCGCGCGGCACACTCGAGCGCTCGCGTCGCACTCTCTCCTCTCCTCGTCCTACGCCCCGCGTGCGCCGGCGCCGGTGCCCTGCCACCCACCCATGGACGCGCACACCGGCGCCCCGCTCACCCCGCTGTACAGCCGCGACCCCCCCCCCCTCGCCGCCGCCGCCGGAAACCCTAGCGCGGGAAGCGCTGGCGTCGCCACCCGCCGGAGCTCCGCCGAGCGTCGGCCTCGCGCGCAGCCTCTTCTTGCCGCCGCGGATGACCACGGCGCCGGGTGGCGTCGCGCCGGCGTCGTCCCGTGCCGCCGCCGCACCGTCGAAGAAGGTCCCCAATGCGGCACGGACGAAGAAGGGCAAAACATCCGCGAAGAAAAACAAGGCGGCGGACGGCTCCGGCACCACGAAGGCGAGGGGAAAGAAGCTTGCAGGGCGTTCGACGGCCGCGGCGGCTACCGAAGCGCCGGCGTGCTCACTCGTTGAGCCGGCCGCCGACGCGCACCACGTGTTCGACGAAATGCCCCCAAGGTGAAAAAATTTCCAACTTTTCTTTTCTTCTTATTTTTTCAATGCATCATCATCACATATAGTTAGCTTATTTGCATTGTTCAAAAAACTTTGTAGTCTCAACGATGATGCATACATGTCCACTATGGGTGTTGGGTCCAACAATTCGCATTGGTCTCAAACCAACGACATCCATTTCGAAGACCATGAGTTTGAGGTGGACGAGGAGAGTGAGGGAATTGTCGAGGCGCCGAAAGGAAGAGCGGGCAATTACTCAACCAACGATGACAAGTTACTATGCCATACTTATTTGCAAGTGTCGAAGGATCCATCCATTGGAGGTGATCAAAGTAGAGACGCGTATTGGGGGCGAATGAAAGAACACTTTGACGCTCACAACTTGAGTGGAATTGACCGCTCCGAGAGATCACTTCGGTCCCGATGGTCGACAATCAACTCGGATTGTCAAAAATGGGCGGCCGTACAAAAGGCAGTTGACAAGATTAACCCAAGTGGCACAAATGAGGATGATCGGGTAAGTGGCATCTCATATATGTTCATCATACTTGTTTTTGGTGACCGAAGTGCTAACTTGTTTTGTTTTTCTTGTAAAACAACATTGCACAAAACTTGTTCAAAGAAGAGACAAGGACAACCAAGAAGGGGAAGATCAAGAAAGGCAGGGTCTTTACCTTGCCTCATTGCTATGAAGTGTTAAAGGATGATGAGAAATGGAAGAAGCGTGATGGTTTGGAGGATTTGCATTTGAGCAACAAACGGAAGCGAGCAATTGAAATGAATGATGATGAGGGGGAGGATGATGCATCAAGTGATGACGGCAAGAGAAGCCCCACACCCAACTCGGTTTCATACTCGAAGCCAAAATGACCGGATGGGTGCAAGAAAGACAAAACCGAAAAGAAGAAGAGGAAAGGAGATGATGAGCTCAAAAATGCTATGGAAGCTATTGTGAAGGCAAGGGTCGAAGCCAATGAGGTGAGGAAAATGGTAAGGAACCAAGATGCCGTGGCCGAGGAGAGAAGGGTGGCGGCCGAGGAGAGAAAGGTGGCTTTGGAGGAGAGGAAAGTGAGCAACGAGGAGCGAGCTAAGTTGTTGGAATGGGAGAAGCACTTGTTCTTCTTGGACACATCTAACCTCAATGCGGCGCAAAAAGAGTATGTCAATCTTGCCCAACAAGAAGTCTTGATCCAAAAAAGAGCCTTGGTTCGTGCAATGGGTGGCGGTGGCCTCGGCGTCATGGGAGGCATGGGTGGCTTCGGAGCCATGGGAGGCATGGGTGCACCTCCGGCCGCCATGGGAGGCATGGGTGCACCTCCGGCCGCCATGGGAGGCATGGGTGGCTTTGGAGCATCCTCCGACGCTATGGCCGCCATGGGAGGCATGAGTTTTGCTTCTCTCATGGGAGGCATGGGTGCACCTCCGGCCGCCATGGGTGCAATGTCTTTCGATGTGCCTTCTCACACACATTCTCATGAAGATGCCGTTGAAGATCTTGCCAACACCGTCGGAGCTTCACATAATGCGGTGCGTGATGCGGTGCGTGATGAGGAGAGGGAGAAAGATTCATCTTCGGAGGCGGAAGAGTCGTCTTCGGAAGATGAGGACGAAGACGAAGACGAGGAAGATGAAGATTGATGTGTCTTTCATGTCTTGAACTTTAGTTTGCATTTGAACTTGGTTGGATGAACTTGTGGGCATGATTTTGAATTTGTGGGCATGAACTTTTATTCATCAACTTGTTTGTGTCAAATTTCACGTGTTCATTTTTGTCCAAAATATCATATATGCAAAATGCCCGGCGAGTCACGCGCGTTATATTTTTGCGCTCTGCTGGAGCGGCGCGCGCTGCATTATAGCGCGGCTGCTGGAGCCAGCGCAGGCGGGCGCACAAAACCAGCCGCAGCGCGCGTGGTAAACAGGTTTTTTGTGCGCGGCGCTTGGCGCGGCTGTCGGAGATGCTTTTAGGAATCTATCAGCCCAGCAACACTGCACAGGTGTGTACGGTGCGTTGGTAGTTAGTTTTCCATACCGCTGCACACATTTCTTTCCCGATGGTTTACGCATGCGCTCTCGTTTCGTTGCCTTCTCGTTAGCGAGCAGGAGCGCGACGGCTGACTTTTGCACGTCGCGTCGCGCCGGTGGTGTCCGGCGACACCGGCGCCGGGCCACCACCGAGGCGAGCAGACTGAGAGAGAGAGGGAGAAAAGAAGCGAACGGGTGAAGGGGACGAGAGGGCAACACTGCTGCTCGACCGCGACGGGCACACAGACGAGCAGGAGCAGCGCGAATCATTGATGGATCCATCTGATTTTGTGCGATCAGCGCGCCCACGAAACAACGAGTCGGAAACAGCTCTGGTTTGGGCGGGTTTTCTCCGGTTTCGCGCTGCCGCGCTGGGTTGGGCGGCTGTTATCCGGGTCGGCCGCCCCGGCAATACCGCCGATGACATGATCCAAACGAACTACGCACACATGCCCGTGGCCGTCGCTTTCGCGCGAGCCCGGTCCGGTCCCGTTCGCGGTTGCCTTTGCGGGCGTTGCTCCCCTGTCGCCCGGGTGGACTCTCCTCGCCGTGCACGGTGCACTGAACCTCCCCTGTTATCACAGTTGTGTTCTTTTGTCCGCCTGCTCATCCGTTGGAACGAACGAACGACCAGTTGCTCTCTCCCCCCCACTGACCCTTCCTCGGCCAAGCCAGCCGCGCGCATCATCCATCCATCCATGATCCGTCGCTGCCGGAGTACCATGATTCACGTCTGGCTTCCGCCCAGCTTCCAAGTGCTCCCTCCTTTCCTTTCCCCTGGTAGCACCTTCCCACACCTGGTATTTTATGCTCCATGATGATATCCTAAAGGCGGAAAGGGCCGGTGATTGGCCCCGGATGGCCTCGCGCCGTACCGCTCGTTCCCGGCAATATATCTGGTCCGGCTCGTTGGGATACAGCTGCCGGCCCGTCTGTCTACGACGGAATAGTATATGCGTGTAAGTGCTCCGGCCTGGCCTCCCATGGCTGACAGGTCATCCTTGTTCTCATCTCCTTTTCTTCTCCCCCTTTCGTGCCCCACGGCCACGCACTCTGCCCACTTAAGTAATCGGGTCTTTCATTATTTTTAGCTGACGCGAAAGCGCCGCGGTCCGTGCTATGCCAGTTGTGAGTGTGGACTTCCGGGCAAGGCCCATACGCACGCACGCATGGCGCCGATGCACTTTTCGCGCGCTCTTTTTTAATCCGGGATCCTCATCAGCTAGCGCGAGATTAAATTCGAGTTTCTGTGAAAACCGTCCTTCTAAAAGTTGAGATGGTACCTCCATGGCTCCATCAGAAGCCACTACAGCGCGTATAATCGTGGCCTCGTGAGACGTCGTGGTCGTGCATGCATGCATGCATATCCATGCACGCACTCGCTCGAGCGAGGTGCTGCGTCCATCAAGCAAAGATCTAGGCCAATGTGTCACCCTGCCACTCCTTTCTACTGTGCTTTTTGATCGATCCGGGATAATCTGGTGGCGCTGCGCTTTTACTTCCACCCGAAGAAACTTGCATGGAGTGCGCGCGCCCAGAAACGTACGTAGATGCAGCAGCTGGCCTCCCACTCACTGTTCCAAGGATATTTACCGGACGACGAAAAGGCCTCGTGTGGTCTGATGAGAGTTGAGATCACCGTCATCGCGAACTACGGCCTCGGCCGATCCACTCGCGGCCGCCAGGTGTGGGCGGCTTGATCCGCTTTACAGCGCGCGCGCTTTTGCTGTGTCTGCCCCACAGTCGCCGATTCGCCATATCAAAACGATACGGATACGCCCCAAAGGGCGTTACAGCCAGCCAGATCATCCGAAAAGAGGGTGTGGTAGACTGTGTGTTGGCCTTTGAGCTTTAGTCGAGGACAACGTGTGTTGCAGCAACTCAGCAGAAAAGTTCATGGAGAGATCTTGCACGGGGCTCGTGGGGATGCCACTGTCGTGACGGGATGCCACGCGTTTGCTTGTCAGGCTGGTGGATCATCTGAAGAATCGACGATAACTATGCTAAAATTCCACCTCAAACAAAATGTCAAAATTATACTTCATTCGTGTGTGAAGAATCGACTATAACTATTGGCTATCCTTTTGTCTCTCCTTCAACGAAAGGCGGCTAGGGTTTCTGGCTTTCTGCCTCGTGTCGACTGCGGCGTTGGTTTGCCACGTCTCTTGTGGTTCTAGGGTCATGGATGCGCGGTGGATCCCGGTCCTCGTCGGCGGGAGGACTCTGTTTTAGGTGCTTCTTCAAGTTTTGTTAGAGTCCGTGTCCTGTTCAGGAAGACGAGACGGCGGCGGCTTCTTGAAGATGGAATAAGGTTCTCCCCGCTTAGCCCTCGTCCCAGTGATGCGTCTAGCATTGTCGGAGGGTGTGTGGAGGCGTGTCTTCTGCGGGTCTCGCGGGATTCGGTTGGTGGTTGCTTTTGCTGGATCTGTTCGGACACAGTCTTTATTCGTCTTTGTTCATATGTCTTCAAGTTGGATCCTTCGGATCTAAGCTTCTCTTTATCTGCGGCGGTTGTTGTTCTGCTGCGTTGGTCCTATTGGACCTTAGCACGACGACTTCTCGATTGTCTAAATGTTTTCTTTGCCGGCTCCAGCGAGGGAGGGGCGATGACGGCGTCATGTCTTCGACGCCCTTCTGTGCTTATAGTCGTCGCTAGGATCTACGAATCTGGATGTAATATTTATTACTTCTTATATTCGTTGTACTGCCATAATTGAAAATGAATAGATCAAAAGTTTTTGAAAATAAACTATTTCAAAATTAGTTTTTATTTTGAAGGGTTATATATATATATATATATATATATATATATATATATATATATATATATATATATATATATAAAATAGTACATGAAGAGTTGAAAAGGAGACCACAACGGGCCTTCATCAAAAAACAAATAAAAGAAATCATAACGGGCAAGCCCGCTTCTGGGTTTTTTTAACACAGTATAGATGCAAGCACTCATACATATGCACATACACTCACCTCTATTAAGGCACACACGCACATCCTACCCCTATGAGCAGTTTCGAGAGATTGAGCTGGCATATCATTTTGAGATTTACGAAATCACCGTAATCACTTCGTAGTCGACTGGAACGTCTTCTCCCACTGAAAGCGCATGATCGAAAATTCCGAAATAAATCCAGAAATAATGTGAGCATCAGGATTTGAACCCTGATGGGCTGGGGATACCACTGTCCCTCTAACCATTCAACACAGGTTGAAATCATAACAGGCAAGCCCCGCTTCTGTTAAACAGTAAAGCATGATTAGCATTTTGGGGAACTTGGTTATTACACCCCCTCCCCCTTGCCTAAAAAAAACCTCCCCCTCCCCCCCCTCCCCCCAAAAAACTGGACATTACCCATTGCGGGGGATCTCCACAAGTCACTTTTCGTGCCTTGAGAGCACGCCACATGATGCGTCTAGCCACCGTCACATGTCACGCGCTGGACACTTTCTCTAGATGTCTACTCTTTTTTACTTTTCTATACGCATTTTCGGGTTTTAGACATGGTTTTTTGGGTTTTTGGTTTTCGCCAGGTTTTCCCTATGTTTTGGGGGAGGGGGATCACGGAAAGAAATTGTGCTTCCACAAGAAGTATATTTGCTTCTCGTGGAGGCACATATTTACTTCAGCGAGTTGTGCTTCTCAAAAAAAGAAAAATAATTATGCTTCCATGAGAATCACATATTTGCTTCTCACAAAGGCACTGATTTGCTTCGCAGAAAGCGCAATTGTGCTTCTAGGACAAGGAAAAAAATATGCTTCCCCGAGAAGTAGTGGCGTAACCAAAAAAATATATATATGAGGGACCAACTGCTGTTAAAACTTATTGAGAGGGCAAAACCATTGGGAAATATTTTTTAGCAACAAATAATCACTAATTTACATAGTTCATTAGCAAATATTGCGGTCAATCCTTGATGTTAGGGGGGCCAGGGCCCTTGTTGATCCCCTGTCTTTAGCACCAGATTTGCTTCCGCGGGATGCACAGATGTGATTCTTAGGAAAAACAGTTGTGCTTTTCGGAAAGGAAAAAAATCTATGCTTACACGAAAAACACATATTTGTTTCTTCGTGTATGCATAGATTGGCTTCCATGAGAAGCACATTTGTGCTTCTCGAAAAGGAGAAAAAAAGACTCATGCTAGATAATTGCTTTGCTGAGGCGCCATTGCTTGTTCGTTACACGTGTTTCCATGAAAAGCGCAAATTTACTTCTAGTGGAGGCACATATTTGTTTTGTGAGAAGCAGAACGATGTTTCTCAAAAAGAGAAAAAGGGTATAAAAATGTGCTTTCGGTTCCAGACTTTTTCTTTGGGTTTTCAGTGAAAATAATGTTCATGGAAACCTATTAACATGGATATATTTTTGAAGATCTCGACGCGAGAAATCCAACAGTAAGAATGGTTCAACATTTGGACGCACGGTTCAATAAATAAAATATTTTGAACAAACAAATCTATGAAAAAATAAAACTCTAGGTTGTGACAAGTGACGTACTTGCAGTGCCCCACTTGTCAAAACCTAAGAAGGTGGAAGTGACATTTGCAAGGATAACCCTTAACTAGTGATTTCACGACAAGAAGCACAAATGATAAGGTGGGCACAGTGTCTCGCTTTATGCAAGACATTAGCTTCCCTCGCGTAGAGGGCTAGCCAGTAGCCATGTGCATACATCATGATGTCATCATATTTTTTTATATTTTGAAAATTACTAAATAAATATTATGAAAAATTAAGATAATTTTTTATAGTGTTCACCGCGCATTTCAAAAATGTTATTGCAGTCTAAAAAATGTTCATTCCACTTTTGGAAGATGGTTGTACTATTAAAAAAATGTATGTCACATTCCAAAAATATCACAGATTTATAAAAATATACTTGGCTTTTCTACATGTTATAAATATTAAAAAAATGTGGGTGTAATTTAGAAAAAATTCGTACCATTAAAAAATATGTACGTTACATCTTAAAAATGTTCATACATTTCATAATATCTTTGTGACATTTTAGAAAATGTTTATCAATGTAAAAGATGTTGAATATTTTAAAAACTGATTTAATGTGTATTTGAAAAATATTTAACACGTATTAAAAATGTTCGAAAACATAGATCTGAAAAAATGTTAATATGTGTTTCAAAAAATTTGGCGCGTATAAAAAATATTTTAAATGTATAAGAAAAATGTACAATGTGTATGAATAAAGGTAGACATTAAAAATATATTTCAAATAATATTAATCTTGCATTTGGAAAATGTTAAACACGTATAACATTTGTAACTACATTCTCACATTTCTTTTTAGATTCGTGACTTCTATGCGACCAGAAAATGAATGAGATGAGAAAGATAGACCACCACTAGAAAAAAAGACCAACTGCGGAGCATAGATGGTTGAGTCTGAGCCTCAACCAGCCTTGTGAAAAAAACTAGATCGAAGTGATTGCTGCAAAAAATTGACCTTAAATGAAGCACTTCATATATTGGAGGAAGTTTGCCTAAAAGCAACGACCCTTTAAAGAGTGTATAATAGTTTACTAATCAAGCGCATTAGCGCTAAAATATAGATCTCTAAAAAGTGGATTAATCGGACGATAACAAAGAGAGAGTCCCATTCAACATGTTAATACTGACAACAATGAAATTTCTCGTAAAAGGAAATGTGGGAAACATAATTCCGAAACTAATCCCTTAGACACCGACCAGGGAATTCATGGATAAATAGAGGCAAAACATCTTGGAAAACACATAAAAATCCCCCCCCCCCCCAAAGGGGAGCATTCGGTCCCTTCACGACCTGTGTCTTTCTTGTTTTTATAAGATACCCTTCAAATAAAAAAAAACAAAGTGCTTCCTGCTATATGCATTATATGCTCTTAATATAGGGTGGTAGCTTCCCCCACGATGGAAACTCGAGAAAGAAACAAAGAAAAATGAGAAATAATAATAATAATAATAATAATAATAATAATAATAATAATAATAATAATAATAATAATAAACCGTGTGATCAAAAAAGAAATTTGAGAATGTAGTGCTATGCTAGAGGTGAGACCTACTTACATCTCGTAACGGGCAAGAAATAGCTCATGCGCAAATGATATATGTTCGTCATTGCGAGCATCATCATAACCATCGCCTACATGGAGTGTGTAGCCGGG
Organism: Triticum aestivum; assembly: GCF_018294505.1. Lineage (NCBI taxonomy): Eukaryota > Viridiplantae > Streptophyta > Magnoliopsida > Poales > Poaceae > Triticum > Triticum aestivum. The sequence goes on along the minus strand of NC_057809.1, from coordinate 500,292,063 downwards.
CTGACCCACTAATCGGCTGTCTTTCTTCATCCGTCAAAGTGTCCCTAGTTGAAGCGTTAACCGCCCACCTTTTTTTTCCTTCGCACTTTGTCTTCATTGAACATCCGCTGCAACTCATCTACTTTGTTCTTCCTCCGTAGGTTAGTTCTTGTCGCAAGATCTATCTATTCATTTCTCGGTCGTGTTTCGCATTTGTTGAGATCTTGTTTTGAGATGTGGCTATTTTCTTCGGCCGTGTCTTTTTTATTCTAGGGTTTGGTGTTCTCAAGGTACTCGATAAATCAAGAGTTGCATGATGCAGTTTGAAGGTAGTTCACATCTAATCTCCATTCCTTCGGTTGATGCAGTTCCTTGAGTTTTTTTTAATTTGGTCATCTTGCATAGTCCTTTTTTCGCATGTTTTGGTTGACCACAAGGTTTGATCTGACTTGTTCAAATACTTCGCTTTTATAAAGAGTAACATCACGAGCTGGTAGTGTTCCATGTATTAGTTTTTTGGCTTATGCGGGGTTTTTTTAGCAATTGATGTTTTTTAAGATAGTTGGGTTCTTGTCCGTTCTGGTCATGAAAATATTTTAGATAATTTTATTGTGTACATTTCGCTACAGTCATATCTATTTGTCCTTGTCCTTGAATTTTACAGTGGTTGCATTGCCTTTGATTTTTGTTTCCTTCGCAAGCAGTTCATGTTAGAGAACGCAGTATTGTAAGATCGAAAGTATGTCTAGAGGGGGTGATTAGACTACTTGACCAAATAAATATCTAGCATTTTCCCAATTTTAGTTCTTGGCAGATTTTAGCAACTTTGCACAAGTCAAGCAATCAACCTACCTATGCAATTCTAAAAGTATAGCAGCGAAAAGTAAAACAATTGCATATGAAGGTAAAGGGAGGAGTTTGAGGGAGCAAACGTAATGTAGACACGTAGATTTTTGGCGTGGTTCCGATAGGTGGTGCTATCGTACATCCACGTTGATGGAGACTTCAACCCACGAAGGGTAACGGTTGCGCGAGTCCACGGAGGGGAGCCCACGAAGGGTCCACGAAGAAGCAATCTTGTCTATCCCACCATGGCCGTCGCCCATGAAGGACTTGCCTCACTCGGGTAGATCTTCACGAAGTAGGTGATCTCCTTGCCCTTACAAACTCATCGGTTCAACTCCACAATCTTGACGGAGGCTCCCAAGTGACACCTAGCCAATCTAGGAGACACCACTCTCCAAGAGGTAACAAATGGTGTGTTGATACGTCTCCGTCGTATCTATAATTTTTGATTGTTCCATGCCAATATTCTACAACTTTCATATACTTTTGGCAACTTTTTATACTACTTTTGGGACTAACATATTGATCCAGTGCCCAGTGCCAGTTCCTGTTTATTGCATGTTTTTTGTTTCGCAGAATATCCATATCAATTGGAGTCCAAACGGGATAAAAACTGACGGAGATTTTTTTGAAATATATATGATTTTTGGGAAGAAAAATCCACGCGAGACGTGAAGGAAATATGCCCTAGAGGCAATAATAAAGTTATTATTTATTTCCTTATATCATAATAAATGTTTATTATTCATGCTGGAATTGTATTAACCGGAAACATAATACATGTGTGAATACATAGACAAACAGAGTGTCACTAGTATGCCTCTACTTGACTAGCTCGTTAATCAAAGATGGTTATGTTTCCTGACCATGAACAATGAGTTGTTATTTGATTAACGAGGTCACATCATTAGTTGAATGATCTGATTGACATGACCCATTCCATTAGCTTAGCACCTGATCGTTTAGTATGTTGCTATTGCTTTCTTCATGACTTATACATGTTCCTATGACTATGAGATTATGCAACTCCCGTTTGCCGGAGGAACACTTTGGGTGCTACCAAACGTCACAACGTAACTGGGTGATTATAAAGGAGTACTACAGGTGTCTCCAATGGTCGATGTTGGGTTGGCGTATTTCGAGATTAGGATTTGTCACTCCGATTGTCGGAGAGGTATCTCTGGGCCCTCTCGGTAATACACATCACATAAGCCTTGCAAGCATTACAACTAATATGTTAGTTGTGAGATGATGTATTACGGAACGAGTAAAGAGACTTGCCAGTAACGAGATTGAACTAGGTATTGGATACCGACGATCGAATCTCAGGCAAGTAACATACCGATGACAAAGGGGACAACGTATGTTGTTATGCGGTCTGACCGATAAAGATCTTCGTAGAATATGTAGGAGCCAATATGGGCATCCAGGTCCCGCTATTGGTTATTGACCGGAGACGTGTCTCGGTCATGTCTACATTGTTCTCGAATCCGTAGGGTCCGCACGCTTAAGGTTACGATGACAATTATATTATGAGTTTATACATTTTGATGAACCGAAGGTTGTTCGGAGTCCCGGATGTGATCACGGACATGACGAGGAGTCTCGAAATGGTCGAGACGTAAAGATTGATATATTGGAAGCCTATATTTGGATATCGGAAGTGTTCCGGGTGAAATCGGGATTTTACCGGAATACCGGGAGGGTTACCGGAACCCCCCGGGAGCTATTTGGGCCATAGTGGGCCTTAGTGGAAAAGAGAAGGGGCTGCCCTAGTTGGGCTGCGCGCCCTCCCTTCCCCTAGTCCTATTAGGACTAGGAGAGGTGGCCGGCCCCCTCCTCCTCTTTTCCCCTCCGAGGAATCCTAGTTGGACTAGGATTGGAGGGGGAATCCTACTCCCAGAGGGAGTAGGACTCTCCTGCGCCTCCCCCCCTTGGCCGGCCAGCCTCCCCTCCTCTCCTCCTTTATATACGGAGGCAGGGGCACCTCTAAACACACAAGTTGACACAAGTTGATCCACGTGATCGATTACTTAGCCGTGTGCGGTGCCCCCTGCCACCATATTCCTCGATAATACTGTAGCGGAGTTTAGGCGAAGCCCTGCTGCTGTAGTTCATCAAGATCGTCACCACGCCGTCGTGCTGACGAAACTCTTCCCCGACACTTTGCTGGATCGGAGTCCGGGGATCGTCATCGAGCTGGACGTGTGCTCGAACTCGGAGGTGCCGTAGTTTCGGTACTTGATCGGTTGGATCGTGAAGACGTACGACTACTTCCTCTACGTCGTGTCATCGCTTCCGCAGTCGGTCTGCGTTGGGTACGTAGACAACACTCTCCTCTCGTTGCTATGCATCACATGATCCTGTGTGCGCGTAGGAAAATTTTTGAAATTACTACGAAACCCAACAGTGGTATCAGAGCCTAGGTTACTTATGTTGATGTTATATGCACGAGTAGAACACAAGTGAGTTGTGGACGATACAAGTCATACTGCCTACCAGCATGTCATACTTTGTTTCGGCGGTATTGTTGGATGAGACGACCCGGACCAACCTTACGCGTACGCTTACGCGAGACCGGTTCCCTCGACGTGCTTTGCACATAGATGGCTTGCGGGCGACTGTCTCTCCAACTTTAGTTGAACCAAGTATGGCTACGCCCGGTCCTTGAGAAGGTTAAAACGGAGTCTATTTGACAAACTATCGTTGTGGTTTTGATGCGTAGGTGAGATTGGTTCTTACTTAAGCCCGTAGCAGCCACGTAAAACATGCAACAACAAAGTAGAGGACGTCTAACTTGTTTTTGCAGGGCATGTTGTGATGTGATATGGTCAAGGCATGATGCTGAATTTTATTGTATGAGATGATCATGTTTTGTAACCGAGTTATCGGCAACTGGCAGGAGCCATATGGTTGTCGCTTTATTGTATGCAATGCAATCGCGATGTAATACTTTACTTTATTACTAAACGGTAGTGATAGTCGTGGAAGCATAAGATTGGCGAGACGACAACGATGATACGATGGAGATCAAGGTGTCGCGCCGGTGACGATGGTGATCATGACGGTGCTTCGGAGATGGAGATCACAAGCACAAGATGATGATGGCCATATCATATCACTTATATTGATTGCATGTGATGTTTATCCTTTTATGCATCTTATCTTGCTTTGATTGACGGTAGCATTATAAGATGATCTCTCACTAAATTATCAAGAAGTGTTCTCCCTGAGTATGCACCGTTGCCAAAGTTCGTCGTGCCCAGACACCACGTGATGATCGGGTGTGATAAGCTCTACGTCCATCTACAACGGGTACAAGCCAGTTTTGCACACGCAGAATACTCAGGTTAAACTTGACGAGCCTAGCATATGCAGATATGGCCTCGGAACACGGAGACCGAAAGGTCGAGCGTGAATCATATAGTAGATATGATCAACATAATGATGTTCACCGATGAAACTACTCCATCTCACGTGATGATCGGACATGGTTTAGTTGATTTGGATCACGTGATCACTTAGAGGATTAGAGGGATGTCTATCTAAGTGGGAGTTCTTAAGTAATATGATTAAATTGAACTTAAATTTATCATGAACTTAGTCCTGGTAGTATTTTGCAAATCATGTTGTAGATCAATAGCTCGCGTTGTTGCTTCCCTGTGTTTATTTTGATATGTTCCTAAAGAAAATTGTGTTGAAAAATGTTAGTAGCAATGTTGCGGATTTGATCCGTGATCTGAGGTTAAATCCTCATTGCTGCACAGAAGAATTATGTCCTTAATGCACCGCTAGGTGACGGACCTATTGCAGGAGCAAATGCAGACGTTATGAACGTTTGGCTAGCTCAATATGATGACTACTTGATAGTTTAAGTGCACCATGCTTAACGGCTTAGAATCGGGACTTCAAAGACGTTTTGAATGTCATGGACCATATGAGATGTTCCAGGAGTTGAAGCTAATATTTCAAGCAAATACCCGAGTTGAGAGATATGAAGTCTCCAACAAGTTCTATAGCTAAAAGATGGAGGAGAATCGCTCAACTAGTGAGCATGTGCTCAGATTGTCTGAGTACTACAATCGCTTGAATCAAGTGGGAGTTAATCTTCCAGATAAGATAGTGATTGACAGAATTCTCTAGTCACCATCACCAAGTTAGTAGAACTTCGTGATGAACTATGACATGCAAGGGATAACGGAAACGATTCCCAAGCTCTTCGTAATGCGGAAATTGACGAAGGTAGAAATCGAGAAAAACATCAAGTGTTGATGGTAGACAAGACCACTAGTTTCAAGAAAAGGGGCAGAAGGAAGAAGGGGAACTTCAAGAAGAACAGCAAGCAAGTTGCTGCTCAAGTGAAGAAGCCCAAGTCTGATCCTAAGCCTGAGACTAAGTGTTTCTACTGCAAAGGGACTGGTCACTGGAAGCGGATCTACCCCAAGTGATTGGCGGATACGAAGGATGGCAAAGTGAACATAAGTATATTTGATATACATGTTATTGATGTGTACTTTACTAGTGTTTATCGCAAACCCTCAGTATTTGATACTAGTTCAGTTGCTAAGATTAGTAACTCGAAACGGGAGTTGCAGAATAAACAGAGACTAGTTAAGGGTGAAGTGACGATGTGTGTTGGAAGTGGTTCCAAGATTGATATGATCATCGTCACACACTCCCTATACTTTCGGGATTAGTGTTGAACCTAAATAAGTGTTATTTGGTGTTTGCGTTGAGCATGAATATGATTTGATCATGTTTATTGTAATACGATTATTCATTTAAGTAAGAGAATAAATTGTTGTTCTGTTTACATGAATAGAACCTTATATGGTTACACACCCAATGAAAATAGTTTGTTGGATCTCGATCGTAGTGATACACATAATCATAATATTGAAACCAAAAGATGCAAAGTTAATAATGATAAGTGCAACTTGTTTGTAGCACTGCCGTTTAGGTCATATTGGTGTAAAGCGCATGAAGAAACTCCATACTGATGGAATTTTGGAATCACTTGATTATGAATCACTTGATGCTTGCGAACTGTGCCTTTTGGGCAAGATGACTAAAACTCCGTTCTCCGGAACAATGGAACGAGCTACTGACTTATTGGAAATAATACATACCGATGTATGCGATCCAATGAGTGCTGATGCTCGTGGCAAGCATCGTTGTTTTCTGACCTTCACAAGATGATTTGAGCAGATATGGGTATATCTACTTGATGAAACATAAGTCTGAAATAGTTGAAAGGTTCAAAGAATTTCAGAGTGAAGTGGAAAAATCATCGTAACAAGAAAATAAAGTTTCTGCGATCTGATCGCGGAGACAAATATTTGAGTTACGAGTTTGGTCTTCAATTAAAACAATGTGGAATAGTTTCACAGCTCACGCCACCTGGAACACCACATCGTTATGGTGTGTCCGAACGTCGTAACCGCACTTTATTTGATATGGTGCGATCTATAATATCTCTTTACCACTATCGTTTTGGGGTTATGCATTAGAGACAGCTGCATTCACGTTTTAAAATAGGGCACCATCTAAATCCGTTGAGACGACACTGTATGAACTATGGTTTAGCAGTAAACCTAAGCTGTTGTTTCTTAAAGTTTGGGGCTGCGATACTTATGTGAAAAAGTTTCATCCTGATAAGCTCGAACCCAAATCGGAGAAGTGCGTCTTCAAAGAATACCCAAAGGAAATTGTTGGGTACACCTTCTATCACAGATCCGAAGGCAAGACATTCGTTGCTAAAATGGATCCTTTCCAGAGAAGGAGTTTCTCTCGAAAGAAGTGAGTGGGAGGAGAGTAGAACTTGATGAGGTAATTATACCTTCTCCCTTATTGGAAAGTAGTTCATCAGAGAAATCAGTTCCAGTGATTCCTACACCAATAAGTGAGGAAGTTAATGATGATGATCATCAAACTTCAGATCAAGTTACTACCAAACCTCGTAGATCTTCCAGAGTAAGATCCGCACCAGAGTGGTACGGTAATCATGTTCTGGAAGTCATGTTACTAGACCATGATGAAACTACGAACTATGAGGAAGCAATGATGAGCCCAGATTCCACGAAATGGCTTGAGGCCATGAAATTTGAGATATGATCCATATATGAGAACAAAGTGTAGACTTTGATTGACTTGCCCGGTGATCGGTGAGTCATTAAGAATAAATGGATCTTCAAGAGGAAGACGGACGTTGATAGTAGTGTTACTATCTACAAAGCTAGACTTGTCGAAAAAGGTTTTTGACAAAGTTCAAGGTGTTGAATACGATGAGATTTTCTTACTCGTATCGATGCTTAAAAGTCTGTCCGAATCATGTTAGCAATTGCCGCATTTTATGATTGTGAAATTTGGCAGATGGATGTCAAAACTGCATTCCTGAATGGATTTCTGGAAGAAGAGTTGTATATGATGCAACCGAAAGGTTTTGTCGATCCAAAGGGAGCTAACAAAGTGTGCAAGCTCCAGCGATCCATTTATGGACTGGTGCAAGAATCTCGGAGTTGGAATATACGCTTTGATAAGTTGATCAAAGCATATAGTTTTTGTACAGACTTACGGTGAAGCCTGTATTTACAAGAAAGTGAGTGGGAGCACTACAACATTTCTGATAAGTATATATGAATGACATATTGTTGATCGGAAATAATGTAGAATTATTCTGCAAAGCATGAAAGGATACTTGAATAAAAGTTTTTCAAAGAAAGACCTTGGTGAAGCTGCTTACACATTGAGCATCAAGATCTATATAGATAGATGAAGACGCTTGATAAGATTTTTCAATGAATACATACCTTGATAATTTTTTTGAAATAGTTCAAAATGGAACAGTCAAAGAAGGAGTTCTTGCCTGTGTTGCAAGGTGTGAAGTTGAGTAAGACTCAAAGCCCGACCACGGCAGAAAATAGAAAGAGAATGAAAGTCATTCCCTATGCCTCAGTCATAGGTTCTATAAAGTATGCCATGCTGTATACCAGATCTATTGTATGCCATACCACTGAGTTTGGCAAGGGAGTACAATAGTGATCTAGGAGTAGATCACTGGAGAGCGGTCAAAATTGTCCTTAGTGGAATAAGGATATGTTTCTCGATTATGGAAAAAGGTTCGTCGTAAAGGGTTACGCCGATGCAAGTTTGACACTAATCTAGATGACTCTAAGTCTCGATCTAGATACATATTGAAAGTGGGAGCAATTAGCTAGAGTAGCTCCATGCAGAGCATTGTTGACATAGAAATTTGCAAAATACATGAGGATCTGAATGTGGCAGACCCGTTGACTAAGATTCTCTCACAAGCAAAACATGATCACACCTTAGTACTCCTTGGGTGTTAATCACATAGCGATGTGAACTAGATTGCTGAATCTAGTAAACCCTTTGGGTGTTGGTCGCATAGCGATGTGAACTATGGGTGTTAATCACATGGTGATGTGAACTATTGCTGTTAAATCACATGGCGATGTGAACTAGATTATTGACTCTAGTGCAAGTGGGAGACTGAAGGAAATATGCCCTAGAGGCAATAATAAAGTTATTATTTATTTCCTTATATCATGATAAATGTTTATTATTCATGCTGGAATTGTATTAACCGGAAACATAATACATGTGTGAATACATAGACAAACAGAGTGTCACTAGTATGCCTCTACTTGACTAGCTCGTTAATCAAAGATGGTTATGTTTCCTGACCATGAACAATGAGTTGTTATTTGATTAACAAGGTCACATCATTAGTTGAATGATCTGATTGACATGACCCATTCCATTAGCTTAGCACCTGATCGTTTAGTATGTTGCTATTGCTTTCTTCATGACTTATACATGTTCCTATGACTATGAGATTTATGCAACTCCCGTTTGCCGGAGGAACACTTTGGGTGCTACCAAACGTCACAACGTAACTGGGTGATTATAAAGGAGTACTACAGGTGTCTCCAATGGTCGATGTTGGGTTGGCGTATTTCGAGATTAGGATTTGTCACTCCGATTGTCGGAGAGGTATCTCTGGGCCCTCTCGGTAATACACATCACATAAGCCTTGCAAGCATTACAACTAATATGTTAGTTGTGAGATGATGTATTACGGAACGAGTAAAGAGACTTTCCAGTAACGAGATTGAACTAGGTATTGGATACCGACGATCGAATCTCGGGCAAGTAACATACCGATGACAAAGGGGACAACGTATGTTGTTATGCGGTCTGACCGATAAAGATCTTCGTAGAATATGTAGGAGCCAATATGGGCATCCAGGTCCCACTATTGGTTATTGACCGGAGACGTGTCTTGGTCATGTCTACATTGTTCTCGAATCCGTAGGGTCCGCACGCTTAAGGTTACGATGACAGTTATATTATGAGTTTATACATTTTGATGAACCGAAGGTTGTTCGGAGTCCCGGATGTGATCACGGACATGACGAGGAGTCTCGAAATGGTCGAGACGTAAAGATTGATATATTGGAAGCCTATATTTGGATATCGGAAGTGTTCCGGGTGAAATCGGGATTTTACCGGAATACCGGGAGGGTTACCGGAACCCCCCAAGAGCTATTTGGGCCATAGTGGGCCTTAGTGGAAAAGAGAAGGGGCTGCCCTAGTTGGGCTGCGCGCCCCCCCTTCCCCTAGTCCTATTAGGACTAGGAGAGGTGGCCGGCCCCCTCCTCCTCTTTTCCCCTCCGAGGAATCCTAGTTGGACTAGGATTGGAGGGGGAATCCTACTCCCAGAGGGAGTAGGACTCTCCTGCGCCTCCCCCCCTTGGCAGGCCAGCCTCCCCTCCTCTCCTCCTTTATATACGGAGGCAGGGGCACCTCTAAACACACAAGTTGACACAAGTTGATCCACGTGATCGATTACTTAGCCGTGTGCGGTGCCCCCTGCCACCATATTCCTCGATAATACTGTAGCGGAGTTTAGGCGAAGCCCTGCTGCTGTAGTTCATCAAGATCGTCACCACGCCGTCGTGCTGACAAAACTCTTCCCCGACACTTTGCTGGATCGGAGTCCGGGGATCGTCATCGAGCTGAACGTGTGCTCGAACTCGGAGGTGCCGTAGTTTCGGTACTTGATCGGTTGGATCGTGAAGACGTACGACTACTTCCTCTACGTCGTGTCATCGCTTCCGCAGTCGGTCTGCGTTGGGTACGTAGACAACACTCTCCTCTCGTTGCTATGCATCACATGATCCTGTGTGCGCGTAGGAAATTTTTTGAAATTACTACGAAACCCAACAAGACGGTGCCTGAGGTGGCCACGAGGCAGGGGGGCGCGCCTGCCCCCCCCCCCCCCCCCGGCGCGCCCCTGACCCTCGTGGCCACCCCGTAAGGCAGTTGATGCCCTTCTTTCGCCGCAAGAAAGCTAATATCCGGATAGAGACCGTGTTAAAATTTCAACCCAATCGGAGTTACGGATCTCTGGGAATATAAGAAACGGTGAAAGGGAAGAATCTGAGAACGCAGAAACAGAGAGAGACAGAGAGACAGATCCAATCTCGGAGGGGCTCTCGCCCCTCCCATGCCATGGAAGCCATGGACCAGAGGGGAAACCCTTCTCCCATCTAGGGAGGAGGTCAAGGAAGAAGAAGAAGGAGAGGGGGCTCTCTCCCCCTCGCTTCCGATGGCACCGGAGTGCCACCCGGGGCCATCATCATCACCACAATCTTCACCAACAACTTCACCGCCATCATCACCAACTCTTCCCCCCTCTATGCAGCGGTGTAACCCCTCTTTTATCCGTTGTAATCTCTACTTAAACATGGTGCTAAACGCTATATATTATTTCCCAATGATGTATGGCTATCCTATGATGTTTGAGTAGATCCATTTTGTCCTATGGGTTATTTGATGATCGTGATTGGTTTGAGTTGCATGTTTTATTATTGGTGTTGTCCTATGGTTCTCTCCATGTCGCGCAAACATGATGGATTCCCGCTGTAGGGTTTGCAATATGTTCATGATTTGCTTATGGTGGGTTGCGTGAGTGACTGAAACACAGACCCGAGTAAGTAGGTTGTTTGCGTATGGGATAAAGAGGACTTGATACTTTAATGCTATGGTTGGGTTTTACCTTAATGATCTTTAGTAGTTGCGGATGCTTGCTAGAGTTCCAATCATAAGTGAATATGATCCAAGTAGAGAAAGTATGTTAGCTTATGCCTCTCCCTCAAATAAAATTGCAATAATAATTACCGGTCTAGTTATCGATTGCCTAGGGACAAATAACTTTCTCATAACAAAAAGTTATTTACTAAAACTAACTTAGTTGTGTCTTTATCTAAGCAGTCCCTACTTTTTATTTACTTGCTCTTTATTATCTTGCAAACTTATCCAACAATACCTACAAAGTACTTCTAGTTTCATACTTGTTCTAGGTAAAGCGAACGTCAAGCGTGCGTAGAGTTGTATCGGTGGTCGATAGAACTTGAGGGAATATTTGTTCTGCCTTTAGCTCCTCGTTGGGTTCGACACTCTTACTTATCGAAAGATGCTACAATTGATCCCCTATACTTGTGGGTTATCAGGACCTTTTTCTGGCGTCGTTGCCAGGGAGCAATATCGTGGGGTGAATATTCTCGTGTGTGCTTGTTTGCTTTATCACTAAGTAATTTTATTTGCTGTTCTTAGTTGTTTTCTATCTTTAGTTATGGGTAGGAAACACAAAATACCAAAAAAAAAGTTGTACCTACTAAACCAATGGTTGAAGAACCACTCAAAATCTATCACACCGCTGAAGCTTATTACTTGGATCATCTTCGATCCCTATGTGCTCGTGCTGGAACCCCAACTAGCTTAGTTGAGGGCAAATTTTTAGATGAGCATGCTTTTTATGTGCGACACCGAATATCTGAAAAAGGGAAATTTTGCTGGGTAAAATTCATTGTTTGCAATCTATGCTTGGAATTTATGTGAAATATATGATATTACTTGTTGTTCTGAAAACCCTAAGAAACACCTTCCCTATCAATGTGAGTTTAATGATAATGGAATCGTATCTTTGTATGCTAAGGGTGTTTATAGTTACTATGATGTTCAACAAATTGAAGAATTTGTTGCTTTTAAGGGTGCTTATGAAATTGCTTCTTTGATTGAAACGTATGATGCTACTCTTTACAAGTCTGAAAATTTTGCCATACTTAAATATTGCTATCATAATTATGCTTCTATTGCCTATGTTGAACCATATATTGAGGACTACCCCGCTGTCCAAGAAGAGACTAATATTTTTCAGGAGTCTATGGAAGAAGAAATTGATGAAACTGTGAGCTCATTGGATGAAAAAGATGAGGAGGAGAGCGAAGAACAAAAGGAGGAGGAGCGGATTAGCTACCCGTGCCCACCTTCTAATGAGAGTAACTCTTCAACTCATACATTATTTAATTTCCCTTCGTGCTTACTGAAGGATGATTGCTATGATGATTGTTATGATCCCGTTGATTCTCTTGAAATATCCCTTTTTGATGATGCTTGCTATGCTTGTGGCCAAGATGCCAATGTGAATTATGCTTATGAAGATGAACTTGCTATAGTTCCTTATGTTAAACATGAAATTGTTGCTATTGCACCCAAGCATGATAGTCCTATTATCTTTTTGAATTCTCCCGACTACACTATATCGGAGAAGTTTGCACTTATTAAGGATTATATTGATGGGTTGCCTTTTACCGTTACACATGATGATTTTGATAGATATAATATGCATGTGCTTGCTGCTCCTACTTGCAATTATTATGAGAGAGGAACTATATCTCCACCTCTCTATGTTTCCCACAAGATAAAATTGTAAGAAACTGTTTATACTATGCATTGGCCTTTACTTTGTGTGCATGAATTGTTCTATTATGATATGCCGATGCATAGGAAGAGAGTTAGATTTCGTTGTTGCATGATATATGTTACTTTGTGCTCACTACTAAATTATAAATCATTGTTAATTAAAATTGGCTTTGATATACCTTGGGATCCGGGTGGATTCACTACTTGAGCACTATATGCCTAGCTTAATGGCTTTAAAGAAAGCGTTGCTAGGGAGACAACCCGGAAGTTTTAGAGAGTCATTTATTTATGTTGAGTGCTTTCATATAGTTTAAAAACAACAAAAATAAAGAGGGGAACCCAAAACTTTTTCAAAAAGGAAAATGAAAGTGAGAAGGACAAGCATTGTTGAAGTGGGAGAGCTCCTTGAACTTTGTTCATGCTCACGTCAACTTTGTGAATCTTGATTACAGAAACTTTTCAACAAAAATAATTATCCCCTTGTACAATTCCATTGTATTATAAAAATAATGTGCCAAGGTTTGCCTTTAGGATGTTTTATATGCTTGTTGGTTTGTACAGTGCAAGACAGAAACTTTGCCTGTAGTGCACGATTTTACATTTTTAGCTGGAACGTCAAATCATTCTGATTCTTTCTGCACTTTCTTTATATACAAATTGTTTAGTTTTCCTAATTTTGGTAGAATTTTTCAAGTATCATAAGTATGGTTAATGTTCAGATTATTACAGACTGTTCTATTTTAGACAGATTCTGTTTTTGATGCATAGTTTGCTTGTTTTGATGAAACTATCAATTTATATCAGTGGATTAAGCCATGAAAAAATTATATTACAGTAGACACAATGAAAAAACAAAATATGAATTGGTTTGCAACAGTACTTAGAGTAGTGACTTGCTTTATTATACTAACGGATCTTACCGAGTTTTCTGTTGAAGTTTTGTGTGGATGAAGTGTTCGATGATCGAGAAGGTCTCGATGTGAGAAGAAGGAAGAGAGGCAAGAGCTCAAGCTTGGGGATGCCCGAGGCACCCCAAGTAAATATTCAAGGTGACTCAAGCGTCTAAGCTTGGGGATGCCCCGGAAGGCATCCCCTCTTTCTTCAACAAGTATCGGTATGTTTTTGGATTCGTTTCGTTCATGCGATATGTGCAATCTTGGAGCGTCTTTTGCATTTAGTTTTCACTTTTCTTTTATGCACCATGCTGGTATGAGATAGTCCTTGGTTGATTTATAGAATGCTCTTTGCACTTCACTTATATCTTTTGAGTATGGCTTTATAGAATGCTTCATGTGCTTCACTTATATCATTTGAAGTTTGGATTGCCTGTTTCTCTTTACATAGAAAACCGCCATTTGTAGAATGCTCTTTTGCTTCACTTTATTTGTTAGAGCGTGGGCATATCTTTTGTAGAAAGAATTAAACTCTCTTGCTTCACTTATATCTATTTAGAGAGATGACAGGAATTGGTCATTCACATGGTTAGTCATAAAATCCTACATAAAACTTGTAGATCACTGAATATGATATGTTTGATTCCTTGCAATAGTTTTGCGATATAAAGATGGTGATATTAGAGTCATGCTAGTGTGTAGTTGTGGATTAGTAGAAATACTTGTGTTGAGGTTTGTGATTCCCGTAGCATGCACGTATGGTGAACCGTTATGTAACGAAGCCGGTGCATGATTTATTTATTGATTGTCTTCCTTATGAGTGGCGGTCGGGGACGAGCGATGGTCTTTTCCTACCAATCTATCCCCCTAAGAGCATGCGCATAGTACTTTGTTTCGATGACTAATAGATTTTTGCAATAAGTATGTGAGTTCTTTATGACTAATGTTGAGTCCATGGATTATACGCACTCACCCTTTCACCGTTGCTAGCCTCTCTAGTATCGCGCAACTTTCGCCGGTACCATAAACCCACCATATACGTTCCTCAAAACAGCCACCATACCTACCTATCATGGCATTTCCATAGCCATTCCGAGATATATTGCCATGCAACTTCCATCATTGTCATATACATGACTTGAGCATTCATTGTCATTTTGTTTTGCATGATCGTAAGATAGCTAGCATGATGTTTTCATGGCTTGTCCGTTTTTTATGTCATTGCTACGCTAGATCATTGCACATCCCGGTACACTGCCGGAGGCATTTATATAGAGTCATATCTTTGTTCTAGTATCGAGTTGTAAGTAAATAAAAGTGTGATGATCATCATTATTAGAGCATTGCCCCAGTGAGGAAAGGATGATGGAGACTATGATTCCCCCACACGTTGGGATGAGACTCTGGACGAAAAAATAAAATAAAAAAATTATTAAAAAAGAGAGAAAGACCAAAAAAAAGAAGGCCCAAAAAAATTAAAAAAAAAATAAAAAAATGAGAGAAAAAGAGAGAAGGGGCAATGTTACTATCCTTTTACCACACTTGTGCTTCAAAGTAGCACCATGTTCTTCATATAGATAGTCTCTTGAGTTATCACTTTCATATACTAGTGGGAATTTTCATTATAGAACTTGGCTTGTATATTTCGATGATGGGCTTCCTCAAACGCCCGAGGTCTTCATGAGCAAGCAAGTTGGATGCACACCCACTTAGTTTCAGTTTGAGCTTTCATACACTTATAGCTCTAGTGCATCCGTTGCATGGCAATCCCTACCCACTCACATAGATATCTATTGATGGGCATCTCCATAGCCCGTTGATACGCCTAGTTGATGTGAGACTATCTTCTCCTTTTTGTCTTCTCCACAACCACCATTCTATTCCACCTATAGTGCTATGTCCATGGCTCACGCTCATGTATTGCATGAAAGTTGAAAAGGTTTGAGAACATCAAAAGTATGAAACAATTGCTTGGCTTGCCATCGGGGTTGTGCATGATTTGAATATTTTGTGTGGTGAAGATGGAGCATAGCCAGACCATATGATTTTGTAGGGATAACTTTCTTTGGCCATGTTATTTTGAAAAGACATGATTGCTTTATTAGTAGGCTTGAAGTATTATTTATTTTATGTCAAATGATAGACTATTCCTTTGAATCACTCGTGTCTTAATATTCATGCCATGATTAGATATGTGATCAAGATTATGCTAGGTAGCATTCCACATCAAAAATTATCTTTTTTATCATTTAGCTACTCGAGGACGATCATGAATTAAGCTTGGGGATGCTGATACGTCTCTGTCGTATCTATAATTTTTGATTGTTCCATGCCAATATTCTACAACTTTCATATACTTTTGGCAACTTTTTATACTATTTTTGGGACTAACATATTGATCCAGTGCCCAGTGCTAGTTCCTGTTTGTTGCATGTTTTTTGTTTCGCAGAATATCCATATCAAACGGAGTCCAAACGGGATAAAAACTGACGGAGATTTTTTTGGAATATATATGATTTTTGGGAAGAAAAATCCACGCGAGACGGTGCCCGAGGTGGCCACGAGGCAGGGGGCGCGCCCCTGACCCTCGTGCCCACCCCGTAAGGTGGTTGATGCCCTTCTTTCGCCGCAATAAAGCTAATATCCGGATAGAGATCGTGTTAAAATTTCAGCCCAATCAGAGTTACGGATCTCCGGGAATATAAAAAATGGTGAAATGGAAGAATCTGAGAACGCAAAAACAGAAAGAGACAGAGAGACAGATCCAATCTCGGAGGGGCTCTCGCCCCTCCCGTGCCATGGAGGCCATGGACCAGAGGGGAAACCCTTCTCCCAACTAGGGAGGAGGTCAAGGAAGAAGAAGAAGGAGGGGGGCTCTCTCCCCTTCGCTTCCGGTGGCACCGGAGTGCCACCGGGGGCCATCATCGTCACCGCAATCTTCACCAACAACTTCACCGCCATCATCACCAACTCTTCCCCCCCTCTATGCAGCGGTGTATGTTGGGGAACATAGCAGAATTTTAAAATTTTCTACGCATCACCAAGATCAATCTATGGAGTCATCTAGCAACGAGGGAGAGGGGAGTGCATCTACATACCCTTGTAGATCGCGAGCGGAAGCGTTCAAGAGAACGGGGTTGATGGAGTCGTACTCGTCATGATCCAAATCACCGATGACCGAGCGCCAAACGGACGACACCTCCGCATTCAACACACATACGGTTTGGAGAGACGTCTCCTCCTTCTTGATCCAGCAAGGGGAGAGGAGAGGTTGATGGAGATCCAGCAGCACGACGGCGTGGTGGTGGAAGCAGCGGGATCTCGGTAGGGCTTCGCCAAGCACCAACGAGAGGGAGAGGTGTCACGGGGAAAGAGGGAGGCGCCAGGGACTTGGGTGCGGCTGCCCTCCCTCCCCTTCACTATATATAGGGGCTAGGGGGGCGCCGGCCCCTCTAGATCCCATCTACATGGGGGGCGGCGGCCAAGGGGGTGGCTTGGCCCCCAAGCCAGGTGGAGGCGCCCCCACCCCTAGGGTTTCTAACCCTAGGCGCAGGAGGAGGACCATGGGGGGGCGCACTAGCCCACCAGGGGCTGGTTCCCTTCCCACTTCAGCCCATGGGCCCCTTCGGGATAGGTGGCCCCACCCGGTGGACCCCCGGGATCCTTCCGGTGGTCCCGGTACAATACCGATGACCCCGAAACTTTCCCGGTGGCCGAAACTGGTCTTGCTATATATAAATCTTTACCTCCGGGCCATTCCGAAACTCCTCGTGACGTCCAGGATCTCATCCGGGACTCCAAACAACTTTTGAGTTACCGCATACTAATATCTCTACAACCCTAGCGTCACCGAACCTTAAGTGTGTAGACCCTACGGGTTCAGGAACCATGCAGACATGACCGAGACAACTCTCTGGCCAATAACCAACAGCGGGATCTGGATACCCATGTTGGCTCCCACATATTCCATGATGATCTCATCGGATGAACCACGATGTTGAGGATTCAATCAATCCCGTATTCAATTCCCTTTGTCAATCGGTACGTTACTTTCCCGAGATTCGATCGTCGGTATTCTAATACCTCGTTCAATCTCGTTACCGGCAAGTCACTTTACTCGTTCCGTAACACATCATCCCATGACCAACCCTTAGTCACATTGAGCTCATTACGATGATGTTTTACCGAGTGGGCCCAGAGATACCTCTCCGTCATGCGGAGTGACAAATCCCTGTCTCGATTCGTGCCAACCCAACAGACACTTTCGGAGATACCCGTAGTGCACCTTTATAGTCACCCAGTTACGTTGCGACGTTTGGCACACCCAAAGCATTCCTACAGTATCTGGGAGTTGCACAATCTCATGGTCTAAGGAAAAGATACTTGACATTAGAAAAATCTAGCAGACGAACTACACGATCTTGTGCTATGCTTAAGATTGGGTCTTGTCCATCACATCATTCTTCTAATGATGTGATCCCGTTATCAATGACATCTAATGTCCATAGTCAGGAAACCATGACTATCTGTTGATCAACGAGCTAGTTAACTAGAGGCTCACTAGGGACATGTTGTGGTCTATATATTCACACATGTATTACGATTTCCGGATAACACAATTATAGCATGAACAATAGACAATTATCATGAACAAGGAAATATAATAATAACCATTTTATTATTGCCTCTAGGGCATATTTCCAACAGTCTCCCACTTGCACTAGAGTCAATAATCTAGTTACATTGTGATGAATCGAACACCCATAGAGTTCCGGTGTTGATCATGTTTTGCTCGAGGAAGAGGTTTAGTCAATGGATTTGCGACATTCAGGTCCGTATGCACTTTACAAATATCTATGTATCCATTTTGAACATTTTCACGAATGGAGTTGAAGCGACGCTTGATATGCCTGGTCTTCCTGTGAAACCTGGGCTCCTTGGCAAGGGCAATAGCTCCAGTGTTGTCACAGAAGAGAGTCATCAGGCCCGATGCATTGGGAATAACTCCTAGGTCGGTAATGAACTCCTTCACCCAGATTGCTTCTTATGCTGCCTCCGAGGCTGCCATGTACTCCGCTTCACATGTAGATCCCGCCACGACGCTTTGCTTGTAACTGCACCAGCTGACTGCCCCACCATTCAAAATATACACATATCCGGTTTGTGACTTAGAGTCATCCAGATCTATGTCGAAGCTAGCATCGATGTAACCCTATACGACGAGCTCTTCATCACCTCCATAGACGAGAAACATATCCTTAGTCCTTTTCAGGTACTTCAGGATATTCTTGACCGTTGTCCAGTGCTCCATGCCAGGATTACTTTGGTACCTTCCTACCAAACTTACGACAAGGTTTACATCAGGCCTGGTACATAGCATGGCATACATGATAGACCCTATGGCCGAGGCATAGGGGACGACACTCATCTTTTCTCTATCTTCTGCCGTGGTCGGGCATTGAGCTGTGCTCAATCTCATACCTTGCAATACAGGTAAGAACCCCTTCTTGGACTGATCCATATTGAACTTCTTCAATATCTTGTCAAGGTATGTACTTTGTGAAAGACCAATGAGGCGTCTCGATCTATCTCTATAGATCTTGATGCCTAATATATAAGCAGCTTCTCCAAGGTCCTTCATTGAAAAACACTTGTTCAAGTAGGCCTTTATGCTTTCCAAGAATTCTATATCATTTCCCATCAATAGTATGTCATCCACATACAATATGAGAAATGCTACAGAGCTCCCACTCACTTTCTTGTAAACGCAGGCTTCTCCATAAGTCTGCATAAACCCAAACGCTTTGATCATCTCATCAAAACGAATGTTCCAACTCCGAGATGCTTGCACCAGCCCATAGATTGAGCGTTGGATCTTGCACACCTTGTCAACATTCTTAGGATCGACAAAACCTTCCGGCTGCATCATATACAATTCTTCCTTAAGGAAACTATTAAGGAATGCCGTTTTGACGTCCATTTGCCATATCTCATAATCATAGAATGCGGCAATTGCTAACATGATTCGGACGGACTTTAGCTTCGCTACGGGTGAGAAAGTCTCATCGTAGTCAACCCCTTGAACTTGTCGATAACCCTTAGCGACAAGCCGAGCCTTATAGATGGTCACATTACCATCCGCGTTTGTCTTCTTCTTAAAGATCCATTTATTTTCTATGGCTCGCCGATCATCGGGCAAGTCAGTCAAAGTCCATACTTCGTTTTCATACATGGATCCTATCTCGGATTTCATGGCTTCCAGCCATTTGTCGGAATCTAGGCCCGCCATCGCTTCTTCATAGTTCGAAGGTTCACCATTGTCTAACAACATGATTTCCAGAACAGGGTTGCCGTACCACTCTGCTGCGGAACACATCCTTGTGGACCTTCGAAGTTCAGTAGCAACTTGATCTGAAGTTTCATGATCATCATCATTAACTTCCTCCCTAGTCGGTAAAGACACCTCAGGAACAATTTCTTGAGCTGCGCCACTCTCCGGTTCAAGAGGCAATACTTCATCAAGTTCTACTTTCCTCCCACTTACTTCTTTCGAGAGAAACTCTTTCTCTAGAAAGGATCCATTCTTGGCAACAAAGGTCTTGCCTTCGGATCTAAGATAGAAGGTATACCCAATAGTTTCTTTAGGGTATCCTATGAAGACACATTTTTCGATTTGGGTTTGAGCTTTTTAGGTTGAAGTTTCTTGACATAAGCATCACATCCCCAAACTTTCAGAAATGACAGCTTAGGTTTCTTGCCAAACCACAATTCATACGGTGTCATCTCAATGGATTTCGACGGAGCCCTATTTAAAGTGAATGCGGCAGTCTCTATAGCATAACCCCAAAATGATAGCGGTAGATCAGTAAGAGACATCATAGATCGTACCATATCCAATAGGGTGCAATTACGACGTTCGGACACACCATTACGCTGTGGTGTTCCAGGCGGCATGAGTTGTGAAACTATTCCACATTTCTTTAAGTGCGTGCCAAATTCGTGACTCAAATATTCTCCCCCACGATCTGATCATAAGAACTTGATTTTCCTGTCACGTTGATTCTCAACCTCACTCTGAAATTCCTTGAACTTTTCAAAGGTCTCAGACTTGTGTTTCATTAAGTAGACATACCCATATCTACTTAAGTCTTCAGTGAGGTTGAGGACATAACGATAGCCACAGCGAGCCTCAATGCTCATTGGACTGCACACATCAGTATGTATGATTTCCAATAAGTTGGTTGCTCACTCCATTGTTCCGGAGAACGGATTCTTGGTCATTTTACCCATGAGTCATGGTTCGCACGTGTCAAATGGTTCATAATCAAGAGACTCCAAAAGTCCATCTGCATGGAGTTTCTTCATGCGTTTGACACCAATGTGACCAAGGCGGCAGTGCCACAAGTATGTGGGACTATCATTATCAACCTTACATCTTTTGGCATTCACACTATGAATGTGTGTAACATCACGTTCGAGATTAAGTAAGAATAAACCATTGACCAGCGGGGCATGACCATAAAACATGTCTCATATAAATAGAACAACCATTATTCTCAAATTTAAATGAGTAGCCATCTCGCAGTAAACGAGATCCGGATACAATGTTCATGCTCAAAGCTCATACTAAATAACAATTATTGAGGTTTAAAACTAATCCCGTAGGTAAATGCAGAGGTAGCATGCCGACGGTGATCACATCGACCTTGGAACCATTCCCGACGCGCATTGTCACCTTGTCCTTCGCCAGTCTCCGTTTATTCTGCAGTTCCTGTTTTGAGTTACAAATATGAGCAACTGCACCGGTATCAAATACCCAGGAGCTACTATGAGCGCTGGTAAGGTACACATCAATAACATGTATATCACATATACCTTTGGTATTGCCGGCCTTCTTTTCCTCTAAGTACTTGGGGCAGTTCCGCTTCCAGTGACCGTTTCCCTTGCAATAAAAGCACCCAGTCTCAGGCTTGGGTCCATTCTTTGACTTCTTCCCGACAGCTTGCTTACTAGGCGCGGCAACTCCCTTGCCGTCCTTCTTGAAGTTCTTTTTACCCTTGCCTTTCTTGAACTTAGTGGTTTTATTCACCATCAACACTTGATGTTCCTTTTTGATTTCCACCTCCGCTGATTTCAGCATTGAATATACCTCGGGAATGGTCTTTTCCATCCCCTGCATATTGAAGTTCATCACAAAGCTCTTGTAGCTAGGTGGGAGCGACTGAAGGATTCTGTCAACGACCGCATCATCCGGGAGATTAACTCCTACCTGAGACAAGCGCTTATGCAGCCCAGACATTTTGAGTATGTGCTCGCTGTCAGAACTATTCTCCTCCATCTTACAACTGTAGAACTTGTCGGAGACTTCATATCTCTTGACCCGGTCGTGAGCTTGGAAAACAATTTTCAGCTCTTGGAACATCTCATATGCTCTGTGTTGCTCAAAACGCTTTTGGAGCCCCGGTTCTAAGCTGTAAAGCATGCCACACTGAACCAGGGAGTAATCATCACTACGTGTCTGCCAAGCGTTCATAACGTCTTGTTCTTCAGGGAAAATAGGTGCTTCACCTAGCGGTGCATCAAGGACATATGCTTTCCTGGCAGCTATGAGGATAATCCTCAGGTTACGGACCCAGTCCGTGTAGTTGCTGCCATCGTCTTTCAGCTTGGTTTTCTCTAGGAACGCGTTGAAGTTGAGGGCAACATTAGCGTGGGCCATTTGATCTACAAGACATATTGCAAAGATTTTAGACTATGTTCATGATAATTAAGTTCATCTAATCAAATTATTAATGAACTCCCACTCAGATAGACATCCCTCTAGTCATCTAAGTGATACATGATCTGAGTCAACTAGACCGTGTCCAATCATCACGTGAGACGGACTAGTCATCATCGGTGAACATTTTCATGTTGATCGTATCTTCTATACGACTCATGTTCGACCTTTCGGTCTTTCGTGTTCTGAGGCCATGTCTGTACATGCTAGGCTCGTCAAGTCAACCTAAGTGTATTGCGTGTGTAAATCTGGCTTACACCCGTTGTATGCGAACGTTAGAACCTATCACACCCGATCATCACGTGGTGCTTCGGAACAACAGACCTTAGCAACGGTGCACAGTTAGGGGGAACACTTTCTTGAAATTATTGCGAGGGATCATCTTATTTATGCTACCGTTGTTCTAAGCAAATAAGATGTAAAACATGATAAACATCACATGTGAGGGAGTCCTGGATTATGGGGTGTTCGGGTAGCCGGACTATACCTTCAGCCAGACTCCAGGACTATGAAGATACAAGATTGAAGACTTCGTCCCGTGTCCGGATAGGACTTTCCTTGGCGTGGAAGGCAAGCTTGGTGATGCAGATATTCAAGATCTCCTACCGTTGTAACCGACTCTATGTAACCCTAACCCTATCCGGTGTCTATATAAACCGGAGGGTTGTAGTCCGTAGGCAATCAACTCCATACACAACAATCATACCATAGGCTAGCTTCTAGGGTTTAGCCTCCTTGATCTCGTGGTAGATCTACTCTTGTACTACCCATATCATCAATATTAATCAAGCAGGAGTAGGGTATTACCTCCATCGAGAGGGCCCGAACCTGGGTAAAAAACATCGTGTCCCTTGTCTCCTGTTACCATCCGGCCTTGACGCACAGTTCGGGACCCCCTACCCGAGATCCGCCGGTTTTGACACCGACATTGGTGCTTTCATTGAGAGTTCCTCTGTGTCGTCGCCTTTAGGCCCGATGGCTCCTTTGCTCATCAACAACGATGCAGTCCAGGGCGGGACTTTGCTCCCCGGGCAGATCTTCGTCTTCGGCGGCTTCGCTCTGCGGGCCAATTCGCTCGGCCACCTGGAGCAGATTGAAAGCTACACCCCTGGCCATCAGGTCAGGTTCGAAAGCCTAAACTACACGGCTGACATCCACGAGGACTTGATCTTTGATGGATTCGAGCCACAGCCAAGCGCGCCGCACTGTCTCGATGGGCATGATATAGCTCTGCCGCCGAACAGCGCCTTGGAGGCCGCATACGCATCGGTTTCGACCATTGATTCAGAGCCTACTGCGCCGATCGAGGATCAGCGGTTGGATGCTGCCTCAGGGGCTGCGATCTCAGAGGCGATCGAGCCGAACGCTAGCCCCGCACTCTGCACTACCCGTGACTCCAAGGATCCGGACTCCTCCCCGGACTCCGAACCCCCCGCGCCCCTGCCAATCGAATTCGATTGGGCGCCGATAATGGAGTTCACCGCCGCAGACATCTTTCAGCATTCACCTTTTGGCGACATCCTGAATTCTCTTAAGTCTCTCTCTTTATCGGGAGAGCCCTGGCCGGACTACGGTCAGCGAGGGTGGAATACGGACGATGAGGAAATTCAAAGCCCACCCACCATCCACTTTGTAGCCACTGTCGACGATCTAACCGACGTGCTTGACTTCAGCTCCGAAGACATCGACGGCATGGACGACGATGTAGGAGACGAACAGGAACCAGCACCTGTAGGGCGCTGGAAGGCCACCTCGTCATATGACATATATATGGTGGACACTCCAAAAGATGGAGATGGCGATGGAACAGTGGGGGATGACGCCCCCAAGAAACAGCCAAAGCGCCGGCGTCAGCGGCGCCGCTCTAAATCCCGCCAAAGCAAAAACGGTGATTCCGGCACGGGAGATAATACTACCCCGGATAGCGCCGAAGAACACCCACCTCAGCAAGATTCGGCACAGGAAGATGGAGAAGCCAGCCCTCATGAGAGAGCGGCAGACCGAGAGGTCGAGGATGATAACTATACGCCTCCCTCCGAAGACGAGGCAAGCCTCGATGACGACGAATTCGTCATACCATCAGACCCCGCCGAACAAGAGCGTTTTAAACGCAGGCTTTTAGCCACGGCAAGCAGCCTCAAGAAAAAGCAGCAACAGCTTAGAGCTGCCCAAGATTTGCTAGCTGACAGATGGACTGAAGTCCTTGCGGCCGAAGAGTATGAACTCGAACGCCCCTCCAAGAGTTACCCGAAGCGCAGGCCGCTACCCCGATCAGAGGAGGAAGCACCTACATCACCAGCGCATGACATGGCAGACCGGCCACCTCGCGGCCGCGACAGAGAGGCCTCTCGGCCCTCCACCCAAGCCATGCCCCGACGCCGCTCAACTAAGGCACGGGAAAATGCGCCCGACCTGCGAGACATACTGGAGGATAAGGCAAGACAAACAAGATCGATCTACGGATCGCGCAGGCGCCCTACGGCATGTGACAATGATCTTCACTCCGGATACAACAAATCCGGCCGGGCCGAACACAACAGACATAGCTCTTCCGAGCTGCGTCGTGATATAGCCCAGTACAGAGGCGCCGCACACCCGCTATGCTTCACGAATGAAGTAATGGATCATAAAATCCCAGAGGGTTTCAAACCCGTAAACATCGAATCATACGATGGCACAACAGATCCGGCGGTATGGATCGAGGATTATCTCCTTCACATCCACATGGCACGCGGCGATGATCTACACGCCATCAAATACCTCCCGCTCAAACTTAAAGGACCGGCCCGGCATTGGCTTAACAGCTTGCCAGCAGACTCAATCGGTTCTTGGGAGGACCTGGAAGCCGCATTCCTCGACAACTTCCAGGGCACTTACGTGCGACCGCCGGATGCCGACGACTTAAGCCACATAATTCAGCAGCCAGAAGAATCGGCCAGACAATTCTGGACACGGTTCCTAACAAAGAAAAACCAGATAGTCGACTGTCCGGACGCAGAGGCCCTAGCAGCCTTCAAGCATAACATCCGCGACGAGTGGCTTGCCCGGCACCTGGGACAGGAAAAGCCGAAATCCATGGCAGCCCTCACGACACTCATGACCCGCTTTTGCGCGGGAGAAGACAGCTGGCTAGCTCGCAGTAACAACTTATCAAAGAACCCTGGTAATTCGGATACCAAGGACAAAAGTGGCAGGACACGTCGGAATAAGCAAAAACGCCGCGTTAACAGCGACAGCAATGAAGACACGGCAGTCAATGCCGGATTCAAAGGCTATAAATCCGGTCAGCGGAAAAAGCCATTCAAAAAGAATACTCAGGGCCCGTCCAGTTTGGACCGAATACTCGATCGCTTGTGCCAGATACATGGCACCCCCGAAAGGCCAGCCAATCACACTAACAGGGATTGTTGGGTGTTCAAGCAGGCAGGCAAGTTAAGGGCCGAAAACAGAGACAAGGGGCTGCACAGCGACGACGAGGAGCCCAAGCCGCCGAACAACAATGGACAGAAGGGCTTTCCCCCACAAGTGCGGACGGTGAACATGATATACGCAACCCACATTCCCAAGCGGGAGCGGAAGCGTGCGCTACGGGACGTATACGCGATAGAGCCAGTCGCCCCAAAGTTCAACCCATGGTCCTCCTGCCCGATCACTTTTGATCGAAGGGACCATCCCACTAGCATCCGTCATGGCGGCTTCGCCGCATTGGTTCTCGACCCAATCATCGACGGATTTCATCTCACAAGAGTCCTCATGGACGGCGGCAGTAGCCTGAACCTGCTTTATCAGGATACAGTGCGGAAAATGGGCATAGATCCCTCAAGGATTAAGCCCACAAGAACGACCTTTAAAGGCGTTATACCAGGTGTAGAAGCCAACTGTACAGGCTCAGTAACACTTGACGTGGTCTTCGGATCCTCGGACAATTTCCAAAGCGAAGAGCTAATCTTCGATATAGTCTCGTTTCGCAGTGGCTATCACGCCCTGCTCGGACGAACCGCATTCGCAAAGTTCAATGCGGTGCTGCACTACGCATATCTCAAGCTCAAGATGCCAGGCCCTCGAGGAGTAATTACGGTCAACGGAAACACCGAATGCTCCCTCCGTACGGAGGAGCATACGGCGGCTCTCGCAGCGGAGGTACAAAGTAGCCTTCTCAGGCAATTCTCCAGTCCGGCCATTAAAAAGCCAGACACTGCCAAGCGCGCCCGGAGTAACCTACAGCAGGACCACCTGGCACACTCTGAGCAAGCGTAGAAATGCGGCCCCAACCCCAGCTTTCCCGACATAGTGAAACATGTACCTCGTGTACATAACTACGCCCTTGAAATACCATGGGCACAGGGGAAGGGGCACAATAACGGCATGCCCAAAATACGGCTTAAAACGTACTAGGGGCTGCCGGATTCTTTTTTAATTTTTTCTTACTTTCGGGACTGCATACTTCGGACGACCTGTTCAGCAATTCGACTGCCGCACAAACGATGCAAGATCTAGGGACGCAGACAAGCCATGCCGCATTATGGAACCCCAGGTGGTCTCTATTACGAGCAGTATACCTGTTTTGAATACAATTCCGCGGCCTGCCCCTGGCTAGGACATGTTAAATAGTCCAATATCTTTACCTTATAATACCACTTGTATCGTTCCGCTCTGACAACAGCCTTTATATAAACAATGCATAGCTTTTGTCTATTTTCTGCATTACTCTCTCTTATATATGTTCATTAATGACATGCTGCACCCGTACACTGTGGTACGGCAAGTACGCCAGGGGCTTCAGTACCCTTTAATATGGTGTGAGAAGTCCGTGCATTTTCACAAGTGCGGCACCCCGAACTTATAGCACTCTATGCATCGGCTCCGAATCATGATTTGGGTCAATAGTTGGGTTTGCCCGGCTCCTATGTTTTGGTGCCTTACGTTCCGCTATATCGGCTAAGGTAGCACTAGGAGAACCACTGCGATTGTGCCCCGGTTGAGCTGGGTTAAGCACCTCAGTAGAGAAAGCTAAAACTGACTGTCATGATGAGGCGAGAGAGCGGTCGCTGTTCGAGAGGTTTTTCGAGTCCCTAAAGACTTACGCCGCTTCGAGCGAGGAGCCGGATTTGTCCGGCCAAGGCGTGGATAGCGCCCCGAACTCGGTCTTCCGAACTAGGGGCTTCGCCGAAATTTAAAATTATAAAGTTCTATGGCTAAGTGAGAGTGTTCAAGCATTATAGTCCGATTGCCTGGTTCGTTGTGCTGAGCGCCTCCCTCGAAGGACCCAACTATGGGAAAAGAGTGCTCAGGTTTATCCCCAAACACCCCAGCACTAGTGGCATGGGGGCAGAAGCCGACGACTGGCCATCTCTCAATTTTTTGATAAACGGCCGCACAGAAAATAATATTTTAAATTCAACAAGCATTGCTTAAGCGCCTATGAACAAGTTTTCAGCGCACAGGATAAAAACGAGCGAGTTTATTCAAAAATTACATCCTTGGTACATTCATCCGCCACAAGGCGGGCACCCGCAAGAACATCCTTGTAATAGTTCTCGGGCTTGCGATGCTCCTTCCCCGGCGGCGGCCCGTCCTTCACAAGCTTCTCACCGTCCAGCTTACCCCAGTGCACCTTTGCACGGGCAAGGGCCCGACGGGCACCTTCGATGCAGACGGAGCGCTTGATGACCTCGAGCCTTGGACAGGCCTCCACCAGCCGCCGCACCAGCCCGAAGTAGCTCCCAGGCAGGGCCTCTCCGGGCCACAGCCGAACTATGAAGCCCTTCATGGCCTGTTCGGCCGCCTTGTGGAGCTCGACCAGCTGTTTCAGCTGGTCGCTCAAGGGCACAGGGTGTCCGGCCTCAGCATACTGAGACCAGAACACCTTCTCCGTCGAGCTGCCCTCTTCAGCCTGGTAGAATGCGGCGGCGGCGGATACGCTGCGGGGAAGATCTGCGGATGCCCCTGGAGAACTCCGGATTCGGGTAAGTAACAAGTAGTTTACTTTTATATTTCTGCTTTGCATAAAGAATGCCTTACCTGCTGCTATCTTCTTCATCTCCTCCAACTCTTGGAGGGCCTTTTGGGCTTCGGCCTTGGCAGACTTGGCAGTCTCAAGGGCCGCCGCGAGCTCGGACGCTTGGGTCTTTGACTCAAACTCCAAACTCTCATGTTTTTTCACGAGAGCCTGAAGCTCTTGCTGCACCTCGCCGACCTGAGCCCCAAGTTTCTCTCACTCGGTGCGCTCCGCGGCCGTTTTCCTTTCGGCCTCGGACAACGCCTGCTTGAGGGTCGCCACCTCAGTCGTGGCCCCTATAATAAGCAGTGCAATCCTGTTATTTTTTGCAATCACGCCTCTCTATAGGCACTTTTTCTGTAAGGTATTTCCTACCTTCTTTTTCCTCGAGCTGCCGCTTGGCAAGGTCGAGCTCTTGCTCAGTCCGCTTGAGGTCCTGTTTCAGGACACCCACCTCCGTAGTCAGTGCGGCGGTGGATAGCAGCGAAGCCTGCACACGCATATTGACTCTTTATTGTTAGACTCCTGCGATATTTACTAGATCCTCTATTCGGCTTTTCTTTCCGAACGCCAAACAGAGCATCAGGGGCTACTGTCTATGCGGTACTATTTTTATATATTTTTACTTACCTCGAAGCCTGTTAGAAGGCTAGCGCAAGCTTCAGTCAGTCCGCTCTTGGCGGACTGAACCTTCTGGATCACCGTATTCATAATAGTATGGTGCTCCTTGTCGATAGAGGCGCCGTCAAGCACCTCAAGCAGATTGTCCGGCACCTCCGGTTGGACGGAGGCCGCCGGCTCAGAAGGCTTGCTCCTCTTGGAAGGGGTTCGCCTACCGCAGTCCGGAACTGTTGAAGATTCCGGCGCGGTGTCCGGCACAAAGCCGGACTTGGAGCCTTGGGGGTCTTGTCCCCTTTACTCCTGGGGTCCGGGAGGTCGCCTTGCGGCTCCTCCAGGACAACCTCCTCCTGCCTCGGAGCTCGTTGCGACGCCACTTCGGCGTCGTCCGCAGTGCGGGGGGAGACAGCGGGCGGAACTGAGTTCACGTCCGATGAATCCAGGGAGCCGCTCGACGACTCGTTGAGTTCGGCCCGGGGCGGACTGCACAATTACATTCGACATTAGGGAAAGCTATGCAACAAAGGAACGTCATGAGTTATTCTGATATCCGAACTTACGATTTCGCCGGACGCTTGGCCCTGTTTGGCCACTCCTCTTTGCCCTCTTCGGCGTTGGGGGCGTAGTCCGGCGGAGGGGTCTTCCTTTTCCTAGACCCCTCGGCCTCCCCCGTTGGGGCGGCCTTCCTCTTCTCTCCTCCCTCCACTGGGGGGGGGAGAGTTTTCTTCTTCCTCCTCGTTTTCACGGGAAGAGGGCGTCTCGGACTCGCCGGACGACGAGTCTAACACAACCACGTTACGGGCACTCTTTCGAGTCCCCGTGGTCTTCTTCTTCTTGGCCTTCTTTTCCGGCACCACATAAGGCGCCGGAGCCAGCAGCTTCACTAGTAGAGCTGGGGCTGGGTCTTCGGGCAGCGGAGCCGGACAGTTAATCGGTCCGGATATCGCCCGCCAAGCCTGTCAAAGGTAAGGGAGTTTAGATCCCGCATAGAGTTAAACTATGAAGAAAGCTGAGCACCCTGTAAAAGGTGAAAATAGCTTACCTCGCTAGCGTGACACTGCGAGCTGTATCCGCGGTCCTCGGAAGCGGATGCGGGAGCCTCGGCACCTTTGATTAGCGCCTTCCAGACGTCTTCATACGTCGTGCCGAAGAGCCTGTTAAGGGTTCGGTGCTATGCCGGGTCAAACTCCCACAAAGTAAAGTCCCGTTGTTGACACGGGAGGATTCGGCGAACGAGCATGACCTGGACTACATTTACAAGCCTGATTGGCTTGTTTACCAGGGACTGGATGCATGTCTTCAGTCCGGTCACCTCTTCCTCGTTACCCCATGATAGGCCCGTCTCTTTCCAGGACATGAGCCGCGTGGGGGGTCCGGATCGGAACTCGGGGGCTGCGATCCATTTCGGATCGCGTGGCTCGGTGATGTAAAACCACCCGGCTTGCCACCCCTTTAGGGTCTCTACGAAGGAGCCCTCGAACTACAGGACGTTGGCAATCTTGCCCGCCATGGCGCCTCCGCACTCCGCCTGGCTGCCGCGCACCACCTTGGGCTTGACGTTGAAGGTCTTGAGCCAGAGGCCGAAATGGGGGCGGACGCGGAGGAAAGCCTCGCACACGACGATAAACGCCGAGATGTTGAGGATGAAGTTCGGGGCCAGATCGTGGAAATCCAGGCCGTAGTAGAACATGAGCCCTCGGACGAATGGGTGAAGTGGAAAACCCAGTCCGCGGAGGAAGTGGGGAAGGAATACTACCCTCTCGTGGGGCCTTGGGGTGGGGAGGAGCTGCCCCTTCTCGGGAAGCCGGTGCGCGATGTCTTTGGACAAGTATCCGGCCTTCCTAAGCTTTTTGACGTTGCCCTCCGTGACGGAGGAGACCTTCCACTTGCCTCCCGCTCCGGACATCGCTGGAGAAGGTCGAGGTGGGAAGTGCGGGCTTGGGCGCTGGAGCTCGAGTGCGCAGGAGATGGGTAGGCAAAGGAGGAAGAAGTCGTAGGTAAAAAGGGTGGATCCTTATCCCCTTATATGGGCGGATGCGGTTATGCGTCCCCACCTGCCTAATAAAACTCACTTGCCTCCCAAGCACCATGGTAAATGGCGCGGATGGGTTACCCACGTCTGTATTGATGAGAATCCCGTAAAGGGGGTACACGATCTCTGCTTTGACAAGACGTGCCAAGGAAACCGCCTCGCAAAATATGCTGAGGTGGAAAAGTAAAAACGATTTGAGTAAAGGACTTGGCCGCAGTGTGATGACGCGCTACGGAATACGTCGCCAGATTTGATTTATGTCAATATTATTCTCTCTATGGCAATGTGTGGAAACTTATTTTGCAGAACCAGACACTACTCTTGGTGTTTACAATCTTCTATGAAGGACTTGGAGGAGGAACCCGCCTTGCAATGCCGAAGACAATTTGCGCGCCGGACTCATCATCATTGAAGCCTGGTTCAGGGGCTACTGAGGGAGTCCTGGATTAGGGGGTATTCGGGTAGCCGGACTATACCTTCAGCCGGACTCCGGGACTATGAAGATACAAGATTGAAGACTTCGTCCCGTGTCCGGATGGGACTTTCCTTGGCGTGGAAGGCAAGCTTGGCGATGCGGATATTCAAGATCTCCTACCGTTGTAACCGACTCTATGTAACCCTAACCCTATCCGGTGTCTATATAAACTGGAGGGTTGTAGTCCGTAGGCAATCAACTCCATACACAACAATCATACCATAGGCTAGCTTCTAGGGTTTAGCCTCCTTGATCTCATGGTAGATCTACTCCTGTACTACCCATATCATCAATATTAATCAAGCAGGAGTAGGGTATTACCTCCATCGAGAGGGCCCGAACCTGGGTAAAAAACATCGTGTCCCTTGTCTCCTGTTACCATCCGTCCTTGACGCACAGTTCGGGACCCCCTACCCGAGATCCGCCGGTTTTGACACCGACAACATGCAATCAAATAGTGACATGATATGGCCAATATCATTTTGCTCCTTTTGATCTCCATCTTCGGGGCGCCATGGTCATCGTCGTCACCGGCATGACACCATGATCTCCATCATCGTGTCTTCATGAAGTTGTCTCGTCAACTATTACTTCTACTACTATGGCTAACGGTTAGCGATAAAGTAAAGTAATTACATGACGTTTATGTTGACACGCAGGTCATAAATAAATTAAGACAACTCCTATGGCTCCTGCCGGTTGTCATACTCATCGACATGCAAGTCGTGATTCCTATTACAAGAACATGATCAATCTCATACATCACATATATCATTCATCACATCCTTTTGGCCATATCACATCACATGACACATGCTGCGAAAACAAGTTAGACGTCCTCTAATTGTTGTTACAAGTTTTTACGTGGCTTCTATAGGTTTCTAGCAAGAACGTTTCTTACCTACGCCAAAACCACAACGTGATATGCCAATTTCTATTTACCCTTCATAAGGACCCTTTTCATCGAATCCGATCCGACTAAAGTGGGAGAGACAGACACCCGCTAGCCACCTTATGCAACTAGTGCATGTCAGTCGGTGGAACCAGTCTCACGTAAGCGTATGTGTAAGGTCAGTCCGGGCCGCTTCATCCCACGATGCCGCCGAATAAAGATAAGACTAGTAACGGCAAGTAAATTGACAAAATCAACACCCACAACAACGTGTGTTCTACTCGTGCATAGAAACTACGCATAGACCTAGCTCATGATGCCACTGTTGGGGAACGTAGCAGAATTTTAAAATTTTCTACGCATCACCAAGATCAATCTATGGAGTCATCTAGCAACGAGGGAGAGGGGAGTGCATCTACATACCCTTGTAGATCGTGAGCGGAAGCGTTCAAGAGAATGGGGTTGATGGAGTCGTACTCGTCGTGATTCAAATCACCGATGACCGAGCGCCGAACGGACGGCACCTTCGCGTTCAACACACGTACGGTTGGGAGAGACGTCTCCTCCTTCTTGATCCAGCAAGGGGATAGGATAGGTTGATGGAGATCCAGCAGCACGACGGCGTGGTGGTGGAAGCAGCGAGATCTCGGCAGGGCTTCGCCAAGCACCAACGAGAGGGAGAGGTGTCACGGGGGAAGAGGGAGGCGCCAGGGACTTGGGTGTGGCTGCCCTCCATCCCCTCCACTATATATAGGGAGCAGGGGGGCACCGGCCCCTCTAGATCCCATCTAGATGGGGGAGGGGCGGCGGCCAAGGGGGTGGCTTGGCCCCCAAGCCAGGTGGAGGCGCCCCCACCCCTAGGGTTTCTAACCGTAAGCGCAGGAGGAGGCCCATGGGGGGCTCACCAGCCCACCAGGGGCTGGTTCCCTTCCCACTTCAGCCCATGGGGCCCTCCGGGATAGGTGGCCCCACCCGGTGGACCCCCGGGATCCTTCTGGTGGTCCCGGTACAATACCGATGAGCCCAAAACTTTCCCGGTGGCCGAAACTAGTCTTCCTATATATAAATCTTTACCTCCGGACCATTCCGGAACTCCTCCTGACGTCCGGGATCTCATCCGGGACTCCGAACAACTTTCGGGTTACCTCATACTAATATCTCTACAACCCTAGCGTCACCGAACCTGAAGTGTGTAGACCCTACGGGTTCGGGAACCATGCAGACATGACCGAGACAACTCTCCGGCCAATAACCAACAACGGGATCTGGATACCCATGTTGGCTCCCACATATTCCACGATGATCTCATCGGATGAACCACGATGTAGAGGATTCAATCAATCCCGTATTCAATTCCCTTTGTCAACCGGTACGTTACTTGCCCGAGATTCGATCGTCGGTATTCTAATACCTCGTTCAATCTTGTTACCGGCAAGTCACTTTACTCGTTCCGTAACACATCATCCCATGACCAACCCTTAGTCATATTGAGCTCATTACGATGATGTTTTACCGAGTGGACCCAGAGATACCTCTCCGTCATGCGGAGTGACAAATCCCAGTCTCGATTCGTGCCAACCCAACAGACACTTTCGGAGATACCCGTAGTGCACCTTTATAGTCACCCAGTTACGTTGCGACGTTTGGCACACCCAAAGCATTCCTACAGTATCCGGGAGTTGCACAATCTCATGGTCTAAGGAAAAGATACTTGACATTAGAAAAGCTCTAGCAGATGAACTACACAATCTTGTGCTATGCTTAAGATTGGGTCTTGTCCATCACATCATTCTTCTAATGATGTGATCCCGTTATCAATGACATCTAATGTCCATAGTCAGGAAACCATGACTATCTGTTGATCAACGTGCTAGTTAACTAGAGGCTCACTAGGGACATGTTGTGGTCTATATATTCACAAATGTATTACGATTTCCGGATAACACAATTATAGCATGAACAATAGACAATTATCATGAACAAGGAAATATAATAATAACCATTTTATTATTGCCTCTAGGGCATGTTTCCAACAGTGTAACCCCTCTTTTACCCGTTGTAATCTCTACTTAAACATGGTGCTCAACGTTATATATTATTTCCCAATGATGTATGGCTATCCTATGATGTTTCAGTAGATCCGTTTTGTCCTATGGGTTATTTGATGATCGTGATTGGTTTGAGTTGCATGTTTTATTATTGGTGTTGTCCTATGGTGCTCTCCGTGTCGCGCAAGCGTGAGGGATTCCCGCTGTAGGGTTTGCAATATGTTCATGATTTGCTTATGGTGGGTTGCGTGAGTGACTGAAACACAAACCCGAGTAAGTAGGTTGTTTGCGTATGGGATAAAGAGGACTTGATACTTTAATGATATGGTTGGGTTTTACCTTAATGATCTTTAGTAGTTGCGGATGCTTGCTAGAGTTCCAATCATAAGTGCATATGATCCAAGTAGAGAAAGTATGTTAGCTTATGCCTCTCCCTCAAATAAAATTGCAATAATGATTACTGGTCTAGTCATCGATTGCCTAGGGACAAATAGCTTTCTCGTAACAAAAAGTTCTTTACTAAAACTAACTTAGTTGTGTCTTTATCTAAACAGCCCCTACTTTTTATTTACTTGCTCTTTATTATCTTACAAACCTATCCAACAATACCTACAAAGTACTTCTAGTTTCATACTTGTTCTAGGTAAAGCGAACGTCAAGCGTGCGTAGAGTTGTATCGGTGGTCGATAGAACTTGAGGGAATATTTGTTCTGCCTTTAGCTCCTCGTTGGGTTCGACACTCTTACTTATCGAAAGAGGCTACAATTGATCCCCTATACTTGTGGGTTATCATGTGTTGATGATGAACTCCTTGCTCTTGTGCTTCAAATGATAGTCTCCCCAACA
Source organism: Triticum aestivum (assembly GCF_018294505.1). Lineage (NCBI taxonomy): Eukaryota > Viridiplantae > Streptophyta > Magnoliopsida > Poales > Poaceae > Triticum > Triticum aestivum. The sequence continues at coordinate 500,256,867 of NC_057809.1, read as the reverse complement.
CTCAACTCTCTCTCTCACACACTGGATTGGATTTGGTAGAAAGAAGATTTGAGTGGAAAGCAACTTGGGAAGGCTAGAGATCAAGATTTATGTGGTTGGAATGGAATATCTTGACCTCAACACAAGTGTAGGTGGTTCTCTCTCGGAAAGTTTATGTTGGAAGTGTAGGCATGTTCTGATGGCTCTCTCCACGAATGAAGAGTGGGTGGAGGGGTATATATAGCCTCCACACAAAATCTAACCGTTACACACAATTTAACAAACTCAAACTCGGTCAGACCGATGTAGTTCAAAATGTGAACGTTAGGATTTTCGATGGCACCGACACGTCAACTCGGTGGGACCAATTTCTTTAGGGTTAGGGCATAACGTAATCTCGGTGAGACCGATTACACAAACTCGATGAGACCGATTTTGGTAATAGACTAACCAGAGAGTTGGTCAGGCAATCTCGGTGGGACCGATTCACTCTTTCGGTAGGACCAAAACGTTATGAAAGGGAAACAGAGAGTTTGCATTGCAATCTAGGTGGGACCGATCGCTCATCTCGGTTCGACCGAAACGTTACGAAGGGAAACAGAGAGATTACAATCCCATCTAGGTGAGACCGAGATCCCTATCGGTGAGACCGAAAATACTAGGGTTTCTGGCAGTGGCTATGTCAAGAGAACTCGGTGGTGCCGGATAGAAAATTTCGGTAGGGCCGAGTTTGACTTTTGGTTTGGGACGTATGTGGATATGAGAAAGTAGTTGAAGGCTTTGGAGCATATCACTAAGCAGTTTGAGCAAGAAACTCATTAAGCAACACCTCACCCCTTCTTGATAGTATTGGCTTTTCCTATGGACTCAATGTGATCTTGGATCACTAAAATGAGAAATGCAGAGTCTTGTGCTTTGAGCTTGAGCCAATCCTTTTGTCCTTAGCATTGTGATGAGTACACTTTCTAATCCATGCCATGCCAATCATTGAGCTTTCCTGAAATATTTATCTTGAAATAGAATTAGCTCAATGAGCTATATGTTGTTAGGAATTACCAAAACCACCCAGGGATAGTTGTAGTTTCAAGTATTTCAAAAAAAATCCTACGATCACGCAAGATATATCTAGGAGATGCATAGAAACGAGAGGGGAGAATGTGTCTACGTACTCTCGTAGACCGAAGGCGAAAGCGTTTATCAACATGTTTGATGTAGTCGTACACCTTCATGATCTGTCCCGATCAAGTACTGAACGTACGGCACCTCCGCGTTCAGCACACTTTCAGCTCGATGACATCCTCGTCTTCTTGATCCAGCAAGAGGGGCGAAGTAGTATATGAGTTCCGTCAGCACGACAATGTGGTGACGATATTGGTGAAGAACAATCTCCGCAGGGCTTCGCCTAAGCACTACGAAATCTATGACAAAGGATAAACTAGAGGGGGCGGGGATGCCGGCACACGGCTTGGTGTTTCTTGATCTGTCTTGGGTGCTATCCCTTCCCCTTTATTTATATGTTGAGCCTTGGGGTCGAAACTTTGAGTAAAAGCCTCCACAAAGTTGGTTTCACCCGAAAGGCAAGAGTCCTTCTCAGACTCCAGGGCCAGACGCCAGGGTTCCCGGCGTTTGGACCTAGACGCCAGGGACCCTGGCATATGGCCCCTGGACTCCGCAAAACTTCCTTTTGCGCTTTCCAAAAACCTTGTGGGCTTTCTCCTTTGGTCCAAATAAAGTGTTCTCGTACCCAAACATTTCGGGAAACATCCGGAACCCCTTCCGGTGAATTCCGGAACCCTTCCGGAGACCAAACACTATTATCCCATATATCAATCTTTATCTCCGGACCATTCCGGACTTCCTCGTCATGTACGTGATCTCATCCAGGACTCCGAACAACATTCGGTCACCAACATACATAACTCATATAATACTATATCGTCAACGGACGTTAAGCGTGCGGACCCTACGGGTTCGAGAACTATGTAGACATGACCGAGACATTTCTCTGGTCAATAACCAATAGCGGAACCTGGATGCCCATATTGGTTCCTACATATTCTACGAAGATCTTTATCGTTCGAACCTTAATGACAACATACATTGTTCTCTTTGTCATCGGTATGTTACTTGCCCGAGATTCGATCGTCGGTATCTTCATACCTAGTTTAATATCGTTACCGGTAAGTCTCCACTCGTTCCGTAATGCATCATCCCGTAACTAACTCATTAGTCACATTGCTTGCAAGGCTTATAGTGATGTGCATTACCGAGAGGGCCCAGAGATACCTCTCCGATACACGGAGTGACAAATCCTAATCTCGATCTATGCCAACCCAACAAACACCTTCGAAGACACCTGTAGAGCATCTTTATAATCACCCAGTTACGTTGTGACGTTTGATAGCACACAAGGTGTTCATCCGGTATTCGGGAGTTGTATAATCTCATAGTCAGAGGAACATGTATAAGTCATGAAGAAAGCAATAGCAATAAAACTTAACGATCATTATGCTAAGCTAACGGATGGGTCTTGTCCATCACATCATTCTCTAATGATGTGATCCTGTTCATCAAATGACAACACATGCCTATGGTCAGGAAACTTAACCATCTTTGATTAACGAGCTAGTCTAGTAGAGGCAATACTAGAGACACTCTATTTGTCTATGTATTCACACATGTACTAAGTTTTCGGTTAATACAATTCTAGCATGAATAATAAACATTTACATGATATAAGGAAATATAAATAACAACTTTATTATTGCCTCTAGGGCATATTTCCTTCAGTTCACCCGCCAACTAAGTTTGTCTCTTCGGCAACCCACCTTCTATTATTGGACTTTTTCGCCATCCATGTTGGTCGCTATGTGTGCTACATTCTGCATCAACATTCTAGTTCTCATTTCCTACGGGATTCAACGAGTATAATTGATTTTATACTGTTCTCGGGGCCATGAATTTTCCCGGTTTCTTTTCAGGGGTTTTCGATGACTTTATCTAATTAGTCCTTTGGTGGACAATTTAGCTCGCATGATTTATGACATTTTGCTCTAGAGAATCACCATGGATATTTTATTTTTGTTGGATTCTTATTGTATTTTCTGGGATTCATGTTACATTGGAAAGATATATAGAATTAGTGAATTATTTTTTTACCTTCCATCTCTCCACATGAGCAAGATAAGGAGTTGTTTGTAAGCAATACATGAAGTATATGGTGCCTTTTCAGTTTTATGTTTCCCATGTTGTATGTAGCTCAATCGATGGATTAAATACTAATCTATTGCTAATTAATTTGAGTACACTACTTTTAATCCATATATATTAAATCTTCATCTACCACTAATTAATTTGAGTGGGCTATTTCCAGTCCATAGATTAAATCTTAATCTATCGCTAATTAATTTAAGTGAGCTATTTTCAATATGCTACCTCCACAGTCATGTCCTACTTGATTGATGAAGGAGCTACAATAATTTTGATTTCGTGCTAGATCTTCTTGCCTCAATTTATTCATGTCATGATTTTGTTTGTTTTCTTTGATTATTCCTTAGAACGTAATATGGACAATGTTGTAGTACCACCAACTCAAACGTTTTTTAGTTTTCGACAATATGTGTTGGCGCAAAAGAATGCATGACATGATTTTTTTGTTTCATTTTTGAAAAGTAATATGGTTAATTTGCGTAATATTCATTGTATATTAAAAATCGTTCCTTGCTTGTGGAAGATGTAGGTTTGACTCGCCCTCAGAGGATAGCTAGTAGTAGTTTCCCGAATTTAGGGTTCTTCATTTTCCTGTTCTACATGGTATGTTGATGAGTTGTTTGGGACATGTGAAAGAACGGTTTCAACAATCAAAGAAAATATATGGCCAAATTCTTAAACTCTGTTTTCTGCTCACCTTGTCAACATTTCAGTTTATCTTAATGGGGTTATCCTCTTGATCAAATGTTCTTCTTGTTTGTTTCTATAGACGACTATTCCTGTGTCCAATTTTTGTTTCTATCACAAGATTTTCCGCTCAGCAAAGAACAAGCTGAAAGAAGATGACCTCCAAATTTGTCCATCGACATGATTCTCATCCTTACCTTCACAAATTTGTGGGACACATCGAGAAGTTCATCCTTTCCCATGAGTGTTGCACCCTTGTTTATATTCAGTTGTCACATGAACCAAATGACTTGTGTGCTTACCTCACCGGACCCTCTTAACTTAAGACTCATGTTCTGTCTCCTCTCTTCTCTGAATAGTGCACATCTGTATGATGAACCATGAACTTGTGTATTAATTCTAGCTAGTCCTCTTTTCATTTGAAACTTGAACCAAATGAACTAGTTGCCTCATTGTAAAGACATAGTTTCTCTTTTTGTGAATTTCAAACTTGATGTCCTGTACAAATTGAACCGCCGCCCAGTTTGTTGATATTTTCCTTGTTATTTGTTTAACTGATCATTGCACAAGTTTTTTTCCCAACGAACGAGTTGAAAATAACATGCCTTCCGAACGATTTCAGCAAGGTTAATCTATATTTACAATGTACATGAAAAATTATTACATCAGTCCAGTTCATTCTTGTAGCTAATAAAGTTTTACCAAATATTTTCACACTGTACATGAAACAGTGTCCAAATTAAAATAAAGATTCAACTAATTTAACAAACTATTACAAAACAATGTTTATCTAATGAAAAAATACCATCAAATTTTAGAAAGTGACCGGTTAATTCAAAAAGATACTCATATTGTGCATCTGCTCAGTGCAGGGCCATGCCACGTGACGGGCTTGTAGCTATCAGATGGCCTTCCCCGTCACGGATTGTGTCTCTGCGATGATATCATGGCTTAAGCATGGCTAACGTGCCATGCGCAACAGCGGTTGTCGTGTCGTATATCAACCAAAATTGTTCGCCAAATTTTATAAAAAGTATATCAAAATGGAAAAACTTCACCTAGAACAAAAACATTTCATGACTTTTCCAAAACAAGCTTATGGATTTACAAAAATATTATTAATATTTTCAATAAAACATTCTTCACCTATTTAAAATAAAGTTATTTTTAAATATTTTTCATGGAATTGAAAAATGTTCGTTGCATTTGTCAAACAATTTTTATCTAATTTAAAAAGCTAGGAAAAACAAAATAATATTCATGGAATTCAAAAAAATGTTCATTACATTGTCCCAAAATAACCGTTCCACTAATTAAAAGTTGTTCATTTCATTTTCAAATTGTGTCACCTAACTACAATAAAGTTCAAAAATATCAAATATTGATATTCAAATTTAAAGAGTTTGTAAAAATTAAGTAGTATTCATGAAATTAAAAAATGCACATGAATTTGGATAAACTTGTGGATACGGGAAACATTCATGAATTTCAAAATGTTCTGCAAATTAGTTTATTACGTTTGAACTGATTTTCCATCTCACTAAAATAAATTTAGGTAAATAAAATTAAATAAATGAAATTCCCAAAATATTTTCTGAATTCGTGGACATTTTGTTCATATCGCATTTTCTTAAAATTCTTGATTTTTAGAATTCCTGGAGATATTTCTAATTTAAGAACATTGTAATAAATTCACGAACAACTTTCTTTATCCTTGATTTTTTCTAAGTTCCTGAACATTTTTAATATTTTTTTAAATTTCCAAAAACTTATTCATATTAATGTACATTTTAAAAAATCACAAATATTTTTTGTATTCATGATCATTTTATTTTTCAGTAGCATTTTAAATTTGGCGAAACTTTTGAAAATTTAAATTTATTTTCCAAAGTTGCAAATATTTTTCAAACTGCCCAAAAGATTTTCAAAAATGATGATATTCTCAATAATTTAATTTTTAAAATTAGGAGCATTTGTAAATTCCTTTAAAAACAAATTAGCACATTTTCAAATTTGTAAACATATTTGAAATCAGTGTCCATTTAATCTGAGAACTTTTTTGAGTCCGTGAACTTATTCTCAAATTTGTTAACATGTGTCAATTTACCAAATATTTTTTGATTCATAACTTTTTTTTATTCTTGAACATGTTTATAGTTCCATGATTATGTTTTTGAATTGATGGACATTTTTTCAAATTCATGAGCATTCTGAATTCACATTATATTTCACATTTACGATTGCTTTTTGAATTCTTGGAAATTTGTCTTGATATCCCCAAACAGTTTTGTTGAATTCGTGAACACCTCTTCAATTGACGAACATTTTTTCACATTCCCGATCATGTTTGGAATTCAGAAACAACTTCTGAATTCATGATCATTTTCTGAATTCACGAATATATTTTTGAAAAAAAAACAAAAGGAAATTTTTTTATAAAGATTTTTTGTTTTTTCATATTGATTGGTAAATACGATATGTCATAGCGCAAATCTAGAAATTGGAAGAAACAAATAGCAGCAGCAGAAAGGAAAAAGACATAGGGCCGCTGCAAGGAGCAATGGGGTAAAGACCCCGGCGTTGGCCGGACGAATGAAGAGAGAGGCGCGTGAGCAACATTTCCTTATCACGACTGCTATATATCGCTTACAGCAATTTTTTGCATAGCGATCTGTCACTAGCGGGGGGTAAACGGTAGGGTTATTATAAATCGACACGAAGCAAGAGAACCACCCTAACCAGTCTTAGGAACTTGTGGAAGGTTCCTGACTGGTATTGGTAACCCTCAAGAAGGATGTTGATCAATTTCTTTTCCCGTTTATTGTTCTATCCGGTTTACATTTTCTTTTCTTTTGTTTTGTTTTTTCTTCTCTTTTTTACCTGCTTATTTTGCTTTTTATTCACATTTTTGTTTTATCAAACACTCACACATTTCGAAAAAATGTTTAAGATTTCCAATTTTTTCCATGTTTTTCCAAAAATGCTTGAACTATAAAAATCCTTTACGATTTCAGAAAATATTTAATTTTAGAAAATGTACCAAATGTGAAAAATTGCCCATAATTTCAAGAAATAGCTGCAATTTTTTTAAATTTGTGAGAATTTTCAAATTCACAAAAAAATTGGTGATTTTCTTGAATTTCTATAATATTTCGATTTAAAAATAAACAAACCGAAATTAACGAAAAACACCTATAATTAACAAAAGGTTTATTTTCTTTTAAAAGTTCAATGTATATAAAAACAAATATTCATCATATATTAAAAAATATTTAGCAGTGTGTATCTAAAAAAGCTTAACGTATGCTAAAAAGGTTCAGTGCGAATATGAAAAGAATATTAACCGTACATTGGAAAAAATGTTAACCTATGTAAAACAAGAAATGTGAAGAAAATGAAAAAAGGGATAAAACAAAAGAAGACCCAACATCTGATAAGGAGAAAGAGAAAACCGGAATAAAAAAGTTCACAAAAGAAAAACAGCCGAAAAAGACCAACCAGTTTGGACATTGGCTTCAGCGAAGAAACAGCTATATACCGCCTGCGGTCACCATATAGGAATGGCCCAGCTTGACACATCCCCTATCTTCTTTTTCTGTGACACATCCGCAATCAGGAAAGCTTTTATTTCCGAGCGTAGTGAGCCGGACAGCGCCCACTTAGCTGGCCCTCCCATTGGATTTTCGATATGGGGTTGAGTAAAAAAAATATTTTTAGTTTTACATTTTAAAAGTTTTATTCCGTTTTAAAATGAAAGATAATACGACGAATGAAAAACTGATCATTCCGTAAAGAAATTTTTATCCCGAATTTTGAAAAATGTCAATACATATTTGAAGAAATGTTAACCGCAAACTGTTCACACAGTGCAGAAAATTTTATCCCAAATTTTGAAAAATGTTCAATACATATTTGAAGAACTGTTCAATGCATATTTGAATAAATAACAGTAGAAACAACAAAGAAAAAAAGTAGTAGACCGTGGAAAAATCAGGACAGGAAAACACATAAGCAAAAATCGAGGTAATCAACAAAAAGAACGACAAAAATAAAATGAAACCGAGGCCCGGTCAAGTGTCGGCTGAAGAACATCCCTGGGTGGATAAGCTCGGGGTCACCATCACCTGGCTTACGTCATGTAATAGAGCGTGATAACAATATCTCCCTTGTAGCAAGACTTCCTTCAGCCTCGCTTGAAGATTTTCGTTCGCCCGAACAACACCGGGGTTGCTCATGTTTAGCGCTTGTTCGTGCACTCTGTGTTTTGAATGGGGTTTTCTTTGGTTTGTTTGTTTCTCTTTTGATCTCTTTGTTTCTTCTCCGTTTTTTTGATCGGTTTTCTTTGTTATTTTATTGAATTTTATTTTCTTTGAATTCATTTTTTTATTTTTGTTTCTTTCTTGGGTTTCTTTGACTTTCTTTGTTTTTCTCTGTTTTTATTTGTTTTTACTCTTTTCTATTCTTTCCGTAGTGGTTTGCTTCTCTTTTTTCTCCCTTTTCTTCCTTCGGTTTTTTTTTCATTTTTCTTTTGTCTATATAAAAACTTTTTGATCTTGTATCTTAAATTAACTAACATCTATAAACAAATGTTCTTGGTGTATAAGCAAAACGTATAGCATGCATTAAATATCAAAAGAAAGTTAATTATGCAGTATTAAAGTATGAAACATGTATATAAACATGTTCCTAATGTATATGGAAAATGTACGTTTGTGTGATCTTTTTATTGTCATTTAAAAACTTCAACACCTGATAACCATTTTATTATACTTGTTTAACATTTTAAAAACACATGATCAACATTTTTTCATACACATTTAACATTTTTTAAATAAATGATCAAAACACTTCCATACACACTGTATATGTTTTATGCAAAAAAATTATACATGGGAAACACTTTTCTACACACATTTTTTAAATTCTTCATTAACATTTTTCAAATGATTGATTAACATTTTAAAATGCTTGTATATTTTTTTATGTTTTCTAAATTTTGTTTATATTTCAAAATGTTCCAAATATAGATGGTAAAAAATACTTTGCATAAAACATTTGAAAAAAGCGAAGTATTTGAAAAATATTCAATGTGTATAGACAAAATGTGTCTCATGTATAATACAAATCTATACAAAAATATTTAACCTGCTAGAAAATTTTGATCGTGTTTAAAAAATATTAATCTAGCATTTCAAAAAAAATTTATTAAAAATGCATGTATATGAATAATATATACGAAATAAATACAGTGTGTATGACAAATGTTGATCATGTACTTAAAAGATATTCAATGTTATAAAAAGATGTTCCTTTTCTATACAAAAAGTGTACAGCATACATTAATTAAGAGTAGACACAAAAATATTTATTTTACAATTGTTGATTCTATATTAAAAATGTAATCATTTACATAAAAATGTTCCTGATGTATTTAAAAAGTGTACATTGTGTGTGGGAAAAAAATGTTTATCACCGTGTATTGAAAATGTTGACCATGTTTTCAAAAGTTCTTGTATTTGAAAAGTATTGAACATGACTTTTAAATGGTTAAAAGTTTAGCAACCCTTAACTAGTTCTGTGGTAAGCTATGGTAGACACGGTTTTACGAATTTTTTACAATAGCTTGCCTCAGAACTAGTTAAGGGCTTCAACGGTGCAAAAGTCATCAAAAATCCTGAAAAAAATACTTAACCAACACAATTATAATATAACATGATCCGACGAAGGGATTTAAAAAAATACGACTATATGTGCCCTGAACAAAAAACAAACAAATAGTTCAGTATATATTTACGTGCAGTGAGTTAAAATGCTTTTTATTTTTGCCGATGATACATAAACGCATATTTTGATAATCCCTTTGTTGGATCATCTTATTATACTACAGAGATGCTCCCATATTTATTTCATATTTTTGATAACTTTTAAACCGTTAGAAGTTTAGCGACATTTAACTAGTTCAGTAGCAAACTATGATATATATATATATATATATATATAGGTGCCTGGACACCTTGCCTCTCCTCCGTCGGGTCGTGTTTAGCGGCTGATTTGGAAATCAATATAAATGTATCAATTGCTAGTTAATTTGGCAGGTTTTAATTTGTGGATCATCTCATGCATGCATGTCACGTGATATAAAGGCAGAGTATTAAGATGTCATAGGGAATAAAAGTTGACATTTATTACTTTCTTATATAGCATTTATTCCTTTCTTGTATAACAGATCAAATTAGGAGTGATACGTATGACGCATGATTTCATTGGATATATACGAACCCTACGAATGTACGTAATTTTGTTAGTAGGTATTACATACCCGTATTAGATAGTTAGGAAACAAAATAAAACGTAATAGATTAAAAAAATAAATTATTAGGTATATACATACCTGCATATGTACATAATTACGTTAGTAGGTATTAGATACCCATAATAGATAGTTAGGAAAGAAAAACATGTACAAAATTTTGTTAACATGTATTATATACTCGTATTAAATACTTAGAAAGCAAAAAATGTAATATTTTAGAAAATAATTTATTGAGTATATATACCCGCGTATGTACATAATTTCGGTAGTAGGTATTAGATACATGTATTAGATAGTTAGGAAGCAAAAACATGTACAAAATTTTATTAATAGGTATTAGATACTCGTATTAAATAGTTAGAAACAAAAATAGAATGTAATATTTCATAAAATAATTTACAGAGTATATATACCAGCGTATGTACATAATTTTGTCAGTAGATATTAGATACCCGTATTATATTGTTAAGAAACAAAAACATGTACAAAATTTCATTAATAGGTATTAGATACTCCTATTAAATAGTTAGAAAACAAAAATATAATGTAATATTTCAAAACATAATTTACTAAGTATATATACCCGTGTATGTACATATTTTTGTTAGTAAGTTTCAGATACCCGTATTAGATAGTTAGAAAACAAAAATACGCATATTAGATACCCGTAGTAGTTCACAAAAATAATTAAACAATAATGCGATTTATTGTATGGCAAGTGTTGCATGTCTAATAGTGAAAAATGGAAACAAAAAGGAACTATGGAAAGTCTTGCATGAAGAATAGTTAGGAAACAAATCAAATAGTCATTATGTGGCGCTACATATCTAAAACAATCAAGGTGCCCGGGCACCTAGGTGTCCCAGATAATTTACCTAGGTGTCCCAGAGTATTTACAGAGTATATTTTAGACTATTCGTCACCCTGGTTGAGGAATAGTTATTCTTCACCCCCCCCCTCTATTTTACCATCAATGCACCGTAACTTTACGTTCTGTAAATTTTGTCTTATTTCTGACGTAAAAAGAGACAGTAAGAAAATATATAATCGCCGTAAAAAATATTTTATGTTATGTAAAATTACAAACGTAAAAATATAGTCTAAAATACACATAAACTACAAATTTTCTTATCTTATGACCTATATTTTTATTTTTTATGTCAAATTTTACATAGTGAATCAATAGGAATATAACTATTTGAATTCTAAACGTAATTTAATTATGAAATGATCGTAAGATTACCTCAGGTGAAGAAATACTTATTCTGCACCACGGATGATGAATAGTAACACTATATATACATACATATATATATATATATATATATATATATATATATATATATATATATATATATATATTTCAAATAGTTAGATTCCTATTGATTCACTACGTAAAATTTGACATAAAAAAAAAATATAGATCATAAGACAAGAAAATTTGCAGTTTATGTGTATTTTAGACTACATTTTTACGTTTCCAATTTTACATAATATAAAATATTTTTTACGGCGATTATATATTTTCTTACGGTCCCATTTTGCGTCAGAAATAAGACAAAACTTACGACACGTAAAATTACGCTGCATTGATGGTAAAATAGAGGGAGAGTGAAGAATAACTATTTCTCACCCAGGGTGACGAATAGCGCGACCCTATACACGTAAAATTACGCTGCATTGATGGTAAAATAAAGGGGGAGTGAAGAATAACTATTCCTCACCCAGGGTGACGAATAGCGCGACCCTATAGTGAAGAATGAATTTCACAGCCACCGTTGAGTTGCGGGCTCCGCCGCGGCGGTCGTTGAAGAGCTCACCGTTGCTGCATCATCCCCATGTTGTCAAACGTTCCAAAACTATCACTACGTTCAGCACTGCTGTGAATTCCAATCCAGATCTCATGTTATAGATCAGTATATGTACATGCATCATCACTTCATGTTAAACTTGTATCCCATGTTGTTTCTAGCAGTCATGTTCTAGCTAGCACAAGCAATTGCATGAAGATGCCATATCTTGATGGATTTTTTCATTTTGCAATCTTGTATTTGTACATGAAAATAATAATATAATAAACACATCCATACTCTTGTACATTTGATCAGTATTTTTTTCTGCGGGGAAGTATATTTATTTTTCTGGAGATACTCCTCTCATCTTGGGAGTATATGTACATTTTGTGTGGGAAGATACTCCTTATTTTGGACAATATACTGCTGATTTGGACGCACTCCATACTTCATTCACCTTTTTAAATATACTCCATACTATAGCAGTATAGTAGTACGTAGTAAGCTCCATAATTCTAAAATGTACTATATATTACATACCAAATACTACTTTTTTGGGACACATATTTTTTATGTTCACATAAAAAAGTACTAATACTCCATACTCCAATGATCAAATGCTTATACTTCATACTCCAATTTTATGTTAGTAGGGCATACTACATACTATTAAAATTAATTGCCAATACTCCATACTAAAAAAGTTACTTGTTGATACTCCATACTAAAGAAGTTACATGTCGATACACCATACTATAGGTATACATGACTATACTCTATGCGGTTCAAGAAAAAAGACAATAAATTTCATACTATAACAGAAGAATCCAAAAAGAGTTGTTCATTCCCATTACTACCTATTTCCAACAAAAAACTACCATCTACGGTGCCTATAAAAAATATCAGCATCACGTTTACATGCTCATCCACCAAAGATTAAGGAGGTAGTTGCAACAGCCTGTCACCAGCTTGCCGAATTATTTAATTATAAAAACTGAATTAGTTTTTGCGTACTAAATTGCACCGGCACCCGTTAACAGCATCTATTACCCGGTTGACTTGATGTCAAGTTTGAGAGAGGGGAAGAGGGACACGTGGAGGCCAAAAAAGATGGTGGTAACTACCACTGCTTGTAGATAAAATTTGTCCTATATATATATACCAAAAATATACAATGTGTATATAAAATATCAAGCATCAACTTTTTTTTCAAGAAAATGTTTATTAGTATATAAAATTAGAAATTTATATTAAATATGTTTATGTTGTATACTAAAAATGTTGAATTTGTACAAAGAAAGCAAAGAAGTCCAGTAAAAAATGAAAACCAAATATAACCTATGCAAAAGAATGGAGACAAAGAAAACCGGAAAAGAAACAAAGAAAAATGTAGAAATCCGACGAAAACCAAGAAAGAACAAAGAAGAATGAAAAAATAAAAACCAAGAAACAAGCTAAAAAGGCAATGAAATACGAAAATAAAGAAAACCAGTGAAGAAATATTAAATAAATGAAATAAAACAAAATCGAAAAAAGATAAAAGAAGCCAATGAATCAATCAGAAAACAGCGAAAAAAGAGACGAAAATGGAGCGCCCCAGTAGGTACACATAGAGGAAACCCTTCAGGCAAGCGTACCATATATCTTGCAGCAAGCGAGATATAGTCTCCGCAGAGACCTCCTAGTCGGCAACATCAACGTGATCGTTCGCCCGGGTCGGGGCTTGGTTCTCTCGGTTGATCTGCTGCCGGTGAACTATCGATTTTTGGGGGAAAAACAAAAAAGTTCATGAATTCAGTAAAATTTGAAAAGAAGTTTACGGATTTTGGAAAAAAAATCATTAATTTACAAAAGTTCACATATTCGAATCTTCTTTCACAAATTTAGAGTAGTTTACGTGCTTTGAATATAAAAAAGGAAAATAAAATTAGGAAAATTAGTTGAATTAAAACGAACAAAAACAACTCCAGAAACCGAGGAGAAAAAAAACTTCCAGAAGATTCGCTAAACCAGATTGGGCTGAGGGCACCGAATAGGCGGTAGCGCTGCCGCAGCTAGAAAGAGTCAAAACGCGGTCCCCATTCTAGATTTCCAAGATGAAGTGGACAGAAAGAGGATGCGTTCAGGATCTCATACTTCGGGAATCTAGGGGCTTAGAAGAGTGTTACCAACGACGTTAAATCAGTGGGCATTTTTTGTTCAATTTGGGATTTTAAAAAATGGTAGCAATTTTTCTAAAAAACAATTTATTTTTTGGAAAATATACCAAGAATTAAAGAATGTTCATGAATTAAAAAAATGTTCAAAGATTTAGAAAAAATGCGCAGGTATGTCAAAAATGATCAGAAATTTGGTTTATATTTCGAAATTTTTAAAAAATGATCACTAATTTTGAAAATGTTTGTGATTCAAATAAATGTTCATGATTTTTTTAAATGTCCAAAAATTTACAAATGTTTGTGAACTTTGTAAAAATTTCACTAATTTGGTAAACATTCATGTTTTTTTAAATCAAGAATTTCAGAAAAATGTTGAAAAATTCAAATCATTTTCCCTGATTTAAAAAATTGCCCTGAATTTTAGAAAATATATGAATGTGATATTTTTCAGAGTTTAAAAAAATCATGAAATCGTTTTTTATAACTTGTTCATTAATTGCAAGAAATGTTCAATAATTCAAAAAATAGTACAGAAATTTGAAAATATGTTTATGGATTTGAAAGTGTTCATGAAGTCAGAAACACAAGTTTGAAAAAAAGAGTTCATGGATTTGAGAAAAGTAAACAAAAGATAAAACATATGGTGAAGCAAAGGTGCTTGGAGACCCCCATACACAAAAGATAAGACAAACAATGCCTTTTTATTTTGAGCTTGTTTTAGAACATTACTTGAAGACCGCATTATTATGAGGGGTCACAAGGTATGAGTGGAATTCACAATTCAAATGCACCCATACCAGGAGTCAAATACACCCATGCAAGCCACCCATACACTTGTGAGAATACCAAAAAGGGTTTCACAAAACCATGTTTTCAGCTTGGAGCCTCTAGACTTGATTTGAAGTTGCTCCAGACTCTGCTGAATATGTTAAATTAAACCTAGAGCAATTCCCCGATAAAATATGGAGACTAAGGACCGAGCAACCTCAGGGTTTTGTAGAAAAAATGTGCAACATGTAGTTTTATGACAATATAAATACCCCCTTCTTCCTGAAGCATGGTGTTCGACCATATCTCATTCACTACCATTGTTGACCATCTCCATCCTTCCACTCCACCCTTTCTTCCCAATCAAAAGTACATTTCATAAAGAGGAAACCTATATCTACTAGTCCACCAAACCAATATTAACACCCTCTTCCTGAATGTTTGTCGTGTGATTTGTCACTCTTGTATTTGTGGGGAACATTAGGAGCAATGGTGACTCTCAGGAGCTTCCAAGTTGTGGAGTTGTGCCCCAGACTTGTTTGAAGTTTTTTGTTCACCATAAGAGCTACCCCTAGTAAAGTGTCCTCTTACCAAGGAACATTACCACTCCTAACGTTCATCGTTGCAAGGGAATTCGATTACCTCTCCCTCACCAATGAACATTACCACTCCCCTAAGATTGTTAACTTGGAATTACGTATTCATCTCCATCACTCGTGGTCATCCTTATTGCCAATAGTTTACATGTTGTTATTTTGTTTCTTGTGTGCCTTGTGTAGATTGCTTTCTTGTAATAACGTGCCATATAAAGTGTATCACTTGCATTTCTAGATAACTCTAAAATCAACTTAGCAAAAAAAATTATAGTCGCCTATTCATCCATCTCTAGTCAACATTGCATACACTAGGAATGGTGATTTGTACATAGCAGACCTGGTAAGTAATGAAAACATTATCCAGACACAATTGGATATAGGATTTTGCATAAGCAACTTTATGAGTACAACAATCCCAAGCCCCCCTGATAGTTTTGATAACTGAGTTGCATATTTTGACTACGATATATGGCAGGTGGATGTCAAAACCGCTTTCCTAAATGGAACCTGAAATAGGGTGTATACATGATACAACCAAAAGGTTTTGTCAATCCAAAGGATGTCGGAAAGGTATGCAGGCTTCAATGGTCAATCTATGGTTTGAAGCAAGCATCAAGGAGCTAGAATCAACGTTTTGATGAAGTAGTAAAAGAGTTTGGCTTCATTAAAAATGTTGAAGAAGCTTGTGTATACAAGAAGTTTAGTGGGAGCTCTGTAGCATTTCTAATATTATATGTAGATGGCATATTGTTGATTGGGAATGATACTAAGTATCTTGGCACAATAAAAGACTATTTGAAGAGTGTGTTTTTAATGAAATACAGAGGCGAAGCTGCATATATATTGGGCATAAAGATCTTTAGAGATTGATCAAGATATCTAATAGAACTAAGCCAGAGCACATACATTGACAAGGTTTTAAAGAGGTTTAAAATGGAGAATGCTAAGAAAGGTTTTCTCCCAATGTCACATGGCATAACACTTAGCAGAAATCAATGTCCCAAGACAGTTCATGAGCGAGTGCAAATGAGTGGAGTACCATATGCCTCTACTATTGGCTCCATTGTGTATGCTATGATATGTGCAAGACCAGATGCTTCTTATGCGCTAAGTGTTAGTAGCAATACCAGAATGATCCAGGAGTGGCTCACTTGACAGTAGTTAAAAATATTCTTAAGTACCTCAGGAGAACAAAGGACATGCTCCTTGTTTATGGAGGAGATGGAGAACTCGTTGTAAATGGTTACACCGATGCTAGCTTCATGATTGATATAGTCATATAGATGACTAAAAATCTCAAACAGGTTATGTTTTCACACTTACTGGTGGTGCAGTTGTTTGGAAGAGTTTCAAACAAAACACTATTATGGATTCTACGACAGAAGTAGAGTATATTGCGGCTTCGGAAGCTTCAAAGGAGGCGTTCTGGATCAAGAAGTTTCTTGAAGAAGTTGGTGTTGTCCCAAGTGTGATGAATCCAATGGCTCTCTATTGTGATAATAGTGCAATCGTTGCTCAAGCAAAGAAACCAGGATCACACATGAAGACCAAACATATTGAACACAAGTATCACATTGTCCAACAATATGTTGAGAAGGGTTGTGTGAAGATTCTAAAGATTCACCCGAATTTGAATGTGTCAGATCCAATGATGGAGGCTTTACCACGAGCAAAGCATGAGCAACACCGGATAGCCATAGGTGTTAAAGAGGCTATGTAAACTAGATTACTGACTCTAGTGCAAGTGGGAGACTGTTGAAAATATGCCCTAAAGACAATTATTTGTATGATTATATTTCCATATTCATAATTATAGAGTTTATATTATATGCTATAACTGCTATGATCTTGGAATATGCGACTCATTGGAAAACTCATATGCATGTGTGGAATGATAAACGGTTAAATAAAAGGTTCCTAGTGTTGCCTCTAGGACTAGCTCAAGTGTTGTTGGTGATCATGTTTTCCAGATCTTAGGATATCGTTAAGTGTAAAGATGATCCTAAAACAACATTGAGATTATGATGTTAGAAGAACAATCATATTGAATTGACCCAACTTGTCTGCTATGAATTGAGTTAATATCATCTATAATCAATTATAATAACACAGAGTGTTAATGTGTGATTTTGATCCTTATACCATGATAGTATCGTGGTCACTTCTTACCATATGGTGGGCTTTGGGGTTGCTCAAACGTCACCTGTAACACGGTGATCATAACAACTTACGGGTTCATCGGAAAGTTTGACAAGCGGCCGGATAGCTCGAGAGTGGAATTTGCTCCTCTGACGATGGAGAGATATTCTTTGGTCCCTCTTGGTGTGACATCATGCATCATCGTATGGCCAGACACAAGTGACTAGGTCACAGGGATGCCGGAACACAATAACGAGAAAGAAGAACAAACCGGTAACGAGGATTTTGGTATAGTGAGCATAGTGATGACTCACGAGGATACCAATGCATCTCAGGTTTTGGGAAGTATCGCGAAGAAAAGGGAACATCACATGATAGACAAAGGTTCACTCGAATATCATTCGTGTACTCATAGGGACCAATATGGACGTCCACGGCCCCGTTGTTGGTCAATGAACGAACGGTTTCGTTCATATCTGTGAGTTACCGAACCTATGGGGTCACAAGCTTAAGGAAATCATGATCTGTTGAGTGTTAATAGGACGGGAGTGATGAGAGTATATTTGTGGAATTGTTTCATTAATATTCGGAATAGTTCCGAGAGGATCCAGAACCGTTTTGAGGTCACCGGAAGGGTTTCGGTGAATATCGGGCAATACCGGTTATTACCGATAAATAATTGATACATCTCCATCGTATCTACTTCTCCAAACTCTTTTGCCCTTGTTTTGGACTCTAATTTGCATGATTTGAATGGAACTAACACGGATTGACGTTGCTTTCACCAAAATTGCCATGGTGTTGTTTTTGTGCAGAAATCAAAGTTCTCGGACTGACCTGAAAATTTACGGAGAATTTTTGTGGAATATATAAAATATACTAGCGCAAGAAGTGTCCAGAGGGGATCCACCCAGAGGCCACAAGCCTGGGGCGCACCCCCTGGGGCGTGCCTAGAGGGCTTGTGGGCCCCCTGGACCTCCTCTGACCTCAACTCCAACTCTATATAATCCTATTCGGGGAGAAAAAACAGAGAGAAGGATTCATCATGTTTTACGATACGGAGCCACTGCCACCTCCTGTTCTTCCTTGGGAGGGCAGATCTGGAGTCTGTTTCGGGCTTCGGGGAGGGGGATCTATCTCCATCATCATCACCAACCTTCCTCCATCACCAATTTCATGATGCTCACCGCCGTGCGTGAGTAATTCCATCATAGGCTTGCTGGACGGTGATGGGTTGGATGATATTTATCATGTAATTGAGTTAGTTTTGTTAGGGTTTGATCCCTAGTATCCACTATGTTCTGAGATTGATGCTGTTATGACTTTGCTATGCTTATGCTTGTCACTAGGGCGAGTGCCATGATTTCAGATCCAAACCTATTACTATTATGTTTCCATGAATATATGTGTGTTCTTGATCCTATCTTGCAAGTTCTAGACACCTATTACGAGTTATGATCTGCATACCCCAAGGTGACAATAATTGGGATTCTTTCCGGTGATTACCGTGTATTCACTAAGTGCTAATGCTTTGGTCCGATTCTCTATTAAAAGTAGGCCTTAATATCCCTTAGTTTCCATTAGAACCCCGCTGCCACGAGAGGGTAGGACAAAAGATGTCATGCAAGTTCTTTTCCATAAGCACGTATGACTATATACAGAATACATGCCTACATTATATTGATGAATTGGAGCTAGTTCTATGTCACCCTAGGTTATAACTGCTACATGATGAATATCATTTGACACAATTATCATTGCCGATACATTGCTTACTAGCTTTTCACATATTGATCTTTGCTAAGTTACTTTCGTTGCTACAACTGTTACAATCAGTACAAAACTGCTAGTGTTATTTTTGTCACTGTTACCGTTACTTCCATACTACTTTTCTACTAAATACTTTGCTGCAGATATTAAGTCTTTCAGGTGTGGTTGAATTGACAACTCAACTGCTAATACTCATGAATATTCTTTGGCTCCCCTTGTGTCGAATCAATAAATTTGGGTTGAATACTCTACCCTCAAAAACTATTGCGATCCCCTATACTTGTGGGTTATCAAGACCTTTTTCTGGCGCCGTTTCCGGGGAGCATAGCTCTATTCTCTGAGTCACTTGGGATTTATATCTGTTGATCACTATGAGGAATCTGAAAGATACCAGAACCAAGATTTTCCCCTCTACTACGAGGAGAGGTAAGGAACTGCCATCTAGCTCTGCACTTGATTCACCTTCTATTTTGAATAAGCTTGCGACACCTACACCTGCTGTTAATTCTGATATGTCGTGAGTAATTGATGATGATACTTCTGCTATGCAAGATGCTTATGATGATACTACCGCTTTGCTTGATAATAATGTGCCACTGGGTGAATTTCTTGATGAACAACTTGCTAGAGCTAAAGATATTGAGCATGCTGAAACTGATGAAATTATTGAAACTGAACACTTTGAAACACCTGCTAGACCTAGCTCTCCTAGATATGAATTGCCTGTTATACCTGAGGGTTATGTTATGGATGGATAGGTAGCTAGGGACTTTCTTACTTGTAAGGATAGAGATGATCTTAAGAAATTACTATGCAAGTGGAAATAAAAATCTTTGAATGCCAGAATGCAATATGATCCTAAGTTTCCTACTTCACCTATCTTTGTTACTGATAAGGATTATGAATTCTCTGTCTATCCTGAGTTAATTACTTTGGCTGAATCTAATCCTTTCCATGTTTATGAATCTGAAACTGTTGTGACACATCTTACTAAATTAAATGATATAGCCACCCTGTTTGCTCATGAGGAAAATATTCGCTATTACTATATTCTTAAGTTATTTCCTTTCTCGTTAAGGGTGATGCTAAGATATGGTTTAATTCTCTAGCTCCTGGTTGTGTGCGTAGTACCCAATATATGATCTATTACTTCTCTGAAAAATATTTTCCTACTCATAAGAAACAAGCTGCTTTATAGGAAATATTGAACTTTATGCAAATTGAAGAAGAGAGTCTCCCACAAGCTTGGGGGAGGCTTCTCCAATTACTTAATGCTTTGCCTGATCATCCTCTTGAGAAAAATGAAATACTTGATATCTTTTATAATGGACTAATCGATGCTTATAGGGACCACCTAGATAGTTGTGATGGTTGTGTTTTCAGGGAATGGACCGTTGAACAAGCTGAAGTACTATTGAATGATATATTGAGTAACTATAATGATTGTACTCTTCTCGAGCCACCTCTTGAGCGAACTACGAAGTAAAGAGGTATTCTATTTCTTAGTCCTGAAGATATGCAAGAGGAAAAGAAGTCTATGAAAGAAAAAGGTATTAAAGCTCAAGACGTTAAGAATTTACCACCTATTGAAGAAATACATGGTATTAATACTCTCACACAGGTAGCAGAGGTAAATTCTCTCTATAGATTTGATGAAGGTGATATCCCTTATAATAAGTCAGCTAGTCAATGCTTGGATGAATTTGATAACTTTATTGTTAAACAAGAAAACTTCAATGCATATGTTAATAGACAATTGAAACATAATGCTTATATGCTTGGCTGCTTGGGTGACTATATGTGTAGAACTGTTAATGATCTCAAGATTATTAGTAAACATGCTTCCATGGTAAAAACTCAAGTAAAACAAGTTCTCAAAGCACAAAATGATTTGCTTATTGCAGTGAATAGTAAGAACAATGATCGTGCTGTTAGAGTTATGACTAGAGGTGGTAAAATGACTCAGGAACCTTTGTATCCCGAGGGCCATCCCAAGAGAATTGAACAAGATTCTCAGAGAATTAATACTGATGCACCTAGTCCTTCTGAAAGGAAAAAGAAAGATGATAGGACCTTGCATGCTTCTAGTGAACCTGTTGTAGACACACTTGAGAATCCAAATGATATTTCTATTTCTGATGGTGAGACACAATCTCGTGATGAACATGAAACTAGTAATAATGATAATGATGATGTTCATGCTGATGCTCAACCTAGCAATGATAATGATGTTGAGATAGAACCTGTTGTTGATCTTGATAACCCACAACCTAAGAATAAAATATATGATAAAGGAGACTTTATTGCTAGGAAATATGGTAAAGAAAGAGAACCATGGGTTCAGAAACCCATGCCCTTTCCTCCTAAACCATCCAAGAAAAAGGATGATGAGGATATTGAGCGCTTTGCTGAAATGCTTAGACCTTTCTTTTTGCTTATGCTTTTGACTAATATTCTGAAAATGTCTCCTTATGCTAAGTATATGAAAGATATTGTTACAAATAAAATAAAGATACAAGAAGCTGAAATTTCCACTGATGTTTGCTACAACTATGTTGGTATTTCCCCAAAGAGGAAGGGATGATGCAGCACAACAACGGTAGGTATTTCCCTCAGTGATGAGACCAAGGTTATCGAACCAGTAGGAGAACCAAGCAACACTACCTAAACAACACCTACACACAAATAACAAATACTCGCAACCCGACGTGTAAAAGGGGTTGTCAATCCCTTTCGGGTAACGGCGCTAGAAATTGGCAAACGAACGTGATAAAAATATGATATATAGGATAAATAGATCTCGGATAAAATAAATTGCAGCAAGGTATTTTTTGTATTTTTGGGTTAATAGATCTGAAAATAAAAGGCAAATAAAATAGACCGCAAAGGCAAATATATTAAAGAAGAGACCCGGGGGCCGTAGGTTTCACTAGTGGCTTCTCTCGAGAAAAATAGCAAACGGTGGGTAAACGAATTACTTTTGGGCAATTGATAGAACTTCAAATACTCATGACGATATCCAGGCAATGACCATTATATAGGCATCCCGTCCAAGATTAGTAGACCAACTCCTGCCTGCATCTACTACTATTACTCCACACATCGACCGCTATCCAGCATGCATCTAGTGTATTAAGTTCATGTAGAAATAGGGTAATGCAATAAGAATGATGACATGATGTAGACAAGATCTATTTATGTAGAAATAGACCCCATCTTGTTATCCTTAATGGCAATGATACATACGTGTCGGTTCCCCTTCTGTCACTGGGATCAAGCACCGTAAGACCGAACCCATCACAAAGCGCCCCTTCCCGTTGCAAGATAAATAGATCAAGTTGGACAAACAAAACCCAAATATCGGAGAAGAAATACGAGGCTATGAGCAATCATGCATATAAGAGATCAAAGAAGACTCAAATAACTTTCATGGATAAAAAGAGATAGATCTGATCATAAACTCAAAGTTCATCGGATCCCAACAAACACATCACAAAAGAATTACATCATATGGATCTCTAAGAGACCATTGTATTGAGAATCAAACGAGAGAGAGGAAGCCATCTATCTACTAACTACAGACCCGAAGGTCTAAAAAGAACTACTCACGCATCATTGGAGAGGCACCAATGGACATGATGAACCCCTTCGTGATGGTGTCTAGATTGGATCTGGTGGTTCAGGACTCTGTGGCGGCTGGAATTGATTTTAGTCGACTCCCCTGGGGTTTCTGGAATATTGGGGTATTTATAGAGCAAAGAGGCGGTTCGGGGGCACCTAAGGCGGGCCCAACCCACCAGGGCGCGCCCTCCAGGAGCGCCCTGGTGGGTTGTGCTCCCCTTGGAGCACCCCCAGGCGCTTCTCCGGCCCATTGGACGCCTTCTAGTCCAAAAAAACCACAAAAAGTTTCATCACGTTTGGACTCCGTTTGATATTGATTACCTGCGATGTAAAGAACATGCAAAAAACAGCAACTGGCACTTGGCACTATGTCAATAGGTTAGTGTAAGTGCATCTAGTGCCACCCCTAGTTGGTTTTGGAGTATTGATGACAAACCTGGTTGAGGGACTAATGTGTTTGTGAGAATTGCAGGATAACACAGGTAGAAATCCCTCATTGATTCGGTTTTCCTACCAGAGATGACCCCTAAAAATGTATAAAGACATTGAAGTCAAAGGTGGTATGTGAAGACATTCACATTGAAGACTGTGACAAGAGAAGACATCGCGTGAATACTATGGAGTGTGAAGACTTAGTTGTTTCGTCATTCTTTTTCTTCTTTGTTGAGTCATAGGAACCACCATACTGTTAAGTGGGGTCCAAGTGAACCAGTCAGAATGACTAAAGTGATGCTTAACCAAAGTCCTATGTCTTCGAGCGAAGACAATGAGAGCAAATCTTACCCAGAGCTGGATAAGTCAGCTTTGCTTGTAGCTCAAGTAAAGTTGCCGTGTGTGTTTGAAATCTGACCGTTGTAACATGTGTCAGTTCCTTAGTGACCCAGGGTCATTTCAGACAAATCAGGTCGGGTTGCCTAGTGGCTATAAATAGCCCACCCCCTACACCATAAATTGGTTGGCTGCTCAGAGTTAGGATACGACTTTTGTCATTTGAGAGCAACCCACCTCGAAGCCTTTGAGAGAGAAATCCTTGCGAGGACAAAGCCCTAAACACCCAGAGCCAAATAGTGTTAGGCATCACTTAAGTCTTCTTGTCTGTGTGATATGAAGACTTATTACACTTGAGGACTGTGAATCCTCCAGCCGATTAGGTGTCGCGTTCTGAGCATCCAAGAGTCATTGTGGATCGCCGGTGAACGAAGTATGTGAAGGTTTGGAAGTCTACCTTGAAGACTTACCAGAGTAATTGGGCGAGGACTGGGTGTCCTTAGCTCAAGGGGAATAAGGTGAAGACACGGTCTTCTGAGTTGAATCTCAGCCTCCCTAACCAGACGTACAGTTGTCACAACAACTGGAACTGGTCCAACAAATCATTGTCTTTAAACGAGCCACTGGTTCTATCCTTCCCATCTCTTTATTTGCAGATTGGCCCTTGTGAAGTCATTTCCTGTTTGCATTATCTATTTGTCTTCACTATGTGACTGCTTGTTCTGATTAGCTTCATACTATCTTCCATCCTGATCTATACTGCCTAGCTGCTATTAGTCTTTGTGCTTTCATTTCATTGAATAGTTGACTATGGCTTGCTTAGTGTAGTCTACCTTCCACTGCATGGTAATAGGTTTATTTCTATCGTTTGTCTTCGAAACTTCCATGTTTTTAAGACTTTCATAAAAAATCGCCTATTCACCCCCTCTAGTCGATCACTAGCACTTTCAATTGGTACCAGAGCAAGGTACTCCCTTGTTCTATGTGATTCGGTTTAACCACCTGGAGTTTTAGCTATGTCGACTGCAGGGATAATTAAAGTCTCCGCTGCGTGCCCAGTCTTTGATGGAACTGAATACCCCTACTGGAAGAATAAGATGCGCATGCATCTGGAAGCCATTGATGTCGACCTCTGGTATGTCGTCAAGAATGGCTTTCCCAAGGCTGGTGAAGGTGTCACCGCTGCTGATGTCAAGAAGTTCGTTCAACTGGATTCCACTGCAAAGAACATCATCTGTGGTCATCTGACCAAAGGACAGTATGGTCGTGTGAGTGCTCTGGAAACATCCAAGCTAGTCTGGGACTGGCCCTCTAAGGTCAACAAAGGCGTCTCAACCCAGAGAGATCAAAGAATCAGTGTTCTTCGCAACCTCTTCAACCGCTTCAAGAGAAACGACAATGAGAATGTTCAACTCACATTTGATCGACTCATTGACATCACAAATGAGCTTCAAGCCCTCGGCGCTACTAAGATCACCAAGCATGAAGTTGTCAAGACACTCCTGAGATCACTTGACAGCTCGTTTGACACCCTAGCCCTGATGATACAAGAACGCCCTGACTTCAATACACTCGATCCGTCTGACATACTTGAAAGGCTCAACACACATGAGTTTCAGCTTTCTGAGAAAAGAGACATCTACGGTCCCAACTATGGAAGAACTCGTGCTTTGAAGGCAAAAGCTGTTTCCTCATCTGAAGAAGAATCTGATTGTAGTTCTGATGATCCTAAAGACATTGGAAAGGAGCTTGCTATGCTTGTGAAGAAGTTCCAGAAATTCACCAGGAAGAAAGGCTTCAGAAAGTCCTCACGATCCAGCTCAAGGAATGATGAAGCTTCTGCTCATGACTACAAGAAGAGAACATGCCACAAGTGCAAGAAACCTGGTCACTACATCTCTGAGTGTCCGCAGTGGGATAATGAGAACAACAACAAGAAGAAGAGCAAGGAATATGATTCTGACGACAAGAAGAAGAAGAAATACTCAACGTCTTCTTCCAAGTTTTCCTCAAAGTCTTCATCACACAAGAAGAGCTCATCTGGCAAGGCTCGTGCGTTTGTTGGCAAGGAAATGGATTCACAGGAGGAATCTGCTTCTGAGGAGGCGGAGGTGGAGTCTGAGGAGGAGTCCGATTCTGGCGTTGCAAGTCTGGCTACAGCCTACGTTGCCAAGTCCATCTTCAACACTGAAGACAGTGACTTCGTCTCCGACACCGATGATGATGATAAGGATAACTCTGCTCCCACCTACTGCTTCATGGCACGCGATGCCAAGGTAAACTCACGCACTACTCACTATCAAACATCCAGTGAAGATGACTCTGATTGTGGTTCCAAACCCAGCTACAAAACACTTGCTAAAATTGCAACTGAACAACAGAAAGCTATGGAACGTATTCAAAAAATGTTAGACAAAAGCGATGACCTATTAGACGCTGAAATGACTCGATCTCAGTCCTTAATTGAAGACATTAAAAATCTTCATGTTAAATATGAGGAACTTGAAAGTCGTCATGAAACGCTCTCAACAACTCATGAAAAGCTTTCATATGATTATCTTCAAAGGAAGCAAGATCTTGAGAAATTGAGAGCAGCTCATGAAGATCTTCAAAAGGAAAATGAGTCACTTCGCGCCAAACAGATCAGTTCCGCTCAGGAAGGATTTGAACCACCATGTCTTAAATGCATTGAGCGTGACAACACTACTTCTGTTGCTGGATGTTCTACTGCTGCTACTGTTGCAATATCTTCAACTGTTGATGTGGTAACTAACCCCTCTGCTGAGGATACCACTGCTATTGCTGATGAAAATGCTAGGTTGAAGACATTGCTTGAAACAGAGATGTACAAAAGTCTCAAAGGGCATCAGACACTATGTGATGTCCTCAAAAGGCAGATCCTGAACCGAAACCCTAGGAAAGAGGGTGTTGGGTTACAAAAGGAAAATGAATGTTGATGGCTCTTACTGGAAATCTGAGCAGTACCCCAAAACCACATGGGTTGCTGCAAAGGAACCTTCAGTGGATCCATCCACCCTATCTGGCTTCACTTGTGCTAATCCCATTGTTATTGATGAATCCTTTGATGCAAACTATAAACTGTTTAAGAATCAGAAAGGTGAAGTGTTTGCCAGGTATATTGGTACTAACTGCAGGAATGGGCCACCTATGAAGAAAGTCTGGGTGCCGAAAAAGTGTCTGGAAAATCTTCCTGTGTATGTCGTCATGACACCACAAGTGAAGAAGACAAACCCCAGACCACGTGCTTCATATGGTCCAAAGGCTTCATACAGACAGAGGATTCACCTGAGTCGCACTAACGCAAATGTTTTGCAGAGAAACCATACTCAGGCCTATGAATATGAGCGCGTTTCATCAAACCGCCATGTTCATAAGACCAAGAACTACTCTGCTTATTCTTATGAGTACTATTGTCCACCTGCAAGACTATTTGCCAGGGCTCCAAAGCCGAAGTTCTCAGATGCTGCACTTAGACTCATTGCTTTGAAGCCACCCTTGAAGATATGGGTGGCTAAAAAAGCTTAACTTTTTCTGCAGGGAAGGGTCTCCAGCCGAAAATCAAATGCGTCTGAAGCTATTGCTGGGGACCTTAAACATCTTGTAGGGTGCAAGATCAAATGCCCAAATGGTCTTATTATGTATTTTGTTCCTGAGTCGCTTGCTACTTGCCCTATCAGTCCTAACCTCGATCTAAGATTTCATAATCCACTTGCTCGTCAAATGTTTATGCTTCACAATTCTCTTCGTGAAGCCTATCCCCCTAACTGCACTGTAGGGTATGACACCTGTAAGTGGATCTAGTGCCACCCCTAGTTGGTTTTGGAGTATTGACGACAAACCTAGTTGAGGGACTAATGTGTTTGTGAGAATTGCAGGATAACATAGGTAGAAGTCCCTCATTGATTTGGTTTTCCTACCAGAGATGACCCCTAAAAATGTATGAAGACATTGATGTCAAAGGTGGTATGTGAAGATATTCACATTGAAGACTATGACACGAGAAGACGTCGCATGAAGCATATGGAGCTCGAAGACTTAGATCTTTCGTAGTTCTTTTTCTTCTTTGTTGAGTCATAGGAACCACCGTACTGTTAAGTGGGGTCCAAGAGAACCAGTCAGAATGACTGAAGTGATGCTTAACCAAAACCTATGTCTTCAAGTGAAGACTATGAGAGCAAATCTTGTCCAGAGTCGGACAAGTCAACTTTGCTTGTAGCCCAAGTAAAGTTGCCGTGTGTGTTTGAAATCTGACCGTTGGAACACGTGTCAGTTCCTTAGTGACCCAGGGTCATTTCGGACAAATCAGGTTGGGTTGCCTAGTGGCTATAAATAGCCCAGCCCCTACAACCATAAACGGTTGGCTGCTCAGAGTTAGAGTACGGCTTTTGTCATTTGAGAGCAACCCACCTCAAAGCCTTTGAGAGAGAATTCCTTGCGAGGATAAAGCCCTAACCTCCCAGAGCCAAAGAGTGTTAGGCATCACTTAAGTCTTCCTGTCTGTGTGATCTAAAGACTTATTACACTTGAGGACTGTGAATCCTCCAGCCGGTTAGGCATCGCGTTCTGAGCATCCTAGAGTCATTGTGGATTGCTGGTGAACGAAGTCTGTGAAGGTTTGGGAGTCTACCTTGAAGACTTACCAGAGTGATTGGGCGAGGTCTGTGTGACCTTAGCTCAAGGGGAATACGGTGAGGACTGGGTGTCCTGAGCTGCGTGTTCAGGACTGGGTGTCCGGGACTGTGTGTCCTCAGGTTTAAATACCTAGCCGCCCTAACCAGACGTACAGTTGTCACAGCAACTGGAACTGGTCCAACAAATCATTGTCTTCAACGAGTCACTGGTTTCATCCTTCCCTTCCCTTTACTTACTGTTGGTCCTTGTGAAGTAATTGTATGATTGCACTATCTCTTGTCTTCACTGAGTGACTGCTTGTTCTGATTGGCTTCATAATATCTTCCTACCTGATCCTTACTACCTAGCTGCTATTAGTCATTGTGCTTTCACTTCATTGAATACTTGACTATGGTTTGCCTAGTGTAGTCTACCTTCCGCTGCATGGTAATAGGTTTATTTCTATTGTCCGTCTTCGAAACTTCCACGTGTTGAAGACTTTCATAAAAATCGCCTATTCACCCCCCTCTAGTCGATATAACGCACTTTTAATTGGTATCAGAGCAAGGTACTCCCTTGTTCTGTGTGATTCGGTTTAACCACCTGGAGTTTTAGCTATGTCGACTATAGGGATAATTAAAGTCTCCGCTGTGTGCCCCGTCTTCGATGGAACTGAATATCCCTACTAGAAGAATAAGATGCGCATGCATCTTGAAGCCATTGACATCGACCTATGGTATGTCGTCAAGAATGGTGTTCCCAAGGCTGGAGAAGGTGTCACCGCTGCTGACGTCAAGAAGTTCGTTCAACTGGACTCTACTGCCAAGAATATCATTTGTTGTCATCTGACCAAAGGACAGTATGGCCGCGTGAGTGCTTTGGAAACATCTAAGCTAGTCTGGGACTGGCTCTCCAAGGTCAACGAAGGCATCTCAACCCAGAGAGATCAGAGAATCAGTGTCCTTCGCAACCTCTTCAACCGCTTCAAGAGAAATGACAATGAGAATGTCCAGCTCACATTTGATTGACTCACTGACATCACAAATGAGCTTCAAGCCCTCGGCGCTACTGAGATCACCAAGCATGAAGTCGTCAAGACACTCCTGAGATCACTTGATAGTTCGTTTGACACCCTAGCCCTGATGATTCAAGAACGTCCTGATTTCAAGACACTCGATCCGTCTGACATACTTGAGAGGCTCAACACACATGAGTTTCAGCTTTCTGAGAAAAGATATATCTACGGTCCCAACTATGGACGAACTCGTGCCTTGAAGCCAAAAGCTGTCTCCACATCTGAAGAAAAATCCGACAGCAGTACTGATGATCCTGAAGACATTGGAAAGGAGCTTGCTATGCTTGTGAAGAAGTTCCAAAAATTCACCAAGAAGAAAGGCTTCAGAAAGTCTTCACGATCAAGCTCAAGGAATGATGAAGCTTCTTCTTATGACTACAAGAAAAGATCATGCCACAAGTGCAAGAAACCTGGCCACTACATCTCTGAGTGTCCGAAGTGGGACAATGAGAACAACAAGAAGAAGAAGAGCAAGGAGTATGACTCTGACGATAAGAAGAAGAAGAAATACTCAAAGTCTTCTTCCAAGTCGTCCTCCAAGTCTTCATCACACAAGAAAAGCTCATCTGGCAAGGCCCGTGCATTTGTTGGCAAGGAAATGGATTCAGAGGAGGAGTCTGCTTCTGAGGAGGCAGAGGTGGAGTCTGAGGAGGAGTCCGATTCTGGCGTTGCGAGTCTGGCTATAGCATACGTTGCCAAGTCCATCTTCAACACTGAAGACAATGACTTCATCACCGACACCGATGCAAATGACAAGGACTACTCCGCTCCTACCTACTGCTTCATGGCACGTGGTGCCAAGGTAAACACATGCACTACTCACTATCAAACATCTAGTGAAGATGACTCTGATTGTGATTCCAAACCCAGCTACAAAACACTTGCTAAAATTGCAACTGAACAACAGAAAGCTATGGAACATATTCAAAAACTGTTAGACAAAAGTGATGATCTGCTAGACGCTGAAATGACTCGATCTCAGTCCTTAATTGAAGACATAAAAAACCTTCATGTTAAGTATGAGGAACTTGAAAGTCATCATGAAACGCTCTCAACAACTCATGAAAGGCTTTCCTATGATTATCTTCAAATGAAGCAAGATCTTGAGAAATTGAGAGCGGCTCATGAAGATCTTCAAAAGGAAAATGAGTCACTTCGTGCCAAACAGATTTGTTCCGCTAAGGAAGGATTTGAACCACCATGTCTTAAATGCATTGAGCGTGATAATGCTACTTCTGTTGCTGAATGTTCTACTGCTGCTACTGTTGCAATATCTTCAACTCTTGATGTGGGAACTAACCCCTCTGCTGAGGATACCACGTCAGTTATTGCTAATGATAATGCTAGGTTGAAGACACTGCTTGAAACAGGGATGTACAAAAGTCTCAAAGGGCATCAGACACTATTGTAAGTGCATCTAGTGCCACCCCTAGTTGGTTTTGGAGTATTGACGACAAACCTAGTTGAGGGACTAATGTGTTTGTGAGAATTGCAGGATAACATAGGTAGAAGTCCCTCATTGATTATGTTTTACTACCAGAGATGACCCCTAAAAATGTATGAAGACATTGAAGTCAAAGGTGGTATATGAAGATATTCACATTGAAGACTATGACAAGAGAAGACACTATATGAAGCCTATGGAGCTCGAAGACTTAGATCTTTCGTAGTTCTTTTTCTTTTGTGTTGAGTCATAGGAACCACCATACTGTTAAGTGGGGTCCAAGAGAACCAGTCAGAATGACTGAAGTGATGCCTAAACCAAAAACCTATGTCTTCGAGTGAAGACTATGAGAGCGAATCTTGTCCAGAGTCGGACAAGTCAGCTTTGCTTGTAGCCCAAGTAAAGTTGCCGTGTGAGTTTGAAATCTGACCGTTGGAACACGTGTCAGTTCCTTAGTGACCCAGGGTCATTTCGGACAAATCAGGTCGGCTTGCCAAGTGGCTATAAATATCCCACCCCCTACAACCATAAACGGTTGGCTGCTTAGATTGAAAGTACGGCTTTTGTCGTTTGAGAGCAACCCACCTCGAAGCCTTTGAGAGAGAATTCCTTGCGAGGATAAAGCCCTAACCACCAGAGCCAGAGAGAATTGGGCATCACTTAAGTCTTCTTGTCTGCGTGATCTGAAGACTTATTACACTTGAGGACTGTGCATCCTCCAGCCGGTTAGGCGTCGCGTTCTGAGCATCCAAGAGACATTGTGGATTGCCGGTGAACAAAGTCTGTGAAGGTTTGGGAGTCTACCTTGAGGACTTACCAGAGTGATTGGGCGAGGTCTATGTGACCTTAGCTCAAGGAGAATACAGTGAGGACTGGGTGTCCTGAGCTGCGTGTTCAGGACTGGGTGTCCGGGACTGTGTGTCCTAAGATTTAAATACCTAGCCGCTCCAACCAGACGTACAGTTGTCACAGCAACTGGAACTGGTCCAACAAATCATTGTCTTCAACGAGTCACTGGTTTCATCTTCACTTCCCTTTACTTACTGTTACTCCTTGTGAAGTCATTGTATGTTTGCACTATCATTTGTCTTCACTGAGTGACTGCGTGTTCTGTTTGGCTTCACAATATCTTCCTACCTGATCCTTACTACCTAGCTGCTATTAGTCTTTGTGCTTTCACTTCATTGAATACTTGACTATGATTTACCTGGTGTAGTCTACCTTCCGCTGCATGGTAATAGGTTTAATTTTATCGTTTGTCTTCAAAACTTCTATGTTCTGAAGACTTTCATAAAAATTGCCTATTCACCCCCCCTCTAGTCGATATAATGCACTTTCAATTGGTATCAGAGCAAGGTGCTCCCTTGTTCTGTGTGATTCGGTTTAACCACCTGGAGTTTTAGCTATGTCGACTGCAGGGATAATTAAAGTCTCCGCTGCGTGCCCCGTCTTCGATGGAACTGAATATCCCTACTGGAAGAATAAGATGTGCATGCATCTTGAAGCCATTAACGTCGACCTATGGTATGTCGTCGAGAATGGCGTTTCCAAGGCTGGAGAAGGTGTCACTGCTGCTGATGTCAAGAAATTCGTTCAACTGGACTCTACTGCCAAGAATATCATCTGTGGTCATCTGACCAAAGGACAGTACGGCCATGTGAGTGCTTTGAAGACATCCAAGCTGGTCTGGGACTGGCTCTCCAAGGTCAATGAAGGCATCTCAACCCAGAGAGATCAGAGAATCAGTGTCCTTCGCAACCTCTTCAACCGCTTCAAGCGAAATGACAATGAGAATGTCCAGCACACATTTGACCGACTCACTGACATCACAAATGAGCTTCAAGCCCTCGGCGCCACTGAGATTACCAAACACGAAGTTGTCAAGACGCTGCTGAGATCACTTGATAGTTCGTTTGACATCCTGGCCCTGATGATTCAAGAACGTCCTGATTTCAAAACACTCGATCCATCTGACATACTTGAGAGGCTCAACACACATGAGTTTTAGCTTTCGGAGAAAAAGATATCTACGGTCCAAACTATGGGCGAACTCGTGCCTTGAAGGCAAAAGTTGTCTCCTCATCTGAAGAAGAATCTGACAGCAGTTTTGATGATCCTGAAGACATTGGAAGGGAACTTGCTATGCTTGTCAAGAAGTTCCAAAAATTCACCAAGAAGAAAGGCTTCAGAAAGTCTTCCCGATCAAGTTCAAGGAATGATGAAGCTCCTGCTCATGACTACAAGAAGAAAACATGTCACAAGTGCAAGAAACTTGGCCACTTCATCTCTGAGTGTCCACAGTGGGACAATGAGAACAAAAAGAAGAAGAAGAGCAAGGAATGTGACTCTGACGACAAGAAGAAGAAGAAGAAATACTCAAAGTCTTCTTCCAAGTCTTCCTCAAAGTCTTCATCACACAAGAAGAGCTCATCTGGCAAGGCACGTGCGTTTGTTGGCAAGGAAATGGATTCAGAGGAGGAGTCTGCTTCTGAGGAGGCGGAGGTGGAGTCCGAGGAGGAATCCGACTCAGGCGTCGCAAGTCTGGCTACAACATACGTTGCCAAGTCCATCTTCAACACTAAAGACAATGACTTCATCACCGACACCGATGCAAATGACAAGGACTACTCCGCTTCTACCTACTGCTTCATGGCACACGGTGCCAAGGTAAACACACGCACTACTCACTATCAAACATCTAGTGACGATGACTCTGATTGTGGTTCAAAACCTAGCTACAAAACACTTGCTAAAATTGCAACTGAACAACAGAAAGCTATGGAACATATTCAAAAACTGTTAGACAGAAGCGATGATCTGTTAGGTGCTGAAATGACTCGATCTGAATCCTTAATTGAAGACATAAAAAATCTTCATGCTAAGTATCAGGCACTTGAAAGTCATCATGAAACTCTCTCAACAACTCATGAAAAGCTTTCCTATGATTATCTTCAAAGGAAGCAAGATCTTGAGAAATTGAGAGCGGTTCATGAAGATCTTCAAACGGAAAATGAGTCACTTCGCGCCAAACAGATCAGTCCCGCTCAGGAAGGATTTGAACCACCATGTCTTAAATGCATTGAGCGTGATAATGCTACTTCTGTTGCTGAATGTTCTACTGCTACGGCTGTTGCAATATCTTCAACTGTTGATGTGGTAACTAACCCCTCTGCTGAGGATACCACCGCTATTACTGATGAGAATGCTAGGTTGAAGACATTGCCTGAAACAGGGATGTACAAAAGTCTTAAAGGGCATCAGACGCTATGTGATGTCCTGAAAAAGCAGATTCTAAACTGAAACCCTAGGAAAGAGGGTGTAGGGTTCATAAGGAAAATGAATGCAGATGGCTCTTACTGGAAACCTGAGCAGTACCCAAAAACCATGTGGGTTGCTACAAAGGAACCTTCAGCAGATCCATCCAATCTATCTGGCTTCACTTGTGCTAACCCCGTTATCATTGATGAATCCTTTGATGCAAACTATATACTGTTTAAGAATCAGAATGGTGAAGTGTTTGCCAGGTACATTGGTACTAACTGCAGGAATGGACCGCCTATGAAGAAGATCTGGGTTCCGAAAAGGTGTCTGGAGAATCTTCCTGTGAATGTCATCATGACACCTCACGTGAAGAAGACAAACCTCAGACCAAAGGCTTCATACGGTCCAAAGGCTTCATACAGATAGAGGACTCACCTGAGTTGCACTAACGCAAATGGTTTGCAGGGAAACCATACTCAGGCATATGAATATGAGAGCGGTTCATCAAACCGCCATGTTCATAAGACCAAGAACTATTCTGCTTATTCTTATGAGTACTATTGTCCGCCTGCAAGACTGTTTGCTAAGGCTTCAAAGCCAAAATTCTCAGATGCTGCACTTAGACTTATTGCTTCTAAGCCGCCCTTGATATGGGTGGCTAAGAAAGCTTAACTCTCTTTTGCAGGGAAAGGTCTCCAGCAGAAAACCAAAATCGTCTGACGCTATTGCTGGGGACCTTAAACATCTTGTAGGGCGCAAGATCAAATGCCCAAATGGTCTTACTATGTACTTCGTACCTGAATCGCTTGCTACTCTCCCTATTAGTCCTAACCTGGATCTAAGCTTTCATAACCCACTGGTTCGTCAAATGTTTTTGCTTCACAATGCTCTTGGTGAAGCCTATCCCCCTAATTGGACTGTAGGGTATGACACCAGCGTCTTCAGAATGGATTATTGACAGTGGGTGTACAAATCACATGACTGGCAAAAGAAGTCTTCTTATGGACTCAACCTTACGTCCATCCGACAAGAGCCACATCACATTTGCTGACACTGGTAAAAGTAAGGTATTGGGTCTAGGTAGAGTTGCAATCTCAAGGGATCAACACATGGATAAGACCAGAGTGATTGGGCGAGGTCTGTGAAGGTTTGGGAGTCTACCTTGAAGACTTACCAGAGTGATTCGGCGAGGTCTATGTGACCTTAGCTCAAGGAGAATACGGTGAGGACTGGGTGTCCTGAGCTGCGTGTTCAGGACTGGGTGTCCGGGACTGTGTGTCCTAAGGTTTAAATACCTAGCCGCTCCAACCAGACGTACAGTTGTCACAGCAACTGGAACTAGTCCAACAAATCATTGTCTTCAACGAGTCACTGGTTTCATCTTCACTTCCCTTTACTTACTGTTACTCCTTGTGAAGTCATTGTATGTTTGCACTATCATTTGTCTTCACTGAGTTACTGCGTGTTCTATTTGGCTTCACAATATCTTCCTACCTGATCTTTACTACCTAGCTGCTATTAGTCTTTGTGCTTTCACTTTATTGAATACTTGACTATGATTTGCCTGGTGTAGTCTACCTTCCGCTGCATGGTAATAGGTTTAATTTTATCATTTGTCTTCAAAACTTCTATGTTCTGAAGACTTTCATAAAAATCGCCTATTCACCCCCCCTCTAGTCGACATAACGCACTTTCAACTATGCGATGTCCTCAAAAGGCAGATCCTGAACCGAAACCCTAGGAAAGAGGGTGTTGGGTTCGAAAGGAAAATGAATACTGATGGCTCTTACTCGAAACCTGAGCAGTACCCCAAAACCACATGGGTTGCTGCAAAGGAACCTTCAGCGGATCCATCCACCCTATCTGGCTTCACTTGTGCTAATCCCATCGTTATTGATGAATCCTTTGATGCAAAGTATAAACTGTTTAAGAATCAGAATGGTGAAGTGTTTACCAGGTATATTGGTACTAACTGCAGGAATGGACCGCCTATGAAGAAGATCTAGGTGCCGAAAAGGTGTTTGGAGAACCTTCCTGTGAATGTCATCATGACACCACAGGTGAAGAAGACAAACCCCAGACCACAGGCTTCATACGGTCCAAAGGCATCATACAGACAGAGGACTCACCTAAGTCGCACTAACGCAAATGTTTTGCAGGGAAGCCATACTCAGGCCTATGAATATGAGCGCGGTTCATCAAACCGCCATGTTCATAAGACCAAGAACTATTCTTCTTATTCTTATGAGTACTATTGTCCTCCTGCAAGACGTTTTGCTAGGGCTCCAAAGCCGAAGTTCTCAGATGCTGCACTTAGACTTATTGCTTCTAAGCCACCCTTGAAGATGTGGGTGGCTAAGAAAGCTTAACTCTCTTTTGCAGGGACGGGTCTCCAGCAGAAAACCAAAATCGTCTGACGCTATTGCTGGGGACCTTAAACATCTTGTAGGGCGCAAGATCAAATGCCCGAATGGTCTTATTATGTACTTCGTTCCTGATTCGCTTGCTACTCTCCCTATCAGTCCAAATCTCGATCTAAGCTTTCATAACCCACTGGTTTGTCAAATGTTTTTGCTTCACAATTCTCTTCGTGAAGCCTATCCCCCTAACTGCACTGTAGGGTATGACACCAGCAGCTTCAAAATGGATTATTGATAGTGGGTGTACCAATCACATTACTGGCAAGAGAGGCCTTCTTATGGACTCAATTTTATGTCCATCCGACAAGAGTCACATCACATTTGCTGACACTGGTAAAAGTAAGGTATTGGGTCTAGGTAGAGTTGCAATCTCAAAGGATCAACACATGGATAAAGTCATGCTTGTTGAATCCCTTGGCTTCAACTTAATATCTGTCTCAATGCTTTGCGATTTAAACATGATTGTGATGTTTGGAAAATATCGTTGTGTTGTTCTAATGGAATCTGACAAGTCTCTAGTGTTTGAAGGGTATAGGAAGGATGATTTGTACGTGGTAGATTTCTCAGCAGGACCACAACTTGCCGTATGTCTTCTGGCAAAAGCTTCAAAATGCTAGCTCTGGCATCGGAGGCTAGGGCATGCTGGCATGAGGAACCTCCACACCCTTGCAAAGAAGAAGCATGTCATAGGCATCGAGGGCATCAAGTTCAAGAAGGATCACTTATGTGGTGCCTGTGAAGCAGGAAAGATGACGAGGGCCAAACATCCCTCGAAGTGAATCATGACAACAACTCGACCCTTCGAACTGATCCACATGGATCTTTTCGGTCCCACTCATTACTCAACTCTTACTACTACTGCTTGTCTCTATGGCTTTGTCATTGTTGATGATTATTCTAGATATACTTGGGTGCACATAATCCTCTACAAGACTAAAGTGCAGGATGTCTTCAGACGCTTCGCCAATCGAGCAATGAACAACTATGGCGCCAAGATAAAGCACATCAGAAGTGACAATGGCACTGAATTCAAGAACACCAGCCTTGATACATATCTTCATACTTTGGGCATCACACATGAATTCTCAGCTCCGTACACGCCACAGCAGAATGGCGTCGTTGAACACAAGAACAGAACACTCTTTGAGATGGCCCGAACGATGCTTGATGAATACAAGACTCCAAGAAAATTCTGGCCTGAAGCCATTGATACTGCATGCCATACAATCAATCATGTTTATCTTCACAAGCTTCTGAACAAGACATCTTATGAGCTCCCTACTGGCAAGAAGCCAAATGTCAGTTACTTCAGAGTATTTGGCGCCAGGTGCTGGATCAAGGATCCACATCACACTTCAAAATTTGCACCAAAAGCACATGAGGGTTTATGCTTGGATATGGAAAGGATTCCCACTCCTACAGAGTCTTCAATCTCTTTCATTATAAAGTGGTTGAAACGGTGGATGTGCGGTTCGATGAGACTAACGGTTCACAAAGAGAGCACCTGCCAAATGTGCTAGATGAAGTTCCATCCAGTGAATCAATCAAACTTATGGGAACTGGAGAAATCATACCCTCTGAAGCTTAACCTGAAGAGGAACTTATCATCTCCGCACCTGATCAACCTGAAGACAATGCTCAGCCTGAAGACAATCCCTCTAATAATGACAATGATCAACAAGAGCAAAATCTTTGCCCTGTACATCCTCGTGTTGCCAATGAAGTGCAGATTGAGAGAATAATTGATATCATAAATGCACCCAGTCCACTCACTCATTCAAGGGCAACACAGCTAGCAAATTTATGTGGGCACTTCGCATTCGTCTCAATAACAGAACCCAAGAAGTTGAAGAAGCCTTCATGGAACCTGAATGGATTCAAGCTATGCAAGAAGAGCTTCAACAGTTTGAGCTAAATAATGTATGGGAACTGGTTAAGTGTCCTGATCCTCGGAAGCACAACATAATAGGCACCAAATGGATATATCGCAACAAGCAAGATGAGCATGGTCAAGTTGTCAGAAACAAAGCTCGCCTCGTTGCTCAAGGATATACTCAAGTTGAAGGGATTGACTTCGATAAAACATTTACTCCTGTGGCTCGACTTGAAGCCATACACATACTGCTGGCCTATGCAAATCATCATAACATACTTCTATATCAAATGGGTGTGAAGAGCGCTTTTCTCAATGGCAAGATTGAAGAAGAAGTGTATGTTGCACAACCGCCTGGCTTTGAAGATCCAAAAAATCTTGACATGGTATACAAGCTCAACAAGGCACTGTATGGCCTCAAACAGGCCCCTCGGGCTTGGTATGACACACTCAAATACTTCCTGAAGAGCAAAGGCTTCCCACCTGGTTCCCTCGACCCCACGCTCTTCACGAAGACATATGATGGTGAACTGTTTGTGTGCCAAATATATGTGGATGACATTATCTTCGGCTGCATCAATCAGAAATATAGTGAAGAATTTGGATATATGATGCAAGAGCAATACCAGATGTCCATGATGGGAGAGCTGAAGTTCTTCCTTGGTCTTCAAATACGACAGCAACGCAACGACATCTTTATATCTCAAGAGAAGTATCTCAAAGATTGCCTGAAGAAGTTCGGTATGCAAGACTGCAAAGGCTTCACGACGCCAGTGCCACCCAAACATCATCTGGGTCCCAACGACAATGGTAAAGAGTTCGATCAAAAGGTATACCGCTCCATGATTGGTTTCTTACTTTATTTATGTGCATCTAGGCCAGATATTATGCTTAGTGTTTGCATGCGTGCTCGATTCCAAGCGGCACCAAAGGAATCGCATCACTTAGCTGTGAAGCAAATTCTTCGATATTTAGCTTACACCCCAACTCTAGGATTATGGTATCCTAAGGGCTCAGAGTTTGATCTGGTTGGATTCTCAGATGCTGATTATGCTGGTGACAAGGTGGATCGCAAGTCTACATCAGGCACATGTCATTTTCTGGGACGATCACTTGTATGTTGGTCTTCAAAGAAGCAGAACTGTGTATCTCTCTCCACTGCTGAATCTGAATACATTGCTGCCGGATCTTGCTGCACTCAGCTTCTGTGGGTGAAGCAAACACTCAAAGACTATGGCATTCATCTGAAGGAAGTGCCACTCTACTGCGACAACGAAAGAGCCATCAAGATTGCCAACAACCCAGTTCAGCACTCGAAGACAAAGCACATTGAGATTCGTCATCACTTTCTCAGAGATCATGTTGTGAAGGAAGATATTGATATCATACATGTCACCACTGAAGAGCAATTG
Source organism: Triticum aestivum (assembly GCF_018294505.1). Taxonomy (NCBI): domain Eukaryota; kingdom Viridiplantae; phylum Streptophyta; class Magnoliopsida; order Poales; family Poaceae; genus Triticum; species Triticum aestivum. Next base: position 500,216,947 of record NC_057809.1, on the reverse strand, counting down.
ACAGATATCTTCACCAAGCCCTTGGATGAGAAAAGATTTTGCACGTTATGGTGTGAGCTAAATATCTTGGAATCCTCAAATGTCCTGTGATCAGGCACACATCCTAACACTTATGCATAATGATGACTTAGATGTGCAACACATGAAGTAAAGTATATCTTCAATCAATGAATACATGCATTCTAAGTGTGAATACATTAATGAGGAATTTGACTTCGGAGCGCCACGATAATTGTGCGCCGTGTCTGGGTCTAATACTTCCTATACGGTGGGTCACGCCACCACCAAATGTTCTGTTTGAAGTGTTCCACTCATGGCGTTACATTTGCTATGTCTTCACATTTGGTTTGGCTTCAGTCTCAACATGTCTTCATGATTATCTTTGCTATGATGATTATATATGTATAATGGTGTTCTGTCCTCCACAGCATTCACTTATAGCTATGTCTTCTTGTTGAATCTTTTGAACTAAGTGAATGTGATCGGACCCTAACCTCTCTATGCTTTCTATCCCAAACTCTATCTCTCCAAATCATATGCATTCTTTTGAAACTGTCAAATGTCTTCTCTGCGTCCTTGTCAGCAGAAGATACAGAGACAAACATTAAGCCCGCTTTCAATGCTAATTCCTTCACCTGAAACCCGGAGAAGTGGGAACGACCACCCGACAATCCAGGTGTGCGTGGGACGTGGAACAACCTCCGATATGCTGAATGATGGCCACGTGTTCCTCAGATGTGAATCGCCAGGGGCACCTATGTAATAACACTGAGCCGCCCCTGTCCCTATAAATACACGCCACACCATAGTCATTATCTCTTCTTCCACTCTCGCACGAACCCTAGCGCCACCGCTAGCCCTCGACGACACCGACGACGAAGCGCTTAGCTGCCGCAACCTCTCTGACGCCGTCTTCACGCCGACCACGGACATCGTCTTCTCCGCTGTCGCCGTAGGTGTCCTCCGTCGCCAAGTTAGGGCACGGACGATTGGACTGCTCGGCCTCCTCTTCCACTCCGTCCAGCAGTTCTATGTGTGTTAAATAAAACTTCCTTTTTACGGCCCCTTTGATCCTATAGATTCGTCACTTTCTAGCACAAGTGGTTTTTGTTCACACATGTTGGATCACTTCATACTGCATCTCATAATATGCCTAGTATATTCACTTATGCTTCACAAAGTAGTTAGATTCCTCACTTGTACTGATCCGTGGATTCGTACAAATCTGGAACCAACTCCTTATCTATGAGTGAATGTCTTTGCACGACGAGGTCAATGTCTTCTAAACTGATTTATCTTCAAAATCTTCTGAGAATGCATATGACCTCTTCCCCTTCCCTCGCACCTTAATGCTATCACAGGTACATGTCCATGGGAGAATCCCTTGGTTCTCATAGTCTGCATTCATTTGCAGAATTCTTACAGTATCACATAAATTCTCCCGAAGCCAGTTCCTGTTTGTCCAGCAAGCGAAAGCCTTTGAAGCCTTTGAACGTATTGAAGCCATTCAGTTTAAAGTTCATGGCTGCAGAGAAATTAGCAAGGAAGGGTGGCAGAAAGCGTCGAGGAGAAACATCAAGAGATCTGCCCGATGACCTCTCAGAGCTGTACAAGACAGATCCTGAAGAGGATTACAATTAGCGCAAGACACGAATCCAATGGATTCGACGATATTGGGCAGAACATTGGTTCAAGTACAGGTTTGTGACAAAGGAATATGCTAAGAAGAATGCCATCAAGCGACCATGGGGAGACATCCTCTACAAAAATCTTTAACCCAGGTCCAGAGATGAAGCCATTGAACAAGGCTTCTATCCCTGCATGGTCCGTGGACCACAGCCTACGGATGCTGACCCATCGTCACTGCTATGGTGTCGTGATGACAATCTGTTCAAGCGCAACTTCTAGTTTGCCCAGAATTCAGTGAAGCAGAACAAGAAGTCTTTGGGATTAGACTTCAACCCTGGTCCCTCTGCTCCCCGTGCCGATGGGACCCGCGAAGCTAAACCCAATCTTGTTGGGCCCTTCTACAACTTAGAAGGTCTCATCACTCATATCGTGGTTCAAGGGACAGCCGTGCATGAGCCTGCAGATGACGCTGAATCAGATGAAGCGCCTGCAGCGCCGAAGCCAAAGAAGCAGCCTAAAGCTTCAAAGCCTGCCTCTGCACCAAAAATCTCACGGGCGAAGCCACTGGCTACTGCACCTCCTGAAGACAGTGTGCAGTCCGAAGATTTGTCACGCATCTCCAAGCCCCAGAAAGTCAAGATGCCTCTGCCACACACCAGCCAAGAACTGACAACTGCTGCTATTCTACGCAACGATGCCATCGATCTGTCCAGTGATGAAGATCTTGCAGATGACGCTCTTGAGCAACTGATCAAGAGCAAGGAAGAAGCAGAAATCTTCAATGATCTGCCTCTCTTTGACGTGGCAATCATACACAACTTCATTGATGAGTGGTTTGACATGCCCAACCTCAGCTTCGAAGATCTGCAACTCCCAATTGGCCTCAGTGTCGCCTTCCATGGTGCCATTGCTTTAGAGCTAGCTCTAGCTCAGCGCATCGTCGAACTGAAGCAAAAGATTGACTTTGAGAAAGCTCAGTTCAAGAAGCATATGGCCAAGCTCAGCGTGCAAGAGGTGAAAAACTTCAAGATTATGCTGCACGAGCTCAAAGAAGCCTTTCTCAAGAAACATGCAGAAGCTCAAGGTTCTCGTGAGCGCATGAAGGTCCTGGCTGACAAGAGTGTGCAAGCCTACAATGAGGCTGAGAAGCGCAAGGCCCTTGGTCGTCCTGGCATCGACCCCAGGATGGCTGCAAAGCAGAAGAAGAAGCCCGCTATGGCCGAACCCGACGCACCAAGGCAGGAAGCAGATCCCATTGTCTTCCCAACTAGCATGACTGGCTCGAAGCCAAAAGCCAGGTCTACCGCTTCAGAACTGAAGAAGACAAGGACTGCTGAGGCTGAAGCCCGAAAGAGGAAACATTCTGAAGCCTCTGATGCTGCTCCCTCCAAGAATAAGAGGAAGACCAAGAAGGAACGGGCTGCTCCCACAGAGCCCTTAATTGTTGAACCCATCTCCATGGTTCGCCCTGCCGCTGAACACCAAGAGCGCCAGCTGACTGTCCATGAGCCTGCTTCCACAGAGGCTCATGAAGCTGAAGACTTTCCAGCAGCTGATCCCACCGCTGCTGAAGACATTGGTCACCATGACCATGTTGAAGATGATGCAGTTCTTCCTCAGATCGAGCACCAATAGGTATCATCGCCTATGCTTACGCACAGCGAACTCATCAGCATTGGTCGTCCTCTGACGCCAATTGCTCAGGATGCATCATGGGCTGATCACCCACAAGCACAAGAGGAAGATGAATTTGAGGCCCAGCCAACTCCAACTCCACAGGCGTCGCCAGCGTTACGCAGGCTTCGCAAAGGACCAAGGCCTACAGTCTCCGAGTCTGAAGCTAAATCTGCTGAAGACATTCCGGCTGCATTAGCCGATGAAGAAGAAACCCCAAGAGTTGCTACACCCCCGTCTCGCCAAGAAGTTGTTCTCGAGGAGAACGTGACTATGACTGACCCTCCAGCTCATCAAGTGGAGGTAGAAAATCTTGAGGCTGCCACCACCAACACCAATGAAGCCAGTGACACTGTCATGGCTGAAGCAAATGTGGAGCCTCCACCAACCCAAGAACCAGAAGTCAGTGAAGAAAATGATGCTACTGCTCCTGTTCCTGCGCCTGCTGCTGGTCCTTAGTTTGACTATCATGTTGAGCATAGGCCTCAGGTACAGAAGCCAATTCCAAGGTTGCCTAGGTTTCCAGGTCCTGCATCAGCACCTGGATCCTTCAATGTCAACGGCTTCAAAGCAGACAACACTTTCTTCAATAGCTCCAAGAACCCCTACTCAAGGGAAAGAATATCTTCTGATCGGTTCTGGAGCTATCCGCAGCGAAGCTATTACTCCTGCATTCTGTACAATCAAGGTCGCATCTTCCCACATAAGCGTCTTGACACAAAAGCCATAGCTGGTCTGCCCTGTCTGGAAGAAGCTCTGGATTGCTTCAAAGAGGTTGGATTGTTGCCGTTTGTCACCGACCAAGAGCACTGGAATGAAGAGTTGCTGCTCCAATTCTATGCCACACTTCACATCCGTGGGTACAACAGAGATCCGAAGACTTGGGTCCTGGAGTGGATGACAGGAAATGTTCATCACGAAGCCAAAGCCTTTGATATCATTGAGCTCACTGGTCTGCCCACTCCTGGTGATCTCTATGAACCTGGCTGTCAGCTTCACAACGAAGCTATGGAGAGCATCTTTCAGAAGCCTGAACCAAACATGAGCCAGATGCTCAGTATGATGAAGCCCTTGCCACAAGATGCTGCATACCCTAAGGAGTTCTTTGTTGAAGACCTTGAGTATCTGCCACGGACTATTTATCACATGATAAGGCGATCTCTCAGGTCTATCAAAGGGCATTCTCCCCATGCCAAGCTGGAAGGTGCAATGAAGACTTTGGTCTTCTATATTCTTCATGGCAAATGCTTCAATGCACAAGACTTCTTCATCCGCCAACTTGCTGCATCAGGCTCTGCTCTTTTTGGCTTGAAGTTCTATGCTCCATGGATAATGCTGCTGATTAAACTCCACTCCGCTATCTCATATCAGCCATCCGCTCGCAATCATCGGATCTTTCTGCCTGATGTGGATATGTCCGTTGAAGCTATTTATCCTGAGCCTACCAAGGAGCCTCTTAGTCTTCAGAATGCGGAGCATCAAAGTTTCTCTCAAAACATTGAAGGAGTTGAAGCAGTCAATCGTGTTTATCCTTTGGCTGGAACTACACGTGCACCACATCCTGCCCTTACTGAAGCCACCGAAAGCACAATTGCCCAACGATCCAAGAAGCGCACTCGTGTTCTCAATGACCGAGAGCTTCTGGTGGCTCTTCATCAGAAACAGGATAGGCATCATGACTGGCTGAAGCGCCAAATGCAAAGCCTCTTGGTGGATGTCAACTGCATTCGCAATCTTGCCACCAAGAATGCCTTTGTTGCACATGAAACCTCTCGACGCACATGGAAAGGGCTGATGCTTATGTGCTCTGAAGATGATCTTCAAGAGGATGGCTTCTCTGAACGCTTCAAGTTTGACTCCACACCTCCTCGAAGGGCAGTGCTGCCTCCTCGAAGGGCAGTGCTGCGACAAACTCCATCTCTTGAAGACTCTGAGTTCTCTTCCTCTGCGGCAACTGTGAATGCCAGAGTGATCAAGGACGAAGATGATGCTACTTCACCGCCCCCTCCTTCAGCATGCTTCGACACTGCTCCGAGTTCTTCTGCACCGCCGAACACCATCGACGACCCTGCTGCTTCACCTACTCTTCATGGGAACAAGTAGATGCTCTATGTCTTCAAACCTTTTTGGTCCTTACTGACAAAAGGGGGAGAAGCATATGAGTTTGATAGTCTTCAAGCGGGTCCCTATGGATGGTTGCTTTATATTTTGCCTAGTGTTTACAACTCTCGTTTTGATACGTTTGGTTCTTTGAGTCGTAACACTTAAACTCGATGGTCGTCTACTACTTATTTGCTACTTTGTGATGCGATGATAAATTCCGCATGTGCGACGATAAATTCCGCACTTAGATCATTTTGCAGACGTCCATTTTCCATTATGCATGTCATTATCCTCACATACCTTCACATGCATAATGAATTGTCATCATAAGTTGAAGAGGATCTCCACAAGTACAACCTGCCATGTGCATTTGCATTCCAAAAGCAAATTACTTATATGCACATCTTCAGGGGGAGCCCTTGCAGCTTATGAAGACAATTCCTTATCCTTTTACAATTTCACATATTATATTCCCCGTTGAAAACTTCAACTAGTTTGTCATCAATCACCAAAAAGGGGGAGATTGTAAGTGCATCTAGTGCCACCCCTAGTTGGTTTTGGAGTATTGACGACAAACCTAGTTGAGGGACTAATGGGTTTGTGAGAATTGCAGGATAACACAGGTAGAAGTCCCTCATTGATTCAGTTTTCCTACCAGAGATGACCCCTAAAAATGTATGAAGACATTGATGTCAAAGGTGGTATGTGAAGATATTCACATTGAAGACTATGACACGAGAAGACGTCGCATGAAGCATATGGAGCTCGAAGACTTAGATCTTTCGTAGTTCTTTTTCTTCTTTGTTGAGTCATAGGAACCACCGTACTGTTAAGTGGGGTCCAAGAGAACCAGTCAGAATGACTGAAGTGATGCTTAACCAAAACCTATGTCTTCGAGTGAAGACTATGAGAGCAAATCTTGTCCAAAGTCGGACAAGTCAGCTTTGCTTGTAGCCCAAGTAAAGTTGCCGTGTGTGTTTGAAATCTGACCGTTGGAACACGTGTCAGTTCCTTAGTGACCCAGGGTCATTTTGGACAAATAAGGTCGGTTTGCTTAGTGGCTATAAATAGCCCACCCCCTACAACCATAAACGGTTGGCTGCTTAGAGTTAGAGTACGGCTTTTGTCGTTTGAGAGCAACCCACCTCGAAGCCTTTGAGAGAGAATTCCTTGCGAGGATAAAGCCCTAACCACCCAGAGCCAAAGAGTGTTAGGCATCACTTAAGTCTTCCTATCTGTGTGATCTGAAGACTTATTACACTTGAGGACTGTGAATCCTCCAGCCGGTTAGGCGTCGCGTTTTGAGCATCCAAGAGTCATTGTGGATCGTCGGTGAACGAAGTCTGTGAAGGTTTGGGAGTCTACCTTGAAGACTTCCCAGAGTGATTGGGCGAGGTCTGTGTGACCTTAGCTTAAGGGGAATACGGTGAGGACTGGGTGTCCTGAGCTGCGTGTTCAGGACTGGGTGTCCGGGACTGTGTGTCCTCAGGTTTAAATACCTAGATGCCCTAACCAGACATACAGTTATCACAACAACTGGAACTGGTCCAACAAATCATTGTCTTCAACGAGTCATTGGTTTCATCCTCCCCTTCCCTTTACTTACTGTTGGTCCTTGTGAAGTCATTGTATGATTGCACTATCTCTTGTCTTCACTGAGTGACTGCTTGTTCTGATTGGCTTCATAATATCTTCCTACTTGATCCTTACTACCTAGCTGCTATTAGTCATTGTGCTTTCACTTCATCGAATACTTGACTATGGTTTGCCTAGTGTAGTCTACCTTCTGCTGCATGGTAATAGGTTTATTTATATTGTTCGTCTTCGAAACTTCCACGTGTTGAAGACTTTCATAAAAATCGCCTATTCACCCCCCTCTAGTCGATATAACGCACTTTCAACACCAGCTGCTTCAGAATGGATTATTGATAGTGTATGTACTAATCACATGACTGGCAATCGAAGTCTTCTCATGGACTCAACCTTATGTCCATCTGACAAGAGTCACATCACATTTGCTGATACTGGTAAAAGCAAGGTATTGGGTCTAGGTAGAGTTGCAATCTCAAGGGAGCAACACATGGATAAAGTGATGCTTGTTGAATCCCTTGGTTTCAACTTCTTGTCTGTCTCAATGCTTTGCGATTTAAACATGATTGTGATGTTTGGAAAATATCGTTGCCTTGTTCTAATGGAATCTGACAAGTCTCTAGTCTTTGAAGGGTATCGGAAAGATGATTTGTACATGGTAGATTTCTCAGCAGGACCACAACTTGCCGTATGTCTTCTTGCAAAAGCTTCAGAATGCTGGCTCTGGCATCGGAGGCTAGGGCATGCTGGCATGAGGAACTTGCACACTCTTGCAAAGAAGAAGCATATCATAGGCATCGAGGGCGTCAAGTTCAAGAAGGATCACTTATGCGGTGTCTGCGAAGCTGGAAAGATGACGAGGGCCAAGCATCCCTCAAAGACAATCATGACAATGACTCAACCCTTCGAACTGCTACACATGGACCTCTTCGGTCCCGCTCACTACTCAACTCTTACTACTACAGCTTGTCTCTATGGCTTCGTCATTGTTGATGATTATTCAAGATATACATGGGTGCATATAATCCTCTACAAGACTAAAGTGCAGGATGTCTTCAGACGCTTCGCCAATCGAGCCATGAACAACTATGGCGTCAAGATCAAGCACACCAGAAGTGACAATGGCACTGAATTCAAGAACACCAGCCTCGACACTTATCTTGATACTTTGGGCATCACTCATGAGTTCTCAACTCCGTACACGCCGTAGCAGAATGGCATTGTGGAACGCAAGAACAGAACACTCATTGAGATGGCCCGGACAATGCTCGATGAATACAAGACTCCAAGAAAGTTCTGGCCTGAAACCATTGATACTGCATGCCATATCATCAACCGTATTTATATTCACAAGCTTCTGAACAAAACATCCTATGAGCTTCTCACTGGTAAGAAGCCAAATGTCAGTTACTTTAGAGTATTTGGTGCCAGGTGCTGGATCAAGGATCCACATCACACTTCAAAATTTGCACCGAAAGCACATGAAGGTTTTATGCTTGGATACAGAAAGGATTCGCACTCCTATAGAGTCTTCAACCTCTTTCACTATAAAGTGGTTGAAACTGTGGATGTGCGGTTCGATGAGACTAATGGCTCGCAAAGAGAGCACCTGCCAAATGTGCTAGATGAAGTTCCATCCAGTGAATCCATCAAGCTTATGGGAACTGGAGAAATCATACCGTCTGAAGCACAGACCGAAGAGGACCTCATCATCTCTGCACCTGATCAACCTAAAGACAATGCTCAGCCTGAAGACAATCCCTCTAACGATGACAATGATCAGCAAGAGCAAAATCTTCGTCCTGTTCATCCTCGTGTTGCAAATGAAGTATAGATTGAGAAAATAATTGATAGCATCAATGCACCTGATCCACTCACTCGTTCAAGGGCAAGACAACTAGCAAATTTCTGTGGGCACTTTGCATTCGTCTCAATATCCGAACCCAAGAAAGTTGATGAAGCCTTCATGGAACCTGAATGGATTCAAGCTATGCAAGAAGAGCTTCAACAATTTGAGCTGAATAATGTATGGGAACTGGTCAAGCGTCCCGATCCTCGTAAGCACAATATCATAGGCACTAAATGGATATATCGCAACAAGCAAGATGAGCATGGTCAAGTTGTCATAAACAAAGCTCGTCTTGTTGCTCAAGGATACACTCAAGTTGAAGGATTTGACTTCGATGAAACATTTGCTCCTGTGGCTAGGCTTTAAGCTACACGCATACTGCTGGCCTATGCAAATCATCATAACATTCTTCTGTATCAAATGGATGTGAAGAGCTCTTTTCTCAATGGCAAGATTGAAGAAGAAGTGTATGTTGCACAACCGCCTGGCTTTGAAGATCAAAAACATCCTGACATGGTGTATAAGCTCAACAAGGCATGTATGGCCTCACACAGGCCCCTCGTGCTTGGTATGACACGCTCAAAGACTTCCTGAAGAGCAAAGGCTTCAAACCTGGTTCCTAGATCCCACACTCATCACGAGGACATATGATGGTGAACTGTTTGTGTGCCAAATATATGTGGATGACATTATCTTCGGCTGCACTAATCAGAAATACAGTGATGAGTTTGGATACATGATGCAAGAGCAATATCAGATGTCCATGATGGGAGAGTTGAAGTTCTTCCTTGGTCTTCAAATACGACAGCAACGCAACGACATCTTCATATCTCAAGAGAAATACCTCAAAGATTGCCTGAAGAAGTTCGGAATGCAAGACCGCAAAGGTTACACGACGCCAATGCCAGCTAAACACCATCTGGGTCCCGACGACAATGGTAAAGAGTTCGATCAAAATGTATACCGCTCCATGATTGGTTCTTTGCTTTATTTATGTGCATCTAGGCCAGATATCATGCTTAGTGTTTGCATGTGTGCCTGATTCCAAGCGGCACCAAAGGAATCGCATCACTTAGCTGTGAAGTGAATTCTTCGATATTTGGCTCACACCCCAACACTAGGATTATGGTATCCAAAGGGCTCAGAGTTTGATCTAGTTGTATTCTCAGATGCTGATTATGCTAGTGACAAGGTCGATCGCAAGTCTACATCAGGCACATGTCACTTTCTGGGACGCTCACTTGTATGTTGGTCTTCAAAGAAGCAGAACTGTGTATCTCTCTCCACTACTGAATCTGAATACATTGCTGCTGGATCTTGCTGCGCTCAACTTCTATGGATGAATCAAACACTCAAAGACTATGGCATTCATCTGAAGCAAGTGCCACTCTACTGCGACAACGAAAGCGCCATCAAGATTGCTAACAACCTAGTTCAACACTAGAAGACAAAGCACATTGAAATTCGTCATCACTTTCTCAGAGATCATGTCATGAAGGAAGATATTGATATCATACATGTCAACACTGAAGAGCAACTAGCAAATATCTTCACAAAGCCCTTGGATGAGAAAAGGTTTTGCAAGTTATGGTGTGAGCTAAATATCTTGGAATCCTCAAATGTCCTGTGATCAGGCACACATCCTAACACTTATGCATGTTGATGACTTAGATGTGCAACACACGAAGTAAAGTATATCTTCAAACAATGAAGACTTACATTCTGAGTGTGAATACATCAACGTGGAATTTGACTTCAGAGCGCCACGATAATTGTGCGCCGTGTCTGGGTCTAATAGTTCCTATACGGTGGGTAACACCACCACCAAATTCTTCCCTTAGAAGTGTTTTTCTCATGGTGTTACATTTGCAAAGTCTTCGCATTTTGTTTGTCTTCAATGTTAACATGGCCTCATGTTTATCTTCAATGTACTGATTTGGTTTCTGTCCTCTACAGCATTCACTTATAGCTATGTCTTCACGTTGAATTTTTTTTACTAAGTGAATGTGATCGGACCCTAACCTTTCTATGCTCCCGTCTCAAGTCTATCTATCCAAATCATATGACACAGAGACAAACATTAAATCCGTTTTAAATGCTCAATCCTTTTGCCTGAAACCCGAAGAAGCGGGAATGACCACCTGACAATCCAGGCATGCGTGGGAACATGGAACAACCTCCAATGTGTTGCATGATTGCCACGTGTCCTTCAGATGTGAACCGCCAGGGGCACCTGCGTAATAACACTATGCTGTCCCTGTCTCTATAAATACACGCCTCACCCCAGTCATTATCTCTTCTTCCACTCTCGCACAAACCCTAGCGCCACCACTAGCCCTCGACGACGCCGGTGATGAAGCACTTAGCTGCCGCGACCTCACCGACGCCGTCGTCACGCAGGCCGCGGGCATCGTCTTCTCCGCCGTCGCCGTAGGTGTCCTCCGTCGCCAAGTTAGGGCACGGAAGATCGAACTGCTCGGCCTCCTCTCCCGCTCCGTCTAGCAGTTCCTCGTGTGGTAAATAAAACCTCTTTTTACAGTCCTTTTGATCCGATAGATTCATCCTTTTCAACCACAAGTGGTTTCTGTTCCCACAAGTTGGATCTATCTCATTCTGCATCTCATAGCATGCCTAGTATGTTCACTTATGCTTCACAAAATAGTTAGATTCCTCACTTGTACTTATTCGTGGATTCGTACAAATCTGGAACCAACTCTCTACATATGAGTGAATGTCTTCGCACTATGAGGTCAATGTCTTCTAAACTGATTTATCTTCAAAATCTTTTGAGAATGCATATGACCTCTTCCCTTTCCCTCGCACCTTTAATGCTGTCACAGGTACATGTCCGTGGGAGAATCCCTTGGTTCTCATAGTCTGCATTCATTTGCAGAGTTCTTATAGCATCATATAAATTCTCCTGAAGCCAGTTCTTGTCTGACCAGTAGACGGAAGACTTTGACAGTGTTGAAGCCTTTCAGTCTAAACTTCATGGCAACAGAAAAATCAGTCAGGAAGGGCGGCAGACAGCACCGTGGAAACGCTGCTAAGGACCTGCCACCGGATCTCTATGAGCTATACAAGTCAAATCCAGAAGAGACCTATGGAGAACGCAAGAACCGAATCCAATGGATTCGAAGACATTGGGCAGAGGAATGGTTCAAGTACAGATTTGTCACCGACGAATATGCTGAGAAGAGTGCCATCAAGGGCCCTTGAGGAGATATAATATACAAAGGTCTTCAGCCCAAGTCGAAGTCCGAAGCTATTGCTCAGGGCTTCTACCCCTGCATGATTCGTGGACCTCAGCCTGCTAATGCCGACCCATCCTCTCTGTTATGGTGTCGTGAAGATAATCTCTTCAAGCGCAACTTTCAGTTTGCAAAGAACTCAGCCAAGGAAAACAAGAAGTCCTTGGGATTAGACTTCGACCCAGGCCCCTCTGCGCCACGTGCCGACGGCACACAAGAAGCTGAACCCAATCTTGTTGGGCCCTTCTACAACTTAGAAGGTCTCATCACTCACATAATGGTTCAAGGGGCAGACGTGGATCAACCTGCAGACGACGCTGATTCTGACGAAGCGCCTGCACCACCGAAGCCTGTGAAGCAAATGAAACCCAAGGCTTCAAAGCCCTCTTCAGTACCAAAGGCTTCAAAGCCCTCATCTGCACCAAAGGTCTCACGGGCGAAGCCTCTGGCCACTATGCCTCCTGAAGCCAGTGTGCAGTCTGAAGATCTCTCACGCATCTCCAAGTCTGCCAAGTTGAAAAAGCCCATGCAACCCACTGGTCAAGCACTGACCCCTGATGTTGTTTTGAGAAACGAGTATGACGCCATTGATCTGTCCAGCAACGACGATCTTGGTGATGACGCTCTTGAGCAGTTGATCAAGAGCAAGTAAGAGGCGGAAATCTTCAATGATCTTCCTCTCTTTGATGTGGAAATCTTAAACAAGTTTATTGATGAGTGGTTTGACAGCCCAGATGTCAGCTTTGATGATCTTCAGCTTCCCATTGGCCTCACCGTCGCCTTCCATGGAGCCATTGCTCCTGAGCTGGCTCTAGCTCAGAAAATTGTTGAGCTGAAGCATAAGATCGATTATGAAAAGGATCAGTTCAAGAAGCACATGGCCAAGCTCAATGTTGAAGACATTCAAAACTTCAAGGTCATGATGCATGAGCTCAAGGAGGCATTTCAAAAGAAATGGGAAGAAGCAAAAGGTTCTCGTGAGCGCATGAAGAATCTTGCTGCCAAATGTGTTCAAGGCTACAATGAAGCTGAAAAGCGCAAGGCCTTGGGGCGACCAGGCATCGACCCCAGAATGGCTGCCAAGAAGAAGAAGAAGCCAGCTGTGGCAGAACCAGAGGCATCAAGGCAGGAAGAACCTCGCATTGTCTTCCCAGCCAGTATGACAGGCTCGAAGCCTAAGGTCCCCACAGTGGCTTCAGAATTCAAGAAAATTAGAGCAGCTAAAGCCGAAGCCAGAAAGCGCAAGACCAAAGCCACCACTGATGATGCTCCCCCAACTAAGAAAAGGAAAACAAAGAAGAGAGACCGGGCTGCTCCCACAGAGCCCCTTTTCGTCGAGACAATTTCTGTTGCTCGTCCTGCGTCTGGACATCGAGAGAGCCAATTGATAGTGCATGAGCCTGCTTCCACAGAGGCTCCTGAAGCTGAAGACAATCCATCTGTTGACCCCACCGTAGCTGAAGACATTGGTCCTCACGACAATGTTGAAGATGATGAAGTCCTTCCTCAGATCGAGCACAATTTGGTATCATCGCCTGTGCTCACGCACAGCGAGCTCATCAGCATTGGTCGTCCTCTGATGCCAACTGCTCAGGATGCATCGTGGGCTGATCACCCACAACAACAAGACACCCCAAGTTCTCCCCAACCACAAGTCACCTCACCAGTGCAAGATGACAATGACTTTGAGGCCCAGCCAACTCCATCTCCACAGGCGTCGCCAGCGTTATGCAGGCTTCGCAAAGGACCAAGGCCCCAAGTCACTCTTCCGAGCGTTCCAGAAGGAGAAGTGCCCACCAATTTGTTGCACGTCAAGTGTTTCTAGAAGCCACTCCAACTGTGAACGCCTCTGAGTCTGAAGCCAAAACGGCTGAAGATATTCTGGCTGCATCAGCCGATGAAGAAGAAGCACCACGTGATGAAGAAATAGTTACTATGCCACTAACCATTCCTGAAGCTGTTCTCAAGGAGAACGTGTCCGACCCTCCAGCTCCTGAAGTGGAGGTTACCAATACTGAGGCGACCATCAACATCAACACTGAAGCCAATGACGTTGTCATGGTTGAAGCTAATGTGGCGCCTGAAGCTAACGTCACCACCACCAACAACACTGCTGACGACACTGATGTCGTCATGCCCGAAGCCAATAATGAAGCACCTGAAGCCAATGTGCCCCTGAAGCCAATGCTGCACCAAACATAATCATTCCTCCTGAAGCTATTGTGCCACTTGCAGCCCATGTCAACGACAATGCCAATGCTCCTGTACCCCCTCCAAGACCTCATACTGTTGAGCTGGCATTTGATCATGGTCAGCCTGTTATGGTCCGATGGCCCATTCTGGTTCCTCCACCTGCTGTGGGTCCACAATTTGACTATCATGTTGAGCATAGGCCTCAAGTCCAGAAGCCCAAGCCAAGACTTCCAAGATTCCCAGGCACTGCAACCTCACCTGGGGTCTTCAATGTGAATGGCTTCGTGGCACATAACACCTTCTTCAACAGCGCCAAGAACCCTTACTCCAAACCTCGCATTTCATCGAATCGGTTCTAGAGCTATCAGCAGCGTAGCTACTATTCATGTGTCTTATACAATCAAGGGCGCATATTTCCACATATGCGTCTCGACACTGAAGCTATAGCTGGCCTGCCCTGTCTAGAAGAAGCGTTGGATTGCTTCAGAGACGCTGGACTCCTGCAATTTGTCACAGGCAAGGAACACTGGAATGAAGAACTTCTATTACAGTTTTATGCAACTCTTCACATTCGAGGATACAACAGGGATCCAAAGACTTGGGTACTTGAGTGGATGACAGGCAATGTCCATCATGAAGCCAAAGCTCTTGATATCATTGAGCTCACAACCCTGCCCACTCCTGGTGAATACTATGAACCAGGTTGTCAACAACACCAGAATGCTTTGGAGAGCATCTTTCAGAAGCCAGAACCCAACATGAGCCAAATGTTGAGCATGATGAAGCCTTTGCCTCACGACGCTGACTACCCATCTGAATTCTTTGTTGAAGACCTAGAGTATCTGCCTCGCACCATTTACCATATCATCAGAAAAACTCTATGGCCTGTCAAAGGACATTCATCTGCAGCGAAGCTTGAAGGAGCAATGAAGACTTTGGTTTTCTATATCTTCAATGGCATCAGCTTCAATGCTCAAGACTTCTTCATCAGGCAGTTGGCTGCATCTGGCTCCGACATTTTTGGTTTGAAGTTCTATGCTCCATGGGTAATGCGTCTTATCAAGCTTCACTCTGCCTTCAACTATCAGCCGTCTGCGCGCAATCATCTTGTATTCTTGCCAGAGGTTGATCTGTCTGTTGAAGCTATTTACCCAGAGCCTACTAAGGATCCGATTTATCTTCACAATGCTGATCATCAAAGCTTCACCCATCCCATTGAAGGAATTCAGGCAGTCTCTCGTGTTTATCCCTTGGCTGGTAACACACATGCCCCTCGCGCTCAAACTGACGCCACTAGAAGCACCATTGCCCAAAGGCCTCAGAAGCGATCTCGTGTTCTCAATGACCGAGAGCTTCTCGTTGCACTACATCAGAAACAGGATAAGCATCATAACTAGCTTAAGCATCAGATGCAAAGCCTCTTGGTGGACGTCAATCGCATTCACAATCTTGCCACCAAGAATGCCTTTGTTACACATGAAACCTGTCGGAGGTCTTGGAAGAGTTTGACATTACTTAGTGCTGAAGCTGATCTGCAAGACGATGGCTTCACAGAAAGATTCAAGTTTGACTCAACTCCTCCAAGGAATGCTCACTTGCGTCAGACTCCCTCACTTGAAGACTCTGACTATTCGTCCTCAGCTGCGACGGTGAATGCCAGAGTCATCGATGACCAAGATGATGCCACTTCACCTCCTCCAACTTCAGTGCGTGTCGACACTGCACCGAGTTCTTCTACACCACCGAACCTTAACGATGACCCTGCTGCTTCGCCTGCACCTCATGGGAACGAGTAGGTGCTCTATGTCTTCAAACCTTTTTGGTCCTTACTAACAAAAGGGGGAGAAGCATATGAGTTGATAGTCTTCAAGCGGGTCCATATGAGTGGTTGCTTTACTTTTTGCTACTTTTGCCAAGTGCTTACAACTCTCATTTTTTGATACACTTGGTTCTTTGAGTTGTAACACTTAAACTCGATGGTCGCCTGCTACTTATTTGCTATTCTGTGATGCTATGATAACTTCCGCACTTAGGTAATTTTGTAGACATCCATTTTTCATTATGCATGTCATTATCTTCGTAATATCACATCATGCATGATGAATTGTCATCATAAGTTGAAGAGGATCTCCACAAGTACAGCCTGCCATGTGCATTTGCATTCCAAAAGCAAATTACTTATATGCACATCTTCAGGGGGAGCCTTTGCCACTTATGAAGACAATACCCTATCCTTTACAATTTCACATATTTTATTCCCAGTTGAAAACTTCAACCAGTTTGTCATCAATCACCAAAAAGGGGGAGATTGTAAGTTCATCTAGTGCCACCCCTAGTTGGTTTTGGAGTATTGACGACAAACCTGGTTGAGAGACTAATGTGTTTGTGAGAATTGCAGGATAACACAGGTAGAAGTCCCTCATTGATTCGGTTTTCCTACCAGAGATGACCCCTAAAAATGTATGAAGACATTGAAGTCAAAGGTGGTATGTGAAGACATTCACATTGAAGACTGTGACAAGAGAAGACATCGCGTGAAGACTATGGAGCGCGAAGACTTAGTTGTTTCGTCGTTCTTTTTCTTCTTTATCGAGTCATAGGAATCACCATACTGTTAAGTGGGGTCCAAGTGAACCAGTCAGAATGACTGAAGTGATGCTTAACCAAAATCCTATGTCTTCGAGCGAAGACAATGAGAGCAAATCTTATCCAGAGCTGGATAAGTCAGCTTTGCTTGTAGCTCAAGTAAAGTTGCCGTGTGTGTTTGAAATCTGATCGTTGGAACACGTGTCAGTTCCTTAGTGACCCAGGGTCATTTCGGACAAATCAGGTCAGGTTGCCTAGTGGCTATAAATAGCCCACCCCCTACACCATAAATTGGTTGGCTGCTCAGAGTTAGGATACGGTTTTTTTCGTTTGAGAGCAACCCACCTCGAAGCCTTTGAGAGGGAAATCCTTGCGAGGACAAAGCCCTAAACACCCATAGCCAAATAGTGTTAGGCATCACTTAAGTCTTCTTGTCTGTGTGATCTGAAGACTTACTACACTTGAGGACTGTGAATCCTCCAGCCGGTTAGGCGTCGCGTTCTGGGCATCCAAGAGTCATTGTGGATCGCCGGTGAACGAAGTCTGTGAAGGTTTGGAAGTCTACCTTGAAGACTTACTAGAGTAATTGGGCGAGGACTGGGTGTCCTTAGCTCAAGGGGAATAAGGTGAAGACGCGGTCTTCTGAGTTGAATCTCAGCCTCCCTAACCAGATGTACAGTTGTCACAGCAACTGGAACTGGTCCAACAAATCATTGTCTTCAAACGAGCCACTGGTTCTATCCTTCCCATCTCTTTATTTGTAGATTGGCCCTTGTGAAGTCATTGCCTGTTTGCATTATCTATTTGTCTTCACTGTGTGACTGCTTGTTCTGATTGGCTTCATACTATCTTCCATCTTGATCTATACTGCCTAGCTGCTATTAGTCTTTGTGCTTTCATTTCATTCAATACTTGACTATAGCTTGCTTAGTGTAGTCTACCTTCCGCTGCATGGTAGTAGGTTTATTTCTATCGTTTGTCTTCGAAACTTCCATGTTTTGAAGACTTCCATAAAAATCGCCTATTCACCCCCCTCTAGTCGATCACTAGCACTTTCAGTTAGTACCAAAAAATGATATAAAATGACTATAAAATGATCATAAAACATCCAAGAATGATAATATAACAACACAGAACAATCAAAAATTATAGATACGTTGCAGACGTATCAGCATCCCCAAGCTTAATTCCTGCTCGTCCTCGAGTAGGTAAGTGATAAAAACAGAATTTTTGATGTGGAATGCTGCCTAACTTGTCTTCAAATATTCTTTTCTTTGTAGCATGGACATTTGGACTTTTATATGATTCAAAGCAATAGGCTAGTTTTGACATGAGACTTAAATACTCAAGCATATCAACAAGCAACCATGTCTTTCAAAATATGAACGCTAAAATAAGTTATCCCTAGCCCATCATGCTCAATCATTGATCCATTCATGAAACACACTCGCATATTAACTACACCCAATGCTCAAGTACGGTCATAGTGCCCCCTAGTTGGTGCTTTATAAGAGAAGATGGAGACTCAAATTAAAAATAAAAATTGCATAAATAAAAGAAAGGCCCTTCACAGAGGGAAGTAGGGATTTGTAGAGGTGCCAGAGCTCAAAGCGAAAACTGAGAGATGAAAACATTTTGAGAGGCATACTTTACCCACCAACGAAAATGACTTAGAGTTCCCAACACTTTCCATGCTAGATATATCATAGGTGGTTCCCAAACAGAAAATAAACTTTATTCCTTTTTCCACCATACTTTCACTTTCCATGGCTAACCGTATCCGCGGGTGCCTTCCATACCAACACTTTCCAAGGAATTTATTATTTGACAACAGAAAGTAAATTCATTTTTCATTTCGGGACTGGGCATCCCTAATACCTTTGCCTTACTCTTGTGCAATGGCAAGTGAATGAACACTCATCGTGAGAATAACACATCTAGCATGGAAAATATTAGCCACCCCTCACCGCCTCGCGAGCGGTATGAGCACACAAAAGAGAAATTTATTTTGAAAATTAGAGATGGCACATACAAATTTGCTTAGAACGGAAAAAGAATACCGCATATAGGTAGGCATAGTGGACTTAATGGCAAAACTGGTTTAAAGGATTTTGGATGCACAAGTAGTGATCATACTTAGTGCAAAATGAAGGCTAGCAAAATATTGAGAAGCGACCAACCAAGAAACGAATAATCTCATAAGCGAGCATTAAGCATAATTAACATCGAATAATGCAACACAAGTAGGATGTAATTGCATTGCATGACTATTGACTTTCGTGCTTGCATAGGGAATCACAAACCTTAACACCAATATTCTTACAAGAGCATAATTACTCATCAACATGACTCACATATCACATCATTATATCTCAAAACTATTACAAGGAATCAAGTTTATTTTGTCCAATGACCTTCATGAAAGTTTTTATTATATCCTTCTTGGATATCTATCACTTTGGGACTAATTTTCATGTGTTGCTTTTGAGAAGCTCAAACAAATATAAGTGAAGATTGTGAGCATAATATTTCTTTCTCTCAAATTATTTTAAGTGAAGCAAGAGAGAATTTCTTGAAAATTTTACTAACTCTCAAATAAATCTAAGTGAAGCAAGAGATCATTTCTTCAAAAATACTAAAGCACACCATGATCAAAAAGATATAAGTGAAGCACTAGAGCAATTCCATAGCTCATAAAGATTTAAGTGAAGCATAGAGAGCAATTCTAACAAGTCATGGAATAATTTTAGCTCTCTCAAATAGGTGTGTCCAACAAGGATTCATGACTTAAAACACAAATCAAAACAAGTAAAGACTCATATCATACAAGACGATCCAAGCAAAACTCATAGTATGTGACGAATAAAAATATAGCTTCGAGTAAAATACCGACGGTCGTTAGAAGAAAGAGGGGATGCCACTCGGGGCATCCCCGAGATTAGTTGCTTGCTTTTGTTTGGATATTATCTTGGGATGCCATGTGCATCCCCAAGCTTAGGCTCTTCTTACTTCTTATTCCTTCATCCATCATAAGGTAACCCAAAACTTGAAAACTTCAATCACAGAAAACTCAATAAAACCTTAGTGAGATCCGTTAGTATAAGAAAACAAATCACTAAAATAAGTGTTGTTGCAAACCAATTCATATTTTATTCTTGCATTATATCTACTGTATTCCAACTTTTCTATGGCAAAAACTCTTCAAAGAAAACCATAGAATCATCAAAACAAGCACACAACGCAAAGAAATCAAAATCTGTCAAAAACAGAATAGCCTGTAGCAATCTGTGTATTTAGAATACTTATGTAACTCCAAAAACTCTGAAAAATTAGGACAACCTGAGCAATTTGTATATTAATCTTCTTCATAAAGAATTGGTATTTTATCATGCACTGGTTAAAAATGAAAATTATTTTTGTGAGCGCTAAAGTTTCTGTTTTTCAGCAAGATCAAACAACTATCACCCAAGAAGATCCTAAAGGCTTTACTTGGCACAAACACTAATTAAAACACAAAAAACACAATCATAATAGTAGCATAATTGTGCTAACACTCAAGAACAGGAAGCAAAAAAGTAAAAACAAATTTTATTAGTTGGGTTGCCTCCCAACAAGCGCTATTGTTTCACGCCCCTAGCTAGGCATAATTCAAAGATCTAAGTTTTGTCATCCTTCTCCAACTCTTCAATCAGACACTTATAATTCTTCAAAGATTTAGCATAAATATTTTCAATGACAATACTCCTAGGAACAAATTTAAAGAATTCATTTTTGCCCAAGGGATCTCTTATAAATTCAACAAAATCCGGGTGAATACTAATCATTTAAGATCCTCCTTACTACTATTACTAGAAGTTGCACCCTTGTTCTTAGTAACTTGAGTAGTCTTGCCAATCTTTACGGGATTTTTTTCAATAGTTTTAGTGGAAGCGAAAGCCGTACTCAAATTACTAAAGATTTCTTCCAGTTTATCAATCCGAGATGGGCTTTCTTCAATTCTTTCATGAATTATGGTCCCTTTTTCTTTTAACAAATTAAAAAGTTCTCCCGCTTTTGACACAAATTTAGTAGCAAAATTATGCATCTTTTTATCCATGTTTTCAATATGCTCTTTAGTAAGCGTTTTTTTCAATAGCATCTAATCTTTCCATAACATGCTCAAGAGTCAAGGTTGTTTCATTAATCATAAGAGGTGGTGAGCCTACTAAATTTCCCATAGCATTAAAAGCATCAAGAGAAGGACACATCAAGAAATTTCCACTGGTAATCGTATCAAGGATGAATCTATACCAGGTGGTGATGCCCACATAAAAACAGCAAAGAAGAACAATAATAGATTGCTTATGGATAGATCTATTATGAGCATTACAAATCCTATACCAAGCATCTTTTAAGTTTTCTCCTCCCCTTTGTTTAAAGTTGAGAACCTCATTCTCAGGAGTGCATGCAATAGAGGAAGAACTATCCATAAATACAAAAGTAGCAAACAAGATTGCACACAAAAAATAGACCCGACAAGAAAATGACGAACAAAAAGAGGGCGAATAAAACGACAATTTTTTGTGAATTGGGGGAGAGGAAAATGAGAGGCAAATGGCAAATAATGTAAATTGCGAGGAGATGAGATTTATGAATAGGAACCTGGTAGATGTTGATGATGCGAGGCAATGGCGCCAGAAATTCCTTTTGATGTCTGCTAGAACTACGTCGGTATTTCCCCAAAGAGGAAGGGATGATGCATCACAGCAACCGTAGGTATTTCCCTCGGTGATGAGACCAAGGTTATCAAACCAGTAGGAGAACCAAGCAACACTACGTAAATAGCACCTACACACAAATAACAAATACTCACAACCCGACGTGTAAAAGGGGTTGTCAATCCCTTTCGGGTAACCGCGCCATAAATTGGCAAATAGATGTGATAAAAATATGATATATATAGGATAAATAGATCTCAGATAAAATAAATTGCAGCAAGGTATTTTTGTAGTTTTGGATTAATAGATCTGAAAATAAAAGGCAAATAAAATAGATCACAAAGGCAAATATATTAAAGAAGAGACCCGGGGGCCGTAGGTTTCACTAGTGGCTTCTCTCGAGAAAAATAGCAAACGGTGGGTAAACGAATTACTGTTGGGCAATTGATAGAACTTCAAATACTCATGACGATATCTAGGCAACGATCATTATATAGGCATCACGTCCAAGATTAGTAGTCCGACTCCTGCCTGGATCTACTACTATTACTCCACACATCGACCGCTATCCAGCATGCATCTAGTGTATTAAGTTCACGGAGAAATGGAGTAATGCAATAAGAATGATGGCATGATGTCGACAAGATCTATTTATGTAGAAATAGACCCCATCTTGTTATCCTTAATGGCAACGATAAATACGTGTCGGTTCCCCTTCTGTCACTGGGATCAAGCACCGTAAGATCGAACCCATCACAAAGCGCCTCTTCCCATTGCAAGATAAATAGATCAAGTTGGACAAACAAAACCCAAATATCGGAGAAGAAATACGAGGCTATGAGCAATCATGCATATAAGAGATCAAAGAAGACTCAAATAACTTTCATGGATAAAAAGAGATAGATCTGATCATAAACTCAAAGTTCATCGGATCCCAACAAACACATCGCAAAAGAATTACATCATATGGATCTCTAAGAGACCATTGTATTGAGAATCAAATGAGAGAGAGGAAGCCATCTAGCTACTAACTACGGACCCGAAGGTCTACAAAATAACTACTCACGCATCATCGGAGAGGCACCAATGGACATGATGAACCCCTCCGTGATGGTGTCTAGATTGGATCTGGTGGTTCTAGACTCTGCGGCAGCTGGAATTGATTTTCGTCGACTCCCCTGGGGGTTATGGAATATTGGGGTATTTATAGAGCAAAGAGGCAGTTCAGGGGGCACCTAAGGCGGACACAACCCACCAGGATGCGCCCGAGCCTCCAGGCCTGCCCTGGTGGGTTGTGCTCCCCTCGAAGCACCCCAGGCGCTTCTCTGGCCCATTGGATGTCTTCTAGTCCAAAAAAATCCACAAAACTTTCGCTGCATTTGGACTCCGTTTGATATTGATTATCTACAATGTAAAAAACATGCAAAAATAGTAACCGACACTTGGCACTATGTCAATAGGTTAGTACCAAAAAATGCTATAAATGACTATAAAATGATTATAAAACATCCAAGAATGATAATATATCAGCATGGAACAATCAAAAATTATAGATACGTTGGAGACATATCATCCACCATGCTTGCTAATTACACATTTAAAGGTAGAATACCAAAGAAACTAGGAGATCTAGGAATACCAACTATACCATGCTCCATTAAAAGAAACTATGTTTAAACTGCTTTATGTGTTTTGGGAGCCGGTGTTAGTGTTATGCCTTTCTCTTTATATCGTAGACTTGTTTTGAGTAAGTTGAAACCAACTGAAATATCTTTGCAAATGGCTGATAAATCAACTGCTATACCCATCGATATTTGTGAGGATGTGCCTGTCATAGTTGCAAATGTTACTATTTTAACAGACTTTGTTATTCTTGATATACCTGAGGACGACAGTATGTCGATCATCCTTGGTAGACCCTTATTGAATACTGTAGGGGTTGTTATTGATTGCAACAAGGGCAATGCCACTTTTCATGTTAATGGTAATGATCATATGGTACACTTTCCGAAGAAACAACATCAAGTGAATAGTATCAACTCTATCGGGAAAAAATTCAACAATTACTATTGGAGGTTTTGAGTTCCCTCTCCCTACTGTCAAAAAGAAATATGATATTCTTATTGTTGGGGACATGTCATATCCCGTTGAGGTAGCCTAGTGTTATACGAAGATTCTCCGGTTTCATGTCATTCAGAAGAAGTTTGTTAACGAGACTTGATCAACCTTGTTAATGGATTCCTTTTGATGGGCATGAGATGGATGAATTTAGTAAACACAACTCTCTGTACCCACTTTTTACTTTCTATTTTTTATAATAAATAAAGCAAAAATACTTTTATTTCTCGGTTTTTTGAATTATCCATGCAACAAAAAAATGACCAGGGAATAAAAGTTCTCCAAATGCCCTAAAAATTTAGTATGATTTTTTATAGAATATTTAAGAATTTTTGGCACTGAAAACACCTCAGGGGGGTGCACCAGTGGGCCACAAGCCCATAGGGCGCGCCCACCCCCTGGGCGCGCCTACAGGGCTTGTGGGTCCCACATGCCCCCCCCCTCACTTATGCCAGCACCCATCCACTTCGTCTTCCTCCAAAAAAATCCCACCATTGCTCAAACCCGTGTTCTTGCTCATTTTTCTGCCATTTTCGATCTCCTTGCTTAGAACTCCATTTTCGAAACTATTTTGGGGGATTGTTCTTTGATATGTGACTCCTCCAATGGTCCAATTAGTTTTTGTTCTAGTGCTTTATATGTTGCAAATTTTTGCTGCTGTGGTGACCTTGTTCTTGAGCTTGCATGTCAAATTTATATGGTCCAAAGTAGTTTTGTTGCATGATATAGCCTCTAGGCACTTGAGGGAGTAGTTGCTATCAATCTTGTTGAGTTTGGTTCACTTTTATTTTGAGTCACTAAAAATTTCAGAAAATTTCAGAGGAACGAAAACCCATGAAAAGATGGTTAAGGGGCCCTTTGAGCCGCAACTCCGAGGGAAAAGAGAATGAGGAGAAGAAGAAGCCCAAGTACAAGCTTCCGCGTGCGGCGGAGGTTCGACCATGTGAATGGCCAAGTGATGCATTCTTGAGGGAGGCAGACATTTACAATGATTTCTATTGTTTGGCGGAGAATGCCGACATCACCGCCTTCCTCCAAGATAAGTTCAATCAATACCTCCTACTCACTAATACCTTCGTGCAAAATTTTCACTTTCATTCTAGGAAGGACCCTCCCATGGTAGAATTTCACTTGAATGATGTGCCCAAGCGAATCACACTTTATGATTTTTGCGATGTTTGCAAAAACCTTATGAGGGAAGCATCAGTGAGCCACGTCATATGGATGTGGAGGATTTCATTGATGAAATTACTCTGGGGGAAGAGAGAGGGGTGTCAGAAGCGAGAGTGGCTAGCTGACATTTTCCTGTTTTACGTTGTTATTCATTATTTGCCGGGAGATGTTTAATTGGTCGTGGGAGAGTGGAGGCCTCAGTGCCCCTGACCTTGCCATTTTGTGCCATGCTTTATATTTAGATAGAACTTTTAGTTTGGGCGCTATTATTGCTCGACGGTTGAACACGAACCGCTCGAAGGGTGCTATTTTTGGAGGTGTCTATGCCTCCCGCCTTGCTAGACATTTTGAGATACCCATGAGGAGGAGGAGATGTTGTTACCCACTAAATATTTGAACTATGATAGTATGGTAGCACATGATTTTATTAAGAAGGATGATGACAAGAGGATCCTCTGCAACCTAGTATTTAGTTAGGGTACTTGTGCGATTATTACCTTGCCTGCTTCTTCTTTGTTCGATATTCATTCAGGAAGGTACACTATTATGCCCAAGGACATCTACATATTTTGGGGTCTTTCACAACCCCCAGCACCTGAGCCAGCACCAGTTCTTGATCCATATCAGGAGCCAGTTTATCAGTGGGAGCCACAGGAGCTCGCCAACCAGTGGAACCCCCAGGACCCTCCGGAGTATCGAGGATAGGATTATTAATTTCGAGCCATGGCCCTAGACCAACTTAGGCCAAAATCCTAAGCCTGGGAAGTACGTATTTCTCACCGACATTACATTCATGTTCACACACTCATTTTAGTTGTCGGTGTTCATACTTTTTCATTGTACTATCCATGTTAGTTTATTTTTCTTACTTTCTTCTTGTGTGTTTGAAAAACTTTGAGAAAATCCAAAAAATTAGTTCTTGCTTCTTTTTAGTTTTTCTTTCTAGTTCACTTAGTAGTAGTATTAAAAGAAAACCCAAAAAGATTTCTCGTTCTTATCTTGCTTGTTGGGAGCTTTCCCATGTAAATAGTTTTTCTCGTTTTCATTTTACTGTCTTCAGAAAAAACTCCAAAAATATTTCAGTGTGTTTCTTTGAAATTATTTTCCTTTTCCTTGGGTCATAAGGAGAAGACCACGATGAAAATGTTGAGTGGCTCACATATGCATTATTGTTGATCTAACAAAGAGCCCATATTACCATGTCTTCTCCTTTGAATAAATGTTTGCAGATCCCAGCTTAGTCCAATGCACGTGCACTCTTATTATTACTCACACCGTTCGGTCGTGCAAGTGAAAGGCAATAATGATGATATATGATGAAATGATTGAGATGAAGAAAATCTGGTATGTACTCGACCTATTTTGTTTTTGTAAATATGATTAGCTCATCGTTCTTGATTCAGCCCATTATGAATGAAACATGTTTGCAATGACAATTAGAGATTATAGTTACTCATGCCATGCTTAATTATCTAGGAGTGGATAATGGTTGTCTTGTGTGCCAACATGCAAATTAAAACGGTTATGATGTGGTATGATAGGATGGTATCCTCCTTTGAATGATTTAAGTGGCTTGACTTTGCACATGCTCAGGCACGAAGTTGAATCAAAAACAACATAGGGTCCACGACATTCATGTTCATGGTGATTTATATCCTACTCATACTTGAACTCAATATTGATTAATCTCAATGCATGTTTATGACCGTTGTCGCTCTCTAGTTGGTCGCTCATCAGTCTTTTGCTAGCCTTCACTTGTACTAAGTGGGAATACTGCTTGTGCATCCACTTCCTTAAACCCAAAGTTGTTCCATATGAGTCCACCATACCTACCTATATGAGGTATTTACCTGCCGTTCCAAGTAAATTTGCATGTGCCAAACTCTGAACCTTCAAATAATAATCTGTTTTGTATGCCCAAACTGCTCATGTAGTGACTGGGGGCTATCAGTATCTTCCATGCTAGGTGGGTTATTCTCTCGATGAGTGTTTATTCACTTGTCATTCATGAGAAAGTGGCTGGTAATTGGGATGCCTAGTTCCATGCTCGAAATCAAATCAAAATATAATCATAAAACAGAACTCCCCCAGGACTGTTGTTGGTACAGACAGTACCCATGGATTCAGCTAGTCGTGGAGTGTGATTGTTCGTGGAGGGGGAGTAAAAACTTTACCATTCTGTTTGGGAACCACCTATAATGTATCTAGCATGGAAGATAGTGAGATCTCTTGGTTGTTATGTTGACAATGAAAGCATACCGCTCAAAATTATATTTATCTCTATTCTAAAAGCACTGAGCTCTGGCACCTCTGCAAATCCCTGCTTCCATCTACGAAGGGCCTATCTATTTACTTTTATTGCCGAGTCATCATCCTCTTATAAAAAGCACCAGCTGGAGAGCACCACTGTCATTTGTATGCTTGTTATTAATTGATATTGAGTATGAGTGTGACTGGATCTCTTTTTCCATGAAGTATAATGTCTAGTCAGTTCTTGATCTTTTGCATTTATGTTTTGCGGTCTCAGAAAGGGCTAGCGAGATACCATTTTTCCATATTGTGTCATGATTGTTTTGAAAAAAGTGTTGTCATCGGAGATCTATTATTATTGCTCGTTAGTTGATTGTGCCATTGATATGAGTAAATATTAGACCTAAATGTTACTGTGAACATAGTTAGTTCATAATCTTGGCTGAAAACCTGAACATTAGTTAGACATATTTGCAACAAGATCAAACAGAGTTTGTAAAAGTTTTTCTTTGTCACTTTCAGTTTGGCAACTGAATTGCTTGAGGGCAAGTAATGGGTTGAGCTTGGGGGAGTTGATACGTCTCCATCGTATCTACTTTTCCAAACTCTTTTGCCTTTGTTTTGGACTCTAATTTGCATGATTTGAATGGAACTAACCCGCACTGACATTGTTTTCAGCAGAATTGTCATGGTGTTGTTTTTTCGTAGAAATCAAAGTTCTCGGATTGACCTGAAAATTTACGGAGAATTTTTGTGGGATATAAAAAATATTGGCGCAAGAAGTTACCAGAGGGGGTCCACCCAAAGGCCACAAGCCTAGGGGCACACCCCCTAGGGCGCGCCTAGAGGGCTTGTGGCCCCCCTGGACCTCCTCCGACCTCAACTCCAACTCTATATAACTCTACTCGGGGAGAAAAAATCACAGAGAAGGATTCATTGCGTTTCACGATATGGAGTCGCCGCCACCTCCTGTTCTTCCTCGGGAGGGCAGATCTGGAGTCTATTTTGGGCTCCGGAGAGAGGGATCCGCCGCCATCATCATCACCAACCTTCCTCCATCACCAATTTCATGATGCTCACCGCCGTGCATGAGTAATTCCATCGTAGGCTTGCTGGACGGTGATGGGTTGGATGAGATTTATCATGTAATCGAGTTAGTCTTGTTAGGGTTTGATCCCTAGTATCCACTATGTTCTGAGATTGATGTTGATATGACTTTGCTATGCTTAATGCTTGTCATTAGGGACCGCGTTCCATGATTTCAGATCTGAACCTGTTATGTTTTCATGAATATATGTGTGTTCTTGATCCTATCTTGCAAGTTGTAGACACCTATTACGAGTTACGATCCGCATACCCCAAGGTGACAATAATTGGGATTCTTTTCGGTGATTACCGTAGTTTGAGGACTTCATGTATTCACTAAATGCTAATGCTTTGGTTCGGTTCTCTATTAAAAGGAGGCCTTAATATCCCTTAGTTTCCATTAGGACCCCGTTGCCACGGGAGGGTAGGACAAAAGATGTCATGCAAGTTCTTTTCCATAAGTATGTATGACTATATATGGAATACATGCCTACATTATATTGATGAATTGGAGCTAGTTCTGTGTCACCCTAGGTTATAATTGCTACACCATGAATATCATTTGACACGATTATCATTGCCGATCCATTGCCCACGAGCTTTTCACATATTGATCTTTGCTAAGTTACTTTCGTTGCTACTGTTATTACAATCAGTACAAAACTGCTAGCGTTATTTTTGTCACTGTTACCTTTACTTCCATACTACTTTGCTACTAAATACTTTGTTGCAGATATTAAGTATTTCAGGTGTGCTTGAATTGACAACTCAACTGCTAATACTCGTGAATATTCTTTGGCTCCCCTCGTGTCGAATCAATAAATTTGGGTTGAATACTCTACCCTCGAAAACTGTTGCGATCCCCTATACTTGTGGGTTATCAATAATATATAGGTGGAAAATGTTTTCTAGGATGTTAAATTATATATAAAATGGTATGGAAGTATTTAGAACATTCATATATTTAATTTAATATCAACGGTCCTAAAAAGGCCAGGAGGCGGAAGGCAACTCATGTCAAAAAGGCCCAAGTAGGAAAGTGCATCCTTCCCTAAGGAGGGAAGGAGGCCAAAATGGGAGAGGGAGAGGAGTCAGACTCCTCCTCCGTAGGCCGGCGCACCAAGGTTTTTTTTCCTCCTTGGTGGTAGCCCCCCTCTCCCCTCTATCATATATATACATGAGGATTTGTGCTCTTTGGATATACAAGTTTTGGAGCCTCCTATAATTCTTCTAGTTCTAGTTTTAGTTGGTCATAGTTGACTAATTAGAGCTAGGCTAATCATCTTGTCCTCATAATTAGAAGTCCTGTGTGATTCTAATCTCCCTCTAATTCTCCAGCGACGATTAGCACTGGATGACAAAGCGCAACCGGATCTTGAAGGTTGCACGCTTGCAACCGAGTAGAGATGTCATACTTTCGGCCTTTGGTCCAAGGGACTGTCATGGGCGGTTTGCACGATCGTTCATCGACAGTTCGAGGGACTTCGTGTACGATCTACACTGACACATTCTTCTTCCGTTGCAACTCGGTGACGGTAACGATCGTGATCCCATCCCGTTATGCATCTTCATATTGATCTTGGGTGTGCGTAGGCGCAATTTTTTTGTTTTCTACTATGTTTCCCTAGGAGAGGGGGAGGAGTCAGACTTCTCCTCCCTAGGCCGGCACACCAAGGGGGCTCTTTCCCCTTGGTGGCAGCCCTCCCTCTCACCTCTATCCTATATATACATGAGGATTTGTGCTCTTTGGATATATACAAGTTCTGGAACCTCCTCTAGTTCTTATGGTTGGTCCTAGTTGACTAATTAGAGATAGACTAATCATCTTGTCCTCATAATTAGAAGCCTTGTGTGGTTGTAATCTGATTCCTCTGATTCTCCGGCGACAATTAACTCTGGGCGGCAAAGCGATGTCGGATCGTGAAGTCTGCACGCTTGCAACCAAGTAGAGAGTGAAAGTGCGTTATATCGACTAGAGGGGGGTGAATAGGCGATTTTTATGAAAGTCTTCAAAACATGGGAGTTATGAAGACAACCGATATAAATAAACCTAATACCCTGCAGCGGAAGGTAGACTACACTAGGCAAGTCATAGTCAAGTATTCAATATAGTGAAAGCACAGTGACTAATAGCACCAATGTAGTAAGGATCAGGTAGGAAGATATTGTGAAGCCAGACAGAACATGCAGTCACTCAGTGAAGACAAAAGATAGTGCAAACATACAATGACTTCACAAGGAGTAACAATAAGTAAAGGGAAGGGAAGATGAAACCAGTGACACGCTGAAGACAATGATTTGTTGGACCAGTTCCAGTTGCTGTGACAACTGTACGTCTGGTTGGGGCGGCTAGGTATTTAAACCTTAGGACACACAGTCTCGGACACCCAGTCCTAAACACGCAGCTCAGGACACCCAGTCCTCACCATATTCCCCTTGAGCTAAGGTCACACAGACCTCGCCCAATCACTCTGGTAAGTCTTCAAGGTAGACTCCCAAACCATCACAGACTTCGTTCACCAGCAATCCACAATGTCTCTTGGATGCTCAGAACGCGACGCCTAACCGGCTGGAGGATGCACAGTCCTCAAGTGTAATAAGTCTTCAGATCACACAGACAAGAAGACTTAAGTGATGCCTAATTCTCTTTGTCTCTGGGTGGTTAGGGCTTTATCCTCGCAAGGAATTCTCTCTCAAAGGCTTCGAGGTGGGTTGCTCTCAAACGACAAAAGTCGTACTCTCAATCTGAGCAGCCAACCGTTTATGGTTGTAGGGGGTGGGCTATTTATAGCCACTTGGCAACCCGACCTGATTTGTCCGAAATGACCCTGGGTCACTAAGGAACTAACACGTGTTCCAACAGTCAGATTTCAAACTCACACGGCAACTTTACTTGGGCTGCAAGCAAAGCTGACTTGTCCGACTCTGGACAAGATTCGCTCTCATAGTCTTCACTTGAAGACATAGGTTTTTGGTTAGGCATCACTTCAGTCATTCTGACTGGTTCTCTTGGACCCCACTTAACAGTACGGTGGTTCCTATGACTCAACACAAAAGAAAAAGAACTACGAAAGATCTAAGTCTTCGAGCTCCATAGGCTTCATGTGGTGTCTTCTCTTGTCATAGTCTTCAATGTGAATATCTTCATATACCACCTTTGACTTCAATGTCTTCATACATTTTTAGGGGTCATCTCTGGTAGGAAAACCGAATCAATGAGGGACTTCTACCTGTGTTATCCTGCAATTCTCACAAACACATTAGTCCCTCAACTAGGTTTGTCGTCAATACTCCAAAACCAACTAGGGGTGGCACTAGATGCACTTACAATCTCCCCCTTTTTGGTGATTGATGACAAACTAGTTGAAGTTTTCAACGGGGAATATAATCTGTGAAATTGTAAAGGATAAGGAATTGTCTTCATAAGTTGCAAGGGCTCCCGCTGAAGATGTGCATATCTGTAATTTGCTTTTGGAATGCAAATGCACATGGCAGGATGTACTTATGGAGATCCACTTCAACTTATGATGACAATCCACTATGCATGTGAAAGTATATGAAGATAATGACATGCATAATGGAAAATGGACGTCTACAGAATGATCTAAGTGCGGAATTTATTGTCGCACATGCGGAATTTATCATCGCAAAACAAAGTGGCAGATAAGTAGCAGACGACCATCGAGTTTAAGTGTTACAACTCAAAGAACCAAATGTAGCAAAACGAACTTAAAGAACCAAATGTAGCAAAACAAGAGTTGTAAGCACAAAGCAAAATATAAAGCACCCGCCCATATGGACCCGCTTGAAGACTATCAACCTCATATGCTTCTCCCCCTTTTGTCAGTAAGGACCAAAAAGGTTTGAAGACATAGAGAATCTACTCGTTCCCATGCGGAGTAGGTGAAGTAGCAGGGTCGTTGGTGGTGTTTGGCGGTGCTGAAGAGCTTGGAGCAGAGTTGAAGCGTGCTGAAGGAGGTGGCGGTGAAGTTGCATCGTCTTCATCCTCGATAACTCTCGCAGTCACTATTGCAGCAGAGGAAGAGAACTCAGAGTCTTCAAGGGATGGAGTTCCTAGTAGCACAGCCCTTCGAGGAGGTGTGGAGTCAAACTTGAATCGCTCAGTGAAGCCATCTGCTTGAAGATCATCTTCAGAACACATCATCGTTAGCCCTTTCCACGTGCGGCGACAGGTTTCATGGGCAACGAAAGCATTCTTGGTGGCAAGATTGCGAATGCGATTAACATCCACCAAGAGGCTTTTCATCTGACGCTTCAGCCAGTCATGATGCCTATCCTGTTTCTGATGAAGAGCCACAAGAAGCTCTCGGTCGTTGAGAACACGAGTGCGCTTCTTGGGTCGTGGAGCAGTTGTACTATCAGTGGCTTCAGTGGAAGCAGGGTGTGGTGCACGTGTAGTTCCAGCCAAAGGATACACCCGAGTGACTGCTTCAACTCCTTCAATGTTCTGAGAAAAACTCTGATGCTCTGCATTTTGAAGACTTAGAGGTTTCTTGGCAGGCTCAGGATAGATGGCTTCAATAGAGATATCCACATCAGGCAAAAAAATCCGATGATTGCGAGCAGATGGATGATATGAGATATCAGAGTGCAGTTTGATTAGCCGCATTACCCATGGGGCGTAGAACTTCAATCTAAATAGATCAGAGCCTGATGCAGCAAGTTGGCGAATGAAGAAGTCCTGTGCATTGAAGCATTTTCCATGAAGAATATAGAAGACCAAAGTCTTCATTGCACCCTCAAGCTTGGCATTTGGAGAGTGCCCTTTGATGGGCCAGAGAGTTCACCTGATGATGTGATAGATGGTTCTTGGCAGATACTCAAGGTCTTCAACGAAGAACTCCATGGGATAAGCAGCATCTTGGGGCAATGGCTTCATCATGCTGAGCATTTGACTCATATCAGGTTCAGGCCTCTGAAAGATGCTCTCAATAGCTTCACTGTGCAGCTGACAACCATGCTCATAGAGATCGCCAGGAGTGGGCAAACCAGTGAGCTCAATGATGTCAAATGCATTGGCTTCGTGATGAACGTTTCCGGTCATCCACTCCAGGACCCAAGTCTTCGGATCTCTGCTGTACCCGCGGATGTGAAGTGTGGTATAGATTTGGAGCAGCAACTCTTCATTCCAATGCTCTTGGTCAGTAACGAATGACAGCAGTCCAACTTCCTTGAAGCAATCCAAAGCTTCTTCCAAACATGGCAGACCAGCTATAGCTTCAATGTCAAGGCGCTTGTGTGGGAAGATGCGACCTTGTTTGTAAAGAATGCATGAGTAATAGCTTCGCTGAGGATAGCTCCAGAACCGATCAGATGATATCCTTTCCCTTGAGTAGGGGTTCCTGGAGCTATCAAAGAATGTGTTGTCTGCCCTGAAGCCATTGATATTGAAGGAGCCAGGTGCTGATGCAGGACCTAGGAACCTTGGCAATCTTGGGATTGGCTTCTGTACCTGAGGCCTGTGCCCAACATGATAGTTGAACTAGGGACCGGCAGCAGACTCAGGAACAGAAGTGACAGGATCAGTGGCTTCGCTATCTTCTTCTTCCGTTGGGGAGGGCTCCACATTAGCTTCATTAGTGGTTGTGGCAGCCTCAATATTTTCATCCTCCACTTGACGAGCTGGAGGGTCGGTCACAAGCACGTTCTCCTTGAGAACTGCTTCTTGGTGGGACAGGGGAGTGGGAGCTTGTGGGACTTCTTCTTCCGCGGCTGATGTAGCCGGATTGTCTTCAGCAGAGACTTGAGGCCTTGGACCTTTGTGAAGCCTGCGCAACGCAGGCGACGCCTGTGGAGTTGGAGTTTGCTGGGCCTCATAGTCTTCTTCCTCTTGTGGACGATCCGCCCATGAAGCATCCTGTGCAATTGGCGTCAGTGGACGACCAATGCTGATGAGTTCACTATTCTGAGGAAGGACTGCACCATCTTCTACATGGTCATGTTGACCAATGTCTTCAGCAGCGATGGGGTCAGCTGCTGGAAAGTCTTCAGCTTCATGAGCCTCTGTGGAAGCAGGCTCATGGATAGTCAGTTGGCGTTCAGCTTCAGGATAGACCATAGAAATGGGTTCAACTATCAAAGGCTCTATGGGAGCAACCCTATCTTTCTTGGTCTTCCTCTTCTTCTTGGAGGGGGCAGTAGGAGAGGCTTCAGAGTGTTTTCTCTTCCTGGCTTCAGCCTCAGCAGTCCTTGTCTTCTTGAGCTCTGAAGCAGTTTACCGGCTTTTTGGCTTCGAGTCAGTCAGTCTAGTTGGGAAGACAATCGGAACCGCTTCCTGCCTTGGTGCGTCGGGTTCAGCCATAGCAGGCTTCTTTTTCTTCTCTGCGGCCATCCTAGGGTCGATGCCAGGACGCCCAAGGGCCTTGCGCTTCTCAGCCTCATTGTAGGCTTGCACACATCTGTCAGCCAGAGTCTTCATGCGCTCACGCGAACCCTGAGCTTCTGCATGTTTCTTCAGAAAGGCTTCCTTTAGCTCGTGCATCATGATCTTGAAGTTCTTCACTTCTTGCACGCTGAGCTTGGTCATATGCTTCTTGAACTGAGCCTTTTCATAGTCAATCTTTTGCTTCAGTTCAACAATGCGCTGGGCGACAGCTAGCTCTGAAGCAATGGCGCCTTGGAAGGCGACACTGAGGCCAATGGGTAGCTGCAGATCTTCAAAGCTGATGTTTGGCATGTCAAACCACTCGTCAATGAAGTTGTGGATGATGGTTACATCAAAGAGAGGCAGATCATTGAAGATTTCTGCTTCTTCTTTGCTCTTGATGAGTTGCTCAAGAGCGTCATCTGCAAGATCTTCATCACTTGATAGATCAATGTCATCATTGCGCAGAATGGCAGCGGCTGTTAGCTCTTGGCCGGTGTGAGGCAGAGGCTTTTTGACCTTCTGGGGCTTGGAGATGCGTGATAAGTCTTCGGACTGCACACTGTCTTTAGGAGGTGCAGTTGCCAATGGCTTCGCCCGTGAGATTTTTGGTGAAGGGGCAGGCTTTGAAGCTTTAGGCTTCTTCAGCTTCTTTGTCTTCAGCGCTGCAGGCGCTTCTTCTGATTCAGCGCCAGCTGCAGGCACATTCACTGCAGTCCCTTGAACCAAGATACGGGTGATGAGGTCTTCAAGGTTGTAGAAAGTACCGATGACATTTGGTTCTGCATCTCATGTGCCATCTGCCCTTGGTGCTGAGGGACCAGGGTTGAAGCTAACCCCAAAGTCTTCTTGTTCTGCTTCGCTGAGTTCTGAGCAAACTGGAAGTTGCGCTTGAACAGATTGTCGTCACGACACCATAGCAGTGACGACGAGTGTGCATCAGCAGGCTGTGGTCCATGGACCATGCATGGATAGAAGCCTTGAGCAATGGCTTCATCTCTGGACCTGGGTAGAAGATTCTTGTATAGGATGTCTCCCCATGGTCTCTTGATGGCGTTTTTCTCAGCATATTCTTGGGTTACAAATCAGTATTTGAACCATTGTTCTGCCCAATATCTTCGAATCCATTGGATTCGGGTCTTGCGCTGATTGTAATCCTCTTCAGGATCTGTCTTGTACATTTCTGAGAGTTCATCTGGCAGATCTCTGGATGTTTCTCCACGATGCTTTCTGCCACCCTTCCTTACTGATTTCTCTGAAGCCATAAACTTTAACTTGAAAGGCTTCAACACGTTCAAAGGCTTCAAAGGTTTTCGCTTGCTGGACCAACAGGAACTGGCTTCGGGAGAACTTATGTGATGCTGTAAGAATTCTGCAAATGAATGCAGACTATGAGAACCAAAGGATTCTCCCACGGACATGTACCTGTGACAGCATTAAGGTGCGAGGGAAGGGGAAGAGGTCATATGCATTCTCAGAAGATTTTGAAGATACATCAGTTTAGAAGACATTGACCTCATCGTGCGAAAACATTCACTCATAGATAAGGAGTTGGTTCCAGATTTGTACGAATCCACAGATCAGTACAAGTGAGGAATCTAACTACTTTGTGAAGCACAAGTGAATATACTAGGCATGTTATGAGATGCAGTATGAGAGAGATCTAACTTGTGTGAATAGAAACTTCTTGTGGTAGAAAGTGACAAATCCATATGATCAACGGTGCTGTAAAAAAAGTTTTATTTACCACACTAAGAACTGCTAGACGGAGTGGAAGATGAGGCTGAGCAGTTCGATCTTCCGTGCCCTAACTTGGCGACGGAGGACACCTACGGCGACGGCGGAGAGGACGATGTCCGCGGTCGGCGTGAAGACGGCGTCGGAGAGGTTGCGACAGCGAAGCGCTTCGTCGCCGGCGTTGTCGATGGCTAGCGGTAGCGCTAGGGTTTGTGCGAGAGTGGAAGAAGAGATAATGACCGCTGTGAAGTGTGTATTTATAGGTACATGGGTGGCACTGCGCTATTACACAGGTGCCCCTGGCGATTCGCATCTGAGGAACACGTGGCCATTATGCGGAATTTTGGGGTTTGTTCCACGTCCCACGCACGCCTTGATTGTCGGGTGGTCGTTCCTACTTCTCCGGGTTTCATGTGGAGGAATGAGCATTGAAAACAGACTTAATGGTTGTCTCTGTATCTTCTACTGACAAGGACGCAGAGAAGACATTCGACAGTTTCAATAGAATGCATATGATTTGGAGAGATAGAATTTGAGATAGAAAGCATAGAGAGGTTAGGGTCTGATCACATTCACTTAGTTCAAAAGATTCAACAAGAAGACATAGCTATAAGTGAATGCTGTAGAGGACAGAACACTAGTATATATATATATATGTCAACATAGTGAAGATAATCATAAAGATATGTTGAGATCGAAGCCAAACTAAATGTGAAGACATTGCAAGGTAACGCCATGAGTGAAACACTTCAAAATAGAACGTTTGGTGGTGGCGTTACCCACCGTATAGGAAGTATTAGACCAAGACACGGCGCACAATTATCATGGTGCTCTGAAGTCAAATTCCACATTAATGTATTCACACTTAGAATATATGTCTTCATTGATTGAAGATATATTTTACTTCGTGTGTTGCACATCTAAGTCATTAATATGCATAAGGGTTAGGATGTGTGCCTGATCACAGGACATTTGAGGATTCCAGGATATTTAGCTCACACCGTAACTTGCAAAATCTCTTCTCATCCAAGGGCATGGTGAAGATATCTGCCAATTGCTCTTCAGTGTTGACGTGTATGATATCAATATCTTCCTTCACAACATGATCTCTGAGAAAGTGATGACGAATTTCAATGTGCATTGTCTTCGAGTGCTAAACTGGGTTGTTGGCGATCTTGATGGCGCTTTCGTTGTCGCAGTAAAGTGGCACTTGCTTCAGATGAATGCCATAGTCCTTGAGTGTTTGCTTCATCCATAGAAGCTGAGCGCAGCAAGATCCAGCAGCAATGTATTCAGATTCAGCAGTGGAGAGAGATACACAGTTTTGCTTCTTTGAAGACCAACATACAAGTGATTGTCCCAGAAAGTGACATGTGCCTGATGTAGACTTGCGATCAACTTTGTCACCAGCATAATCAGCATCCGAGAATCCAACCAAATCAAACTCTGAGCCCTTTGGATACCATAACCCTAGAGTTGGGGTGTGAGCCAAATATCGAAGAATTCGCTTCACAGCTAAGTGATGCGACTCCTTTGGTGCCGCTTGAAATCGAGCACACATGCAAACACTAAGCATAATATCTGGCCTAGATGCACATAGATAAAGTAAAGAACCAATCATGGAGCGGTATACCTTTTGATCGAACTCTTTACCATTGTTGTCGGGACCCAGATGATGTTTGGCTGGCATTGGTGTTGTGAAGCCTTTGCAGTCTTGCATACCAAACTTCTTCAGGCAATCTTTGAGATACTTCTCTTGAGATATGAAGATGCCGTTGCGTTGTTGTCGTATTTGAAGACCGAGGAAGAACTTCAGCTCCCCCATCATGGACATCTGATATTGCTCTTGCATCATATATCCAAACTCTTCACTGTACTTCTGATTGGTGCAGCCGAAGATAATGTCATCCACATATATTTGGCACACAAACAGTTCACCATCATATGTCTTCGTGAAGAGAGTGGGGTCTAGGGAACCAGGTATGAAGCCTTTGCTCTTCAGGAAGTATTTGAGTGTGTCATACCAGGCCCGAGGGGCTTGTTTGAGGCCATACAGTGCCTTGTTGAGCTTGTATACCATGTCAGGATGTTTTGGATCTTCAAAGCCAGGCGGTTGTGCAACATACACTTCTTCTTCAATCTTGCCATTGAGAAAAGCACTCTTCACATCCATTTGATATAGAAGTATGTTATGATGATTTGCATGGGCCAGCAGTTTGCGTATGGCTTCAAGTCTAGCCACAGGACCAAATGTTTCATCGAAGTCAATGCCTTCCACTTGAGTATATCCTTGAGCAACGAGACGAGCTTTGTTTCTGACAACTTGACCATGCTCATCTTGCTTGTTGCGGTATATCCATTTTGTGCCTATTATATTGTGCTTCCGTGGATCAGGATGCTTAACCAGTTCCCATACATTATTCAGCTCAAACTATTGAAGCTCTTCTTGCATAGCTTGAATCCATTCAGGTTCCATGAAGGCTTCTTCAACTTTCTTGGGTTCTGTTATTGAGACGAATGCGAAGTGCCCACAGAAATTTGCTAGCTGAGTTGCCCTTGAATGAGTGAGTGGACCAGGAGCATTGATGCTATCAATTATTCTTTCAATCTGCACTTCATTGGCAATGCGAGGATGTACAGGGCGAAGATTTTGCTCTTGCTGATCATTGTCGTTGTTAGAAGGAATGTCTTCAGGCCGAGCATTGTCTTCATGTTGATCAGGTGCTGAGATGATAAGTTCTTCTTCAGGATGAGCTTCAGAAGGTATAATTTCTCCAGTTCCCAGCTTGATTGATTCACTGGATGGAACTTCATCTAGCACATTTGGCAGTTGCTCTCTTTGTGAACCGTTGGTCTCATCGAACCACACATCCACTGTTTCAACCACTTTGTAATGAAAGAGATTGAAGACTCTGTAGGAGTGCGAATCCTTTCCATATCCAAGCATAAAACCCTCATGTGCTTTTGGTGCAAACTTTGAGGTGTGATGTGGGTCCTTGATCCAGCATCTTGCGCCAAATACTCTGAAGTAACTGACATTTGGCTTCTTGCCAGTAAGGAGCTCATAAGATGTCTTGTTCAGAAGCTTGTGAAGATAAACACAATTGATTGTATGGCATGCAGTATCAATAGCTTCAGGCCAGAATTTTCTTGGAGTCTTGTATTCATCTAGCATCGTTCTGGCCATCTCAATGAGTGTTCTGTTCTTGCGTTCGACGACGCCATTCTGCTGTGGCGTGTACGGGGCCGAGAATTAATGTGTGATGTCCAAGGTATCAAGATATGTATCAAGGCCAGTGTTCTTGAATTCAGTGCCATTGTCACTTCTGATGTGCTTTATCTTGGCGCCATAATTGTTCATAGCTCGATTGGCGAAGCGTCTGAAGACATCCTGCACTTCAGTCTTGTAAAGGATTATGTGCACCCAAGTATATCTAGAATAATCATCAAAAATGACAAAGCCATAGAGACAAGCAGTAGTAGTGAGAGTTGAGTAATGAGTGGGACCGAAAAGATCCATGTGAAGCAGTTCGAATGGTCGAGTAGTGGTCATGATTGTCTTCGAGGGATGTTTGGCCCTCGTCATCTTCCCTGCTTCACAGGCACCGCATAAGTGATCTTTCTTGAACTTGACACCCTCGATGCCTATGACATGCTTCTTCTTTGCAAGGGTGTGGAGGTTCCTCATGCCAGCATGCCCTAGCCTCCGATGCCAAAGCCAGCATTCTGAAGCTTTTGCTAGAAGACATACGGCTAGCTGTGGTCCCACTGAGAAATCTACCACGTACAAATCATCTTTTCGATACCCTTCAAATACTAGAGACTTGTCAGATTCCATTAGTATAAGGCAACGATATTTTCCAAATATTACGATCATGTTCAAATCGCAAATCATTGAGAGACATTAAGTTGAAGCCAAGGGATTCAACAAGCATGACTTTATCCATGTGTTGATCCCTTGAGATTGCAACTCTACCTAGACCCAATACCTTACTTTTACTAGTGTCAGCAAATGTGATGTGGCTCTTGTCGGATGGACGTAAGGTTGAGTCCATAAGAAGGCTTCTTTTGCCAGTCATGTGATTTGTACACCCACTATCAATAATCCATTCTGAAGACACTGGTGTCGTACCCTACAATGCAGTTAGGGGGATAGGCTTCACCAAGAGCATTGTGAAGCAAAAACATTTGACGAACCAATGGGTTATGAAAGCTTAGATCCAGATTAGGACTAATAGGGAGAGTAGCAAGCAATTTAGGAATGAAGTACATAGTAAGACCATTCGGGCATTTGATCTTGCGCCCTACAAGATATTTAAGGTCTCCAGCAATAGCGTCAGACGATTTTGGTTTTCTGCTGGAGACCTTTCCCTGCAAAAGAGAGTTAAGCTTTCTTAGCCACCCACATCTTCAAGGGTGGCTTAGAAGCAATAAGTCTAAGTGCAGCATCTGAGAATTTTGGCTTTGGAGCCCTAGCAAACAGTCTTGCAGGCGGACAATAGTACTCATAAGAATAAGCAAAATAGTTCTTGGTCTTATGAACATGGCGGTTTGATGAACCGCTCTCATATTCATATGCCTGAGTATGGATTCCCTGCGAAGCATTTGCATTAGTGCGACTCAGGTGAGTCCTCTGTCTGTATGAAGCCTTTGGACCGTATTAAGCCTTTGGTGTGAGGTTTGTCTTCTTCACGTGAGGTGTCATGATGACATTCACAGGAAGATTCTCCAGACACCTTTTCCGAACCCAGATCTTCTTCATAGGCGGTCCATTCCTGCAGTTAGTACCAATGTACCTGGCAAACACTTCACCATTCTGATTCTTAAACAGTATATAGTTTGCATCAAGGGATTCATCAATGATAATGGGGTTAGCACAAGTGAAGCCAGATAGATTGGATGGAGGTACTACTCAGGTTTCCAGTACGAGCCATCAACATTCATTTTCCTTACAAACCCTACACCCTCTTTCCTCGGGTTTCGGTTCAGAATCTGTTTTTTGAGGACATCACATAGTGTCCGATCCCCTTTAAGACTTTTGTACATCCCTATTTCAAGCAATATCTTCAACCTAGCATTCTCATCAGCAATAGCGGTGGTATCCTCAACAGAGGGGTTAGTTACCACATCAACAGTTGAAGATATTGCAACAGCAGTAGCAGTAGAACATTCAGCAACAGAAGTAGCATTATCACGCTCAATGCATTTAAGACATGGTGGTTCAAATCCTTCCTGAGCGGAACTGATCTCTTTGGCACGAAGTGACTCGCTTTCCTTTTGAAGATCTTCATGAGCCGCTCTCAATTTCTCAAGATCTTGCTTCCTTTGAAGATAATCATAGGAAAGCTTTTCATGAGTTGTTGAGAGAGTTTCATGACGACTTTCAAGTTCCTGATACTTAACGTGAAGATTTTTTATGTCTTCAATTAAGGATTCAGATCGAGTCATTTCAGCACCTAACAGATCATCGCTTCTATCTAACAGTTTTTGAATATGTTCCATAGCTTTCTGTTGTTCAGTTGCAATTTTAGCAAGTGTTTTGTAGCTGGGTTTTTGTAGGATCGAAAGTATGTCTAGAGGGGCGGGGGGTGATTAGACTACTTGACCAAATAAAAGCTTAACCTTTTCCCAATTTTAGTTCTTGGCAGATTTTAGCCATTGTAGGACAAGTCAAGCAATCATCACACAATTCAAGCAAGCATGCAAAGAGTATATTGGCAGCGGAAAGTAAAGCATGCAACTTGCAAGAATGTAAAGGGAAGGGTTTGGATAATTCAAACGCAATTGGAGACACGGATGTTTTTCCCGTGGTTCGGATAGGTGGTGCTATCCTACATCCACGTTGATGGAGACTTCAACCCACTAAGGGTAACGGTTGCGCGAGTCCACGGAGGGCTCCACCCACGAAGG
Source organism: Triticum aestivum (assembly GCF_018294505.1). Lineage (NCBI taxonomy): Eukaryota > Viridiplantae > Streptophyta > Magnoliopsida > Poales > Poaceae > Triticum > Triticum aestivum. The sequence goes on along the minus strand of NC_057809.1, from coordinate 500,174,716 downwards.
GTAACGGTTGCGCGAGTCCACGAAGGGCTCCACCCATGAAGGGTCCACGAAGAAGCAACCACCCACAAAGGGTCCACAAAGAAGCAACCTTGTCTATCCCACCATGGCCATCGCCCACAAAGGACTTGCCTCACTAGCGGTAGATCTTCATGAAGTAGGCGATCTCCTTGCCCTTACAAACTCCTTGGTTCAACTCCACAATCTTGTCGGAGGCTCCCAAGTCACACCTAGCCAATCTAGGAGACACCACTCTCCAAGAAGTAACAAATGGTGTGTAGGTAATGAACTCCTTGCTCTTGTGCTTCAAATGATAGTATCCCCAACACTCAACTCTCTCTCATAGGATTTGGATCTGGTGGAAAGAAGATTTGAGTGGAAAGCAACTTGGGGAAGGCTAGAGATCAAGATTCATATGGTAGGAATGGAATATCTTGGTCTCAACACATGAGTAGGTGGTTCTCTCTCAGAACATATGAGTTGGAATTGTGTATGTGTTCTGATAGCTCTCTCCATGAATGAAGAGGAGGTGGAGGGGTATATATAGCCTCCACACAAAATCCAACCATTACACACAGTTTTCCAATCTCGGTGGGACCGAATCAACAAACTCGGTCGGACCGAAAAGGTAAACCTAGTGACCGTTAGAGATTTTCGGTGGGACTGACATGCAACTCGGTAGGACCGATATGGTTAGGGTTTGGGCATAATGTAATCTCGGTGAGACCGATTACACAAACTCGGTGGGACCGATTTTGGTAATAAGCTAACCAGAGAGTTGGTCAGGCAAACTCGGTGGGACCGATTTGCTCTTTTGGTAAGACCGAAAAGTTACAAAAAGGAAACACTGAATTTACATTGCAATCTCGGTGGGACCGATTCGCTCTTTCGGTGAGACCGAAAAGTTATGAAAGGGAAACAGAGAGTTTGCAATACCATCTCGGTGAGACCGAGATCCCTATCGATAGAACCGATTTGCTAGGGTTTGGCAGTGGCTTATGACAAGTGAAACTCGGTGGCGCCGGATAGAAAGAATCGGTAGGACCGAGTTTGGCTTAGGGTTTTAGGTCATATGTGGATATGGGAAAGTAGTTGAGGGTTTTGGAGCATATCACTAAGCACATGAAGCAAGAGGCTCATTAAGCAACACCTCATCCCTCCTTGATAGTATTGGCTTTTCCTAAAGACTCAATGTGATCTTGGATCACTAAAATATAAAATGAAGAGTCTTGAGCTTTTGAGCTTGAGCCAATCCTTTGTCCTTAGCATTTTGAGGGTTCCACTTTCACATCCATGCCATGCCAATCATTGAGCTTTCCTGAAATAGTCATCTTGGAATAGCATTAGCTCAATGAGCTATATGTTGTTATGAATTACCAAAACCACCTAGGGATAGTTGCACTTCCAATCTCCCCCTTTTTGGTAATTGATGACAACATATAGATCAAAGCTTCGACAAATGATAATAAGCATGAAATATATCGTCGCTTTGAGAAGTATGTGATAAGTAAGAGCTCCCCCTAAATTTGTGCATATTCAAAATTTGCTTTGGACTGCAAATGCACAAGGAGTCAGAGTCATGGGTTACTCTTCCATGTCACATACATCTTGGTGGAGCGCTTAAAATGATAAGAATGAAATACATGCACTCATCACCAAGAATAGTGAATGATCACATAAGATAGATAAGATAATAGCATTAAGCAAACATTAAGTGTAGCTTATGATCAAACACATGATCATCAATGTCTCACGAGCAGTGACATAGTATCTCAAGCACTCAAAAGCAAACAAAGTTTGAAAAACCACCAAATAAAGCAAGAGAGAAAAAAACAACACTCTCTCTCTCGAAGCCTATGATCTATACATTTTTCTCCCCCTTTGGCAACAAGTTACCAAAAAGTTCCTAGAAAATGCATAGGGCTAGATCGACGCTCAGGCTTGATCTTCAGGTGGTGGTGGAGTCCGGATCACTCCAAGGACGAAGGCTTCCGTAGACGCTGAAGTAGACGCTGGAGTTGGAGCTGAAGTAGATGCTGGAGCTGGTGGAACTGAGGCTGTAGCTGGTGCAGAAGTGGTGGCTCTGGTGTCAGCAACTGGCACTGCAGACGACCTCGGACCTTGCGGCACTCTGGCAAAGGCATCAGTTGTAGTCCTGCCTCTCCTCTCCTGCATGTCATCCTGGAGCTGCTCCACTGCAGTCTGAATCTCTGTCACCTTGACATCCAAGTCACAGAACTTTTGTTCCATGATTCTCTCTAGGCTTGCCTGGTTCTGAGTTAGGGTGGCTAGTCCTTTCTCAATCCGCAGGGTGGATGCAATTAGGTAACCAAGCTACTCTTGTTTGGTTTTCAAGAAGTACTCAGATGCCTCCTCTTGAGTTGGCATCTTGGCAGCTTTCTCCTTCCTTGCCTTCTCCTTCTTTGCTTGTGCTTGGGCAGATGATGGTTCATTCTCAGTCATCACAACTTGATTGTCCTCAAAATCTGGACGGATGGGCAGGTGTTCCTTGTCCAAAAAGTATATGCCCGTGCCCATCTTGGAGTTGATGAGCTCCTGAATCTGTGGGGCATATCCACAGCTCCTCTTCTGATCTGCTGCAGTCCTCTTGATGGTCTCTACCATGAGGCTCATGACTTTGAATTTCTGAGGTACATCAAATACATGAAGCAAATTGATCGCGTGGCCTCTGATCATCTTGTGATCACCTGACTTGGGCAAGAGAGTGTGCCTCAAAATCCAATTAATAGTTGGCAGCCCTGACAGAAGATAATGCACAGACCCAAACTTGAAAGTATCAAGTGCCTCGTTTGGAATTTCCTTGTACATGTTGGACATAGAGTTGTGGTCCATCTTCTTCTTGGCATAAATGTCCAAGTCATCTGCTTGCTCCTCTGGGGCATTAATGAGCTGTGCCCACTCAGCAACAGTAGATTGGTACCTCGTACCTTCAGACATCCAAGTTATCCTACCATCTGGATAAAAATGTGCTGTGGAGTAGAATTGCATAATGAGTTCCTCGTTCCACTTTGTGAGCTTCTGCCCAACAAAGTCTGCTACTCCACAAGCATTGAAGCTGTCATACACTCCAGGGTAGTGTTCTTCATTGTCCTTGATGTATTGCCAATCGACCCATCTCATATCACAAACTATGGGCTTCTTATCAAGCAGCACTGTCTCATAAAAGTCTTGCTGCTCCTTGGTGTGAAACCTGTAGTCAACTGCAGTCCTTCTCCTTGAAGCATACGGGTCTGCTTCTCTCCACTTCCGGAGCCCTGAATCTCTCCTGAGTTTCATATCCTCAGCCACAGGATGAGCATCATTGTGGTCTGGGATCTTGGGCTTGAGCTTTCTCAAAACATGCTCTTCATCATCTTCTTCAGCAGCTTCAGGCACTGGGGCCTTGTTCTTCTCAGTTGCAGGTATGCTCCTCGTATTTCTCTTTGGGGCAGACTTGGGCTTGGAGGCAGCTTTGGGTGCTTCTTTGGGCTTGGATGCAGCAGCCCCTGATCTTATAGCATCACCCATAAGCTTAGGTGCCTTAGGTGCTGGTGCAGCAACCTCTTCTTCTTCCTCTTCTTCCATGATGGAAGCCTTTCCAAGCACTCTGGCTACGGTCTTCTTGACTCTTTCCTTCCTTTTCTTTCCTTCAGCAGCAACTGGCTCTTTGGGTGCAGGCTTTTTAGTTGAAGCTCTGGCCTTTGACATAGGCTGCCTGCCTACTGGCCTTTTGACTTTCAGGCCTGGCTTTGTGCCCTGTGCTGGCTCAACTCTCTTGGAAGTTGCTTCCTCTTCTGCCACATAGTCTTCATCCTCAGAATCTGAAGTTCTCTTCTTCCTCTGTCTGGTGGCAGCTTTAGGCAGATTGCTAGGAGTACTTCTGCTGCCATCATCTGAAGAACTTGAGGGACTAGTGCCCTCACTCATCTGCACTTGCTCTTCTGACATGTTCTGGCTATCACTTTGGTCTGACATGATGAACAAGCTGACTGCTGACCCTGTGAATAGTTTATAGATGAGGTAGAATAGATGAGCATCACAAAATGCAGAGATTTTTGCAAAAGAATGATCCAAAAAACTTAGTTTTAGTTTCCCACAGAAATCATCTCGGATCTACCGATTTTTAAACTCGGTGATACCGAAGCAGTTTTGGCACCTAAACTAGTGAACTCGATCAAACTGAGTCACAGTTCGGTGGCACCGAGACTACTAGGGTTTCACAAAGTTCCAAAATCGGTCACACCGATAAGTAATTCTCGGTCAGACCGAGTCTCACTTGTGCAATGGCATAAGCCAAATCGGTGGGACCGAGTTTTTCAACTCGGTGGGTCCGAGATGGTTTCGGCGGAAACCTAACCCTAAAATTTTCGAATCAAACCTAATCTACGAGTGCATTGACTGGATAGGAGTGTTTCAATCATGGCAAGAATCATGATGATCACAATGTGCTAAGAATCGGATTGGAGAATAGCACAAAGATCGAGTCCATACCCTAGTTCGGCGGAGACTCGCTACGGCGGCAACGGCGGGGTAGAATTCCGTTGACGGTGATGGAGACCAGCGACTGGAGGCGGCTGGCGGCGAGGAGATGATCCGGAGACCACGTTGGCAGAGCAGGCTATCGCGCGGGCGAAGGGGTTCAGAGAAATTTCCAAATTTTTGCCCGTGAATATATATAGCCCGACCTTGTCGGTGTGACCGAGTGGAACGACTCGGTGGCATCGAGATGCAAAACTGTATATAGTTATTGCAACTCAGTGTGACCGAATGGTTCAAATCGGTTGCACCGAGATCGAAAACATAGATCAACTTAATGATCTCGGTAGGACCGAAAGTAGGGTATCGGTCAGACCGAGAATCATAAAGAGGTTTTGGAAGTTTAAGTCTATGACGAATCGGGGACTCTGGGTGCTCCTCACACAGAGTGGTTCGAATCTGACTTGATCAAATTTTGTGATGTAGCATGAATAGAGTTTGAGACGAGAAAAGCATAGATAGCTAGAGGATGTTCTTAGGCATTCTTGTCCATCCACTTGGCAAAAGGAAATAAAACCGAACAATCAAAGCAACAAGTGGATGTCCTCGAATGAGTAAAATATGCAACTAGCATGCTCACACAATAAGATGGCAAATGAAATATGTGACAAGGCATGCACAACCAATTCTAGCATCTATCAAGCAATTTGCGATGACAAGGTCATCTATATATGAGTATATTGACTTAGGAGTCAAGTGAGAACACTTGATCATAGGTCATACTCATCGTTTAAGCTCAAGTGGGGTTACCACTTTTACATAAAGCATTGTTGTGTTCACATCTTTAGAGTTGCTTTAGCTCAAGTCTTAGAGTAAAGCTCCCCCTAGATGTGATATCCCCCCTTAGAGGGATGAACTAACCTCGGGTTTTGTCGATGATGACTTCATGTAGATGTTGAAGATGTGGATGCTCAATGTTGATGTAGATCACTTGGAGCTATCCATTTGAGTGAATTGCACTTTCAATACCTACATGGGTTAGTCCCACAAGGAACAAACAAGGATATCCATAGACATACAGTGATGCACACACAAGATGATGTCCATGAAAACTTTTAGGTTACCTTGTCCCTTGTCTTACCAACAAGAGGGTTTGTGACTCCTTGAACTAGTGCAAGATGTGGAAGTTGATTGCACTTGTTCTTGCCAAAATGATAAGAGTGAAGTATGTTGGCGGAGTCACCCTCAAGAACTCTCTAGTTCTTCTTCTTTTGGATCCACACCATCTTGATGGGAATCCTTGGAGTTGTAGTCGTACTTGATGAAGTGGAACTTGAAGTAGTCTTGGGAATCCACTTGACTAAGGTCTTAGGAGCTTCTTCAAATGCATCAATTTCCTCTTGAAGCTTGTCCTTGCCTTTTTGCTTGTAGTCTTGTGGTGGAAGATCATCTTGAGCTTGTGTCCCCTTGAAAGAAGTATCATACTTCTCTTGTTGAGGAACAAACTTTGTCTTGGGGTATTGATCTTCTTCCCACTCAACTCCATTGGCATTGAACTTTCGTTCAAAACCAACACCTTGATTCTTCCGGTGCATTCCTTGCTTGCGCACAATTTCCTCGAATTGCTTACTCCCGGCAAGGCTTTTGTACACTCCTTTCTCTATAATTCCCTTCAATAAGCTATTTTCTTGCTCAAGTGTAACTTGGCTAAGAGAATCATTAGTGGAATCAAGAGAACTACTAGAAGCAACAATATTGGATTTAGCATGATCATTGTTACTGCTAGAGGAAGAATCTTTCTTGTTCTTGTTACTAGACTTGACTTGAGGCATGTAAGTGGATAAGAGTAAACGCTTGGCAATGTAAGAAGAACTTTTCTTGCGGAGATCATCATTGATTGCTTTTAAGAACTCATGCTCTTGCTCAAGATTGAGCTTTTCAAAGCGTAATTTCTCATGAGCTCTTAAAAGTTCTCGATGATCTTCGAAGATAGTTTCATGAGCTAACTTAAGAGTGTTTAGTTCTTTAGTTAGAGCCTCAATCTTCTCCTTATCATTGTCATTCGTTTTATCTTGATTAGCATGATTAATTGACGTTTCATCATAGTATTCATCACTAGAGTTGTCAACAAGCAAATCATCACCTAACAAGTCATCTTCATCACTATTGAAATCAACATACTCGGGGTGTGTTACCTTAGGACCTTTGGCCATGAAGCATCTTCCAATTCCTTCATTTGGTGAGTCAAATATGTCGTAGGAGTTGGTTGACACAAGTGCTAGACCGGCAACACCTTCATCTTGAGTATCTTCGGAGTCGGAGTGATAACTTCTCTCGGAGTGGCTGTCGGAGTCGGAGCCGGATACCCATTCACCAACATGAGCTTGATGTCTTCGTTTTGTGTAGCTCCTTGATGATTTTTCCTTCCTTTCCGAATCCTTGCTTCTCCGTGAGTATCTTCGTTCATAACGATCATCTCTACTCCTTCTCTCTCTTGGTGGTGATTCTTTGCTTCTTCTTTTTGGAGAATCTTCTCTTCTCTTGTAGGGAGCCGTACACTCATTGGAATAGTGTCCGGGTCTTCCACAACTGTAGCAGTTTCGCTCTCGACTAGAAGATCTTTTGTCATTGTAGGACCTTGACTTGAAGCTTCTATCTTTGCTTCTACTCTTGTAGAACTTGTTGAAGTTCTTCACCATTAAGCTCAATTCTTCATTGAAGTTTTGTTTCTCACTTGATGATGTAGGGGCTTCACATGAGGCTTTGTAGGCACCACTTGATTTGTTGTGAAGTTCCTCTTTATCCTTAAGTGACATCTCATGAGCAACAATTCTTCCAATCACCTCCGTTGGCTTGAGATCTTTGTAATTGGGCATCATTTGGATCAATGTGCACACGGTATCATATTTTCCATCCAAGGCTCTTAGAATCTTCTTGATGATGAATCTATCGGTCATCTCTTCACTTCCTAAGCCGGCAATCTCATTTGTGATGAGAGCAAGCCTAGAGTACATTTCAGCGACACCTTCACCATCCTTCATTTTGAACTTGTCAAGTTGACTTTGAAGCACATCCAACTTGGATTCCTTGACGGAGTCGGTACCTTCGTGCATATCAATCAAAGTGTCCCAAATTTCCTTTGCATTCTCAAGACGGCTGATTTTGTTGAATTCTTCGGGGCACAATCCGTTGAAGAGAATATCACAAGCTTGAGCATTGTATTGCAACATCTTCAACTCATCCGCGGTAGCTTCACGGTTTGGTTCTTTCCCATCAAAGAAGTCACCTTGCAAACCAACACACACAATAGCCCAAACGGCGGGGTTATGTCCAAGAATATGCATTTTCATTTTATGCTTCCAACTAGCAAAATTAGTACCATCAAAGTAAGGACCTCTACGGTGATAATTTCCCTCGCTAGACGCCATACTCTCCTAGGTTGTGAAACCAAGGCTATGACCACCAAAAGCTATGGAGATCAAAGCAAATGGAGACCAAAGCTCTGATACCACTTGTAGGATCGAAAGTATGTCTAGAGGGGGGGTGATTAGACTACTTGACCAAATAAAAACTTAACCTTTTCCCAATTTTAGTTCTTGGCAGATTTTAGCTATTGTAGGACAAGTCAAGCAATCATCACACAATTCAAGCAAGCATGCAAAGAGTATATTGGCAGCGGAAAGTAAAGCATGCAACTTGCAAGAATGTAAAGGGAAGGGTTTGGAGAATTCAAACGCAATTGGAGACACGGATGTTTTTCCCGTGGTTCGGATAGGTGGTGCTATCCTACATCCACGTTGATGGAGACTTCAACCCACGAAGGGTAACGGTTGCGCGAGTCCACGGAGGGCTCCACCCACGAAGGGTAACGGTTGCGCGAGTCCACGAAGGGCTCCACCCACGAAGGGTCCACGAAGAAGCAACCACCCACAAAGGGTCCACGAAGAAGCAACCTTGTCTATCCCACCATGGCCATCGCCCACAAAGGACTTGCCTCACTAGCGGTAGATCTTCACGAAGTAGGCGATCTCCTTGCCCTTACAAACTCCTTGGTTCAACTCCACAATCTTGTCGGAGGCTCCCAAGTGACACCTAGCCAATCTAGGAGACACCACTCTCCAAGAAGTAACAAATGGTGTGTAGGTAATGAACTCCTTGCTCTTGTGCTTCAAATGATAGTCTCCCCAACACTCAACTCTCTCTCATAGGATTTGGATTTGGTGGAAAGAAGATTTGAGTGGAAAGCAACTTGGGGAAGGCTAGAGATCAAGATTCATATGGTAGGAATGGAATATCTTGGTCTCAACACATGAGTAGGTGGTTCTCTCTCAGAACATATGAGTTGGAATTGTGTATGTGTTCTGATGGCTCTCTCCACGAATGAAGAGGAGGTGGAGGGGTATATATAGCCTCCACACAAAATCCAACCGTTACACACAGTTTTCCAATCTCGGTGGGACCGAATCAACAAACTCGGTCGGACCGAAAAGGTAAACCTAGTGACCGTTAGAGATTTTCGGTGGGACTGACATGCAACTCGGTAGGACCGATATGGTTAGGGTTTGGGCATAACGTAATCTCGGTGAGACCGATTACACAAACTCGGTGGGACCGATTTTGGTAATTAGCTAACCAGAGAGTTGGTCAGGCAAACTCGGTGGGACCGATTTGCTCTTTCGGTGAGACCGAAAAGTTACAAAAAGGAAACACTGAATTTACATTGCAATCTCGGTGGGACCGATTCGCTCTTTCGGTGAGACCGAAAAGTTACGAAAGGGAAACAGAGAGTTTGCAATCCCATCTCGGTGAGACCGAGATCCCTATCGGTAGAACCGATTTGCTAGGGTTTGGCAGTGGCTTATGACAAGTGAAACTCGGTGGCGTCGGATAGAAAGAATCGGTAGGACCGAGTTTGGCTTAGGGTTTTAGGTCATATGTGGATATGGGAAAGTAGTTGAGGGTTTTGGAGCATATCACTAAGCACATGAAGCAAGAGGCTCATTAAGCAACACCTCATCCCTCCTTGATAGTATTGGCTTTTCCTAAAGACTCAATGTGATCTTGGATCACTAAAATATAAAATGAAGAGTCTTGAGCTTTTGAGCTTGAGCCAATCCTTTGTCCTTAGCATTTTGAGGGTTCCACTTTCACATACATGCAATGCCAATCATTGAGCTTTCTTGAAATAGTCATCTTGGAATAGCATTAGCTCAATGAGCTGTATGTTGTTATGAATTACCAAAACCACCTAGGGATAGTTGCACTTTCAGTTTTGAACCACAATCAGAGTCATCGTCACTAGATGTTTGATAGTGAGTAGTGCGTGTGTTTACCTTGGCACCGCTTGCCATGAAGCAGTAGGTAGAAGCGGAGTAGTCCTTGTCATTTGCATCGGTGTCGGTGATGAAGTCATTGTCTTCAGTGTTGAAGATGGACTTGGCAACGTATGCTGTAGCCAGACTTGCGACGCCTGAATCGGACTCCTCCTCAGACTCCACCTCCGCCTCCACAGAAGCAAACTCCTCCTCTGAATCCATTTCCTTGCCACCAAATGCACGTGCCTTGACAGATGAGCTCTTCTTGTGTGATGAAGACTTTGAGGAAGACTTGGAAGAAGACTTTGAGTATTTCTTCTTCTTCTTGTCCTCAGAGTCACATTCCTTGCTCTTCTTCTTCTTTTTGTTCTCATTGTCCCACTGTGGACACTCAGAACTGAAGTGGCCAAGTTTCTTGCACTTGTGACATGTTTTCTTCTTGTAGTCATGAGCAGAAGCTTCATCATTCCTTGAGCTTGACCGGGAAGACTTTCTGAAGCCTTTCTTCTTGGTGAATTTTTGGAACTTCTTGACAAGCATATCAAGTTCCCTTCCAATGTCTTCAGGATCATCAGAACTGCTGTCAGATTCTTCTTCGGATGAGGAGACAGTTTTTGCCTTCAGGGCACGAGTTCGCCCATAGTTTGGACCGTAGATATCTCTTTTCTCAGAAAGCTAAAACTCATGTGTGTTGAGCCTCTCAAGTATGTCAGATGGATCGAGTGTCTTGAAATCAGGACGTTCTTGAATCATCAGGGCTAGGGTGTCAAACGAACTATCAAGTGATCTTAGTAGTGTCTTGACGACTTCATGTTTGGTGATCTCAGTAGCGCCAAGGGCTTGAAGTGTAGGGGAACGTAGCAGAAATTCAAAAATTTTCCTACGCGTCACCAAGATCTATCTATGGAGAGACCAGCAACGAGTAGAAAGAGAGTGCATCTACATACCCTTGTAGATCGCTAAGCGGAAGCGTTCAAGTGAACGGGGTTGATGGAGTCATACTCGTCGTGATTCAGATCACCGATGATCCTAGTGCCGAACGGACGGCACCTCCGCGTTCAACACACGTACAGCTCGACGATGTCTCCCACGCCTTGATCTAGCAAGGAGAGAGGGAGAGGTTGAGGAAGACTCCATCCAGCAGCAGCACAACGGCGTGGTGGTGATGGAGGAGTGTGGCAATCCTGCAGGGCTTCGCCGAGCACCTACGGGAGAGGAGATGTGTCACGGGAGGGAGAGGGAGGCAACCAAAGGCCTTAGGTATGATTGCTCCTCCTTTTCCCCACTATATATAGGGCCAAGGGAGAGGGGAAGGGCGCAGCCTTGCCCCCTCCTCCAAGGAAGGGGTGCGGCTAAGGATGGGGAGGAGTCCATCCTCCCCAAGGCACCTCGGAGGTGCCTTCCCCCTTTAGGACTCTTCCCTTTTCTCTTATCTTGGCGCATGGGCCTCTAGGGGCTGGTGCCCTTGGCCCATGTAGGCCAAGGCGCACCCCCTACAGCCCATGTGGCCCCCCGGGGCAGGTGGCCCCACCCGGTGGGCCCCCGGGACCCTTCCGGTGGTCCCGGTACAATACCGATGACCCCGAAACTTGTCCCGATGGCCGAAACAGGACTTCCTATATATAAATCTTTACCTCCGGACCATTCCGGAACTCCTCGTGACGTCCGGGATCTCATCCGGGACTCCGAACAACATTCGGTAACCACATACAAGCTTCCTTTATAACCCTAGCGTCATCGAACCTTAAGTGTGTAGACCCTACGGGTTCGGGAGACATGCAGACATGACCGAGACGTTCTCCGGTCAATAACCAACAGCGGGATCTGGATACCCATGTTGGCTCCCACATGTTCCACGATGATCTCATCGGATGAACCACGATGTCAAGGACTCAATCGATCCCGTATACAATTCCCTTTGTCTAGCGGTATGGTACTTGCCCGAGATTCGATCGTCGGTATACCGATACCTTGTTGAATCTCGTTACCGGCAAGTCTCTTTACTCGTTCCGTAACACATCATCCCGTGATCAACCCCTTGGTCACATTGTGCACATTATGATGATGTCCTACCGAGTGGGCCCAGAGATACCTCTCCATTTACACGGAGTGACAAAATCCCAATCTCGATTCGTGCCAACCCAACAGACACTTTCAGAGATACCCGTAGTGTACCTTTATAGCCACCCAGTTACGTTATGACGTTTGGCACACCCAAAGCACTCCTACGGTATCCGGGAGTTGCACAATCTCATGGTCTAAGGAAATGATACTTGACATTAGAAAAGCTTTAGCATACGAACTACATGATCTTGTGCTAGGCTTAGGATTGGGTCTTGTCCATCACATCATTCTCCTAATGATGTGATCCCGTTATCAACGACATCCAATGTCCATGGTCAGGAAACCGTAACCATCTATTGATTAACGAGCTAGTCAACTAGAGGCTTACTAGGGACATGGTGTTGTCTATGTATCCACACATGTATCTGAGTTTCCTATCAATACAATTCTAGCATGGATAATAAACGATTATCATGAACAAGGAAATATAATAATAATCAATTTATTATTGCCTCTAGGGCATATTTCCAACAGTCTCCCACTTGCACTAGAGTCAATAATCTAGTTCACATCGATATGTGATTAACACTCAAGGTCACATCCCTATGTGACTAACACCCAAAGAGTTTACTAGAGTCAATAATCTAGTTCACATTTACCATGTGATTAACACTCGATGAGTTCTGGGTTTGATCATGTTATGCTTGTGAGAGAGGTTATAGTCAACGGGTCTGAACCTTTCAGATCCGTGCGTGCTTTACAAATCTCTATGTCATCTCCTAGATGCAGCTACCACGTTCTATTTGGAGCTATTCCAAATAACTGTTCTACTTGGAGCTATTCTAAATTGTTGCTCCATTATACGTATCCGGTATCTCTACTCAGAGCTATCCGGATAGGTGTTAAGCTTGCATCGACGTAACCCTTTACGACGAACTCTTTTACCACCTCCATAATTGAGAAAATTCCTTAGTCCACTAGTTACTAAGGATAACTTTGACCGCTGTCCTGTGATCCATTCTTGGATCACTCTTGTACCCCTTGACTGACTCATGGCAAGGCACACTTCAGGTGCGGTACACAGCATAGCATACTGTAGAGCCTACATCTTATGCATAGGGGACGACCTTAGTCCTTTCTCTCTATTCTGCCATGGTCGAGCTTTAAGTCTTAACTTCATACCTTACAACTGAGGCAAGAACTCCTTCTTTGACTGATCCATCTTGAACACCTTCAAGATCATGTTAAGGTATATGCTCATTTGAAAGTACCATTAAGCGTTTTTGATCTATCCTCATAGATCTTGATGCTCAATGTTCAAGTAGCTTAAACCAGGTTTCCTATTGAAAAACACCTTTCAAATAACCCTATATGCTTTCCAGAAATTCTACATCATTTTTGATCAACAATATGTCAACAACATATACTCATCAGAAATTCTATAGTGCTCCCACTCACTTCTTTGGAAATACAAGTTTCTCATAAACTTTGCATAAACCCAAAACCTTTGATCATCTTATCAAAGTGCATATTCCAACTCCGAGATGCTTACTCCAGTCCTCAGAAGGATTTCTGGAGCTTTGCATACTTATTAGCATATTTCAGGATAGACAAAACCTTCCGGTTGTATCACATACAACCTTTCCTCAAGAATCGTCGAGGAAACAATGTTTTGACATCCTATCTGCAAGATTTCATAAATAATGCAGTAATTGCTAATATAATTCCAACAGACTCTTAGCATCGCTACGAGTGAGAAAGTCTCATCGTAGTCAACTCCTTGAACTTGTCGAAAAATATCTTAACGACAAGTCGAGCTTTCTCAATGGTGACACTTACCATCATTGTCTGTCTTCCTTTCAAAATCCATATGTACCTAACAGCCTTACAACCATCAAGTAGTTCTTCCAAAGTCTACACTTTGTTTTCACACATGGATCCTCTCTCGGGTTTTATGGCCTTGAGCCATTTATCGGAATCCGAGCCCACCATCGCTTCTCCATAGCTCGTAGGTTCATTGTTGTCTAGCAACATGACTTCCAAGACAGGATTACTGTACCACTCTGAAGTAGTACGTATCCTTGTCACCCTACGAGGTTTGGGAGTGACTTGATCTGAAGTTTCATGATCACTATCATAAGCTTCTACTTCAATTGGTGTAGGTGCCACAGGAACAACTTCCTGTGCCCTGTTACACACTTGTTGAAGTGACGGTTCAATAACCTCATCAAGTCTCCACCATCCTCCCACTCAATTCTTTCGAGAGAAACCTTTCCTCGAGAAAGGACCCGATTAAAGAAAAAACAATCCATATTGCTTTCGGATCTGAATTAGGAGGTATACCCAACTGTTTTGGGTGTCCTATGAAGATGCATTTTATCCGCTTTGGGTTCGAGCTTAATCCTGAAACTTTTCACATAAGCGTCGCAGCCCCAAACCTTTAAGAAACGACAACTTAGGTTTCTCTAAACCATAATTCATACGGTGTCATCTCAACGGAATTATGTGGTGCCCTATTTAAAGTGAATGTGGTTGTCTCTAATGCCTAACCCATGAACAATAGTGGTAATTTGATAAGAGACATCATGGTACGCACCATATCCAATAGGGTGCAACTATGATGTTCGGACACACCATCACACTATGGTGTTCCAGGCTGTATTAGTTGTGAAACAATTTCCACAATGTCTTAATTCCGTGCCAAACTCGTAATTTAGATATTCATCTCTATGATCATATCATAGGTATTTTTATCCTCTTATCACGACGATCTTCCAACTTCACACTGAAATTACTTGAACCTTTCAATAATTCAGACTCGTGATTCATCAAGTAGATATACTCAACATCTACTCAAATCATTTGTGAAGTAAGAACATAACGATATTCACTGCATGCCTCAGCACTCATTGGACTGCACACATCAAAATGTGTTGCTTCCAACAAGTTGCTATCTTGTTCCATCTTACTGAAACCGAGGCTTTTCAGTCATCTTGTCCATGTGGTATGATTTGCATATCTCAAGTGATTCAAAATCAAGTGAGTTCAAACGATCCATCTGCATGGAGTTTCTTCATGCGTATACACCAATAGACATGGTTCGCATGTCCCAAACTTTTCAAAAATGAGTGAGTCCAAAGATCCATCAATATGGAGCTTCTTCATGCGTTTTATACCGATATGACTTACATGTCAGTGCCACAAGTAAGTGGTACTATCATTACTATCTTGTATCTTTTGGCATGAAAATGTGTATCACTACGATCGAGATTCAATAAACCATTCAGGTTTAATACTAATCTTGATGGTAGAGGGAGCGTGCGATGTTTGATCACATCAAACTTGGAAACTCTTCCAACACATATCGTCAGCTCACCTTTAGCTAGTCTCCGTTTATTCCGTAGCTTTTTATTTCGAGTTACTAACACTTAGCAACTGAACCGGTATCTAATACCCTGGTGCTACTAGGAGTACTAGCAAAGTACACATTAACACAATGTATATCCAATATACTTCTATCGACCTTGCCAGCCTTCTTATCTACCAAGTATCTAGGGTAATTCTGCTCTAGTGGTTGTTCCCCTTATTACAGAAGCACCTAGTCTCGGGTTTGGGTTTTACCTTGGGTTTCTTCACTAGAGCAGCAGCTGATTTGCCGTTTCATGAAGTATCCCTTCTTGCCCTTGCCCTTCTTGAAACTAGTGGTTTCACCAACCATCAACAATTGATGCTCCTTCTTGATTTCTACTTTCGCGGTGTCAAACATCGCGAATACCTCAAGGATCATCATATCTATCCCTGATATGTTATAGTTCATCACGAAGCTCTAACAGCTTGGTGGTAATGACTTTGGAGAACCATCACTGTCTTATCTGGAAGATCAACTCCCGCTCGATTCAAATGATTGTTGTACTCAGACAATCTGAGCACAAGCTCAACAATTGAGCTTTTTCTCCTTAGTTTGCAGGTTAAGAAAGTCATCGGAGGTCTTATACCTCTTGACATGGGCACGAGCCTGAAATCCCAATTTCAGCCCTCAAAACATCTCATATGTTTCGCGATGTTTCAAAAAACGTCTTTGGTGCCTCAACTCTAAACCGTTTAACTGAACTATCACGTAGTTATCAAAACGTGTATGTCAGATGTTCGCAACAACCACAGACAACGTTCGAGGTTCAGCGCACTGAGCGGTGTATTAAGGACATAAGCCTTCTATGAAGCAATGAGGACAATCCTCAGTTTACGGACCTAGTCCGCATAATTGCTACTATCAACTTTCAACTAATTTTTCTCTAGGAACATATCTAAACAGTAGAACTATAGCGTGAGCTACAACATAATTTGCAAAATCCTTTTGACTATGTTCAGGATAATTAAGTTCATCTTATGAACTCCCACTCAGATAGACATCCCTCTAGTCATCTAAGTGATTACATGATCCGAGTCAAACTAGGCCGTGTCCGATCATCACGTGAGACGGACTAGTCATCATCGGTGAACATCTTCATGTTGATCGTATCTTCTATACGACTCATGCTCGACCTTTCGGTCTCCGTGTTCCGAGGCCATGTCTGTACATGCTAGGCTCGTCAAGTTAACCCTAAGTGTTTTGCATGTGTTCCGAGGCCATGTCTGTACATGCTAGGCTCGTCAACACCCGTTGTATTTGAACGTCTGAATAAAACACCCGATCATCACGTGATGTTTTGAAACAGCGAACTGTGGCAACGGTGCACAGTTAGGGAGAACACTTCTTGAAATTGTTGTAAGGGATCATCTTATTTACTACCGTCGTTCTAAGCAAATAAGATGTATAAACATGATAAACATCACATGCAATCAAATAGTGACATGATATGGCCATCATCACTTTGCTCCTTTTGATCTCCATCTTCGGGGCTCCATGATCATCATCGTCACCGGCATGACACCATGATCTCCATCATCATGATCTCCATCATCGTGTCTTCATGAAGTTGCCTCGCCAACTATTACTTCTACTAATATGGCTAACGGTTAGCAATAAAGTAAAGTAATTACATGACGTTTAAGTTGACACGCAGGTCACAAATAAATAAAGACAACTCCTATGGCTCCTGCCGGTTGTCATACTCATCGACATGCAAGTCGTGATTCCTATTACAAGAACATGATCAATCTCATACATCACATATATCATTCATCACATCCTTTGGCCATATCACATCACATAGCATACCCTGCAAAAACAAGTTAGACGTCCTCTAATTGTTGTTTGCATGTTTTACGTGGCTGCTATGGGTTTCTAGCAAGAACGTTTCTTACCTACGCATGAACCACAACGTGATATGCCAATTGCTATTTACCCTTCATAAGGACCCTTTTCATCGAATCCGATCCGACTAAAGTGGGAGAGACAGACACCCGCCAGCCACCTTATGCAACTAGTGCATGTTTGTCGGTGGAACCGGTCTCACGTAAGCGTACGTGTAAGGTTGGTCCGGGCCGCTTCATCCCACGATGCCGCCGAATCAAGATAAGACTAGTAACGGCAAGCATATTGAACAATATCGACGCCCACAACTACTTTGTGTTCTACTCGTGCAAAGCATCTACGCAATAGACCTAGCTCATGATGCCACTGTAGGGGAACGTAGCAGAAATTCAAAAATTTTCCTACGCGTCACCAAGATCTATCTATGGAGAGACCAGCAACGAGTAGAAAGAGAGTGCATCTACATACCCTTGTAGATCGCTAAGCGGAAGCGTTCAAGTGAACGGGGTTGATGGAGTCGTACTCGTCGTGATTCAGATCACCGATGATCCTAGTGCCGAACGGATGGCACCTCCGCGTTCAACACACGTACAGCTCGACGATGTCTCCCACGCCTTGATCCAGCAAGGAGAGAGGGAGAGGTTGAGGAAGACTCCATCCAGCAGCAGCACAACGGCGTGGTGGTGATGGAGGAGTGTGGCAATCCTGCAGGGCTTCGCCGAGCACCTACGGGAGAGGAGATGTGTCACGGGAGGGAGAGGGAGGCAACCAAAGGCCTTAGGTATGATTGCTCCTCCTTTTCCCCACTATATATAGGGCCAAGGGAGAGGGGAAGGGTGCAGCCTTGCCCCCTCCTCCAAGGAAGGGGTGCGGCTAAGGATGGGGAGGAGTCCATCCTCCCCAAGGCACCTCGGAGGTGCCTTCCCCCTTTAGGACTCTTCCCTTTTTCTCTTATCTTGGCGCATGGGCCTCTAGGGGCTGGTGCCCTTGGCCCATGTAGGCCAAGGCGCACCCCCTACAGCCCATGTGGCCCCCCGGGGCAGGTGGCCCCACCCGGTGGGCCCCCGGGACCCTTCCGGTGGTCCCGGTACAATACCGATGACCCCGAAACTTGTCCCGATGGCCGAAACAGGACTTCCTATATATAAATCTTTACCTCCGGACCATTCCGGAACTCCTCGTGACGTCCGGGATCTCATCCGGGACTCCGAACAACATTCGGTAACCACATACAAGCTTCCTTTATAACCCTAGCGTCATCGAACCTTAAGTGTGTAGACCCTACGGGTTCAGGAGACATGCAGACATGACCGAGACGTTCTCCGGTCAATAACCAACAGCGGGATCTGGATACCCATGTTGGCTCCCACATGTTCCACGATGATCTCATCGGATGAACCACGATGTCAAGGACTCAATCGATCCCGTATACAATTCCCTTTGTCTAGCGGTATGGTACTTGCCCGAGATTCGATCGTCGGTATACCGATACCTTGTTGAATCTCGTTACCGGCAAGTCTCTTTACTCGTTCCGTAACACATCATCCCGTGATCAACCCCTTGGTCACATTGTGCACATTATGATGATGTCCTACCGAGTGGGCCCAGAGATACCTCTCCGTTTACACGGAGTGACAAAATCCCAATCTCGATTCGTGCCAACCCAACAGACACTTTCAGAGATACCCGTAGTGTACCTTTATAGCCACCCAGTTATGTTATGACGTTTGGCACACCCAAAGCACTCCTACGGTATCCGGGAGTTGCACAATCTCATGGTCTAAGGAAATGATACTTGACATTAGAAAAGCTTTAGCATACGAACTACATGATCTTGTGCTAGGCTTAGGATTGGGTCTTGTCCATCACATCATTCTCCTAATGATGTGATCCCGTTATCAACGACATCCAATGTCCATGGTCAGGAAACCGTAACCATCTATTGATTAACGAGCTAGTCAACTAGAGGCTTACTAGGGACATGGTGTTGTCTATGTATCCACACATGTATCTGAGTTTCCTATCAATACAATTCTAGCATGGATAATAAACGATTATCATGAACAAGGAAATATAATAATAATCAATTTATTATTGCCTCTAGGGCATATTTCCAACATGAAGCTCATTTGTGATGTCAGTGAGTCGGTCAAATGTGAGCTGGACATTCTCATTGTCATTTCGCTTGAAGCGGTTGAAGAGGTTGCGAAGGACACTGATTCTCTGATCTCTCTGGGTTGAGACGCCTTCATTGACCTTGGAGAGCCAGTCCCAGACCAGCTTAGATGTTTTCAAAGCACTCACACGGCCATACTGTCCTTTGGTCAAATGACCATAGATGATGTTCTTGGCAGTAGAGTCCAGTTGAACGAATTTCTTGACATCAGCAGCAGTGACACCTTCTCCAGCCTTGGGAACGCCGTTCTCGACGACATACCATAGGTCGACGTCAATGGCTTCAAGATGGATGCGCATCTTATTCTTCTAGTAGGGATATTCTGTTCCATCAAAGACGGGGCATGCAGCGGAGACTTTAGTTATCCCTGCAGTCGACATAAATAAAACTCCAGGTGGTTAAACCGAATCACATAGAACAAGGGAGCACCTTGCTCTGATACCAATTGAAAGTGCGTTATATCGACTAGAGGGGGGTGAATAGGCGATTTTTATGAAAGTCTTCAAAACATGGGAGTTATGAAGACAACCGATAGAAATAAACCTAATACCCTGCAGCGGAAGGTAGACTACACTAGGCAAGTCATAGTCAAGTATTCAATAGAGTGAAAGCACAGTGACTAATAGCACCAATGTAGTAAGGATTAGGTAGGAAGATATTGTGAAGCCAGACAGAACACGTAGTCTCTCAGTGAAGACAAAAGATAGTGCAAACATACAATGACTTCACAAGGAGTAACAGTAAGTAAAGGGAAGGGAAGATGAAACCAGTGACATGCTGAAGACAATGATTTGTTGGACTAGTTCCAATTGCTGTGACAACTGTACGTCTGGTTGGGGCGGCTAGGTATTTAAACCTTAGGACACACAGTCCCGGACACCCAGTCCTGAACACGCAGCTCAGGACACCCAGTCCTCACCGTATTCCCCTTGAGCTAAGGTCACACAGACCTCGCCCAATCACTCTGGTAAGTCTTCAAGGTAGACTCCCAAACCATCACAGACTTCGTTCACCAGCAATCCACAATGTCTCTTGGATGCTCAGAACGCGACGCCTAACCAGCTGGAGGATGCACAGTCCTCAAGTGTAATAAGTCTTCAGATCACACAGACAAGAAGACTTAAGTGATGCCTAATTCTCTTTGTCTCTGGGTGGTTAGGGCTTTATCCTCGCAAGGAATTCTCTCTCAAAGGCTTCGAGGTGGGTTGCTCTCAAACGACAAAAGTCGTACTCTCAATCTGAGCAGCCAACCGTTTATGGTTGTAGGGGGTGGGCTATTTATAGCCACTTGGCAACCCGACCTGATTTGTCCGAAATGACCCTGGGTCACTAAGGAACTAACACGTGTTCCAACAGTCAGATTTCAAACTCACACGGCAACTTTACTTGGGCTGCAAGCAAAGCTGACTTGTCCGACTCTGGACAAGATTCGCTCTCATAGTCTTCACTTGAAGACATAGGTTTTTGGTTAGGCATCACTTCAGTCATTCTGACTGGTTCTCTTGGACCCCACTTAACAGTACGGTGGTTCCTATGACTCAACACAAAAGAAAAAGAACTACGAAAGATCTAAGTCTTCGAGCTCCATAGGCTTCATGTGGTGTCTTCTCTTGTCATAGTCTTCAATGTGGATATCTTCATATACCACCTTTGACTTCAGTGTCTTCATACATTTTTAGGGGTCATCTCTGGTAGGAAAACCGAATCAATGAGGGACTTCTACCTGTGTTATCCTGCAATTCTCACAAACACATTAGTCCCTCAACTAGGTTTGTCGTCAATACTCCAAAACCAACTAGGGGTGGCACTAGATGCACTTACAGAGAGGCCATGCTTTCGGTCTTTCGTTTGAGGGAGTGTTCATGGGCAGTTCGCAGGATTGTTCGTCGATGGTTCGAGGGACTCCAAATAAGATCTACACCGACATGTTCTTCTTCTGCTACAACTTGGTGACGGTAACAGTCGTGATCCCAACCCGTTATGCATCTTCATATTGATCTTGGGTGTGCGTAGGTGCAATTTTTTTTGTTTTCTACCATGTTTCCCAACATGCCATGGCCCACATGTCTTTTACTTGCCGCAAATGCTCGCGTGCGAACCAACTAGTCGATGCAATCACGATTAGGATGGAACTGCCCATCACTGACAACGCGTGTTGGATTCAAAGTGGATGACATCAAAATAGTTAGGTCATTTTGCAGAAAAACTTTGGTGTTCCACGTACATATTTTGTTTTAAAATGGAAAAAGTCCAAAATAAACCCTGAACTTGCAGACGTTAGGTAAATCGAACCCCCAACTCACAACCCCCAAAATTGGCACTCTGAACTCACTGATCTCGGTCTAAAATAAACCTTCACAACGTTTTAGTGCAAAAACGATGATGTGGTAGTAGTCAATCGGGATTGACCTGACTTGTGGGCCAGCGAGTGGTTTACCCTTTACTTAACAGCGTGCTAGTGTTTGTTTGAGGGATTGGGGAATTTGGGTAGGGAGAAGCTAGGGTTAGGGGCGACAGGGGTGACGGGGCACAAAGCACAGCGGCGGCGGCGCGATGTCATGGACTTCGGGGGCTTCTTGCGCTCCTAGATTCCGTCACACTGGTGGAAGGAGGGAAACAAATTTGAGGTCTCCGCTTGCTATGCAGGGAGAACCCAATGGCATACGAGCCACCGAAGTTGTGCCACTGCGAGCGGCGCCGAGATGGATCTCGTGGATCCGTCAAAACCCCGACAGGAGGTACTACGCCTGCGTAGATGCAATGGCGAGCCCCAATTTTAGTGATCATATCCTTTTTCTTCTGCTCATTTCTTGGTCTTACTATGAAATAGATGTCTTGTTCTTGCCACATTTGTGTTGAATAGCATGGTCGATGTGGCTATGTGGAATGACATGATGATCCTTTGCCCAAGTTTTTTAGTGACTTGATTGGAGATTTCAGAGACGAGGTGCGTAGGCTGAAGGGTGAAGGGTCTATGGCTCAGACTAAAGATCAATGTCCAAATGTTCCTATGTCTGCATGGGAAGCATCATTAGAGAACATGGTTATGTCTCTGCGGGTTCAATTAAAGGAGAAGAATGCAGAACTGGAAGGAATGAAGGCGAAATATATGAATGTGCTGATGGTTTTCATTGTATTTGTGGCAGGTGTAGTTGCAGGGAGAATGCTAGTGTACTGAATGTCAGCTTCGCAAGTGAAGTTAGTATGTACTGGTCTCCTTTTGAGTGCTAGAAAAAAATGCAAGTGCACTAAACATGTATGCAATGGTTTGTAATGGAATTTTTGATCTGGCAGTGGGTCGTTATGAATGAATTTGTGACCTGACAGTCAATGAAAATCAATATTTATAATTTCTGTCATTTTGACTTCAATATTTGCTGCCATTTGGAATGTATGCAATGTTTGGAGTACATGCCATGGAGAAGAATGCATTGCCTATTATTTCTATCATTTTGATTTGAATTTTTTTCCATTCATGTGCCCTATGCTTCTTCCTCCAATTGGCATAGATATGTCTAGCACACTACTTGTCCTCTGCATTTGGCAGATAATCCCTCATGGCATTAGTCAAACCCTGTTGCTGATTAGAAATGAAGACCCAGCCAACTCCATTATTGCTAATGTCAAGATCCTTGATAAGCAAGCCAATGAACCAATTCCAACTTAAAGGCATGCATGGAAAATGAGTACATCACAATCTTCTTTGCATGCTTGCACTTAGAAGTGAATACATCTGTAAACATGTCCTGAAGCACTGCTGCCTTCATGCTCTCAATATTCCACATTGGATTTGCTACAATAGAATGCTCATATATCCGAGAAATTACTTTTCCAGTCACTAGTCTATTTTCTCTGTTTTGTGCACAATGGTGCTCATCATTTACCTGGAACCTGGTGGTTCTTGAGGTTTTGGCAACATAAATCAGCCAAGGGCAACCAGACCATCCACACTTGGCCCTAATTGAAAGGATCAATATAGTTGACTAGAGGGGGGGTGAATAGGCAACTAACAATCTTTAGCTTTTATTTACCAATTTAAACTTTGCATCAAAGTAGGTTGTCTAGATATGCAACTAGGTGAGCAACCTATATGATGCAACAACAATAAGTACACAAGCAAACAAGGGATGTAACACAAGATAATCTTGCACGAGTAAAGGGACGAGATAACTAAGAGTGTAGCCGGTGAAGACGAGGATGTGTTACCTC
Organism: Triticum aestivum; assembly: GCF_018294505.1. Classification (NCBI taxonomy): domain Eukaryota; kingdom Viridiplantae; phylum Streptophyta; class Magnoliopsida; order Poales; family Poaceae; genus Triticum; species Triticum aestivum. Next base: position 500,151,225 of record NC_057809.1, on the reverse strand, counting down.
AGTTCCTTCCCTTTGAGAGGAAGTACGTCTCCGTTGGAGCGGTGTGGATGCACAATGCTCCCCAAGAAGCCACTAGGGCCATCGTATTCTCCTCACACCCTCACACAATGCGAGATGCCGTGATTCCACTATTGGTGCCCTTGAAGGCAGCGACCGGACCTTTACAAACAAGGTTGGGGCAATCTCCACAACTTAATTGGAGGCTCCCAACGACACCACAATGGAATATGGCTCCGCGGTGACCTCAACCGTCTAGGGTGCTCAAACACCCAAGAGTAACAAGATCCGCAAGGGATTAGTGAGGGGAATCAAATTTCTCTTGGTGGAAGTGTAGATCGGGGCCTTCTCAACCAATCCCTAGGAAATCAACAAGTTTGATTGGCTAGGGAGAGAGATCGGGCGAAAATGGAGCTTAGAGCAACAATGCAACTTAGGGGTGGAAGAGGTAGTCAACTCGGAGAAGAAGACTCCCCTTTTATAGTGAAAGAACAAATCCAACCGTTATCCACCAACTCAGCCTGTGACAAGCGGTACTACCGCACCAGACAAGCGGTACTACCGCAAGGGCCAATGGTACTACCGTGAAGCACTGCGGTACTACCGCTGGCACGACAGGGGCTAAAACTAGTCCTGAAGCGCTAAGGCAGAGAGCTGTAGAACCGCTGGCGCGGTACTACCGCGCCCCCGCTGTGGTACTACCGCAGGGAAAGACTAGACTAGGCTAGGAAGGTACGGACATATAAAAATACATCTGTGGCAACTTCCGCTGAGTTACGATCTATGCAAAAATTCAACACGGTACTACCGCAAGCCTGGAGCGGTACTACCGCGTAGGGCGCGGCTGTAAAAAATTACATCTGCCCCTACTTCCGCTCGTGCTGTTGTGCAGGCCTGACGCCACGGTACTACCACATCCAAGAAGCGGTACTATCGTGAGCACCTGCGGTACTACCGCGCCCGTGGCTGGTACTACCGCAGGGGCCTGCGGTACTACCGCTCTGAGGAGTAGTACTACCGCATGCCCAGTTCAGCAACACTAGGAATCCTTCATTTTGCAGAGATATGGAGAGATGGAGGATGCTCCAAAGAGCCAAAGGAAAGGTGGTGCAAAAAAAGGAACAGACGTGTACGTGATGATTCCACCCAAACCTTTCCAACGCGGACCCCCTCTTAATAGTACAGCTTTCCTACGACTCAAATCCACCGAAAAGAAACATAGAGAAACGCCGTCTTCAATGATCTTCGAGGGGCACCAAAACGTCTTGTGCTTAGGCATGATATATCTGAAATGATCATGCACACGATTAGTCCGCAAAAGCATTGTCATCAATCACCAAAACTACTAAGGGATAAATATGCCCTTACAATCTCCCCCTTTTTGGTGGACTGATGGCAATACGGGATTTGCACAAAGGGATATAAAATGAAGCATAGGCAAACCCAACATCTATAATATATAGACGGGCTCCCACCAGATGTGTGCACACTAGAGAAGTGTTTTGGACTGCACGACACACATACTAGGATCAACACTCCCCCTATATTTTATAGACGAGACATATCTTGCAATAAAATAACTAATACTAAGCAAGGAGGCAAGATAATAAACATGAGCATAAAGTAACTGGCACAAGATAGCATAAGCTCATAGGCTACTAAACATGAAAGACAATAAGATACGCTAGAGTGCATATGTCTTACACCATATGAAAGGGAAATATGACTCACAAGCACAAGCCAAACCAAAGCAAATGAGGTTCAACAGAACGAAAGCAAAGCGAGACAACACACGACACAAGACTTGCAAATCCTACACTCTCTCCCCCTTTGGCATCGAGACAACAAAAAGGTAGAGAGGACCCCTACGACACAGGTGGTGGCTCAAGCTAGAGCAATCACTCGTCACGCTCCTCGTTGGTCTCGGTAGCGGGGATGGTCTCCTCCTTAGACTCAGTCCACTGGTAGCCCTACTTCGCCATCCATTCTGCCTCTGGCATGATGTGCTTCTCGGAGCCGCTGGATATCTCCTCGCCAAACGTCCTCAAGATCCTCTTGTCGCGGCAGAGACTCTCCTTGGAAGCAACATGGGTCCTGTACTGCCCCTTGTCTTGCATACAGAACAAGGCCTTCATCTTGGCCTTCAGCTTCTTAGCCCATGAGGGCTTAATAGAGGGAGGAGCATACCCAGCCGAGCTATCCTCATCTGCTTCCTCCTCCTCAATCTCATCCTCATCCACGTCCATCTGAGCAGCCTCTGCCTTAGCACGGGTAGTGGTGTTAGCCCACTCACGCTTGATGCGGAGCTTGATGGGCTCGTGACGGATCCAGTCGGGGGCATCAAACTCATCATTGGGATAGAGCTTCTCCCAAGTCTTCGAGATCAAGTGAAACAGGTACAGACCATAGATGGGTACCTTACGGTTGAACACTGCAAACCGTAGCTCACACCACATGATATGTGAGACATCGAGTGGTTGCGTCTGAGCACGACGCGCCTCCTCACAGATGAGCATCATATCCACGAGATAGGCATGTACCTTATCCTTGTCACCAATGCATGGAAAGAGGGAGCTGCGGAAGATCCGATGCATGATGTCAAGGAATGGGTTCAACACCCATGCCTTCTTGCCACTGGGATGCTGCTTCTCAACATAGTATTGCTGAAGCTTGTTCTTGTTGGCGGACTCGGGGTTGGCATGAGGGCGAACACCAACGGGCGAGTTGAGCCCCTCATCACAAACCTGTAGCAGATCCATGAACTCCTTCCACTTAGCAGTCATCCTTGTCCATTGGTCATCCACGTCATGGTCCGTGCCTCATCAGTATGGAAGTGGACCAAGGCAAAGAACTGAGCCACAATCTCAGGGTCAAAGTCCATGTGGAAAGTGATCAAGTCCTCAATGCCACACTGCTCCACCAGGTCCAAAGCTTCACCAAAATAGTCGCGGTGCTTATCCTGCCTCATATGATTCATGTCAATACAGTGCACGTCCACGTAGATGTTCTGCTTGGCCTTGATCACATCCAGATGGATAAAATTCTGCTGCTTGGTCCAGAACAACTCATTCCCTCTGAAGTTTGCACGGGGATTCACATAGGGGTTGATCTTCCTTCGAGTGACAAACTCAGCTAGTGGCATCTCATCCATGCCCCTTGATGGCGGTGGTCTTGGTTCTGCGTTGGGGAGCATCGGAGCCCTCTGGAGCCTCATCTTGGTTGCGCAAGCGCTTCGAGCCCGTGTCGCGGACTAGGTTCGAACGACGGACATTGGAACCGGAGCCACCACCTATGACACACAACACAAGACACGCAAGAGAAGCGAGAAGGATCAATGCAAAGACCACAGCAAAACAAATGAAACAAGTAGAAATAACATTGGGTAGTTGCCACAGGGAAGGTTCGACTTCAACGGTAGTACCACACCTTTATGCGGAACTAAAACTTTACTGCTGCTCCAGCCGCGGTAGTACCGCACCGGGATGGCATGGTACTACCGCGCCTGGAGCAGAAGTAAAATTTTACTTCTGCGCCTCGCGTGGTAGTACCGCTCCTGAGGAGCGGTAGTACCGTATCAGGCAAGAACGGCCAGAGCAGTAGTACCGCATGGGAGTTGCGGTAGTACCGCTCGGGGTCAGATCCGAGACGAAACAGATCTGAGAACATCCATGACAATGGAGCGGTACTACGGTTGATCAAAACTACCAAGTAGCAACATACCAAATAGCATCTCTACACAATACTACTCTCCTACATCCTACTCTTGCAAAGATTTGGCGTAAAATCTCAAGAACAACATGCATCTCCCCAAAAACCTAGAGACAAAACAACGAGGCAAAGAGAGAGGGATTTGGGGAGAAACCTTGTTCCATGGCAAGAGGGCGTGGTGGGGAATGATCCCATCGGATGGAATGCGAGGAGAGCGGCTGGAGACGGAGATTCGGCGAGGTCCTCTGGTGCCGTTCTTGGGCAGGAGAGAGAGAGAGACGACATGGGGAAAAGGAGTTGAATGGGTATGGGGGAGTTGGAACCCCCTGCCCGCTCTTAACCCCCACGCGCTCGCGACTGGGCGGTAGTACCACGGGTCATCGCGGTAGTACCACTCTTCCAGCGGCGGTAAAAAATTACTGTCGTGCTGGTTGCGATAGTACCGTGCACAGTTCCTGCCGTAGTACCGTAGACCCAAGAAAATGCAAGTTTCGCAAAGAAGAGAAGGAAACAGCCTTCGCAATGCAGCCTTCAAGCGAACAGATACACCAACGAGCTCACACACGAGGCAACTCAAACACAAGCTCGACACGAAGAAAGAAAGGCAAAAGACAACAAGGACCAAACGCGAGACACAACCTCTCCAAAGAGAGGGCGGTGGCCGGAGCCACCTATGTTTGAGTTAATTGATATGGCACCGCGAAGAATTATCCTTGGGCCCATGACCAAAACTCGTCTTTGAAGCACAAGTACCATCAAGAATGGCTAATGTGAAAGAGTTAATCAATTTATGCATAATGGGGGGAGAGTTCATTGAGAGAACAACACTCCCCCTATGTCCATGCCTACACCTAAATAAGATAACAAGTTGAGTATGGTGGGGTGTGCAAGGGTTCAAGCAACATTGCTCGAATCAATGATATTTAGCTCATGCCTTAACTCGCGAAATCTTGCTTCATCCAAAGGCTTCGTGAAGATATCTGCAAGGTTATCATGAGTGTTGACATAGTTGAGCTCGATCTCCCCTCGCCTAATATGATCCCGGATGAAGTGATACCGAATCTCAATATGCTTCGTCTTGAAGTGTTGCACCGGGTTGAGAGAAATCTTGATGGCACTTTCATTGTCACACCAAAGAGGCACCGTAATCCTTTAAAGTTTGCCTCATCCATAGAAGTTGTGCACAACAACTACCGGCGGCCACATACTCCGCTTCGGTGGACGAGAGAGACACACAACTTTGCTTCTTAGAAGACCAACTCACCAAAGAGCAACCAAGGAATTGGCACCCTCCGGAAGTTGACTTCCTATCCACTTTGTCTCCTGCCCAATCTGAGTCCGAATAGCCTACAAGGTTGAAGTTTGCTCCTCTTGGGTACCATAAGCCAAAGTTTGGGGTATGAGCCAAATATCGAAAGATTCGCTTGACCGCCACAAAGTGGCTTTCCTTAGGTGCGGCTTGAAACCATGCACAAATTCCCACACTCAACATGATATCCGGTCTAGATGCACAAAGGTAAAGCAAGGAGCCAATCATGGAGCGATATACCTTTTGATCCACCGCTTTACCATTGGGATCTATGTCAAGTTGGCATTTGACGGGCATTGGAGTGGAAGCCGGCTTGACATCACTTAGCTTGAATCTCTTGAGCATGTCTTGAGTGTATTTGGCTTGGTTGATGAAGGTTCCTTCTCTTCGTTGCTTGACTTCGAACCCGAGAAAGAACTTCAACTCTCCCATCATGGACATCTTGAACTTTGAGGTCATGAGAGCGGCAAATTCCTCATTGAAAGCTTTGTTAGGAGAACCAAAGATAATGTCATCAACATATAGTTGGCACACAAACAACTCCCCTTTGACCTTCTTAGTAAAAAGAGTGGGGTCGATTTTCCTAATTTCAAACCCACGATCTTGCAACAACCCGGTAAGGTGGTCATACCACGCACATGGGGCTTGTTTAAGGCCATAGAGTGCCTTATCGAGTTGGTACACATGATCGGGGAAATAGGGATCCTCGAACCCGGGGGGTTGTTTGACATACACCAACTCATTAATAGGACCATTAAGAAAAGCACTCTTCACATCCATTTGTTGCAACTTGAAGTTATGATGAGAAGCATAAGCAATCAACAAATGAATAGATTCAAGGCGAGCAACAGGAGCAAAGGTTTTACCATAGTCGATACCCTCGACTTGGGAGTAGCCTTGTGCTACCAAGCGAGTCTTGTTGTAGACAATAATTCCATGAGCATCTTGCTTGTTCTTGAATATCCACTTGGTTCCAATGACATTATGGTTCCCCGTTGGCCTCGGCACCAATCTCCACACCTTGTTGTGCTCGAAGTTGTTGAGTTCTTCATGCATGGCATTAAGCCAATCCAGATCTTTGAGCGCCTCATAGACCTTTTGGGGTTCAACACAAGAGACAAATGTGTGATGTTCACAATAGTTTGCCAATTGTATACGAGTGCTTACCCCCTTTCGTATGCTTCCAAGCACATTTGTCATGAGATGACCCTTGGTAGAGAGCTTGGATGCAATCTTGGTGGCACGATGCTCCAATTTCTCCTCAGGAGTGAGTTGAGGAGCGATTACTTGATCATCTTGAGTGTCGTCTTGAGCTTGTTCTTGATATTGAGCTTGCTCTTGATCTTGAACTTGCTCGGAGGAGAGAACTTTACCTTGGGCATCACTTGGTGATTCACCACCATCTTGAGGTTGGTCTTGCCCTTGTTCTTGTTCATGAGGTTGAGGGCCTTCACTTTGTTCTTCGGAAGCGTGTGGGCCTTGAGTTGGTGATGGTTCCACTTGAGAGGAACATTGTCCTTCTCCTTCGGCCACAAGGGGTTCCTCAATGGGTAGGATAAAACCAACACCCATTCTTCTTATGGCTTGGGGAGGAATTTCATCACCTACATCACAAGTGCCATTTTGCTCCACTTGGGAGCCGTTATTCTCATCAAACTCCACGTTACAGGTCTCCACAATAAGTCCTGTGGACTTATTGAGGACACAACAAGCATGAGAGTTTGTAGCATAACCAACAAATATGCCCTCTTGAGCTCTAGCCTCAAATTTAGACAAACGAACACCTTTCTTGAGAATGAAACACTTACACCTGAATACCCGAAAGTACTTGAGGTTGGGCTTGTTACCGGTGAGTATCTCATATGGAGTTTTGTTCAAGCCTTTGCGGAGATAGAGCCGATTGGATGCATGAAACACGGTGCTGATGGCTTCGGCCCAAAAGTTGTATGGAGACTTGAACTCCGCCATCATGGTCCTCGCCGCATCCATCAATGCTCGGTTCTTCCTCTCCGCTACACCATTTTGTTGAGGGGTGTAAGGTGCGAAATATTGATGCTTGATCCCCTCATCACTAAGAAACTCATCCAAGGTGTAGTTCTCGAACTCGGTGCCATTGTCACTTCATATTGTCAAGATCTTTGCATTGTGTTGGCGTTGAGCTTCATTAGCAAAATTAATGACGGTTTGTTGGGTCTCACTCTTCCTCTTGAAGAAGTACACCCAAGTGTATCTCAAATAATCATCCACAATCACCAAGCAATACTTTCTACCTCCAAGACTATCAAAGGATGGAGGCCCAAAGAGATCCAAGTGAAGGAGCTCCAAAGGCCTCTTCGAGTAAATGATAGTCATGGGAGGGTGAGCCTTCTCATGTAGCTTTCCTTCGATACAAGCACTGCAAGCACGATCTTTGGCAAAACTAACATTTGTTAGTCCATGGACATGGTCCCCCTTGAGAAGACTTTGCAAAGATCTCATATTGACATGGGCTAAACGGCGATGCCAAAGCCATCCCATGTCAACTTTAGCCATTAGGCATGTCGCGGTCTTAGTGGGTCGCTCCAAAAAGTTAATCACATAGAGACCATTCTCGACATGCCCAACAAAGGCTACTTTAAGAGTCTTGCTCCACAAGAGGGCCACGGTATCAATATCAAAGAAAGTGGCAAAGCCCATGATTGCAAGTTGACGAACGGAAAGTAAATTGTATGCAAGGGACTCAACAAGCATGACCTTCTCGATCGTGAGATCATGAGAAATGACAACCTTGCCAAGTCCCAATACCTTAGAAGACGAGGCATCACTCCACTTGACATTGGTGGGCATAGATGGAATCTTGTGCACGTCCACCACCAAGTCCTTGCTTCCGGTCATATGATTAGTGGCTCCACTATCGAGCAACCATGATCCCCCACCGGAAGCAAACACCTACAAGAGATCAATGTTTGGTTTTAGGTACCCATTTTGTAATGGGTCCTTTGATGTTAGTGACAAGGGTCTTAGGAACCCAAATAGACCATTCAATGTACTCATAAGGAGAACCAACAAATTTAGCATAAACATGCCCATCACTAGCACGACATGACACATAGGAAGGGTTAAAGTCACTGGCTTTGTTGGAAGGGGTGGCATTGCTCTTCTTGACACCACCACCCTTCACACTGTTCTTCTTCTCCTTAGAGGCACCCTCTCCCTCTTTGACAAAATTTTTCATGAGAGGAGGAGGTCGTTTGGCCTTGTCATTCTTCTTCTTGTTCTTGGAATTGGGTGTGAACCCAATCCCTTCCTTGGCCATAACTTCCTTTTGATTGCTCAAAAGGTCATTGAGGTTCTTCTCACCTTGTATGCACGACACAAGGCCTTTCACAAGTTGCTCCTTCAACTTTGCATTCTCCTCAACAAGATGCACATGCTCATAAGAAGGGTTAGTAGCATTTGCATTATCAATTAAAACCATATGAGGAAAAGTGGATTTCTCCTTGGTTAGCTTCACTTGGAGTTGATCATGAGACTCTTTAAGACTAGCATGATTACCCTTCAAGGCCTTGTGAGCCTTGTCAAGTATATCAAACTCCTCCTTGAGTCTAGCAAGATCAACCCCAAGTTTGGCCTTCTTGGAATTTAGCACACGAGATACAACAAGAGCATGATCGAGATCTTTCTTTAGTTTGTCATGGTCATCGTTGTGTGACTCCTCAAGAGCCAAATGGTGACCGCGCTCTTCCTCAAGCGCATTAGAGAGATCCGATATCTCATTGGCATAGTCATGACTATGCCCTTCCATCTTAGAGATGGTTTCTTCGTGAGCCTCGATCATGTCATTGGCTTCACCAAGTTGTTCCAAGAGAGCAACAAACTGCTTCTTGGATTTACCCTTGAGCTTACTCATAAAAGACTCAAATTCATTTTCCTCCTCATTAGACCCCTCATTTTCATCAATGCAATCCGTCAAAAAAGGATTAGTAATGATGGTAGTTTTGATGTTGGGGGTTACCTTGTCGGTGGCTTTGGCCATGAGGCACTTGGTGGTGATGTTCTTGTTGGGTGAGTCAAAGAGGGACACCCTGGAGTTGTTGCAATGGCAACGGAGTCCATGGCCACCGTCTCACCATCTTCATCATTGTCATCATCCTCATTGTTCTCTTCTTGTGCCACCAACCCCTTGGGAGGAGTCTTCTTGGTGAAGTTGCTCTTGTTGGGGAAGGACTTGGCCTTGTCTTTTCGGATGAGCTTGCCACCATTGTCTTCCCTCTTCTCATATGGGCACTCTGCAACAAAATGGCTCACATTACCACAATTATAGCAAGTACTCACACGTTTCTTACACTTTGTGCCACTTGAGTTGTTCTTGTTGAAGTTGGGCCTTGTGTTCTTCTTGCTCCAAAATTGTCTTGAAGCGAGAGCCATGTGCTCATGATAAGCATATTTTGTATCTTCGGGATTGCTCTCCTCTTCTTCCTCTTCATCCTCTTGTTCCACACTAACATTGGCCTTCAAAGCAAGGTTGGGCTTCTTAGCTCTTTGAGAATGCAACACCACATTGTCGGCGGTCTTGTCCAAGATCCTCATTGCCACAAACTCATCCAACACTTCACTTGAGGACAAGGTGTGGAAGTCCATCCTTTCACGGATGACGGAGGACATGGCCTTGTGGTAAGGCATCATGGCCTTGAGGAACTTGCGCTTTTGATTCAATTGTCATCCGTATCCTTTCTCCCATGATCTCGGAGTGAGACCGCGAGAGTGGTTAACCTGCGGTAAAGCTCACGGGGTTCTTCATCTTCATTCATTGCAAACTCATCAGCTTCATCTTGTACCACACTACTACAGGATGCTGCTAACGCGACACTATGATCAGAGACCCTTCGAGAAACTGTGTGCGATGCAATAATCGCAAACGGTGTTGTATGAAAACCGTCAAAAATGTATAAAAAGTTTGCGATGACGGATGCATCAAACACAGTTCAAGTTTTATTTGCGTGTGCGATGAAGGGCATACAGTTCAGTTCAATGAACTGTTTGCGATGAGGAGGAACAAAAGAAATGGGAAGCCAGATGAAGGCGTGTGCGATACACAGCATACGGTTCACTTGGATGAACTGTTTGTGATTAGGCAACACAAAATAAACGGTCAGCCAGATCAAAGGTGTGTGCGATATATGGCATGCGGTTCACTCGGATGAACTATTTGCGTTGGGACATGAGAACAGAAATGGTTCGAATGAACAAGATGTGTGTGATATGAGGCAAACAGGTCTGTAATCGGAGACGTGTGCGAAGACCAATAACAACATAGACGATTACTGCTAACAAGCCATGTGTGTTGTGAGCAAACGATAGCTGGTATACAATTGTGAGTGATTGATGAAAACCTCACTGCCGGGTTCCATTGTTTAGTCCGTGTGCGATGTGATTTTCTTTGTCCACACAACATCCACGCTCTGTCTACAACATCAACATATATACTTAAAAAGACAACATTCCATAACCAAATTAAACATACAATTACACAAGTGACTACACACATAACATTTCCACACACCAAAGAAAGCGATTACATGCATACTAAAGTAGGAGAAACGAGGATCTAATCATCCACTTATTGTTGCGACGACGCTTGCCATTGCTCTACTTCCGGGTGGATCCCTAGCCGTTTTGGGGGAGGGACTTCCTCATGTCAATGATCCGCCTGTACATGTCATAGCTCGTGTACGCCTCCTTGGCCGCATACACGACATGTGCTTTGTCGAGTTTCTCCATCCAGGCCGAGTGCCAGGCATGCTTGTCCTTGTTGCACGAATCCTTGATGTCTCTATTGTTGGAAATATGCCCTAGAGGCAATAATAAAAGTATTATTATTATATTTCCTTGTTCATGATAATTGTCTTTTATTCATGCTATAACTGTATTATCCGGAAATCGTAATACACGTGTGAATATATAGACCACAATATGTCCCTAGTGAGCCTCTAGTTGACTAGCTCGTTGTGATCAACAGATAGTCATGGTTTCCTGGCTATGGACATTGGATGTCGTTGATAACGGGATCACATCATTAGGAGAATGATGTGATGGACAAGACCCAATCCTAAGACTAGCACAAAAGATCGTGTAGTTCATTTGCTAGAGCTTTGCCAATGTCAAGTATCTCTTCCTTTGACCATGAGATCGTGTAACTCCTGGATACCGTAGGAGTGCTTTGGGTGTATCAAACGTCACAACGTAACTGGGTGACTATAAAGGTGCACTACAGGTATCTCCGAAAGTATCTATTGTTTTATGCGGATCGAGACTGGGATTTGTCACTCCGTGTAAACGGAGAGGTATCTCTGGGCCCACTCGGTAGGACATCATCATATGCGCAATGTGACCAAGGAGTTGATCACGGGATGATGTGTTACGGAACGAGTAAAGTGACTTGCCGGTAACGAGATTGAACAAGGTATGGTATACCGACGATCGAATCTCGGGCAAGTAACATACCGATAGACAAAGGGAATTGAATACGGGATCGATTGAGTCCTTGACATCGTGGTTCATCCGATGAGATCATCGTGGAACATGTGGGAGCCAACATGGGTATCCAGATCCCGCTGTTGGTTATTGACCGGAGAACGTCTCGGTCATGTCTGCATGTCTCCCGAACCCGTAGGGTCTACACACTTAAGGTTCGATGACGCTAGGGTTATAAAGGAAGCTTGTATGTGGTTACCGAATGTTGTTCGGAGTCCCGGATGAGATCCCGGACGTCACGAGGAGTTCCGGAATGGTCCGGAGGTAAAGATTTATATATGGGAAGTCCTGTTTTGGACACCGGAAGAGTTTCGGGGTTTATCGGTATTGTACCGGGACCACCGGGAGGGTCCCGGGGGTCCACCAAGTGGGGCCACCAACCCCGGAGGGCTGCATGGGCCATGTGTGGGAGGGAACCAGCCCCAGATGGGCTGGTGCGCCCCCCACAAGGGGCCCAAGGCGCAGGGGAGAGTGGGAGGGGGCAAACCCTAGGGCAGATGGGCCTTAAGGCCCATGCTCCCTGCGCCTCCCTCTCCTCCCCTCTGGCCGCCGCACCAGATGCCATCTGGAGGCTGGCCGCACCCCTTGGGGTGGGAAACCCTAAAGGGGGCGCAGCCCCCCTCTCCCCCTATAAATAGTGAGGCATAGGGCTGCCCATGAGACACACAGAATACACGTGATTCGATCTCTGCCTTTGGTTGCAGCCCTCTCCTCTCTCCCAAGTACTCCTCCTCTCCCGTGGTGCTTAGCGAAGCCCTGCAGGATAGCCACGCTCCTCCATCACCACCACGCCGTTGTGCTGCTGCTGGATGGAGTCTTCCTCAACCTCTCCCTCTCTCCTTGCTGGATCAAGGCGTGGGAGACGTCACCGGGCTGTACGTGTGTTGAACGCGGAGGTGCCGTCCGTTCGGCACTTGATCATCGGTGATCTGAATCACGACGAGTACGACTCCATCAACCCCGTTCACTTGAACGCTTCCGCTTAGCGATCTACAAGGGTATGTAGATGCACTCCCCTTTCTACTCGTTGCTGGTCTCTCCATAGATAGATCTTGGTGTTACGTAGGAAAATTTTGAATTTCTGCTACGTTCCCCAACAGTGGCATCATGAGCTAGGTCTATTGCGTAGATTCTTTGCACGAGTAGAACACAAAGTAGTTGTGGGCGTTGATGTTGTTCAATATGCTTACCGTTACTAGTCCAATCTTGTTTCGACGGTATTGTGGGATGAAGTGGCCCGGACCGACCTTACACGTACTCTTACGTGAGACAGGTTCCACCGATTGACATGCACTTGGTGCATAAGGTGGCTAGCGGGTGCCAGTCTCTCCCACTTTAGTCGGAACGGATTCGATGAAAAGGGTCCTTATGAAGGGTAAATAGCAATTGGCATATCACGTTGTGGTCTTGCGTAGGTAAGAAACGTTCTTGCTAGAAACCCATAGCAGCCACGTAAAACATGCAACAACAATTAGAGGACGTCTAACTTGTTTTTGCAGGGTATGCTATGTGATGTGATATGGCCAAAAGGATGTGATGAATGATATATGATGTATGAGATTGATCATGTTCTTGTAATAGGATTCACGACTTGCATGTCGATGAGTATGACAACCGGCAGGAGCCATAGGAGTTGTCTTTATTTTTTGTATGACCTGCGTGTCATTGAAGAACGCCATGTAAACTTACTTTACTTTATTGCTAAACGCGTTAGCCATAGAAGTAGAAGTAGTCGTTGGCGTGACAACTTCATGAAGACACGATGATGGAGATCATGATGGAGATCATGGTGTCATGCCGGTGACGATGATGATCATGGAGCCCCGAAGATGAAGATCAAAGGAGCTATATGATATTGGCCATATCATGTCACTACTCTATTTGATTGCATGTGATGTTTATCATGTTTATGCATCTTGTTTACTTAGGACGACGGTAGTAAATAAGATGATCCCTTACAAAATTTCAAGAAGTGTTCTCCCCTAACTGTGCACCGTTGCTACAGTTCGTCGCTTCTAAGCACCACGTGATGATCGGGTGTGATGGATTCTTACGTTCACATACAACGGGTGTAAGACAGTTTTACACAGCGAAAACACTTAGGGTTAACTTGACGAGCCTAGCATGTGCAGACATGGCCTCGGAACACGGAGACCGAAAGGTCGAGCATGAGTCGTATAGTAGATACGATCAACATGAAGATGTTCACCGACGTTAACTAGTCCGTCTCACGTGATGATCGGACACGGCCTAGTTGACTCGGATCATGTGATCACTTAGATGACCAGAGGGATGTCTATCTGAGTGGGAGTTCATAAGATGAACTTAATTATCCTGAACATAGTCAAAAGACCTTTTGCAAATTATGTCGTAGCTCACGCTATAGTTCTACTGTTTAGATATGTTCCTAGAGAAAATATAGTTGAAAGTTGATAGTAGCGATTATGCGATCAGTAGAAAGCTTATGTCCTTAATGCACCGCTCAGTGTGCTGAACCCCAAACGTCGTTTGTCGATGTTGCGAACATCGGACATACACGTTTTGATAACTACGTGATAGTTCAGTTAAATGGTTTAAGTAGAGGCACCAAAGACGTTTTCGAAACGTCGCGGAACATATGAGATGTTTCGAGGGCTGAAATTGGGATTTCAGGCTCGTGCCCACGTCAAGAGGTATAAGACCTCCGACGATTTTCTTAGCCTGCAAACTAAGGGAGAAAAGCTCAATCGTTGAGCTTGTGCTCAGATTGTCTGAGTGCAACAATCACTTGAATCAAGTGGGAGTTGATCTTCCAGATGAGATAGTGATGTTTCCCCAAAGTCATTGCCACCAAGCTGCTAGAGCTTCGTGATGAACTATAACATATCAGGGATAAATAGATGATCCTTGAGGTATTCACGATGTTTGACACCGCGAAAGTAGAAATCAAGAAGGAGCATCAATTGTTGATGGTTGGTGAAACCACTAGTTTCAAGAAGGGCAAGGGCAAGAAGGGATACTTCATGAAACGGCAAATCAGCTGCTGCTCCAGTAAAGAAACCCAAGGTTGAACCCAAACCCGAGACTAAGTGCTTCTGTAATAAGGGGAACAGTCACTAGAGCAGGAATTACCCTAGATACTTGGTAGATGAGAAGGCTGGCAAGGTCGATAGAAGTATATTGGATATACATTATGTTAATGTGTACTTTACTAGTACTCCTAGTAGCACCAGGGTATAAGATACCGGTTCGGTTGCTAAGTGTTAGTAACTCGAAATAAAAGGCTACGGAATAAACAGAGACTAGCTAAAGGTGAGCTGACGATATGTGTTGGAAGTGTTTCCAAGTTTGATGTGATCTAACATCGCACGCTCCCTCTACCATCAAGATTAGTATTAAACCTGAATAAGTGCTCTTGCACCTATAGGAATGGTTTATTGAATCTTGATCGTAGTGATACACATTTTCATGCCAAAAGATATAAGATAGTAATGATAGTACCACTTACTTGTGGCACTGCTGTGTAAGTCATATTGGTATAAAACGCATGAAGAAGCTCCATGTTGATGGATCTTTGGACTCACTCCTTTTTGAAAAGTTTGAGACATGCGAACCATGTCTATTGGTATATATGCATGAAGAAACTCCATGCAAATGGACCGTTTGAACTCACTTGATTTTGAATCACTTGAGATATGCAAATCATACCACATAGGCAAGATGACTGAAAAGCCTCGGTTTCAGTAAAATGGAACAAGATAGCAACTTGTTGGAAGCAACACATTTTGATGTGTGCAGTCCAATGAGTGCTGAGGCATGCAGTGAATATCGTTATGTTCTTACTTCACAGATGATTCGAGTAGATGTTGAGAATATTTACTTGATGAAACACAAGTCTGAATTATTGAATGGTTCAAGTAATTTCAGAGTGAAGTAGAAGATCATTGTGACAAGAGGATAAAATGTCTATGATATGATCATAGAGATGAATATCTGAGTTACGAGTTTTGGCACACAATTAAGACATTGTGGAAATTGTTTCGCAATTAATACCGCCTGGAACACCATAATGTGATGGTGTGTCCGAACATCATAGTTGCACCCTATTGGATATGGTGCGTACCATGATGTCTCTTATCGAATTACCACTATCGTTCATGGGTTAGGCATTAGAGACAACCACATTCACTTTAAATAGGGCACCACGTAATTCCGTTGAGATGACACCGTATGAATTATGGTTTAGAGAAACCTAAGTTGTCGTTTCTTAAAAGTTTGGGGCTGCGACGCTTATATGGAAAAGTTTCAGGATGATAAGCTCGAACCCAAAGCGGATAAAATGCATCTTCATAGGAAACCCAAAACAGTTGGGTATACCTCCTAATTCAGATCCGAAAGCAATATGGATTGTTTCTTGAATCGGGTCCTTTCTCGAGGAAAGGTTTCTTTCGAAAGAATTGAGTGGGAGGATGGTGGAAACTTGATGAGGTTATTGAACCGTCTCTTCAACTAGTGTGTGGCAGAGCACAGGAAGTTGTTCCTGTGGCACCTACACCAATTGAAGTGGAAGCTTATGATATTGATCATGAAACTTCGGATCAAGTCACTACCAAACCTCGTAGGACGACAAGGACACGTACTACTTTGGAGTGGTACGGTGATCCTGTCTTGGAAGTCATGTTGCTAGACAACAATGAACCTACGAGCTATGGAGAAGCGATGGTGGGCCCGGATTCCGATAAATGGCTCGAGGCCATAAAATCCGAGAACGGATCCATGGACTTTGGTGGACTTGCCCGATGATCGGCAAGCCATTAAGATAAATGGATCTTTAAGAAGAAGACGGACGTGGATGGTAATGTCACCGTCCATGAAGCTCGACTTGTGGCGAAAAGTTTTTCACAAGTTCAAGGAGTTGACTACGATGAGATTTTCTCATCCGTAGCGATGCTTAAAGTCCGTCGGAATCATGTTAGCATTAGCTGCATTTATGAAATCTGGCAGATGGATGTCAAAACGAGTTTCCTTACCAGTTTCGTAAGGAAAGGTTGTATGTAATACAATCAGAAAGGTTTTGTCGATCCTAAGGATGCTAAAAGGTATGCTAGCTCCAGCAATCCTTCTAAGGACTGGAGTAAGCATCTCGGAGTTGGAATGTACGCTTTGATGAGATGATCAAAGATTTTGGATTTATACAAAGTTTATGAGAAACTTGTATTTCCAAAGAAGTGAGTGGGAGCACTATAGAATTTCTGATGAGTATATGTTGTTGACATTTTGTTGATCAGAAATGATGTAGAATTTCTAGAAAGCATATAGGGTTATTTGAAAGGTGTTTTTCAATGGAAAGCCTGGATTAAGCTACTTGAACATTGAGCATCGAGATCTATAAGGATAGATCAAAATGCTTAATAATACTTTCAAATGAGCACATACCTTGACATGATCTTGAAGGTGTTCAAGATGGACCAGTCAAAGAAGGAGTTCTTGCCTGAGTTGTAAGGTACGAAGTTAAGACTTAAAGCTCGACCACGGCAGAATAGAGAGAAAGGACGAAGGTCGTCCCCTATGCTTAAGACATAGGCTCTTCAGTATGCTATGCTGTGTACCGCACCTGAAGTGTGCCTTGCCATGAGTCAGTCAAGGGGTACAAGAGTGATCCATCAATGGATCATAGGACAGCGGTCAAAGTTATCCTTAGTAACTAGTGAACTAAGGAATTTTCTCGATTATGGAGGTGGTAAAAGAGTTCGTCGTAAAGGTTACGTCGATGCAAGCTTAACACCTATCCGGATAGCTCTAAGTAGAGATACCGGATACATATAATGGAGCAACAATTTAGAATAGCTCCAAGTAGAACAGTTATTTGGAACAGCTCCAAATAGAGCGTGATAGCTGCATCTAGGAGATGACATAAAGATTTGTAAAGCACACACGGATCTGAAAGGTTTCAGACCCGTTGACTAAAACCTCTCTCACAAGCAACATGATCAAACATAAAACTCATTGAGTGTTAATCACATAGTGATGTGAACTAGACTACTGACTCTAGTAAACTCTTGGGTATTAGTCACATGGCGATGTGACCTGTGAGTGTTAATCACATGGCGATGTGAACTAGATTATTGACTCTAGTGCAAGTGGGAGACTGTTGGAAATATGCCCTAGAGGCAATAATAAAAGTATTATTATTATATTTCCTTGTTCATGATAATTGTCTTTTATTCATGCTATAACTGTATTATCCGGAAATCGTAATACACGTGTGAATACATAGACCACAATATGTCCCTAGTGAGCCTCTAGTTGACTAGCTCGTTGTGATCAACAGATAGTCATGGTTTCCTGGCTATGGACATTGGATGTCGTTGATAACGGGATCACATCATTAGGAGAATGATGTGATGGACAAGACCCAATCCTAAGACTAGCACAAAAGATCGTGTAGTTCATTTGCTAGAGCTTTGCCAATGTCAAGTATCTCTTCCTTTGACCATGAGATCGTGTAACTCCTGGATACCGTAGGAGTGCTTTGGGTGTATCAAACGTCACAACGTAACTGGGTGACTATAAAGGTGCACTACAGGTATCTCCGAAAGTATCTATTGTTTTATGCGGATCGAGACTGGGATTTGTCACTCCGTGTAAACGGAGAGGTATCTCTGGGCCCACTCGGTAGGACATCATCATTTGCGCAAATGTGACCAAGGAGTTGATCACGGGATGATGTGTTACGGAACGAGTAAAGTGACTTGCCGGTAACGAGATTGAACAAGGTATGGTATACCGACGATCGAATCTCGGGCAAGTAACATACCGATAGACAAAGGGAATTGAATACGGGATCGATTGAGTCCTTGACATCGTGGTTCATCCGATGAGATCATCGTGGAACATGTGGGAGCCAACATGGGTATCCAGATCCCGCTGTTGGTTATTGACCGGAGAACGTCTCGGTCATGTCTGCATGTCTCCCGAACCCGTAGGGTCTACACACTTAAGGTTCGATGACGCTAGGGTTATAAAGGAAGCTTGTATGTGGTTACCGAATGTTGTTCGGAGTCCCGGATGAGATCCCGGACGTCACGAGGAGTTCCGGAATGGTCCGGAGGTAAAGATTTATATATGGGAAGTCCTGTTTTGGACACCGGAAGAGTTTCGGGGTTTATCGGTATTGTACCGGGACCACCGGGAGGGTCCCGGGGGTCCACCAAGTGGGGCCACCAACCCCGGAGGGCTGCATGGGCCATGTGTGGGAGGGAACCAGCCCCAGATGGGCTGGTGCGCCCCCCACAAGGGGCCCAAGGCGCAGGGGAGAGTGGGAGGGGGCAAACCCTAGGGCAGATGGGCCTTAAGGCCCATGCTCCCTGCGCCTCCCTCTCCTCCCCCTCTGGCCGCCGCACCAGATGCCATCTGGAGGCTGGCCGCACCCCTTGGGGTGGGAAACCCTAAAGGGGGCGCAGCCCCCCTCTCCCCCTATAAATAGTGAGGCATAGGGCTGCCCATGAGACACACAGAATACACGTGATTCGATCTCTGCCTTTGGTTGCAGCCCTCTCCTCTCTCCCAAGTACTCCTCCTCTCCCATGGTGCTTAGCGAAGCCCTGCAGGATAGCCACGCTCCTCCATCACCACCACGCCGTTGTGCTGCTGCTGGATGGAGTCTTCCTCAACCTCTCCCTCCCTCCTTGCTGGATCAAGGCGTGGGAGACGTCACCGGGCTGTACGTGTGTTGAACGCGGAGGTGCCGTCCGTTCGGCACTTGATCATCGGTGATCTGAATCACGACGAGTACGACTCCATCAACCCCGTTCACTTGAACGCTTCCGCTTAGCGATCTACAAGGGTATGTAGATGCACTCCCCTTTCTACTCGTTGCTGGTCTCTCCATAGATAGATCTTGGTGACGCGTAGGAAAATTTTGAATTTCTGCTACGTTCCCAAACATCTATAGTAGGGGTCGATGATGGCCTCAGCAAGGTGAACCAGCGAGTCCTTCTCATGCTCCTTGCTGCCCCTAATCTTGTATTGGCCCTGGATGTCGATAAGATTCTGGTAGGCGATGCCCAAATTCTCGAGCGCCTTTATATCGTTGGTGATGTCCACCATAGCGAACATGTAGTGGGGGCTGTTGACAAACCTGGCGAAACGCTCGCAAGGCCTGGTGGCCAAGCAATACTGGTAGATGAGGACGTGGTGGCGCACACACATCTAGGCAACGACGACCTTGGGACAAGACCCGGTACGAGCGCGGGTGTACTCGAGGTCGAACCCGACAACCTTGTACTTCTCCTCGGCAAGCAACAACTCCATGATGTGGATGGAGTGCTCCGCCCAGACCGGGTCGTTGGTGTACACCAGGGTGTCCACCACAACACGCATGGTGAACTGATGCTTGTCGTCGGTAGCCGCTCGGAGCGCCATTGGAGCGGCGCAGGATACCCTCTAAGAATTTCTCGTGGTGGATGTGCTTCTTGCAATGGTAGGGCGCGATCGAAAGTTGAAGAGACACAAGGGTAGGTTAAATGGCCGATGTAATAAATGGGGCCGGCCGGCCTGTAATCGTCATGTCTTGTCACGGCGTTCATAGCGGAGGATTCTAGAATCCAGTGCACGCTTGACAACACCACACCCTAGGTGTCGGCTTGAAGAGCCTGTTCCCGCGCTACCGCGTTGTTTACCGTGCAAGCTTCCCGCCCGGCTAGTTTGGCCACGCCTCGGCTAGAAGAGGGAAAAATCATGGGCGTTTATTGGCAAAAAGCTTTGTAAAAACAAAGTATGTGGAATGACTTCGGTCATAAGTTTACCCTTGGGTGATGAGGTCAAAGTTACACACAAGGGTGATGATGGACACTCGAGTGCGATAATTAATTCTGCACTCTACAGTGCACACGGTGGAAGAAACCAACTGTGTGCAATATTGTCGAAGATCGCAGTCGAGTTAGTTATACAGATCGTGTGCTATGAGATCAACAAGGTAAACTGATTCGAGAATGGTTAATAAAATCTAAGACCATTGCATATTAAGGTCAAAATAGTGCTAGCAATATACGAGTCTCATATGATGCCATTTCAACGATTGTACCACAAAAGCTTGAAATGTTACAAGGTTCAAATTCCAGAGTTATATGGCTCAAATTCGAAGATTACAAGGTTCAAACTGATATTAGAAATGAAATTCAGCTCATCAGCTGCAAACACTCACGCTGATGCGCTAAACATGGACATCAGAGAGGTTCAAACTAATATCACCGCTTCTAAGTTTGGCTTCGAAACCTCACAATTTTTGCAAAGGGGTCAGCCACTGAGAAGTCATGTATGGGGTTGACCTGATGACTTCCGATTACTCTGTCATCTGAAGTTCCAAAATGAAATTCAGCATTTTTGGAGCCTACTCCATTCTGCCGCAGGCGTCGGCACTAATCAACAGACCATTCATTTTTGCGAAATAAATGTAGGGCAAACCTCATTTCCTTCAGCACCCTTGCTCTGAGAACAAATAACCTGGCGAATATAATCTCCGATAAGGTCCCTCGGTAGGAGTTCAAAGTAATTTCTGAGAGATGCAGATCTAAGCATTCGACGTGATTGTTATATTATATCACATTATCCACCACTGGGCCCTAATCTTATCTTCAAAAGAAGAAAATGTGTTAGTGCCTACATGCAGCTTTGAACATTACTACAGGACTAGCTATTTGGTTTGCAGGATTTGTAAAATGCACTAACATGCCATCTTCGATCTGACATGATTAACATGGGCATTTGATTACATTCTAGAAAAATGTAGCCTTCTTCACAAGAGGTTGGAGTGGATGAAAAGTTCCCTAAGAAAACTAGTATAGATGAATCCAAAGGAGAAATACTTATTGAATGTAACCATATGGATCAAGCGACCAATATGGGGGGGCATGTATGTACTAAAATCCTCCAAAAGAACCTTGAGAAATTGTAGTACATTGTCATTGTAAACTTGGAAAAAGGTGTCACAAATTGAACTCCCTTATGGTTAACATTTAATAGTAAAGGAACATCACCTCGATATATAGCTTCTCCAGGCACGGAAAGCATCTCAGGAAACTGACAACTTGCTCCAGGTCGGCCCCGATAGATTCTAGTGCCAAGACCTTCACTGTGCGTAGTTTCGGGGTCAAGCTTGTCGGAATCATTTTCTGAATGACAGACGAACAAACATCTTCAAAATTAGAAATAATGTTAATTTGTAGAAGTAGAGGTAGAAGGCGGCTGTTGTACCTGAACGGGTGTGGATCCAATAACAAGTTCGGAGTATTTGTCAGACGAGTAGCCCACCACTGTCAATTTCGGCGCAAAAATGACATTGATTCTTGTTGGACCTTCTTGATCAACTACAAGTAATCTCTCAAGTGCAGGTGTGTCCTGGATGACCATACCGTGGTCCACCTTTTGTGATGTCTTCCTGCCGCACCATCAACACACACAAATAGTCCGGAGAGTCATGGAGGTGATGTGGAAGGTACTCAACCTCGCCTGAAGACGAAGGTACTCGAGTGCAGTACAGCCACGGAGCAGGCGCTCCATGTCACCCTTTGAGAGGCAGACGACAACGAGCTCGAGGTGCTTCAATCGTGGTAGAATAAGAGAGGGCACGTCATTAAGGGGCGGGAAATGGCAATTCCTGAACTTGGCGACGTGCAACATGGGTGCGAGGTGGAGTGCAGACGTTGGCACCGACCGCATATGCCCATCATCAAAAGTGAGCTCCTCGAGCTGATCTAGGGCGGGGGATCGGAACCAGTCGTCAAGCTTGGCTCGGTCCTTGCCGTTGGAACGGAACTTGCCCATTCTAAGGCCTTTGGTTGGGCCAAGGTGAGTGCCAAGGATCTTGGAGAATGCATCCAAGCTTTTGTGATAGCCATGGCAGACCTCGTGGGTGTCGATGAGGTCGAGAGAGCTGGAGTTCCATAGGGGGCGCCACCGCTGGGAAAGGAGGGTTGTCTGCGCCCCATATTTGATTGCGAGGAGGGACATGATGACTCTCAACATATCATCGGGAGGCTGCTAATTAAGTCTAGGCCTGCTGGAGTCGCTTGCGGTTCTAGCTCGCCCCGCCTCCGCTTGTTGGAAGCCCCATTCTCCACCTCTGGAGTCTCCTTGTCGGTGGAACTTTCTGATAGAAATGGGAGTACAGGGAATATTTAGTTAAAACATGGCAATAGAAAAGTGTATTGGTAACTAGAAGTTATTAGGTAGGGATATAGTAAGAAAAGGGAATAATAATTGGTTGCTTAAATACTACACAATTCATTTGACATTGCTGGGTAAGTCAACATATGCAGATAGTTGAAAAGAAAACTTACTTCGAACAAAGTCTGGATGGGTGATATTGTCGGGGAAGTTAGCATATATCTCATGACCAGGCCCTTCTATGTGCAGTGCAATTTTGGTGCCAGCTTTCAGTACATAAAACTTTGCAATTTCATTCCAAAAGCCAGTGCCAAAACAGGAGTCACCACGTTCATCAAGTCTTACAGTAGCAACGATTGTAAATCCATGGTTTGTGTGCAGTATGACATTCGTGGAGCCTTGATGTATGTAAAGGGAAAAAATTTGCACTACATAATTTGGTGCATAGCGAGGGATGTCCTGCAGAAAATGGTAGGATTGTTAAAGAAAATATGGTAACATGCAAATATGGGCCCAAATTGAAAGAACTGTACATCAGTTGAAATCGAAGGACAAAAGTCTAATTAAACAGATAGGGTAAACATGATGTCATGGAAGTATGAGAGTAATCGAAAGAACAATACATCATTAATTTGCCTAATATAGAAAGAAGAGGGGGGAAATCCCCTTTGACGTATATGGTGCATGTGGCACCTTTTATCCAAATGTAGCAATATTTAGAATATGTTCAGGAAAGTAGGCCATGCCAACCGATTTAGGGTGAGATTGAACATACTGCACGCGTCCTCAAGTTATCTGGTACGATGAGATGGAATCTCTGGCGGCGGTCGCCAAGTACTGAAGTGTCGGCGCACTGTACATTCTATGAATGAAAGAAAACCCTCAAATCAGCTCGAATAAAAATGAATTCACAGGGATTTCTGCCGGGTGATTAAAGGAGGCAGATGAACTGGGATAAGAGATGAGATAATATCTCGTTAAATTAGTTACCTTGTCGTCCATGAGAAAGAATCTTCAGTACGACAGATTCCCTAACCGAGCGGAGCTGGGTCGACCGCGAGCCGCGTCGAGAAAGTCGATGGCGATAGGCGGCGGCAAGCGGAAGTGGCGAAATGCGGTGGGCTTTGCCAGCAGCCTGGCGGCGGCGGCAGGCGGCGAGCTAAGTGTTTACCGCCGCGATAGGCGGTGCCATGGCATATACGCGGAGGAGCTTGTGTATGTGTGAATGGGGAATGTATCGGAGGGGCCGAGGGGGTGGCGAGCGGGGTGAGGGTTTTTGTGACGTGGGGATGGTGAGGGTTTTCTTTTTTCTTTTTTGAATTGGGTGGTGAGGGTTTTCTGTCCCACATTTTGGGGGTGATGGTTTGCTAGAGCGAACCGTGTGTGATTGACGTAGCAGGCAAAACGAAAGTCATTGCACACGGTTCCAATTTTGGGAACCGTGTGTGATTGACGTACTACCTCCGTCCTGGTTTATTGGTCCCCCGTTGTAATTTTTACCAAAATTTGGCGAAATATTTAACATACTCGGACATAGATAATAAGCGTGCACGTACATAAGCATAGTTCAACCATAAGTACATAGTTCAACCATCATTAAGCATACTCAAGCGCACATAGTTTGATCCATCCCACATCTCATCTCACATGCGGCCGGCACGATCCTGAAGCTTCTCCAGGTACTCGGCGTACGCGCCATGCGCCACCCTGCGAGAATACTTCTGCTTGAAGGAGCCAACGACCCATCCTCTTGCATGCGCCAGAACACTTAGATACGCGTCATGAATCTTGTGGTGGAAAAATGGGCATCCATAGCCGTTGTTCCAGGTCCTAATACGCATGTTATGCATTCCCGCATAAAGCTCCCTCAGGATTCACCTCTTGTAGCTCCTCTGGGCATCTTCATCCTCGCTGTCCACATTGTCAGACAACACCTATACAAATAGTAAAACAATTTTGGCATCGAATCACTGATTACATGCCGTGAAGTAGGATTAGGAATTTATGGCTATTTATTTATACATATCCAGAGATTATGGTTCGATTTTTAAGCACAGTCGTCTATGTATAGACCAAACTTGAAGAAAATAATGGCACAAACATAGGTAGGTCATTCAAAATCAATTGTCAAGTCATGGCTAGGAATTATTAGCACGAACACTAACCCTAGTCGGATTACAAGCAGAAATCATTTGCACAGATGAAACAACTAATCACTTATCACCTGTACCATTCAAACAATCAATACACTACACGGATCTAACCAAACTTACTCAGATTTCATGGATTGGGAGAACATAACCACACGATTTCTATTCCAAAAAGGGGAAGGCAGGAGTAACCAGAGAAACCCTATGATCTATTTGACACATAAATGGGTATAGATGACTAACCAGCCGTCCGTCGTCGTTGGAGTCATCGCCGGAGTGGTCGTCGGAGTCATCGCCGGAGTGGTCGTCGGAGTCATAGCCGGAGTGGTCATCGGAGTCGGTGTGGAACTCCACCTCCGGTTGTGGAAGCTTGACGTCGTCGATGATGTCAGGGTGCAGCGATAACTCGTCGACGATGACGACAACCTTTGTCTCCATCTCCACGCCGTGCTCCGGTGCTTTCGCAGCCCCGGCGTCGCCACTCCCTCCGAAGGGGTGCTTCAGCGGCATCCTCATACACTGACGGCTTTGAGGACTGAGAGCGGCGTCGAGGATGCAAGCGGAGAGAGAGGATTGTGTGTGTGTAGCGAGGATGGGGGGAGGGCGCACCATTAATATGGAGTAGTGGGAGTTGTGGGAGAGAGGTGGGCGGCAGTCAAACCGATGGCTCGCCTCCCGGTGAGTGATACGTTTCCAACGTATCTATAAAATTTGATTGTCCATGCTATATTATATTCTATTTTGACATTATTGGGCTTTATTATACACTTTTATATTATTTTTGGGACTAACCTATTAACCGGAGGCCCAGCCCAGAATTGCTGTTTTTTTTGCCTATTTTAGGGTTTCGCAGAAAAGGAATATCAAACGGAGTCCAAACGGAATGAAACCTTCAGGAACGTGATTTTCGGAACGAACATGATCCAGAGGACTTGGACCCTACGTCAAGACCTCAACCAGGAGGCCATGAGGTAGGGGGGCGCGGCTAACCCCCTGGGCGTGCCCTCCACCCTCGTGGGCCCCCTGTTGCTCCACCGACGTACTCCTTCCTCCTATATATACCTATGTACCCCCAAACTACCAGATACGGAGCCAAAACCCTAATTCCACCGTCGTAACTTTCTGTATCCACGAGATCCCATCTTGGGGCCTGTTCCGGAGCTCCGCCGGAGGGGGCATCGATCACTGAGGGCTTCTACATCAACACCATAGCCCTTCCCATGAAGTGTGAGTAGTTTACCTCAGACCTACGGGTCCATAGTTATTAGCTAGATGGCTTCTTCTCTCTTTTTGGATCTCAATACAAAGTTCTCCCCCTCTCTTGTGGAGATCTATTCGATGTAATCTTCTTTTGCGGTGTGTTTGTTGAGATCGATGAATTGTGGGTTTATGATCAAGTTTATCTATGAACAATATTTGAATCTTCTCTGAATTCTTTTATGTATGATTGGTTATCTTAGCAAGTCTCTTCGAATTATCAGTTTGGTTTGGCCTACTAGATTGATCTTTCTTGCAATGGGAGAAGTGCTTAGCTTTGGGTTCAATCTTGCGGTGTCCTTTCCCAATGACAGTAGGGGCAGCAAGGCACGTATTGTATTGTTGCCATCGAGGATAACAAGATGGGGTTTATTTCATATTTCTTGAGTTTATCCCTCTACATCATGTCATCTTGCTTAAAGCGTTACTCTGTTCTCTTGAACTTAATACTCTAGATGCATGCTGGATAGCGGTCGATGTGTGGAGTAATAGTAGTAGATGCAGGCAGGAGTCGGTCTACTTGTCTCGGACGTGATGCCTATATACATGATCATACCTAGATATTCTCATAACTACGCTCAATTCTGTCAATTGCTCAACAGTAATTTGTTTACCCGCCGTGAATACTTATGCTCTCGAGAGAAGCCACTAGTGAAACCTATGGCCCCCGGGTCTATCTTCTATCATATTAATCTTCCAATACTTAGTTATTTTTATTGCCTTTTATTTTACTTTGCATCTTTATCATAAAATACCAAAAATATTATCTTATCATATCTATCAGATCTCACTCTCGTAAGTGACCGTGTAGGGATTGACAACCCCTTATCGCGTTGGTTGCAAGGATTTATTTGTTTGTGTAGGTACAAGGGACTCGTGTGTGGCCTCCTACTGGATTGATACCTTGGTTCTCAAAAACTGAGGGAAATACTTACGCTACTCTGCTGCATCACCCTTTCCTCTTCAAGGGAAAACCAACGCAAGTGCTCAAGAGGTAGCAAGAAGGATTTCTGGCGCCGTTGCCGGGGAGGTCTACGCAAAAGTCAACATACCAAGTACCCATCACAACCCTTATCTCCCGCATTACATTATTTGCCATTTGCCTCTCGTTTTCCTCTCCCCCACTTCACCCTTGCCGTTTTATTCGCCCTCTCTCTCTATCCTCCCTCTCTTTCTCTATTTGCCTCTTTTTGCCCTTTGCACTTTTTGCCGTTATGTCTGAAATTGGGGAAATTGTTGTCGATATGGACAATAATAATATCATGAAAAATTCTGATGCTCCTGCTGAAGAACCCCCTATCTTACATACAAAAAAATTCCATATTGGTAGTGGTAATATTATTGGAAAAGGAGTTATCCAAGATTTCTTTACTTGTGCCAGTGTTTTACCTTCTATGGGTAGTTCTATCCTTCATAGAACTAGTAGTCTTGCGGACGCTATTGCCATGCTTGTAGTTGAACTTGAAAGACAATTCATGCACATGCACCCTTGCATACAAAGGATTTTCCTAGAATTTTCTAATATTGAGCATTCTTCTGTTAAGTATGTCGCTACTATCTTTTTGGCTCATGAGTTTAGATTCATAATAAAAGAGGCCAAAGAAATCTTTGCGCATTATAGGGTGTACGCTTGTTGTCCTCCCATAGAGGCTATCCTTTTTGATCAAGAAGAAATAATGCGTTTTCAATCTCTAGACTATGTTGCTTTCAATGAAAATCTTAGAAAAAGGGTTCCTACCAATGTTTTAGTTGATAGAATTTCTGAACTTAATGATGATTTGGCCATTCGAAATAGTGAACTAGGATATTCTCTTGAGTATAGGCTCACAAAGTTCTGTCAAAAGAATGCTTATAATGATGAATTGGTTGTGCAATACGAAGGGCCAAAGGAGGAACCCATACCTCCCAAAGTTGATCTTGGGGACTTTTGTCCCATTAAATTTAGCCCTTTTGATTACTTTTGCTTGCCTCAAAGAAAACTTGCTGCCGAACGTAGAGAATATGAAATGAGTTTTAATGATCTATCTTACTATTATGGCAACACCTAGATCTATCCTTGCTTTTTATGCCTAGCTAGGGGCGTTAAACGATAGCGCTTGTTGGGAGGCAACCCAATCTTATTTTTATTCCTTGCTTTTTGCTCCTGTTTAGTAATAAATAATTTATCTAGCCTCTGTTTTGGTTGTGTTTTTGTGTTTAATTAGTGTTTGTGCCAAGTAGAACCGTCGGGAAGACTTGGGGAAAGTCTTGTTAATCTTGCTGTAAAAAACAGAAACTTTAGCGCTCACAAGAACTGCTGCCATTTTTATTTGGAAAGTGCTATTTAGTTAATTATTTTTTCATATGATTAATAGATAAATTACTCATGTCCAGCAATTTATTTTAGAATTTTTGGAGTTCCAGATCTTGCGTTAGCTACAGATTACTACAGACTGTTTTGTTTTTGACAGATTCTGTTTTTCATGTGTTGTTTGCTTATTTTGATGAATCTATGGCTAGTAAAATAGTTTATAAACCATAGAGAAGTTGGAATACAGTAGGTTTAACACCAATATAAATAAAGAATGAGTTAATTACAGTACCTTGAAGTGGTGTTTTTTTTCTTTTGCTAACGGAGCTCACGAGATTTTCTACTTTAAGTTTTGTGTTGTGAAGTTTTCAAGTTTTGGGTAAAGGTTTGATGGATTATGGAACAAGGAGTGGCAAGAGCCTAAGCTTGGGGATTCCCATGGCACCCCCAAGATAATCTAAGGACACCTAAAATCCAAAGCTTGGGGATGACCCGGAAGGCATCCCCTCTTTCGTCTACTTCTATCGGTAACTTTACTTGGAGCTATATTTTTATTTACCACATGATATGTGTTTTGCTTGGAGAGTCTTGTATTAGTTGAGTCTTTATTTGTTAGTTTTCCACAATCATCCTTACTGTGCACACCTTTTTGAGAGAGATACACATGATTCGGAAATTATTAGAATACTCTATGTGCTTCCTTATAACTTTTGAGTTATATAGTTTTTTCTCTAGTGCTTCACTTATATCTTTTAGAGCACGTCGGTGGATTTGTTTTATAGAAACCATTGTTCTCTCATGCTTCACATATATTATTTTGAGAGTCCCACAAAACAGCATGGTAATTTTCTTTAATTGTTTGAGGCATTCAAGATTAAATAAATAAAATTTTCTTATGAGTGTGTTGAATACTATGAGAAGTTTGAAACTTGATAATTGTTTTGAGATATGGAGATGGTGATATTAGAGTCGTGCTAGTTGAGTAGTTGTGAATTTGAGAAATGCTTGTGTTGAAGTTTATGATTCCTGTAGCATGCACGTATGGTGAACCGTTATGTTAAGAAGTC
Organism: Triticum aestivum; assembly: GCF_018294505.1. Lineage (NCBI taxonomy): Eukaryota > Viridiplantae > Streptophyta > Magnoliopsida > Poales > Poaceae > Triticum > Triticum aestivum. Next base: position 500,121,789 of record NC_057809.1, on the reverse strand, counting down.
GGAGCATGATATATTTATTGATTGTCCTCCTTATGAGTGGCGGTCGGGGACGAGCGATGGTCTTTTCCTACCAATCTATCCCCCTAGGAGCATGCGCGTAGTACTTTGCTTTGATAACTAACAGATTTTTGCAATAAGTATGTGAGTTCTTTATGACTAATGTTGAGTCCATGGATTATACGCACTCTCACTCTTCCACCATTGCAAGCCTCTCTAATACCGCGCACCTTTCGTCGGTATCATACACCCACCATATACCTTCCTCAAAACAGCCACCATACCTACCTATCATGGCATTTCCATAGCCATTTCGAGATATATTGCCATACAACTTTCCACCGTTCGATTTATCATGACACGCTCCATCATTGTCATATTGCTTTGCATGATCATGTAGTTGACATTTTAGTTGTGGAAAAGCCACCGTTCATAATTCCTTCATATAAGTCACTCATGCATCATTGCTATCCCGGTACACCGCCGGAGGCATTCATATAGAGTCATACTTTGTTCTAGTATCGAGTTGTAATCATTGAGTTGTAAATAAATAGAAGTGTGATGATCATCATTCATAGAGTATCCAAAGAAAGAGAGAAAGGCCAAAGAAAAAAAGAGAAGGCCAAAAAAAGAGAAAAATATATAAAAATAAAAAGGGGCAATACTACTATCCTTTTTTCCACACTTGTGCTTCAAAGTAGCACCATGATCTTCATAATAGAGAGTCTCATATGTTATCACTTTCATATACTAGTGGGAATTTTTCATTATAGAACTTGGCTTGTATATTCCAATGATGGGCTTCCTCAAAATGCCCTAGGTCTTCGTGATCAAGCAAGTTGGATGCACACCCACTTAGTTTCTTTTTGTTGAGCTTTCATATATTTATAGCTCTAGTGCATCTGTTGCATGGCAATCCCTACTCACTCACATTGATATCTATTGATGGGCATCTTCATAGCCCGTTGATACACCTAGTTGATGTGAGACTATCTTCTCCCTTTTTGTCTTTTCCACAACCGCCATTCTATTCCACCTATAGTGCTATGTCCATGGCTCACGCTCATGTATTGCGTGAAGATTGAAAAAGTTTGAGAACATTAAAAGTATGAAACAATTGCTTGGCTTGTCATCGGGGTTGTGCATGATTTGAATACTTTGTGTGGTGAAGATGGATCATAGCCAGACTATATGATTTTGTAGGGATAACTTTCTTTGGCAATGTTATTTTGAAGAGACATAATTGCTTAGTTAGTATGCTTGAAGTATTATTATTTCTATGTCAATATTAAACTTTTGTCTTGAATCTTTCGTATCTGAATATTCATACCACAATTAAGAGAATTACATTGAAATTATGCCAAGTAGCATTCCACATCAAAAATTCTGTTTTTATCATTTACCTACTCGAGGACGAGCAGGAATTAAGCTTGGAGATGCTTGATACGTCTCCAACGTATCTATAATTTTTTATTGTTCCATGCTATATTATTCTGTTTTGGACATTATTGGGCTTTATTATACACTTCTATATTATTTTTGGGACTAACCTATTAACCGGAGGCCCAATCTAGAATTGCTGTTTTTTTTGCCTATTTTAGGGTTTCGCAGAAAAGGAATATCAAACGGAGTCCAAACGGAATGGAACTTTCGGGAACGTGATTTTCAGAATGAACATGATCCAGAGGACTTGGACCCTACGTCAAGACTTCAACCAGGAGGCCATGAGGTAGGGGGCGCGCCTACCCCCCTGGGCGCGCCCTCCACCCTCGTGGGCCCCCTGTTGCTCCACCGACATACTCCTTCCTCCTATATATACCTACATACCCCCAAACTACCAGATACGGAGCCAAACCCCTAATTCCACCGCCGTAACTTTCTATATCCATGAGATCCCATCTTGGGGCCTGTTCTGGAGCTCCGTCGGAGGGGGCATCGATCATGGAGGGCTTCTACATCAACACCATAGCCCTTTCGATGAAGTGTGAGTAGTTTACCTCAGACCTACGGGTCCATAGTTATTAGCTAGATGTCTTCTTCTCTCTTTTTGGATCTCAATACAAAGTTCTCCCCCTCTCTTGTGGAGATCTATTCAATGCAATCTTCTTTTGCGGTGTGTTTGTTGAGACCGATGAATTGTGGGTTTATGATCAAGTTTATCTATGAACAATATTTGAATCTTCTCTGAATTCTTTTATGTATGATTGGTTATCTTTGCAAGTCTCTTCGAATTATCAGTTTGGTTTGGCCTACTAGATTGATCTTTCTTGCAATGGGATAAGTGCTTAGCTTTGGGTTCAATCTTGCGGTGTCCTTTCCCAGTGACAGTAGGGGCAGCAAGGCACGTATTGTATTGTTGCCATAGAGGATAACAAGATGGGGTTTATTTCATATTGCTTGAGTTTATCCCTCTACATCATGTCATCTTGCTTAAAGCGTTACTCTGTTTTCTTGAACTTAATACTGTAGATGCATGTTGGATAGCGATCGATGTGTGGAGTAATAGTAGTAGATGCAGGCAGGAGTCGGTCTACTTGTCTCGGACGTGATGCCTATATACATGATCATACCTAGATATTCTCATAACTATGCTCAATTCTGTCAATTGCTCAAAAGTAATTTGTTTACTCGCCGTGAATACTTATGCTCTCGAGAGAAGCCACTAGTGAAACCTATGGCCCCCGGGTCTATCTTCTATCATATTAATCTTCCGATACTTAGTTATTTTTATTGCCTTTTATTTTACTTTGCATCTTTATCATAAAAATACCAAAAATATTATCTTATCATATCTATCAGATCTCACTCTCGTAAGTGACCGTGTAGGGATTGACAACCCCTTATCGCGTTGGTTGCGAGGATTTATTTGTTTGTGTAGGTACGAGGGACTCGTGCGTGGCCTCCTACTAGATTGATACATTGGTTCTAAAAAACCGAGGGAAATACTTACGCTACTCTCCTGCATCACCCTTTCCTCTTCAAGGGAAAACCAACGCAAGTGCTCAAGAGGTAGCAGTGAGCCTGCGCACCGGACTGCCGGCATGCCTACCAAAGTTTCACACGACTACTCGCATGCCTCCCGATGACACTGCACAGCGAGCACGCCTCCGTCAATTCACACACTTGCACGCACGCCTCCTCGTCTACCTGCGCGGCGGACTGCTCGCATGCGTCCCATCAACTCACGCCTGCTCGCACGCCACACGTGTCGCGCGGTGGCATGTATATTGTTTTTCTATTTGGATGATTAATTTCGCCGCTTTATTGCTTAACAGAAGCATGGCACATATCCATTGTTGGTCTAACGCTCACAGTTCGAATAAATAATCTGTTTGGGATATCGGTTCCCAATTATTAATAATCTCCCGTCTGTAATTAGATAAAGATTACATCAAAACTGGTCTCAAATTTGACCAAAAAAGTACAATGCCACTTTGTATTGGTGTCCATATGACAACACGTTAAGTTTCATGAACTTCAAATAAGTTTTGGATGTACTAGAATTTAAAAATCAAGATTTGCAATGTTTGAAATTTGTTGCACGAGGAGTAAACATGCACCCAGTGAGACACATGTGTTTTTGCAATCCATTTAGGTGCACTGTCACGTGTGCATGTAGCTCAAATTTGATTTTTGCACATTATACCCATAGAAAATCAATCAATCAATGTACTAAAATGTCTTAATGATCTCTGTGAGTTTTTTTGAAATTAAAACGTCCCTACTCTTGTAACATGTATGTTCACCGCGGGATAATTAATTTAACATGCATCGCAGTTGCGGTGGATTCGCGGTGTGTGTGGGGGTGTGCGTCTGGGGGTGGCAGGTGGCTCGCAGTACACTACGAGTTGTGAGCCACCATGTGGGTTGGCTGTTTTGTTAGGCAGGCTGGTGCCACAGCAGTGTCGTGAAATTGTTATTTAAAACATTACACAACCCTTTCGTAAATAAATGTTTTGCCACATGCAGTCGATGGTTGTCCTACACAACACTCGATACTCGCGTGTGACGCTTTCTGTGGGCTCGCGAGGCTGTCGTTCACTTTGACGAACAGCCGACAGTGAGGTTAATTTGACCAGCAAGGTAGAATTTTGTTTGTTTGTGTTATGGTGGTATATAGTACGCGTCGAAGAGGTGGGAGGGGACTAGCATATATACTATATGTATGCGTCCGTGAACAAGTACACCTCACTCGGTGTCGGGACTTTTTGGTTACTGAGACATGTGCCACATCAAAATTGTGAAATTGGTTATTCAAACATCACACAACACCTTTTTGGGCCACATGCATATATATATATATATATATATATATATATATATATATATATATATATATATATATGTCTTATCTAGGACACTCACGTGTGACGCTTCCATCTGTGGGCCCACGAGGCCATCGTCGATGCATGCATGCATGCGTCACTTTGACCTACATTGGGAGAGGTTAATTAATTTCACCATAGATGAGGATTCTTTTGGGTTAACATATATTACAGCAGGAGCATATAGTATGCAGTGAAGAGGGGGGAAGGGGACCATCATATGTAGTACGCTTGATATGAACCTCGCTTTGTGTGGTGCATGGTTTACGGTTTTTGAGGCATGTGGCACATCAAAGTTGTGCATTTTGGGTATTCAACATATATATGTTTGGCCCACATGCAAAGCGGTGGTGGTTGTCCTCTCGCACCCACTTAAGCGGTTATCAGCGATATCGATGCTTTCCATCTATGGGCCCGCTTGGTCCATCACTTCTTTTTGGCTGACAACAAGGGAGGTTAATTTGACTTAGGAGGGGATTATTATTTTTGCTCTGGTATGACATGCATGATACACTTTGAGAACACACACATGCATGTGTATGCATGAATCCCGCCCATCGAGTCAAAGTGGCTAGTACAACAACACCATCATGAACTGATCTCGCTCTATGTGGGGAGCTAGTGTACGATTTTTGACACACGCGGCAGATCAATGTTGTGTATTCAAACATGCATGCACGCATCACCTCCATACATATACATGTAGTGGTTTCCTTCGAACCATACACTCCCTCGCGTGGTTATCGGCGACAAGCCTATATATTCATGGGCCCGCGTGGACATCCATGATCACCTTGACCAACAACAAGATAGGTTACCATGGCAAATTCTTCATTTGTTTCGTGTTATCGTAGTATAGGTCATGGTGAGATTCAGACCTAATTAAGTTTGAGCGCATATACTATGCACGCATGCATGCATATATGAATCCCCGTCGTTGGCTTGAAGTGTGGTGTAACATACATATGCATCGTCAACCTAACCCTCACTCGGTGTGGGGATTTCTAGTTCAAAATCACGATGCCACATCAAAGTTGTTCCATTGTTACTCAAAAACACACCTCTGCATACATATGTTTGGGCCACACGCATGCAGTGGTTGTCTTAGGGGACTAGCTACTTGCGTGATTATTGGCGATCTAGCCCATCTCCAGGGTCGCATGGAAGGTCATCACTTTGACCAACAACAAGAGAGAGGTTGTACGATCAAGGTGGGTTATTCTTGGTCCGTTTTACGATCCATCTTGGTGAGATATATGCCTCTCTGGCCCGCCGACTGAAAGTGTGTGTGTGTCGGGGGGGGGGGGTTCTACATCGCACTTTGCTAGGTGAACCTCGGTTGGGGGGGCATGCTCATAGCTTAATGAGGATTCCCTTTGTGGCGACACGAGGGGGGGTGGGGGCTGCTAGCTACTTCGCACTTTGCTAGGTGAACCTCGGTTCGGGGGGGGGAGGAGGGGCATGCTCATAGCTTAGGATTCCCTTCGTGCCGACACGAGGGAGGGGCTGCTAGCTACTTTGCACTTTGCTAGGTGAACCTCGGTTGGGGGGCATGCATTCATAGCTTAGGAATCCCTTCGTGCCGACATGAGGGAGGGGGGCTGCTAGCTCTACTTCACACTTTTCTAGGTGAACCTCGGTTGGGGGCATGCATTCATAGCTTAGAATTCCCTTCGTGCCGACACGAGGGAGGGGGCTGCTAGCTACTTCGCACTTTGCTACGGTGAACCTCGGTTGGGCGGGCATGCATTCATAGCTTAGGATTCCCTTCATGCCGACACGAGGGAGGAGGGGGGCTGCTAGCTACTTCACACTTTGATAGGTGAACCTCGGTTGAGGGGGAGGGGCATGCATTCATAGCTTAGGATTCCCTTCGTGCCGACACGAGGGGGAGGTGGGGGCAAGCAATACCGTGCGCTTTGCAAGAGAGGTGCCACATCGAAGTTGCATTTGGTATTTGAAAATCAAACCACCCTTTTGATACATAAATTTGGTCCACATGCAAGTGTGTTCGTGTTCTGACCCTCTCCCGCATCATTTTTCGCCAAATTTATGAACGTTAGACAAGTCGGATGACGCAACAGACACAGTTCACTCAAACTAACCGTGTGCTACGCCGGTGCACCTGTCACGCACACATCCGCATAGTACATTGGGCTCCACGAGGCTCCCCCTCTCAAAAATATCTGCCCACCTTGAGGATTTTTCTGTTTCATAACACACGGTTGTTATCTCCGGACCATGTGCGATGTTTCTTGTTCCCAATCCCGCCTGCATCCCTAGAAAATATCTGCCCGCCTAGAGGGTTTTTCTGTTTCATAACACACATTGTTATCTCCGGACCGTGTGCGATACACTATCATCAAAATTTTCAATAGCCCGACATTTCACTCCCGCCTTTGACTCCCGCGTAGTAAAATTTTCAGTACCCACATCATTTCCTCAAACACCCCGCGCCCCCCTGCACACACACACACACACAAACACACACCAAAACCTCCTCGGGCGTGCGCGCGCGCACACACACCCTCCCTCCCTCGAAACCCTAGCAAAGTCCCCCCCCCGCTGCCGCCGCCGCAAGTCCTCCATTGTCAACATCTGCCGGTTTGCCCGTGCAGCTTACCCACTGATCTCCATACCCACGCCGCCCTGAGTTTATTAGATGACACCTGCCAAACACCCCCTTTCCCACAGATCCCCATCCCCATCCCCACCCCACTCCAGAGCGTCGCAACCTAAGCCCAGCTACGCTTCCCATGGAGCTCGAGGAGCGACTGGCCCAAAAGAGGTGTATAGCCGTCTCTTCACCCGACGTTGCCGAGGAAGCTGACGATCATTACTGGCAGCAGGCACTCAAGCAGCGGGCTAGAGTATGCGGGCATGTCTCGTCCGCCGGCTACGACATCGAGGTCATCGACAGCGACGCCCTGAGGCGGGCTGTGTCATAGGTTAAGTGGCCCACCCCTAACCACTCGGGTTCAACCGCCGTTGATCTCATCCATGGCCCCGCCGCTGATCTGCACTGGCTCGCTATCAACAATTTGCCATTCTACTTCGCCATCGAGCCCCTTTTGTCATTTCTGAAGGACACGTTCTGCGACGCTGGCTTGGGATCCACAACTTCCAAGTCAGACCTCATCGACAACGACCACGAGGAGGGCACCCTCTCTGGCTCTTCCAAGGGGAAGAGCCCATCTGCTCTTCCAAGGGGAAAGCGCGTGTCTGCGACATCAGGGAGGGCACCCTACAGCCGTGCTCTTCCAAGGGGAAGGAGCCCATCTGCGACAACATGGTGCGCATCCAGGGTCCGTGCTCTTCCCACGGGAATGGGCCCATCCATGACAAGTGAGGAAACCCATGATTTGTTTGTCGTGCCTCTTCATAGGGGGAAACCCATGATTTGTTTTGTCGAGTCCCTTTTGTAGTGTAGTGAGAATATGTCCAGTTTTAATTGCTATATCTGGTTTTTTGCAGTATGCCTTGTTTATTTCAGTTGTTCACAATGTGATGCTCTATATGTGCAATTATTTACTGTGCAGTACATTTCATCAATCCAGTTTGAAACATACCGATAGGAATGCATATATTTGCTTGCCGTTAAGCCTGTTATAGCTAGCGTATGCCTCTTTTAAAGTTTTTTGATTGTCCGGTTGTTTGTAGTTAGCATATGTTCAGTTTCAAATGCTATCTTTGGTTGTTTGTAGTATGCCTTGTTTATTTCAGTTATTCACAACATGATGTTCTATATGTGCAAGTATGAACTGTGCAGTTCAATTTCATCAGTACCAGTTTCAACAATACCACTGTGAATGACTACATTTGGTTGCTGCATCTTGTAGTTAACACGCCTTTCCATTTTTATTTAACCATAACCAGTGTACTTAGACCGACACAATACCAGTTTGAATGACCATGTTTGCTTGTTGTTAAATGTTTGGCCTGTTGCAGTTAGCACACCTTTCCACTTGTTTTGCTTTACTAGCGTGCTTAAACCTGCACACTGAAGCTATCTTTTGGAGATTATTTTGTCTGCCATGTGTAATTTTGGTTGATGTTTAGCCTGTTGTGCTTAACATGCTTCTTGATGTACCTACACAGGACAATTTTGGGAACGACTGCTGTTTTCCATCGAGGTTAGTTTCATCCCATGACTTATATCTGCTCACTGTTCAGGATATTGGTAGCTGGTACCATATAGGCCAGCGGCTGATAAGGGACTAATCGGTGAATCAGACTTTTAACTGAATATATTTGCAACCCATTTTTCCTTAGGTTAACTAGGGCCATATGTAATATATCTGAGGCTAAATAGCAACATGCACTATACTTAATGTCTAAATATGCAATCCTAGGCTACATAGCAACAAGGAAGAGTGTTACATTAATGTTCTAATGATGTCTAGATATACGTAGAAGAGCAGTAGCAGCAACAACACAGCCCTGTTTGGATACTCAACTTAGCTAGAGGTTAGAGTTAGTTTCTAGCTCATTACTAACCCTGAACTAACTCCATACAAAGAGTTGTTTGTATGGCATGGTTAGATTGACAATAAATGCACTAGGAGAACTAGCTCCAATTAGCACCTCTTGGGTTGGATACTAGATTTTTGGGTGGGTTATAGATGCAACTAGCTCAAACTAGCCCTCTTGTTTAGATATACTTTAGGGCTATTTGATCCCGAACTAGCTCAAACTAACTGTAACACGTGGATACAGCAATAGATAATTTGTAAGAATGAACTAAACTCCTTCCGGCCCATAATATAAGATGTTAATTCATCTAGTATGTGAGTATATTGGATGTTATAAGATACTCCCTCCGTTCCTAAATATTTGCCTTTTTAGAGATTTCAAATAGACTACCGCATACAGATGTATATAGACATATTATAAAAGAGTGTTGTACTACATCATTGTGCAATTGCTGTTTAGCTTCTAATATTAACTTGGTGCTTTTAGGTACATATGTCATTGGTAAAGATTCGCGTTTCGACCCTTTCTGCGTATGGGGCAATGAGATATCGATGAACCAAGATCAAGTGAGGAAGCTGATAAAGATTGTTAGTAAAATGGGTCCAAAGATGGCAATTAAACTATTTGTTTACACTTTATCCAAGAGAACATCAAACTGTAGGATGGTAAGTAAGAACTCTGCAGCCTTCTTTTTACTGCCCATCCTTTGTGGTGGTTGCCAAAGCAGTTTACTCAAGATTACCTCTCAAACTACATGATTGGTGGGCATGCAAAGGTTAAAGTATTTCTACCGGAACACGATGATTATCTATATGTTTTCATGAAGATCGTGAAGGATGGGCGGTCGGCCATCACAAGGGGTTGGACTAGAGTCGTGTGTGCCTTCTGCATGGAGGAGGGCACAATATGGGCATTCCGCTTCACCTTGTTCAGCAACCAGAATATATTTCGCCTCTTTCTTTACCGTCTTTAATAGTACAAGTATACAACTATGGTTCATCATTCTTTATTTGGTTCTTATATAATTCTTGAACATATGTACCTATAAATCGAATAATGCATTGGTTGTTTGAACCTGATGGATATGAATAAAGTTGTAGCATACATTCAAATTCAAATCCAAATCCAGTACAATTGGAAAAGCAGCAATTAAATTATGGTGAAATTATGCTCTCCAGGTTGTTATGGCACACACGGTTGATAAAACACAAACGTTTGCGATATGCACAATAATCGGAGATGATTCACAGAGAGGAAACGTGTGCAAGTGTGAACACAGTTGCCGTTTGCAAAGCGTGTGCGATGTCAGACAATATCACAAACGGTGTGGGCAAACTAAACGTTTGTGTTAGTTGCCTTATATTACACGATTCACAACCATGAACTGTTTCTGATGAAGTATGCATCGTAAATGTTGCACCACAGAATAGCGTGTGCGATAGTTGTCGTGTACGACGATGCTATGACGGTTCGACGTTTCATAATCCCGTCCGACACTTGTATGACGATTAGCTAATCTTCTTAACGGTGAACCGTTTGTGATGGGCCGCACATCATACACGTTCTATAATAGTGAACCGTTTGTGATGGGTCATGCATCATAAATGTAGCACCACAGAATACCGACTGCGATGGCAATGCGAGCAGAAATGAGTAGGAGTACTATAGGGGCCCTATCCCTGACGGTTTCTGGGTCGTGTGGGAAGGACCCCCCTATCGCCCACACTCACTTGGCGACGGTTCCAAATGTCGTCGCGGAAAGGGGTTTTAAACCGTTTATTTAGGACCGACGCGCACCAGTGCCACTTCATAGTTGGAGCGTTGAATGCTTGCACTTCCCTTGTAAAGGAAGACAACATGGTGCCATGCTTCCTTGGCCATGGTGAAAGGTCGGAGATGTGCAAGATCTTCGGACGGAATAGCATCTTGGATGATGAAGAGAGCATTCTCGTTGAATTGATGATCCGCGGCTTATCTCGAGGTGAAGTTGCTTGGGTCATGCAGATAGAAACCTTGCTCAATGATTCTCCAAAGATTAGTATTGACATGATTTAAATGACGTTTAAAGCGATAGACCCAAGAGTCAAAATCCTCATTTTTCACAATCTTAGGAGGAGGACCCGCATGATTTAAGTGAGTGGAGGGAACCGGTCCTCCATAAGTGAGAGGAGGTTCAACATGGGCAAAGATGCCGTTTCCACTTTTACCACTAGACAAAGGAACTTTATCACTAGAAGCTTCCCCTTGTCGGAGTTAGCATCCGTCACCTTGTTAGTGGGATCGACACTTCCAACGGTGCGGTGGGTAACTTGAGACCATCAAGAAAGTTCTTGAGCATGCCTTTGACCTCGGCTGTCATGGAGGTTTTCAATGTGTCCAAAGCCACATTGAACTCCTCACGTGAGATCAGGGTTCCCCCATCGGCCGTAGACGAGGACAGAGTCACACCGGGGTGCTCCTCCTCACCGTCTACGGTGTCAACCATACTCTTCGGACGGCAAAGTCCTAATAAAGATACGAGGCTTTGATACCAATTTAAAGGATCGATATAGTTGACTAGAGGGGGGGGGGGTGAATAGGCAACTAACAATTTTTAGCTTTTCTTTACCAATTTAAACTTTGCATCAAAGTAGGTTGTCTAGATATGCAACTAGGTGAGCAACCTATATGATGCAACAACAATAAGTACACAAGAAAGCAAGGGTGCAACACAAGATAAGCTTGCATGAGTAAAGGGACGAGATAACCAAGAGTGGAGCCGGTGAAGACGAGGATGTGTTACCGAAGTTCCTTCCCTTTGAGAGGAAGTACGTCTCCATTGGAGCAGTGTGGAGGCACAATGCTCCCCAAGAAGCCACTAGCTAGGGCCACTGTATTCTCCTCACGCCCTCACACAATGCGAGATGTCGTGATTCCACTATTGGTGCCCTTGAAGGCGGCGACCAGACCTTTACATACAAGGTTGAGGCAATCTCCACAACTTAATTGGAGGCTCCCAACGACACCACAAAGCTTCACCACATTGGAATATGGCTCCGCGGTGACCTCAACCGTCTAGGGTGCTCAAACACCCAAGAGTAACAAGATCCGCAAGGGATTAGTGGGGGAATCAAATTTCTCTTGGTGGAAGTGTAGATCGGGGCCTTCTCAACCAATCCCTAGGAAATCAACAAGTTTGATTGGCTAGGGAGAGAGATCGGGTGAGAATGGAGCTTAGGGGTGGAAGAGGTAGTCAACTCGGAGAAGAAGACTCCCCTTTTATAGTGAAAGAACAAATCCAACCGTTATCCACCAACTCAGCCTGCGACAAGCAGTACTACCGCAAGGGCCAACGGTACTACCGCGAAGCACTGCGGTACTACCGCTGGCACGACAGGGGCTAAAACTAGTCCTGAAGCGCTAAGGCAGAGAGCGGTAAAACCGCTGGCGCGGTACTGCCGCCCCCCTGCGGTACTACCGCAGGGCAAGACTGGTCTAGGCTGGGAAGGCACGGACATATAAAAATACATCTGTGGCAACTTCTGCTGAGTTACGATCCATGCAAAAATTCGACACGGTACTACCGAAAGCCTGGAGAGGTACTACCGCGTAGGGCGCGGATGTAAAAAATTACATCCGTCCCTACTTCCGCTCGTGCTGTTGTGCAGGCCTGAGGCCACGGTACTACCGCATCCAAGAAGCGGTACTACCGTGGGCACCCGTGGTACTACCGCGCCCGTGGCTAGTACCACCGCAGGGGCCTGTGGTACTACCGCTCTGAGGAGAAGTACTACCGCATGCCCCAGTTCAGCAACACTAGGAATCCTTCATTTTGCAGAAATACGGAGAGACGGAGGATGATCCAAAGAGCCAAAGGAAAGGTGGTGCAAAAAAAGGAACGAACGTGTACGTGATGATTCCATCCAAACCTTTCCAATGCGGACCCCCTCTTAATAGTACGGCTTTTCTACGACTCAAATCCACCGAAAAGAAACATAGAGAAACGTCGTCTTCAATGATCTTCGAGGGGCACCAAAACGTCTTGTGCTTAGGCATGATATATCTGAAATGCTCATGCACAAGATTAGTCCGCAAAAGCATTGTCATCAATCACCAAAACTACTAAGGGATAAATATGCGCTTACACTAACTATATCGACTCGGATTTAAGAAACTGAATGCTTCTTTTGGTGACAATGCCATATCTCTTTAGTGCTTTCACCAACTGGTTCTTGCTTCTGAACACCATTGTCAAGCTGAAGTGTGAAATCTTTGTGTCATTATTGTAGGAAACTGGCTCTTCCTCCTTGCTACATGCCCATCAGAATATTCATCATATGAGTAATCCTCATCAGATGAATCATAGCCCCAGTCCTTCTCCTCTGCTTCTAGTTGTTCCTCCATATTTGTAATTAGCTCAACTAGAACTGGAGCTATGGAATCTTTGTGAATTCAACGCTTGGTATGTCTCATCTTCTTCTTAATTTCCTAGCATGCCTTTTTAGCTCCACAACTTCTGAAGTTCCCCCACAATCCTCACTGTGTGGCTCATATTCAGGGTCCGATTCAGATCCACTAACCGATTTGCATCTGGTGCTTGACTTGGACCATGTCCTACTGCAACATTTGGTGCTTCACTTGGACCATTTCCTGTTGCGGCATCTAGTGCTTGACTTGGATTAAACACCTGAGAAATTGGAAGCTGAGAGCCTGCTGACACTTGCTTTGCTGGCACTTGCCTTCTTCTTCCACGAACTTGTTTAACTGGACAGCTAATTACTCGAGTAATCACACCACTGCCATCAGGAACCATAACATGCTCCACAAATTCAACCTCATCATCTGAACCTCCACCTGGTTCTACATTGATGACAATTGGTGTTGCTTGAAACTGCATCGGTATTTCCCCAAAGAGGAAGGGATGATGCAGTACAACTACGGTAGGTATTTCCCTCAGTTGTGAAACCAAGGTATCAATCTAGTAGGAGAACCAAGCAACACTATACAAACGGTAGCTGCACACAAAGAACAAATACTTGCAACCCGACGCGTAAGAGGGGTTGTCAATCCCTCCACGGTAAAAAGATAGATAAATTTGTGGTAGATTGGTCAAATAGCTCTCGATAAAGCGCGAAATAAAATAAGTAATAAAAAAGTGCAGCAAGGTATTTTTGGGTTTTTAGAATAATAGATCTAAAAATAAAAGCGAATAAAAATAGATCTCAAGGCAAATATGATAAAGAATAGACCCGGGGGCCGTAGGTTTCACTAGTGGCTTCTCTCGAGAAATATCACACGGTGGGTAAACAAATTACTGTTGGGCAATCGATAGAAGATTGAATAATTATGACGATATCCAAGGCAATGATCAATATATAGGCATCACATCCAAGATTACTAGACCGACTCATGCCTGCATCTACTACTATTACTCCATATATCGACCGCTATTCAGCATGCATGTAGTGTATTGAGATCATGGAGAAATGGAGTAATGCAATAAGAACGATGACATGATGTAGACGAGATCTATTCATGTAGGAACAGGCCCCATCTTGTTATCCTTAATAGCAACGATACATGAGTGTCTTGCTGCCCCTTCCGTCACTGGGAAAGAACACCGCAAAATCGAACCCATCAAAAAGCACCTCTTCCCATGGCAAGAAAAATCGATCTAGTTGGCCTAACAAACCGAAGATTCGAAGAAGAAATACAAGACTATAAATAATCATGCATATAAGAGATCAAAGAAGATTCAAATAATATTCATGGATATAGATCTGATCATAAACTCAAAGTTCATCGGATCCCAACAAACACACCGCAAAAAGTGTTACATCAAATAGATCTCCAAGAGACCATTGTATTGAGAATCAAAAGAGTGAGAGGAAGCCATCTAGCTACTGCCTACGGACCCTTAGGTCTATGGTGGACTACTCACGCATCATCGAAGAGGCACCAATGAGGATGATGAACCCCTCCGTGATGGTGTTAGATTGGATCTCGTGGTTCTGGAATTTGCGGCGGCTGGAATTGTGTTTCGTCGACTCTCCTAGGGTTCTGGAATACTTGCGAATTTATAGGGCAAAGAGGCGGTGCAGGGGGCTTCGTGGGGGGCACAACCCCTGGGCGCGCCCTGGTGGGTTGTGCTCACCACGGGCCTCCTCTCTGGTACTTTCTTGGCCCACAACGTGTCTTCTGGTCCAGAAAAAATCCCCAAAAGTTTCGCTGCGTTTGGACTCCGTTTGGTACTGATATTCTGCGAAGTAAAAAACAAGCAAGAAACAACAACTGTCACTGGGCACTATGTCAATAGGTCAGTCCCAAAAAATGATATAAAGTTGCTACAAAATGAATATAAAATATCCTAGAATGATAATATAACAGCATAGAACAAGCAAAAATTATAGATACGTTGGAGACATATCAACAATGACAGGTTCATCATCATCAGTTAGCTCCATTATCTTATCATTTTCAAAATCACTCCCACTGCTGCTATGCTCATTGTCCTTCTCTCCATGGTACTCAACATATATGTCTGCTACTCCTCCCACATTAGTGTACTCTCCCATCTGCACACATTTATTGTCGTCATTCAGAAACATCAAGCCATCTGCCATTGATTTACCAGGTATTTGAAAATAAAATTTCATTGATTCCTTCAACTGCATATGATCTTTCAAAAACCCCTTGACCTCCTGCAGTGACAACTTATCCCTCTCAATCTCTGACATCTCATCCCCCCCCCCCGACACACGCACATATTGCAAATTAGGACCATTGTCGATGAACTTGCCACCAAAATGGAATCTCACGTTGAGTATCTCCGTAGGATCCATGATGAAACTGAAATAAACAGAGCAATATCACTTGCCCATACTACTATGAACAATTTGAACGCAAAAAACAAACCCTAATAGTATCAAAATCCTTACTTTCCCTCCACAAAAATACTGCAAATCCCGCGCCTAAAACCCTAACCCTAATGTTGTGCACAAGGGTCAAAAAATCGGTGCCTAGAGGAGGAGGACATCGGGGACATACCTTAGCCCGTCGCGCCCCGGCTAGATCGTCGCCGCTGCCGTCGATCACCCGCCTGCCGCCATTGCCGTTGCGGGAGTAAAGAAGAATAGAGGGGGGACGCCTCCTCGATTGCTTCGTTGGATGGGCTGTCGTAGTGGGCCGGGCCACCTTCTACGCACCGAACCGGCCATCTCCCTCTGTCTCGAAAAAAAGAAGAGCAATCCCGGCTGCGGCTTTGTCACGTCAGCAATCCCTGTTTGGGAAAGGCTGTCAGGGTTCATTTTAGACCTGGATCAGTGAGTCCAGGGTGCCAATTTCGGGGATTGTGAGTTGGGGTTCAATTCAGCTAACGTGTACCAGTCCAGGGTTTATTTTTGGACTTTTTCCTTTAAAAATTGGTTGCGTCTTCCCGTGGTCACTGGGCGCCCACCCGGCCAACTGCCCAGATTCACTCGATATGCTTACGAATCACGTACACACACTCAGAACGCACAGTTCCCTACGTGAGAGCACGGCACCCGCACGCTCCTCCTGCTGTTTCCAATTTCATTTCATTTTTTACCTCCTCCTCTCCCACGCATCCGCGTCTGGACTCCACCATGGCGGCAGTCCGAAGCGCAGCCATCTCCGCTGCCGCAGTCGTTGCGCCGCGCGGCTTTGGCAGGCGCCGTCGTCTTGTCCCCTGCTTCGCGGCGCCTGCACGAGGCGCATCAGGAGTCACCGCCTCCGCTTCCGGGAAGATGCTCCCGCGCTCTGCCCTACATGCTAGCGCCTCCACCACTGGGGCGCCCGACTCCGACGAGGCCGCTGCGGTGAGTATTCGCCCCGTTGGCGCATTCCATCGAGCAAGTTGCAGGCCGGCCTTTCTTTCTTAGTTCCTTGTGCAGGAATCTTTGGTGGAGGCGGAGCTGAGCAAACTCGCCTGCCCAATCTGCTATTACCCGCTCGTAAGCTCGATAGATCATCAGTCAGCGTAAGTGGTCTTTCCATTTGCGTGCTAGCAGTATTCCAGGGTGCTACTGACTAGTACTGAGCGATTGTTCGTCGGTTCCTTTTCAGGCCATCCAAATCCGATTCTACCCTTGAATGTTCTACCTGCAAGAAATTGTTCTCTAAGGATGATTACTGGGATCTGACTGTGGCAGTTGGTTCTACTGAGTACTCCGAGACCATGCCTGCTGCAACTGAGCTTTTCAGGTAAAATGTGTTATTATTTTAAAATTAGGCAAGTTCATGATGGTAGATGAACACGGGGCATTTTTTTTAACCGGGCATAACCCCTTTCCATTAACTGAATAACGGAAATACAAAGTCCAGATCCAGAGTCTTAAGGAGGCGGGAATGGGGCGAGCGAGTTCAAACGCATCGCCGGGAAACCCACTACAGAAACTCGCCAGGACATAGGGCATTATAAAAGGCTGGCACGTTGCTGGGAAAACATTGCTTAAATAAAAAAAGAGGCTGGCAGATATGGCCATCTTTTGAATTATGCCATGGGCATAATGTAGTTAATCATTCTGATTCAGTTCTTTCAGAGTAACAACGAATTAACGATTATAGACCAATTAACCTCAGAAAGCATGTCCTAGAATTTAGGACTGTTTAACATGCACTGCAAGATAACTCGGTGACCATGAAACCTTGAACATGTTGGACTAGCCAGACGGTGTGTGATGAAATGTGCGCAATTGTTAGTAATGCTGGGAAGCTGGGACGAAGATTACTGTAGTGTATTTGTTAATTAGTGTTATTCAGGCTATTCCTTACGAATGATTGTTTGAACAGGACCCAACTGGTATCATTTCTTTATGAGAGAGGATGGCGCCAAAATTTCATATGGGGTGGTTTTCCAGGCTTAGAGAAAGAGGTCACGTCGCTCGACTATCATTTGATGAAATAATCAATCACAATCATCATTATATACTGTATAAATTATCTAACTGGCTCCTTTTCTTACTCTAATGAGAGAGAAAATTGGTACCTACAGAGCAATCTGTTACTATATACTCTTGTGTGGTTACAGGTTAGCAAGCTCCAACCAAATAAATATTGTGAGAAATATGGTCATAGACCCTTACAACAAGTTGCGGACTAGTTTATTAGTAATTAGCTAGTCAGATCCTATTTGCTTATGCACATATTTAAGCATTATGTATCATTTGTGCCTGCAATTATATTTACTCAACTTTCTAAAAACATTACAATACAACTACAGTTTGAGATGGCTAAGGATTATTTGAAGCCAAAAAGTGGAGGGATTATAATTGATGCAAGCTGTGGAAGTGGGTTATTTTCAAGATTATTTGTTAAAAGCGAACTATATTGCCTTGTTGTGGCACTAGATTTCTCAGAGAATATGTTGAAGCAATGCAAGGAATTCATCAAGCAGGAAAACATTTCAGACGAGTATGGTTTACAGTTCTCCTGATGCTCAAGTTTTCTTTCTTTCTGTAACTGCTTTGACGCACACGATTAATGGCCTGAGCTGTCATTCATCTCCTTTATAGCTTCTTCCTGTGATTGTTTTTTCTAATGTTGAATGAGCACTCCAATATTTTTTTTCCTATTGTTTCAGACGCTTAGTATTGGTGAGAGCTGATATATCTAGGCTTCCTTTTGTGAGTGGCTCAATTGATGCTCTGCATGCAGGTGCTGCAATTCATTGTTGGCCATCCCCAGCTTGTGCTGTAAGGGTCCTACTGGATATTCAAATTTATTTCTGCAAAATACTCTTCCTCCTTAAGTGTCTCTTAATATTCAAAGAAGTCAATGTGCTTTTGTGCCTCAGTTGTTCCTTGATTATGTATTTTTTATAGTGCCATACCATTTTGGTTGCTCCACATTCTACTCTGGAATCAAAACACACATGAATATATGCTAGTTTCTGTGCTTCAGTTATAAAGATCATTGGAAACGGGCATAGCACTATGATCACGATGGGGATATGCACATGTCCGCTATCACACACACAGGGAATCGATATAAGTAAGAAGCAAGATGCAAGAAATCTTTTTCAGGTGCTTTCTGGAAAAGTATATTAAGCTTTGCCTCATGAACTTAATGAAGAAGAATGTTTCACTTTCCTAAAAAAAATTAGCTTACGTTGTCGTGTATATGTAAGTAAGTTTGCATCAACAAGCTTCTTTAGCCATAATTTATGTATCCATAACTTTGCAGTAATATGCTATTTGCTACCACTCTACTTAGGCCAAAAGGATAAAAAATCTAAAATATTTTGGCATTTTTGTAGGTTGCAGAAATCAGTCGAGTCCTTCGCCCTGGGGGTGTTTTTGTTGGTTCTACTTTCATAGCAGATGTTCTTCCACCAGTAATCCCATTACTGAGGATTGGACGCCCGGTAATCCTGAGTTCCCGACTCCCTAGTAACCCACAAACAGTTCTCTTTATATGGCCATTACAGCTTATTATTTTCACAACCACGAACCACGGTAGGTATTTAGAATTGATCGCTTAATAGCTTGACACCTCCATATTGGTAGAAGGGAGATTAAGCTTCAGAGAATCTGATACTGCTATTTACAGATTCACTTTGCTCAACTCTGTTCCGCCATAAACTTATCTCTTTGAACAATCTTGCAGTACATTGATCAAATCACAGGCAATAATACCTTCTTATCAGAGCTGGAGCTTGAAGATCTTTGTAGTGCATGTGGGCTGGTTAATTTTACATTTGTCAGAAATGGATTCTATATAATGTTCTCTGCTACTAAAGCAAGCTAGTTAAATAACTGAAGAACCACCTGAAGCATTATCACATAGCTCCTTGATTATGCATTGTAAGTCGTGAATACACCCTTTGATAATCGACTTAAATGAATTGTACGTCGGTTTATCTTCCCTATCTCTTATTCTAAATGTTGAGTTTTTTGTTGCAGGTTCCTCGTAAGCCAACCTTTCTGTCAGCACTGATAGTTTTGCTTAAGGTATGTGTGATGTGAATAGCGAAAGCGTACGTTTGACTTCACTGACGTCATAGTGGGATTGATCATAGCAATTATTTATGTAAAAGTTGAAGAAAAAATCTTCATGTAAAGCAGTGGAGGTCCTTAACCTGTAAATTTTGTGCATTCTTGTATTGATTTGATTCAAGAGCGTTGATCGCCTAGCAGTGATGTCGGACGGTCTTAGTGGAGAGTCTGTGCTGAGGTAGGAACCTCGAAAGATTTCTCGGTTCCTGACCTCACCAGTCCTAAAATATTTGTAGACTCAAGTTTGTTGAAATCTTGGAGATGACTGGACCGTCTGAAATGTAAGTTATCAATGCGCTTTTTTTTTACGGGTAGTTATCAATGTGCTTTGCAAGTACTTTTAGAGATGAGAAACCATACAATTTCTGTGGTAACTTTTTTTTGAGGGATACTGTTGACGCTCAAAAATGGCATGATCGCAAAGAGTAACTTGAGGCTATAATGAGATGATGTCAAATTTATGATTTCATGTCACCATTGGATGACTCTCTTCAAGCCGATGAGAATAAATATATAGATGGTCTAAAACGGAGCTTGGATGCAAAAGTTATGACAATCTTAGAGATGTTCGTATTGACACCAGATTAGAAAATGGCATGAAATCTAACCAAGATGGCCTCTGATGGAAAAATTTACAACTGCAAAGTTCTTCGTATCGTCGAAACGGACGATTTTGATATAAAAATCGTCCCCATCCGAGGTCGTATGCAAAAGTTACAGACAAAATCGTGCGCTGCAGCAGTGTTTGGCCGGATCATTCGGGCCGGGGCCCGGATCATCCGGGAAATTGAAGCACCGAAAACAACAAAAGGTTTATGATGAAGCCGGATGATCTGGGTCCAGTCCCGGATGATCCGGGTGGAGGCCGGACAATCCGGGTAGAAGTCCGGACGTCCGGACAGCTTTTTCTACTACAGACTTTAGAAAACGGCCCGAAACACCATTTATATGGCCTCAGATCGAAAAGTGTTCAACATGAAAGTTGTGCGTCTCGTCGAGGCGGTTGATTTTGATACAAAAACGTCCAAATCCGAGGTCGTATGTGGATTCTAGAGCCAAAATAGTGAGCTGCTATTAGAAAACTGGGCTAGGTCGGATCATCCGGGCCTAGAGCCGGACATCCGGACCGGAGGTCGTGAGAAGTCCGAGTTTGGTTAGATTTTGATGATTTGGACGGCAAGGCAAGTCCTTTTCTTGTACGGGAAGTCCATCCGCCTCTTATATAGATAAAAGGTGACGGCCGATTGAACAACAACACACAATCGAACAAACACATCTACATCTTTTACCTTTACTTTTCCTCCTCCCTTCTTCTTCTTCTTCCTTGTTCTTCGTTTGTTCTTCTTCATTGCAGGGCGGCGAACCTCGAGGCCCTAGGGGCGGTCAGGCCGACCTAGGGCAGCCCATAGCCGCCGCGCGCCTTGACGGGGTCCCTCCCGGGCGTGTGGGGTTTTGGGTCTACAAAAGCGCCCGCCAACTGTCTTGCATATCGCGCTGTCGGTCGGGTCTCCTTCGACGTGAGCTGCGGTGCATCACCACCGGCGTTGAGGGTACACGTGACGTGTTCATGTGTGAACACACTTTTTGGCGACTCCGCTAGGGACGAAGCTTTGAACGGTCTCCGACCCGTTCTTGCTACGAAGAGATCGTCATCTAGGGTTTGCAATCTACAAAGGTAATATGAATACCCAATTCCCTACTATAGATGCAAATAATTCATATGATGTTACTAGATCATTCAATGATTATACTCTATCGGCCAGCCCTAGTTTTTTCAATAATGCATCTAGTTACGTGCATAGGCCGATTCAAAGTAATTTACATGTTTCAACTTCTTATGATACTAGTAACATACAACATATGTATCCTAACTCTCATGCATCGGCAACCCTACAAATCCATATGCCGATGAACAACATGATGGGTTCGGTTAATCAATTTGAAACACCTCATGTTAAAATTTCCAATAGCATAGAAGAAAGTGTTTCACCTTTTTATTCATCGGCAACTAATTTGCAGTATGTGAATCCAAACTTGCCGATGGATGGGAGAATTGGCCATGCTACTACTAGCTATTCGGCTAGTTACTCTCAACCATCATATGCTACACCTCATGTTAGTAATTTTCAGCACCGTATGCAACTGTAGATGTTTAATATTCGGCCCCGCATCTTCATGGTCATAGCCGAATAAGTGAAAATTTTACAGGAACACATGTGCCGTCATCAAATACTGTAGCATATAATGCATACTATACGCAATTCGAGAATTTCGGCAACACTCGCATACTATACGCAATTCGAGAATTTCGGCAACACTCACGAATCATTGCCGAAAGAATCTGAAAGTATTGCGGAGCAATCCCTTCCAGAAGCGGTTTGTGGCTCCGTTAAAAAAGAGCTTGGCACAAAACAAGAGAATTAGTGCTCTTTGCCTTGAACAATATGAAAATGGGTTGTTTCTTGATTATGCTGCAATAAAGGCTAGAGTTTTGCAAGAAGATGAAACTAGATGCATTGATAGAATTGGCGAAAGAACATATGGTTATACAGCAGTGCATACACCTCCACCTAGTACCGCAGCATATTATACACCCCCTACACAATTGCAAAATTTCGGCAACACTAACACTTCATTGCCGAAAGATCCTAAAAGCATTTGGGGGCAAACTAATCTAGAGCGGGCTGAGATTAAGAGGGGAGTTAAAGCTTTGCACAATAGGGTGCAAGTACTTCGCCAAGAGAGAATTGATAGGGAATTAGGTCAAAGAAAAGAAGTTTTGCCAATTGATATAACTGGTGAAAAGAATGATGATTCGGAAACTAAAAGTGCTTCAGTTGAAAAAGCCGAATCAAGTAGTATATATTCCGAATCCATCAAATCCAAAGAGGCAAGCATTGTTGAGAAAGGACATGGGAAGTATAACAAGACAACCATACTTGATTTTTCTGAAGTTAATGGAACCTACTTCTTGCCCTATGAGTTTCGTGCCATAGAAATTGATGAGCTTCAAGAACAAGAACAAGTAGCCGAAGAAAGTTTGGTGGACGAAGATCTTCAAACTAATGATGCACGAAATCAAGAGAAAGATGATGACAAGGCGTTGGGGAGCTATCCGAAGGCGGAGCAAGATATTCTTCAATTCACACCACCATCATGCTCTCCCAACATATTTGAAGAGGTATGTCTAGCAATTAATTTACCTGTTTTAAGATTTGGTCATGACTTAGTTGTTGATGCATATGTTAGAAAAAAATTCATAAGAAATATTGAGAGACCAATGAAGAAGGGTAATTTATTTGTTAGCACTCAGATTGTCACAAAGCATATCGGTCAACACATTGCACCATTCAGAAAGACCGATAGCAAAAAATTATTGTAGCCAAGGCTTTCCCCATTGATTTGTCTAAAGTTCATATCTAATTGGGTAGCTTTGCTTATTTCTTACTTGGCTTACACTTGGTCTCAATTGAGACATGTATGTTCTAACTATTTTAGTTTCAGAAATTTAAAGCCAAGGTTAAAATCTTCTAAGCAAACCGATGAAAGTATAGTTTCTTATCCAATGACATCAGTAAGGGAATGCAAAATAAAATTCATAGCCGAATGGGGTGATACAAAATCTGAACCATTCATTTGCTTAACTCCAAAGCCGTTCTCACAGCAAGATCGGCTAGAAAATAAAAAGTTTGCCTTCAATTCAAGCATGTGTGATCAAATATTTGATTTGTTGCTGAAAAATAATTACATAAGAATCTTGATCACCATGTCAAGCCATCAATTCAAGGACGAATGTATTGTAGGTTGCATCATTCGTTCAAACATAATTTTGAGGATTGCAATATGTTTCGTCAAATAGTTAAATCTGCCATTGATAAAGGACGATTGAAATTTGTTGAGACACCAAGAGATGACCAGTTTATTCCGATTGGTCTCGATGGCAGAAAGTTTTTGCATCGGCTGCTTCAAGCCGATCCATTTAAAGAGAAGGTAAAAACTGCAGGTGATGGGATCGAGTTTTCAAGTAAAGAATTTGTTGAAAAGCATAATGAACATAATCTTGAGGGCAAAAATTCCATCGAAGCTACAATGGAGACGCCAAGGACTGGGGGGCAGCAAGAAAATCCAATGATCAATGAAAGCAAACCATAAGAAAACAAATGCCGAAATAAGCGCAAGTGTAAGAGAACAAAAATCACCTTCGCTGAACTATTGGATAAATATCAAAAGAAGAGTGAAGAGAAGAATGCTTATCGGCCAAATCATGCAAAGAAACCAAGATCACCCCCAAGGCGCAAATATGAGGATCGATATTGGCAAAGTGATAATTTTAATGCAACATATTCATATCCTTATTTTTGGCCGCCAATGCCAATGCCGTGGATGCCTCCCTATGTTCATATAGATTCATATTCATCATGGGACAGGTATGATACAAGGGCACATTCTCCATCTTATTTTAGATCATCTCACCAATATTATGCATCTCCGATAAGATCAACATTTGAACAATCACATGTTAAAGACCGTTTCAATCATAACGAATCGGTCCAGAGCTCAAGGAAGAAGAAAGAGGCGGCAAAGCAAGTTTACCGCGTGAAAAGAGATGGTCGTAAGTGTGCTACTTCAGATTTGATTTCAAATAACAAAGAGCCAATTAAAGTGTTGACATTGGCTACAAAAGGCAAAGAAGTGGAGCAATCAATTGATAAAAATTAGAATGCCAAATCTGAAAAAAGAGGTTGAGGGTGCACAAGGCCCAAAACGAGTTGCCATTGGTTGAAACAAAATCACATCCGACATGCTCACTCGGCTTATCATATTGGCAAAGGAAGAAATTACAAAATCTTAGTGCACAAGAGCTGAGAAAGAAGAACATGGCATGGGTTCCCAAGAAGATCAATCAAGACAAAAATGATGTGCATGCTTCTATTCCAACAAGTACAATAAAAGTGAAGAAGGAAAAGAATGAAAGCAACAAACAATTAAGCCGAAGGTGCGCATCACAACATCAAAATCTTCGGTTAGCACATCATCCATTTTCTTCAACCATGCCGTTGATGCCTTTGCCATGGAATTCATCCCTAGGTATGATCAATTACCCTCCATGGATTTATTTTGATCCATGGATGCAACATAATTTTCTATATCATGAGAGGGTATTACCAAATTACTATACATATGGTTAGTTACATTGTTGCTAATACAAAGGGGCCGAAATATTTTATTCCTATTTTATTTGTTTATTTCAGCTATACATAATTTGGTGGGTGAATTCTACATGGACCTCATGTTAATGGCAGATATTTATCTATCGCCCTAAGAATATGTCAAAGCATGGCCGGTGTAGTATCCTAACACCGTCCTTAGTTCAATTGGAGACCAAAACAAGCCTCATGCCGCTTAAAATATTTTTTCACAATAATCAAAGCCGAATATAAAATTTTATTCGATTTGGAGCTTTTGGTTGCCATAGGTGCTATACATATTGAGGCTTTGGGTGATTCGTTATGAGTAGTACAACAAATATCCAAGAGTTATCAATGTTTTGATGAATCACTTATGTAAGGGCATATTTATCCCTAAGGTGTTTTGGTCATTGATGACAATGCGTTTGCGGACTAATAGTGTGCCTTGACTATCCCAGACGTTGCTTCGCTAGGCACAAGACGGTTGGGTGCCCCTCGGACACTGTTGAAGACGGCGTCTTTTCTATGTTTCTTTTTGGTGGATTTGAGTCGTAGGAAAACCATACTATTAAGAGGGGGTTCGTGTCGGAAAGGTTTGGGTGGAATCATCACGTACATGTTTCTTCCTTGTCCCCTCCTTTTCCCTGCACCTTGGAGCTTCCTCCGTTGTTATCTCGTCACCTTGTTTATGGCTGCTGTGTTGGCTCGTGGTAGTACTGTTGGGGAACGTTGCAGAAAATTAAAATTTTTCCTACGGTTTCACCAAGATCCATCTATGAGTTCATCTAAGCAACGAGTCAAGGGAGAGAGTTTGCATCTACATACCACTTGTAGATCGCGTGCGGAAGCTTGCAAGGTGATGATGTAGTCGTACTCGACGTGATCCAAATCACCGATGACCAGCGCCGAACGGACGGCACCTCCGCGTTCAACACACGTACGGGACGGGAGACGTCTCCTCCTTCTTGATCCAGCAAGGGGGAAGGAGAGGTTGATGAAGATCCAGCAGCACGACGGCGTGGTGGTGGATGCAGGGCGTCACAGCAGCAGGGCTTCGCCGAGACTACGAGGGAGAGACGTAACGGGGGGAGATGGAGGCGCCAGGGGCTGGTGTATCAAGTCCCTCCTCTCCCCCACTATATATAGGGGTGCCAGGGGGGGCGCCGGCCCTAGTAGATGAGATCTACTAGGGGGGGGCGGCGGCCTAGGGGAGGTTTCCCTCCCCCCCAAGGCACCTAGGGGTGCCTTCCACCACTAGGACTCCTCCTAGGGGGAAACCCTAGGCGCATGGGCCTATAGGGGCTGGTGCCCTTGGCCCATGATGGCCAAGGTGCACCCCCTACAGCCCATGTGGCCCCCCGGGACAGGTGGCCCCACCCGGTGGACCCCCGGGACCCTTCCGGTGGTCCCGGTACAATACCGATAACCCCGAAACTTGTCCCGATGCCCGAAACAGCACTTCCTATATATAATTCTTTACCTCCGAACCATTCCGGAACTCCTCGTGACGTCCGGGATCTCATCCGGGACTCCAAACAACATTCTGGTTTCTGCATATCCATATCTTCATAACCCTAGCGTCACCGAACCTTAAGTGTGTAGACCCTACGGGTTCGGGAGACATGCAGACATGACCAAGACGCTCTCAGTCAATAACCATCAGCGGGATCTGGATACCCATGATGGCTCCCACATGCTCCTCGATGTTGTCATCGGATGAACCACGATGTCGAGGATTCGATCAAACCCTGTATGCAATTCCCTTTGTCAATCGGTACGTTACTTGCCCGAGACTCGATCGTCGGTATCCCAATACCTTGTTCAGTCTCGTTACCGGCAAGTCACTTTACTCGTGCCGTAATGCATGATCCCGTGTCCAACACCTTGGTCACATTGATCTCATTATGATGATGCATTACCGAGTGGGCCCAGAGATACCTCTCCGTCATACGGAGTGACAAATCCCAGTCTCGATCCGTGTCAACCCAACAGCTACTTTCGGAGATACCTGTAATGCACCTTTATAGTCACCCAGTTACGTTGTGACGTTTGATACACCCAAGGCACTCTTACGGTATCCGGGAGTTACACGATCTCATGGTCGAAGGAAGAGATACTTGACACTTGCAAAGCTCTAGCAAAACGAACTACACGATCTTTTATGCTATGCTTAGGATTGGGTCTTGTCCATCACATCATTCTCCTAATGATGTGATCCCGTTATCAACGACATCCAATGTCCATAATCAGGAAACCATGACTATCTGTTGATCACAACGAGCTGGTCAACTAGAGGCTTACCAGGGACATAGTGTGGTCTAAGTATTCACACGTGTATTACGATTTCCTTATAATACAGTTATAGCATGAATAAAAGACAATTATCATGAACAATGAAATATAATAATACTTTTATTATTGCCTCTAGGGCATATTTCCAACAGTCTCCCACTTGCACTAGAGTCACCAATCTAGTTACATTGTGATGAATCGAACACCCATAGAGTTCTGGTGTTGATCATGTTTTGCACGCGAGAGAGGTTTAGTCAGCGGATCTGCGACATTCAGATCCGTGTGCACTTTGCAAATCTCTATGTCTCCATCTTGAACATTTTCACGGATGGAGTTGAAACGACGCTTGATGTGCCTGGTCTTCTTGTGAAACCTGGGCTCCTTTGCGAGGGCAATTGCTCCAGTGTTGTCACAGAAGAGTTTGATCGGCCCCGACGCATTGGGTATGACTCCTAGGTCGGTGATGAACTCCTTCACCCAAATCGCTTCATGTGCTTCCTCCGAGGCTGCCATGTACTCCGCTTCACACGTAGATCCCGCCACGACGCTCTGCTTGCAGCTGCACCAGCTTAGTGCTCCACCATTCAACATATACACGTATCCGGTTTGTGACTTAGAGTCATCCAGATCTGAGTCGAAGCTAGCGTCGACGTAACCCTTTATGACGAGCTCTTCGTCTCCTCCATAAACGAGAAACATGTCCTTTGTCCTTTTCAGGTACTTCAGGATATTCTTGACCGCTGTCCAGTGTTCCTTGCCGGGATTACTTTGGTATCTTGCTACCAAACTTACGGCAAGGTTTACATCGGGTCTGGTACACAGCATGGCATACATAATAGATCCTATGGCTGAAGCATAGGGGATGACACTCATCTCTTCTTTATCTTTTGCCGTGGTCGGTGACTGAGCTGAGCTCAGTCTCATACCTTGTAACATAGGCAAGAACCCCTTCTTGGACTGATCCATTCTGAATCTCTTCAAAATCTTATCAAGGTATGTACTTTGTGAAAGACCTATGAGGCGTCTCGATCTATCTCTATAGATCTTGATGCCTAATATATAAGCAGCTTCTCCAAGGTCCTTCATTGAAAAACACTTATTCAAGTAGGCCTTAATGCTGTCCAGAAATTCTATATTATTTCCCATCAGGAGTATGTCATCTACATATAATATGAGAAATGCTACAGAGCTCCCACTCACTTTCTTGCAGGCTTCTCCATAAGTCTGCATAAACCCAAACGCTTTGATCATCTCATCAAAGCGAATGTTCCAACTCCGAGATGCTTGCACCAGTCCATAAATGGATCGCTGGAGCTTGCATACTTTGTTAGCGTTCTGAGGATCGACAAAACCTTCCGGCTGCATCATATACAGTTCTTCCTTAAGATGCCCGTTAAGGAATGCTGTTTTGACGTCCATCTGCCATATCTCATAATCATAGTATGCGGCAATTGCTAACATGATTCGGACGGACTTTAGCTTCGCTACGGGAGAGAATGTCTCGTCGTAGTCAATCCCTTGAACCTGTCGATAACCCTTAGCGACAAGTCGAGCTTTATAGATGGTAACATTACCATCCGCGTCCGTCTTCTTCTTAAAGATCCATTTGTTTTCTATCGCTCACCGATCATCGGGCAAGTCTGTCAAAGTCCATACTTTGTTTTCATACATGGATTCTATCTCGGATTTCATGGCTTCAAGCCATTTGTTGGAATCCGGGCCCGCCATTGCTTCTTCATAGTTCGAAGGTTCATTGTTGTCTAACAACATGATTTCCAGGACAGGGTTGCCGTACCACTCTGGTGCGGAACGTGTCCTTGTGGACCTACGAAGTTCAGCAGTAACTTGATCCGAAGTACCTTGATCATTATCATGGTTTTCCTCTTCAGTTGGTGTGGGCATCACAGGAACGGTTTCCTGTGCTGCGTCACTATCCCGCTCAAGAGGTAGTACTTCATCGAGTTCTACTTTTCTCCCACTTACTTCTTTCGAGAGAAACTCTTTTTCCAGAAAGCATCCGTTCTTGGCAACAAAGATCTTGCCTTCGGATCTTAAGTAGAAGGTATACCCTACAGTTTCCTTAGGGTATCCTATGAATACGCATTTTTCCGACTTGAGTTCGAGCTTTTCAGGTTGAAGTTTCTTGACATAAGCTTCGCATCCCCAAACTTTTAGAAACGACAGCTTAGGTTTCTTTCCAAACCATAATTCATACGGTGTCGTCTCAACGGATTTATACGGTGCCCTATTTAAAGTGAATGTAGCTGTCTCTAGAGCGTATCCCCAAAATGATAGCGGTAAATCGGTAAGAGACATCATAGACCGCACCATATCCAATAAAGTGCGATTACGACGTTCGGACACACCGTTTCACTGAGGTGTTCCAGGCGGCGTGAGCTGTGAAACGATTCCACATTTCTTTAAGTGTGTACCAAAATCGTGACTTAAGTATTCTCCTCCACGATCTGATCGTAAGAATTTTATCTTTCGGTCACGTTGATTCTCCACCTCATTCTGAAATTCCTTGAACTTTTCAAAGGTCTCAGACTTGTGTTTCATTAAGTAGACATACCCATATCTACTCAAGTCATCTGTGAGAGTGAGAACATAACGATATCCTCCACGAGCCTCAACGCTCATTGGACCGCACACATCGGTATGTATGATTTCCAACAAGTTGGTTGCTCGCTCCATTGTTCCGGAGAACGGAGTCTTGGTCATTTTGCCCAAGAGGCATGGTTCGCACGTGTCAAACGATTCATAATCAAGAGACTCTAAAAGTCCATCGGCATGGAGCTTCTTCATGCGCTTGACACCAATGTGACCAAGGCGGCAGTGCCACAAGTATGTGGGACTATCGTTATCAACTTTAAATCTTTTGGCATCTACACTATGAACATGTGTAATATTACGCTTGAGATTCATTAAGAATAAACCATTGACCATCGGAGCATGACCATAAAACATATCTCTCACATAAATCGAACAACCATTATTCTCAGACTTAAATGAGTAGCCATCTCGTATTAAGCGAGATCCTGATACAATGTTCATGCTCAAACTTGGCACTAAATAACAATTATTAAGGTTCAAAACTAATCCCGTAGGTAAATGTAGAGGCAGCGTGCCGACGGCGATCACATCGACTCTGGAACCATTCCCGACGTGCATCGTCACCTCGTCCTTTGCCAGTCTCCGTTTATTCCGCAGCTCCTGCTGTGAGTTACAAATATGAGCAACGGCACCGGTATCAAATACCCAGGAGTTACTACGATTACTGGTAAGGTACACATCAATCACATGTATATCAAATATACCTTTGGTGTTGCCGGCCTTCTTATCCGCTAAGTATTTGGGGCAGTTCCGCTTCCAGTGACCCTTCCCCTTGCAATAAAAGCACTCAGTCTCAGGCTTGGGTCCATTCTTTGACTTCTTCCCGGTAACTGGCTTACCAGGCGCGGCAACATCTTTGCCGTCCTTCTTGAAGTTCTTCTTACCCTTGCCCTTCTTGAACTTAGTGGTCTTATTGACCATCAACACTTGATGTTCTTTCTTGATTTCAGCCTCTGCTGACTTCAGCATCGAGAACACTTCAGGAATGGTCTTTTCCATTCCCTGCATGTTGTAGTTCATCACAAAGCTCTTGTAGCTTGGTGGGAGCGACTGGAGGATTCTGTCAATGACTGCCTCATCTGGGAGGTTAATGTTCAGCTGGGTCATACGGTTGTGCAACCCAGACATCTTCAGGATGTGCTCACTGACAGAACTGTTTTCCTCCATCTTACAACTGTAGAACTTGTCGGAGACATCATATCTCTCGACCCGGGCATGAGCTTGAAAAACTAGTTTCAGCTCTTCGAACATCTCATATGCTCCGTGATGCTCAAAACGCTTTTGGAGCCCCGGTTCTAAGCTGTAAAGCATGCCGCACTGAACGAGGGAGTAATCATCAGCACGAGTTTGCCAAGCATTCATAATGTCTTGGTTCTCTGGGACGGGAGCGTCACCTAGCGGTCCTTCTAGGACATATTGTTTCCTGGCAGCTATGAGGATGATCCTCAGGTTCCGGACCCAGTCCGTATAGTTGCTGCCATCATCTTTCAGCTTGGTTTTCTCTAGGAACGCGTTGAAGTTCATGTTGACGTTAGCGTTGGCCATTGATCTACAAGACATATTTGCAAAGGTTTTAGACTAAGTTCATGATAATAAAGTTCTAATCAAATTATGAACTCCCACTTAGATTAGACATCCCTTTAGTCATCTAAGTGTTACATGATCCGAGTCGACTAGGCCGTGTCCGATCATCACGTGAGACGGACTAGTCATCATCGGTGAACATTCTCATGTTGATCGTATCTTCCATACGACTCGTGTTTGACCTTTCGGTCTCCGTGTTCCGAGGCCATGTCTGCACATGCTAGGCTCGTCAAGTTTAACCCTAAGTGTTTTCGCTGTGTAAAACTGTCTTACACCCGTTGTATGTGAACGTAAGAATCCATCACACCCGATCATCACGTGGTGCTTAGAAGCGACGAACTGTAGCAACGGTGCACAGTTAGGGGAGAACACTTCTTGAAATTTTATAAGGGATCATCTTATTTACTACCGTCGTCCTAAGTAAACAAGATGCATAATACATAATAAACATCACATGCAATTATATAGTTGTGACATGATATGGCCAATATCATATAGCTCCATTGATCTTCATCTTCGGGGCTCCATGATCATCTTGTCACCGGCTTGACACCATGATCTCCATCATCATGATCTCCATCATCGTGTCTTCATGAAGTTGTCACGCCAACGACTACTTCTACTTCTATGACTAACGTTTAGCAATAAAGTAAAGTAGTTTACATGACGTTATTCAATGACACGCAGGTCATACAAAAATAATGACAACTCCTATGGCTCCTGCCGGTTGTCATACTCATCGACATGCAAGTCGTGAATCCTATTACAAAGAACATGATTTCATACATCACAATTCATCATTCATCACAACTTCTGGCCATATCACATCACATGATCAATCGCTGCAAAAACAAGTTAGACGTCCTCTAATTGTTGTTGCATCTTTTACGTGGCTGCAATTGGGTTCTAGCAAGAACGTTTTCTTACCTACGAATCACCACAACGTGATTTTGCCAACTTCTATTTACCCTTCATAAGGGCCCTGTTCATCGATTCCGCTCCAACTAAGGTGGGAGAGACAGACACCCGCCAGCCACCTTATGCAACTTGTGCATGTCAGTCGGTGGAACCGGTCTCACGTAAGTGTACGTGTAAGGTTGGTCCGGGCCGCTTCATCCCACAATACCGTTGAGCAAGAAAAGACTAGTAGAGGCAAGTAAGATGACAAAATCCACGCCCACAACAAAGTTGTGTTCTACTCGTGCAAAGAGAACTACGCATAGACCTAGCTCTGATACCACTGTTGGGGAACGTTGCAGAAAATTAAAATTTTTCCTACGGTTTCACCAAGATCCATCTATGAGTTCATCTAAGCAACGAGTCTAGGGAGAGAGTTTGCATCTACATACCACTAGTAGATCGCGTGCGGAAGCTTGCAAGGTGATGATGTAGTCGTACTCGACGTGATCCAAATCACCGATGACCAGCGCCGAATGGACGGCACCTCCGCGTTCAACACACGTACGGGACGGGAGACGTCTCCTCCTTCTTGATCCAGCAAGGGGGAAGGAGAGGTTGATGAAGATCCAGCAGCACGACGGCGTGGTGGTGGATGCAGGGCGTCACAGCAGCAGGGCTTCGCCGAGACTACGAGGGAGAGACGTAACGGGGGAGGTGGAGGCGCCAGGGGCTGGTGTATGAAGTCCCTCCTCTCCCCCACTATATATAGGGGTGCCAGGGGGGCGCCGGCCCTAGTAGATGAGATCTACTAGGGGGGGCGGCGGCCTAGGGGAGGTTTCCCTCCCCCCCAAGGCACCTAGGGGTGCCTTCCACCACTAGGACTCCTCCTAGGGGGAAACCCTAGGCGCATGGGCCTATAGGGGCTGGTGCCCTTGGCCCATGATGGCCAAGGCGCACCCCCTACAGCCCATGTGGCCCCCCGGGACAGGTGGCCCCACCCGGTGGACCCCCGGGACCCTTCCGGTGGTCCCGGTACAATACCGATAACCCCGAAACTTGTCCCGATGCCCGAAATAGCACTTCCTATATATAATTCTTTACCTCCGGACCATTCCGGAACTCCTCGTGACGTCCGGGATCTCATCCGGGACTCCGAACAACATTCGGGTTTCTGCATATCCATATCTTCGTAACCCTAGCGTCACCAAACCTTAAGTGTGTAGACCCTACGGGTTCGGGAGACATGCAGACATGACCGAGACGCTCTCAGTCAATAACCATCAGCGGGATCTGGATACCCATGATGGATCCCACATGCTCCTCGATGTTGTCATCGGATGAACCACTATGTCGAGGATTCGATCAAACCCTGTATGCAATTCCCTTTGTCAATCGGTACGTTACTTGCCCGAGACTCGATCGTCGGTATCCCAATACCTTGTTCAGTCTCGTTACCGGCAAGTCAATTTACTCGTACCGTAATGCATGATCCCGTGTCCAACACCTTGGTCACATTGAGCTCAATATGATGATGCATTACCGAGTGGGCCCAGAGATACCTCTCCGTCATACGGAGTGACAAATCCCAGTCTCGATCCGTGTCAACCCAACAACTACTTTCGGAGATACCTGTAATGCACCTTTATAGTCACCCAGTTACGTTGTGACGTTTGATACACCCAAGGCACTCTTACGGTATCCGGGAGTTACACGATCTCATGGTCGAAGGAAGAGATACTTGACACTTGCAAAGCTCTAGCAAAACGAACTACACGATCTTTTATGCTATGCTTAGGATTGGGTCTTGTCCATCACATCATTCTCCTAATGATGTGATCCCGTTATCAACGACATCCAATGTCCATAGTCAGGAAACCATGACTATCTGTTGATCACAACGAGCTGGTCAACTAGAGGCTTACCAGGGACATAGTATGGTCTAAGTATTCACACGTGTATTACGATTTCCGGATAATACAGTTATAGCATGAATAAAAGACAATTATCATGAACAATGAAATATAATAATACTTTTATTATTGGCTCTAGGGCATATTTCCAACAAGTACTGCTCCCGGGTGAGCGGTAGTACCGTAGGCACCAGCGGTAGTATCGTGCTGCGGTGCGGTAGTACCGCAGGTGCCCACGGTAGTATCGCTCCCCTGGAGCTGCACTACTATGGCCCACCAGGCTAGTACCGCTCCCCCGCGGTAGTAGGGGTGGATGTAATTTTTTTACATCCGCGCCTACCACAGTAGTACCGCATCCCTTCCGCGGTAGTACCGTGCTCAGCTGTCAGGCGGTAGTACCGCCCCTCTGCGGCCGTGCTGTGTCGGGTTTTTGCTTCTTCCGTTTTTCAGCGGAAGTAGGCACGGTTGTTTCCTTATCCACACTCTTCCCAGGCTAGGGGGTTCCTGCCTTGCGGTAGTACCGCAAGGGGGAGCGGTAGTACCGCGCCCCCGGAAGTACCGCCCTCAGCACTTGTGCTACAGGTCTGCCCTAGCTGTTGCTGGTGCAGCGGTAGTACCGCGGGCCTGCACGATTGTACCGCGTGTCCTTGCGGTAGTACCGCTTGGCAGCAAGCGGAAGTACCGCGTGGCCCCACGGTAGTACCGCTGGCCGCAGGCTGGTAGGTGGATAACGGTTGGATCTTTGTCCCTCACTATATAAGGGGTCCCCTTCTTCCCCGTTGACCTATCACTTCCAACCCTAAGCTCCATTGTTGCTCTAAGCTCCATTTTCGCCCGATCTCACTCCCTAGCCAATCAAACTTGTTGATTTGCTCGGGAGTGGTTGAGAAGGCCTCGATCCACACTTCCACCAAGAGAAATTTGATTGCCCCCACTAATCCCTTGCGGATCTTGTTACTCTTGGGTGTTTGAGCATCTTAGACGGTTGAAGTCACCGCGGAGCCATAGTCCATTGTGGTGGAGCTTCGTGGTGTCGTTGGGAGCCTCCAATTGAGTTGTGGAGATTGCCCCAACCTTGTTTGTAAAGGTCCGGTCGCCGCCTCCAAGGGCACCAATAGTGGAATCACGGCATCTCGCATTGTGTGAGGGCGTGAGGAGAATACGGTGGCCCTAGTGGCTTCTTGGGGAGCATTGTGCCTCGACACCGCTCCAATGGAGACATACTTCCCCTCAAAGGGAAGGAACTTCGGTAACACATCCTCGTCTCCACCGGCTCCACTCTTGGTTATCTCGTGCCTTTACTTGTGCAAGCTTATTTGTGTTATATCTCTTGCTTGCTTGTGTTCCTATCCTTGTTGCATCATATAGGTTGCTCACTTAGTTGCATATCTAGACAACCTACTTTGATGCAAAATTTAAATTGTTAAAGAAAAGCTAAAAATTGTTAGTTGCCTATTCACCCCCCCTCTAGTCAACCATATCGATCCTTTCAATTGGTATCAGAGCCTCGTCTCTTTATTAAGGACTTTACCATCCGAAGAGTATGGTTGATACTGTAGACGGTGTGGAGGAACACTCCTGTGTGAATCCGATCTCATCTACGGGCGATGGGGGAACCTCGGTCTCTCGTGAGGAGTTCAATGTGGCCTTGAAGACATTGAAAACCTCCATGACGACCGAGGTTGAAAGCATGTTTACTAAATTCCTTGAAGGGCTTAAACTATCCACTGCACCGTTGAAAGTGGGTAATCCCACCGACAAGGTGACGGATGCTACCTCCGATAAGGGGGACGCTAGTAGTGAAAAGGCTCCTTCTTCTAGTGGTAAGAATGGCACCGGCATCTTTGCTCATGTGGAACCACCACTTGTTTATGGTGGACCGGTTCCTTCCACTCATTTGAATCATGCTGGTCCTCCCCCTAAGATTGTGAAAAATGAGGACTTTGATTCTTGGGTTTACCTCTTTAAACGTCATTTAAATCATGTGAACACTAATCTTTGGAGAATCATTGAAGAAGGTTTCTATCCGCATGATCCAAGTAACTTCACTCCTCGAGAAGCCGCGGATAATCAATTCAATGAAAATGCTCTCTTCATCATTCAAGATGCAATTCCACCTGAAGATCTACCTCATCTTCGGCCCTTCGCGTTGGCCAAAGACGCATGGCTTTGTGTTGTATCTCTCTACCGGGGAAGCACAAGCATTCAACGCTCCAACTATGAAGTGGTGCAAGATGAGGCCAATGAGTTTGCAATGAAAGAAGATGAAGAACCTCGTGAGCTTTATCGAAGAGTAACCAAACTCGCGGTCTCACTCCGAGATCACGGGAGCAAGGACACGGACGACAATTGGATCAAGCGCAAATTTCTCAAGGCAATGATGCCCTACCACAAGGCCATGTCCTCCGTCATTCGTCAAAGGCCGGACTTCCACACTTTGACCTCAAGCGAAGTGTTGGATGAGTTTGTGGCCATGAACATTTTGGACAAGACCGCCGACAATGCGGTGCTTCGTTCTCAAAGGGCAAAGAAGCCCAACCTTGCATTGAAGGCCAAACTCTGCGTTGAAGAAGAAGAAGAGGAAAAAGAGGAGAGCAACCCCGAAGATACAAAGTATGCATATCATGAACACATGGCACTCGCTTCAAGGCAATTTTGGAGCAAGAAAAACTCAAGGACAAACTTTAACAAAAACAACTCAAGTGGCATGAAGAGCAAGCAACGTATAAGGACTTGCTACAATTGTGGCAATGTGAGTCATTTTGTTGCGGAGTGCCCGTATGAGAAGAGGGAAGACAATGGTGGCAAGCTCATCCGAAAGGACAAGGCCAAGTCGTTCCCCAACAAGAGCAACTTCATCAAGAAGACTCCTCCCAAGGCTTTGGTGGTACAAGAAGAGTACAATGAGGATGATGATGAGGAGGAGGATGGTGAGTCGGCTGCCATGGCCTCAGTTGCCATTGCGACGACTCCACGAGTGTCTCTCTTCGACTCACCCAATGATAGCATCACCGCCAAGTGCCTCATGGCTAAAGCCACCAACAAGGTAACCCCCAACATCAAAACTACCATCATTAATCATCCTTCTTCAACAGATAGCATTGATGAACATGAGGGAGCTAATGTGGAGGCGAATGAGTTTGAGGCCTTTATGGGAAAACTTAAGGGTAAATCCAAGAAGGACTTTGTTGCTCTCTTGGAACAACTTGGTGAAGCCAATGACATGATCGAGGCTCACGAAGATACCATCACTAAGATGGAAGGGCATAGTTGTGACTATGCCGATGAGATTTCTGATCTTTCCAATGCTCTTGAGGAAGAGCGTGGTCTTCGTTTGGCTCTTGAGGAGTCACACAACGTTGATCATGCTAAGTTAAAGAAAGATTATGACCATGCTCTCATTGTTTCTCATGTGCTAAACTCCGAGAAGGCCGAACTTGAGGTTGATCTTGCTAGACTCAAAGAGGAGTTTGATCTACTTGACAAGGCTCACAAGGTCTTGAAGGGTGCTCATGCTAGCCTCAAAGAGTCTCATGATCAACTTCAAGTAAAGCTAACAAAGGGAAAAGCCACTTTTTCTCGTGTGATGTTAATTGATAATGCAAATGCTACTAACCCGTGTTGTGAGCATGTGCATCTTGTTGAGGAGAACGCTAAGCTAAAGGTGCAACTTGAGAGAGGTCTTGTGACTTGCATACAGGGCAATAAGAACCTCAACGACCTCTTGATCAATCAAAAGGGAGTTGTGGCCAAGGAAGGGGTTGGGTACGTGCCCGAGTCCAAGAACAACAAGAAGAATGACAAGACCAAACGACCTCCTCCTCTCATGCAAACCTTTGTGAAGGAGGGAGAGAGTGCTTCCAAGGAGAAGAAGAACAATGAGAAGGGTGGCGGTGTCAAAAAGGGCAATGCCACTTCTCCCATCAAAGCCGGTGACTTTAATCCATCTTATATGTTATGTCGTGCTAGTGATGGGCATGTCTATGCCAAATTCGTTGGTTCTCCTCATGAGTACATTGAATAGTCTATTTGGGTTCCAAAGACCCTTGTTACTAACATCAAAGGACCCATTACAAAATGGGTACCTAAAACCAAGCATTGATCTCTTGTAGGTGTTTGCTTCCGGTGGGGGATCATGGTTGCTCGATAGCGGAGCTACAAATCATATGACCGGAAGCAAGGACTTGGTGGTGGACGTGCACAAGATTCCATCTATGCCCACCAATGTCGAGTGGGGTGACGCCTCATCTTCTAAGGTATTGGGACTTGGCAAGGTAGTCATCTCTCATGATCTCACGATTGAGAAGGTCATGCTTGTTGAGTCCCTTGCATAAAATTTACTTTCCATTCGTCAACTTGCAATCATGGGCTTTTCCACTTTCTTTGATATTGATACCGTGGCCCTCTTGTGGAGCAAGACTCTTAAAGTAGCCTTTGTTGGGCATGTCGAGAACGGTCTATATGTGATTAACTTTTCAGAGCGACCCACTAAGACCGCGACATGCCTAATGGCTAAAGTTGATGTGGCTGGCTTTGGCATCGCCGTCTAGCCCATGTCAATATGAGATCTTTGCAAAGTCTTCTCAAGGGGGACCATGTCCGTGGACTAACGAACGTTAGTTTTGCTAAAGATCGTGCTTGCGGTGCTTGTATCGAAGGAAAGCTACATGAGAAGGCTCACCCTCCCACGACTATCATTTACTCAAAGAGGCCTTTGGAGCTCCTTCACTTGGATCTCTTTGGGCCTCCATACTTCGATAGTCTTGGGAGTAGGAAGTATTGCTTGGTGATTGTGGATGACTACTCAAGATACACTTGGGTGTATTTCTTCAAGAGGAAGAGAAAGACCCAACAAACCGTCATTGACTTTGCAAATGAAGCACAACGTCAACACAATGCAAAGATCTTGACAATAAGAAGTGACAATGGCACCGAGTTCAAGAACTACACCTTGGATGAGTTTCTTAGTGATGAGGGGATCAAGCATCAATATTCCGCACCTTACACCCCTCAACAAAATGGTGTTGCGGAGAGGGAGAACTGGATGTTGATGGATGCGGCAAGGACCATGATGGCGGAGTTCAAGTCTCCATACAACTTTTGGGCCGAAGCCATCAACACCGAGTGTCATGCATCCAATCGGCTCTACCTCCACAAGGGCTTGAACAAGACTCCATATGAGATACTCACCGGTAACAAGCCCAACCTCAAGTACTTTCGGGTGTTTGGGTGTAAGTGTTTCATTCTCAAGAAAGGTGTTCGGTTGTCTAAATTTGAAGCTAGAGATTATGAGGGCATATTTGTTGGTCATGCTACAAACTCTCATGCTTACCGTGTCCTCAATAAATCCACAGGACTTATTGAGGAGACATGTAACGTGGAGTTTGATGAGAATAACGGCTCCCAAGTGGAGCAAAGTGGCACTTGTGATGTAGGTGATGAAATTCCTCCTCAAGCCATAAGAAGAATGGGTGTTGGCTTTATCCTACTCATTGAGGAACCCCTTGTGGCCGAAGGAGAAGGACAATGCTCCACTCAAGTGGAGCCATCACCAACCCAAGGCCCACACGCTTCCAAAGAACAACATGAAGGCCCTCATCGTCAAGAACAAGACCAACGGCAAGATCATGCTCAAGACGGTGTTGAGACACCAAGTGATGCCCAAGGTCAAGTTCTCTCCTCCGAGCAAGTTCAAGAACAAGAACAAGCTCAAGACTATGCTCAATATGATCAAGTGACCACTCCTCGTCTCACCCCCGAGGAGGAGTTGGAGCGTTGTGCCGCCAAGGTTGCTTCCAAGCTCTCCACCAAGGATCATCTCATGAAGAATGTGCTTGGAAGCTTAAGAAAGGGGGTAAGCACTCGTAGACAATTAGCAAACTATTGTGAGCATCACGCGTTTGTCTCTTGTGTCGAACCCCACAAGGTCTATGAGGTGCTCGAAGATCCGGATTGGCTCAATGCCATGCATGAAGAACTCAACAACTTCGAGCGCAACAAAGTGTGGAGATTGGTGCCAAGACCGATGGGGAACCACAATGTCATTGGAACCAAGTGGATATTTAAGAACAAGCAAGATGCCCATGGGATTATCATTCGCAACAAGGCTCGTTTGGTAGCACAAGGCTACTCCCAAGTCGAGGGTATCGACTACGGTGAAACCTTTGCTCCCGTTGCTCGTCTTGAATCCATTCGCATGTTGATAGCATATGCTTCTCATCATAACTTTAAGTTACAACAAATGGATGTGAAGAGTGCTTTTCTTAATGGTCCTATTAATGAATTGGTTTATGTCAAGCAACCCCCCGGGTTCGAGGATCCCTACTTTCCCGATCATGTGTATCAACTCGATAAGGCACTCTATGGCCTTAAACAAGCCCCACGTGTGTGGTATGACCACCTTACCGAGTTGTTACAAGACCGTGGTTTTGAAGTTGGGCTAATCGACCCCACTCTTTTTACTAAGAAGGTCAAAGGGGAGTTGTTTGTGTTCCAATTATATGTTGATGATATTATCTTTGGTTCCCCTAAAAAAGCTTTCAGTGAGGAATTTGACGCTCTCATGACCTCAAAGTTCGAGATGTCTTCCAAGGGAGAGTTGAAGTTCTTTCTAGGGTTCGAAGTGAAGCAAAGAAGAGAAGGAACCTTCATCAACCAAGCCAAATACACTCAAGACATGCTCAAGAGATTCAAGCTAAGTGATGTCAAGTCGGCTTCCACTCCAATGCCCACCAAGTGCCAACTTGACATAAATCCCAATGGTAAAGCGGTGGATCAAAAGGTATATCGTTCCATGATAGGCTCCTTGCTTTACCTTTTTGCATCTAAACCGGATATCATGTTGAGTGTGGGAATTTGTGCACGGTTTCAAGTCGCACCTAAGGAAAGTCACTATGTGGCGGTCAAACGAATCTTTTGATATTTGGCTCATACCCCAAACTTTGGCTTATGGTACCCAAGAGGAGCAAACTTCAAGATTCTAGGGTACTCGGATTCTGATTGGGCGGGAGACAAAGTGGATAGGAAGTCCACTTCCGGAGGGTGTTGAGGGAGTCCTGGATTAGGGGGTGTCCGGATGGCCGGACTATACCTTCAGCCGGACTATACCTTCAGCCGGACTCTTGGACTATGAAGATATAAGATTGAAGACTTCGTCCCGTGTCCGGAAGGGACTTTCCTTGGCGTGGAAGGCAAGCTTGGCAATACGGATATGCAGATCTCCTACCATTGTAACCGACTTTGTGTAACCCTAACCCTCTCCGGCGTCTATATAAACCGAAGGGTTTTTAGTCCATAGGATGACATACTCAACAACAATCATACCATAGGCTAGCTTCTAGGGTTTAGCCTCTCCGATCTCGTGGTAGATCTACTCTTGTATTACCCATATCATCAATATTAATCAAGCAGGACGTAGGGTTTTACCTCCATCGAGAGGG
Source organism: Triticum aestivum (assembly GCF_018294505.1). NCBI lineage: Eukaryota > Viridiplantae > Streptophyta > Magnoliopsida > Poales > Poaceae > Triticum > Triticum aestivum. The sequence continues at coordinate 500,080,073 of NC_057809.1, read as the reverse complement.
CCCGAACCTGGGTAAAACTTCGTGTCCCTTGCCTCCTGTAACCATCCGGCCTAGATGCACAGTTCGGGACCCCCTACCCGAGATCCGCCGGTTTTGACACCGACATTGGTGCTTTCATTGAGAGTTCCTCTGTGTCGTCACCGTCAGGCTTGATGGCTCCTACGATCACCAATGGCGATGCAGTCCAGGGTGAGACCTTCCTCCTCGGACAGATCTTCGTCTTTGGCGGCTTCGCACTGCGGGCCAATTCACTTGGCCATCTAGAGCAGATCGAAAGCTATGTCCCTGGCCGTCAGGTCAGATTTGGAAGTTTAAACTACACGGCTGACATCCGCGGGGACTTGATCTTCGACGGATTCGAGCCACTGCCGAGCGCGCCGCACTGTCACGACAAGCATGATCTAGCTCTGCCGCCAAACAGTGCCCTCGAGGCCGCACCCGCTCGGCTTCGACCCTTAATTTGGAGCGAACTGCGCCGATCGAGGATGGGTGGTTGGACGCCGCCTCGGGGGCTGCGATCCCAATGGCGATCGAGCCGAACACCAGCCCCACACTCTGCGAGACTCGTGACTCCATGGAGCCGGACTCCTCTCCGGACTCCGAACCCTCTGCGCCCCTGCCGATCGAATCCGATTGGGCGCCGATTATGGAGTTTACTGCCACGGACATCTTTCAGCACTTGCCTTTCGGCGATATTCTGAAGACACTGAAGTCTCTCTCTTTATCAGGAGAGCCCTGGCCGGACTACGGTCAGCAAGGTTGGGATTCGGACGATGAAGAAATTCAAATCCCACCCACCACCCACTTTGTAGCCACTGTCGACGACTTAACTGACATGCTCGACTTCGACTCTGAAGACATCGACGGTATGGACGCTGATGAAGGAGACGATGAAGAACCAGCGCCTATCAGGCCCTGGAAAGCCACCTCGTCATATGACATATACATGGTGGACACCCAAAAGAAGGAGATGGCGATGGAACAACGGAGTATGACCCCTCCAAGAAACAGCCTAAGCACCGGCGTCAGCGGCGCCGCTCAAAATCCCGCCAAAACAAATACGGTGATTCCAGCACGGGAGATAATAATACTCCAGAAAGTGCCGAAGAAAACCCCGTCCAGCAAGATTTAGCACAGGAGGATGGAGAAACCAGCCCTCATAAGAGAGCGACAGACAGAGAGGTCGAGGACGATAATTATATGCCTCCCTCCGAAGATGAGGCAAGCCTCGACGGCGACGAATTCGTCGTGCCAGAGGATCCCGTCGAGCAAGAGCGTTTTCAACGCAGGCTTATGGCCACGGCAAGAAGCCTCAAGAAAAAACAGCAACAGCTTAGGGCCGATCAAGATTTGCTAGTCGACAGATGGACTGAAGTCCTTGCGGCCGAAGAGCATAAACTCGAACGCCCATCCAAGAGCTACCCAAAGCGCAGGTTGCTACCCCGATTAGAGGAGGAAGCACTTTATGCAGCCGACCGGCCACCTCGTGGCCGCGACAGAGAGGCCTCTCGGCCCTCCACTCAAGCCGCACCCCGTACCAAGGCACGGGAATATGCGCCGGACTTACGAGATATGTTGGAGGACAAGGCAAGGCAAACAAGATCGATCTACGGATCGCGTGGGCGCCCCACGGCTCGAGACGGTATCCATCACGCCGGCCACAAATTCGACAGGGCCGAACACAGTAGACAAAGCTCATTGGAGCTACGTCGTGATATAGCCCAGTACAGAGGCGCCGCACACCCACTATGCTTCACAGACAAAATAATGGATTATCAAATCCCCGAGGGTTTCAAACCCGTAATATCAAATCATATGATGGCACAACAGATCCTGCGGTATGGATCGAGGATTATCTCCTTCATATCCACATGGCCCGCGGCGATGATTTCCACGCCATCAAATACCTCCCACTCAAGCTTAAAGGACCAGCTCGGCATTGGCTTAACAGCTTGCCAACAGGATCAATCAGTTGTTGGGAGGACATGGAAGCCGCATTCCTCGACAATTTCCAAGGCACTTATGTGCGACCCCCAGACGCCGATGACCTAAGTCACGTAATTCAGCAGCCAGAGGAATCGGCCAGGCAATCCTGGACACGGTTCCTAACAAAGAAAAATCAAATAGTCGACTGTCCGGATGCTGAGGCCCTAGCAGCCTTCAAGCACAATATCCGTGACGAGTGGCTTGCCCGGCACCTTGGACAGGAAAAGCCGAAGTCTATGGCAGCACTCACGACACTCATGACCCGCTTTTGCGCGGGAGAAGATAGCTGGCTTGCTCGTAGCAACAATATGACCAAGAACCCTGGTAATTCGGATACCAGGGACAGTAGTGGCAGGTCGCGTCGCAACAAGCAGAAGCGCCACATTAACAGTGACAATGCTGAGGATACGGCAGTTAATGCCGGATTCAGAGGCTCTGAGTCTGGTCAGCGGAAAAAGCCATTCAAAAGGAATCCTAGGGGCCCGTCTAGTTTGGACCGAATACTCGACCACCTGTGCCAGATACATGGCACCCCCGAAAAGCCGGCCAATCACACCAATAGGGATTGTTGGGTGTTCAAGCAGGCAGGCAAGTTAAACGCCGAAAATGAAGACAAGGGGCTGCATAGCGATGACGACGAGGAGCCCCGGCCGCCGAACAACAGTGGACAGAAGGGTTTTCCGCCACAAGTGCAGACGGTGAACATGATATACGCAACCCACGTCCCCAAAAGGGAGCGGAAGCGCGCGTTAAGGGACGTATACGCGGTAGAGCCAGTCGCCCCAAAGTTCAACCCATGGTCCTCCTGCCCGATCACCTTTATCGAAGGGACCATCCCACTAGCATCCGTCATGGCGGATTCGCCGCATTGGTTCTAGACCCAATTATTGATGGATTTCATCTCACTAGAGTCCTTATGGACGGCGGCAGTAGCTTGAACCTGCTTTACCAGGATACAGTGTGGAAAATGGGCATAGATCCCTCGAGGATTAAACCCACCAAAATGACCTTTAAAGGCGTAATACCAGGTGTAGAGGCCAACTGTACAGGCTCAGTCACACTTGAAGTGGTCTTCGGATCTCTAGATAATTTCCGAAGCGAGGAGTTAATCTTCGACATAGTCCCATTCCGCAGTGGCTATCACGCACTGCTCGGGCGAACCGCATTCACCAAGTTCAATGCGGTACCGCACTACGCATACCTTAAGCTCAAGATGCCAGGCCCTCGAGGAGTAATTACGGTCAATGGAAACACCGCCAAACGGAGGAGCACACGGCGGCCCTTGAAGTGGAAGTACAAAGCAGCCTCTCCAGGCAGTTCTCCAGTCCGGCCATTAAACGACCGGACACCATCAAGCACGCCCGCAGTAACCTACAACAAGACCTCCTGGCACGATCCGAGCAGGCGTGGAAATGCGGCCCCAACCCCAGCCCTCGCAAAAATGCGACACCAGTACTTCGCGTACATAACTACGCTCTAGAAATACCATGTGTACAGGGGAAGGGGCACCATCATTGCACGCCCGAAACACAGCTTAAACTGCACCAGGGGCTGCCGATTTTTTAATTTTCTCTTACTTTCAGGACTCCACACTTCGGAAGGCCTGTTCGGCAGTTCAATTGCCGCACAAACGATGCAAGAACTAGGGAAGCAGACAAGCCACGCCGCATTACAGAACTCCCAGGTGGTCTCTATCATGAGCAGTATACCTGTTTCGCATACTATTCCGTAGCTTGCCCCTGGAACGGACATGTTACATAGCCCAACCTTTTAGTTATCGCATTATTTGTAGCGTTCTGCTTTGATCGCAACCATCTTTAATAAACAGTGCATAGCTTTTGTCTATTTTTGCATTACTCTTTTTTAATATATGTTCCTTAACGACATGTTGCATCCGTACACTTTGGTACGACCAAAATACGCCAGGGGCTTTAGTACCCCTCAATATGGTGTGAGAAGTCCGAACACTTTAACAAGTGCGGCACCCCGAACTTATAGCATTATATCCATCGGCTCCGAATCATGTCTTGGGTCAATAGTTGGGTTTGCCCGGCTCCTATATTTTGGTGCCTTACGTTCCGCTATATCGGCTAAGGTAGCATTAGGAGAACCACTGTGATTTTGCCCCAGTTGAGCTGGGTCGAGCACCTCAGTGGAGAAAGCTAAAACTGACTGGCATGATGAAGCGAGAGCTGGTCGCTGTTCGAGAGGTTTTTCGAGTCCCTAACGACTTATGCCGCTTAGAGCGAGGAGCCGGCTCTGTCCGGCCAAGGCATGGATAGTGCCGCGAACTCGGTCTTCCGAATACCAGGGGCTTCGCCGAAATTTAAAATTATAGAATTCTATGGCTAAGTGAGAGTGTTCACGCATTATAGTCCGATTGCCTTGTTCGTTGGGCTGAGCGCCTCCCTCGAAGGACCCAAACATGGGAAAAAGAGCGCTCAGGTTTATCCCCGAACACCCCAGCACTAGCGGCACGGGGCAGAAGCCGACGACTTGCCATCTCTCAGAATTAATAAACAGCCGCACAGAAGGTAATATTTTAAATTCCAAACAGCATTGCTTAGCGCATATGAACAAGTTTTCAGCGCACAGGACAAAACGAGCAAGTTTCACTCAAAAATTACATCCCTAGAACACTCATCCGCCACAAGGAAGGCACCCTTTAGAACATCCTTATAATAATTCTCGGGCTTGCGATGCTCTTTCCCCGGCGGTGGCCCGTCCTTCACAAGCTTCTCAGCATCCAGCTTGCCCCAGTGCACCTTAGCACGGGCAAGGGCCCTACGGGCACCTTCAATGCAGACGGAGCGCTTGATGACTTCGAGCCTTGGACAGGCCTCCACCAGCCGCCGCACCAGCCCGAAATAGCTCCCAGACAGAGCCCCTCCAGGCCACAGCCAAACTATGAGGCCCTTCATAGCATGTTCGGCCGCCTTGTGGAGCTCGACCAGTTGCTTCAGCTGGTCGCTCAGGGGCACGGGGTGTCCGGCCTCAGCATACTGAGACCAGAACACCTTCTCTGTCGAGCTCCCCTCCTCGGCTCGATAGAATGCGGCGGCATCGGACACACTCCGGGGAAGCTCTGTGAACGCTCCTGGAGAGCTCCGGATTCGGGTAAGTAACAAGTAACTCACGTTTATGTGTTTGCTTTGCATAAAGAATGCCTTACCCACCGCTATCTTCTTCACCTCATCCAACTCCTGGAGGGTCTTCTGGGATTCGGCCTTGGCAGACTTGGCATTTTCAATAGCCATCGCGAGCTCGGATGCTCGCGTCTTTGAGTCAAGCTCCAAACTCTCATGTTTTTTCATGAGAGCCTGGAGCTCTTGCCGTACCTTGCCAACCTCGGCCTCATACTTCTCCCGCTCGGTGCGCTCCGTGGCCGCCTTCTTCTCGGCCTCGACCAGCGCTTGCTTAAGGGTTGCCACCTCAGACGTGGCCCCTACAATAGCCGATAATCCTATCATTTTTTGCAATTGCATCTTTATATATATATTTAAACAAGGTATTTCTTACCTTCATTGTCCTCGAGCTGCTTCTTGGCACGCTCGAGCTCTCGCTCGGACCGCTCGAGGCTCTGCTTTAGCGTTTCCACGTCCGCAGTCAGTGCGGCGGACACAAGCAAAGAAGCCTGCATACGCATATTGACTCCTTTTTGTTAGACTCCTGCGAATCTTATTTGATCCTCTATTCGGCTTTTCTTCCCGAACGCCAAACAGAGCATCAGGGGCTACTGTCTATGCGGTAATATTATTTACACATTCTTTACTTACCTCAAAGCCTGTTAAAAGGCTAGTACAAGCTTCAGTCAGTCCGCTCTTGGCGGACTGAACCTTCTGGACCATCGCACTCATAATGGTGCGGTGCTCCTCGTCGATGGAGGTGCCTTGGAGCGTCTCCAGCAGATTGTCCGGCGCCTCCGGTTGGACGGGGGTCACCGACAAGGTGGGCTTGCTCCTCTTGGAAGGAGGTCCCCCGCCGGACTCTGGAACCTTTGAAGGTTCCGGAGCGGTGTCTGGCCTAGAGCCGGACTTGGAGCCCTGGGGGGTTTCATCCCCTTTACTCCTGGAGTCCGGGAGGTCGCCTTGCGGCGCCTCCAGGACCACCTCCTCCTGGCTTGGAAACTGTTGGGACAACACTTCGGTGTCGTCCATAGGGCGGGGGGAGGAAGCCGTCGGAAGCGAGTTCACATCCGACGAGTCTAGTGAGCCGCTCGACGACGCGTCGAGCCGGTCTTTGGGTGGGCTGCATAAACATATTCGACATAAGGGAAAGATGTGCAATAAACGAATACTATGAATTACTCTGGTATCCGGATACTTACGATTTTTCCAGGGGCTTGGCCCTGGGCAGCCACTCCTCTCCGCCGTTGTCGGCGTCGGTGGAGTAGTCCGGAGGAAGGGTTTTCCCCTTCTTGGACCCTCCGGCCTCCCCAGAGAGGTCGGCCTTCCTTTTCTTCTCTCCTCCCGCTGGAGGGGGAGAGGCCTCTTCTTCTTCCTCCTCGTCTTCACGGGAGGAATGCGCCTCGGAACCGTCGGATGATGGATCTGACACCTCCTGGCGTCGGGCACTCTTTCGAGTCCCCGTGGCCTTTTTTGCGGCCTTCTTCTCCGGCACCACATAGGGTGCCGGAACCAGCAGCTTCGCCAAGCAAGCGTCCGCTGGGCCTTTGGGCAAAGGAGACGGACAGTTGATCTGTCCGGACGTCACCTGCCAATCCTGTCAAAGGTAAGGGAGCTTAGATCCCGCATGGAGTCAAACTATGAAAAACCGATACCGCGCGATCCTCGATAGCAGATGCGGGGGCCTCGGCGCCCTTGAAAAGCACCTTCCAGGCATCTTCGTACATCGTGTCGAAGAGCCTGCTCAGAGTTTGGTGCCGTGCCGGGTCGAACTCCCACAGGTTGAAAGCCCGTTGTTGACACGGGAGGATCATGCGGATGAGCATAACCTGGACAACGTTGACAAGTTTGAGCTTCTTGTCCACTAGGGTTTGGATGCATGTTTGGAGTCCGGTCAGCTCTCCTTTTTTACCCCATGATAGGCACGTCTCCTTCTAGGAGGTAAGCCGCGTAGGGGGTCCAGATCGAAACACGGGGGCTGCTACCCATTCGGGGTCGCGCGGCTCGATGATGTAAAACCACCCCGATTACCACCCCTTCAGGGTCTCCACAAAGGAGCCCTCGAGCCATAAGATATTGGCCATCTTGCCCACCATGGCGCCTCCGCACTCCGCCTGGTTGCCGCGCACCACCTTCGGCTTGACATTGAAAGTCTTGAGCCATAGGCCGAAATGGGGGCGGATGCGGAGGAAAGCCTCACACATGACGATAAACGTCGAGATGTTGAGGACAAAGTTCGGGGCCAGATCATGGAAATCCAGGCCATAGTAGAACATGAGTCCCCGGACAAATGGGTGAAGAGGGAAGCCCATTCCACGGAGGAAATGGGGGAGGAACACCACCCTCTCATGGGGCCTAGGGGTGGGGATGAGCTGCCCCTTTTCGGGAAGCCGGTACGCAATGTCGTTAGACAAGTATCCGGCCTTCCTCAGTTTTTTGATGTGTCCCTCCGTGACGGAGGAGACCTTCCACTTGCCTCCTGCTCCAGACATGGCTGGAGAAGGTTGAGGTGGGGAGTGCAGACTTGGGCGCTGGAGCTCGAGTGCGCGAGAATGGATAAGCAAGGGAGGAAGAAGGCGTAGGTGAAAAGGTGGATCCTTATCCCCTTATATGGGTGGACGCAACTACGTGTCCCCACCAGCCTGGTAAAACTCGCTTATCTCCAAGCGCCGTATTCAATGGTGCGGTTGGGTTACCCACGCCCGTATTGATGAGAATCCCGGAATAAGGGGACACGATCTCTGCTTTAACAAGACGTGCCAAGGAAACCGCCTCGCATGATGCTCTGGGGTGGGATAATGAAACGACTCGAATAAAGGCTTGGCCGTGGTGTGTCACACTACGGAATACGTCAGCAAATTAGATTTGTGTAAATATTATTCTCTCTATGGCAATATGTGGAAACTTGTTTTGTAGAGCCGGACACTATCTTGGTGTTCAAAATCTTCTATGATGTACTTGGAGGAGGAACCTGCCTTGCAATGCCGAAGACAATCTGCGCGCCGGACTCGTCGTCATTGAAGCCTGGTTCAGGGGCTACTGAGGGAGTCCTGGATTAGGGGGTGTCCGGATGGCCGGACTATACCTTCAGTCGGACTCCTGGACTATGAAGATATAAGATTGAAGACTTCGTCCCGTGTCTGTAAGGGACTTTCCTTGGCATGGAAGGCAAGCTTGGCGATACGGATATGCAGATCTCCTACCATTGTAACCGGCTTTGTGTAACCCTAACCCTCTCCGGTGTCTATATAAACCGGAGGGTTTTTGGTCCATAGGACGACATACTCAACAACAATCATACCATAGGCTAGCTTCTAGGGTTTAGCCTCTCCGATCTCGTGGTAGATCTACTCTTGTATTACCCATATCATCAATATTAATCAAGCAGGACGTAGGGTTTTACCTCCATTGAGAGGGCCCGAACCTGGGTAAAACTTCGTGTCCCTTGCCTCCTGTAACCATCCGGCCTAGACGCACAATTCGGGACCCCCTACCCGAGATCCGCCGGTTTTGACACCGACAGGTGCCAATTCCTTGGTTGCTCTTTGGTAAGTTGGTCTTCCAAAAAGCAAAGTTGTGTGTCTCTCTCGTCCACCTAAGCGGAGTATGTGGCGGCTGGTACTTGTTGTGCACAACTCTTATGGATAAGGCAAACTTTAAAGGATTACGGTGTCATTTGTGACAAAATGCCTCTTTGGGTGACAATGAAAGTGCCATCAAGATCTCTCTCAACCCGGTGCAACACTTCAAGACGAAGCATATTGAGATTCGGTATCACTTCATCCGGGATCACATTAGGCGAGGAGAGATCGAGCTCAACTATGTCAACACTCATGATAACCTTGCAGATATTTTCACGAAGCCCTTGGATGAAGCAAGATTTCGCGAGTTAAGGCATGAGCTAAATATCATTGATTCGAGCAATGTTGCTTGAACCCTTGCACACTCCACCATAGTCAACTTGTTGTCTTGTTTAGATGTAGGCATGGACATAGGGGGAGTGTTGTTCTCTCAATGAACTCTCCTTCCCCCATTATGCATAAATTGATCAAGTCTTTCACATTAGCCATGTTTGATGGTACTTGTGGTTCAAAGACGAGTTTTGGTCATCGACCCAAGGATAATTCTTCGCGGTGCCATACCAATTGACTCAAACATAGGTGGCTCCGGCCACCGCCCTCTCTTTGGAGAGGTGGTGTCTCGTGGTTGTTTTGTGTTATCGTTTGCCTTTCTGCCTTCGTGTGTCGCGTGGCCTTGTGGTGTCGTGTTGCCTCGAAGTTTTCGTGCAAAGACCTCTTTTTCGTGTGCTTGAAACTTGCAACTTTTTGATCCCACGGTACTACCGTGGCTTGCCGCGGTACTACCGCGTTGAGAGGGCACGGTACTACCGCGCCGGAGAGCAGTACTACCGCTCAGGTGCAGTACTTCCCGCCGAGCGGTACTACCGCGATGATGCATGGTACTACCATGTCGTCGAGTGGGCGTGGGGGTTATGACTCAGGCAGGGGAGTTCCAACTCCCCATACCCATTCACTTGTCTCTCTCCCCATGTCTCTCTCTCTCTCTCTCTCGCTCAAGAACGGCGCCGGAGGTCCTCGCCGGATCTCCATCTCCGGCCACTCTCCTCGGATTCCGACCGGTGGGATCGTTCCCCACCACTTCCTCTTGCCATGGAACAAGGTTTTTCCACAAATCCCTTTCTTTCTTGGTTCTTCTCTCGCTTCTAGGTTTTTGGGGAGATGCATGTTGCTCTTGAGATTTTAGGCCAAATCTGTGCAAGAGTAGGATGTAGGAGAGTCGTGTTGCGTAGGAATCATACTTGATATGTTGTCCTGTGATAGATTTGTCCAACCGTAGTACCGCCGTGATTTCATGGGCTTTCTCAGATTTGAACTTGTTCGGATCTGACGCGGTGCGGTACTACCGTGTCTCACGTGCGGTACTACCGCCCATCAGGTGCGGTACTACCGCGCTAGCTGTGGCACTAAGATCCTACTACCGCTCCCAGACTCGGTACTACCGTGACCTTACACGGTACTACCGCGACTAGGAGCGGTACTACAATCTTAGTAATGCAGCACTTGGTTGTTCTACCGTAGGGCTCAAATCTCTCTCATGGCAATTATCTTGTGTGCTTCCTACATGTTTCTTTTGCTTTGTTGTGGTCTTTGCATTGATCCTTCTTGCTTGTCGTGTGTGTTTTGCGCTTTGTGTCTCAGGTGGTGGCTCTCGCCGTTCCAATCCCAGTCGTGACACTGGCTCCAAGCATCTACGCAATCCCCAAGATGAAGCACCAGAGGGCTCCAATGCCCCCAAGCGCAATGTCAAGACCACTGCCAGCAAGCAAAAGGAACCTGCTAAGGGCATGGACGAGATTTCCCTCAATGAGTATGTCGAACGCCGGAAGATCAACCCCTATGTGAATCCTCATGCTATCCTCAGAGGCACTGAGTTGTTTTGGACCAAGCAGCAGGCTCTCATTTATCTGGATGTGATCAAGAACAAGCAGAATACCTTCGTGGATGTCAAGTGGATAGACATGAATCACATGAGGAAGGACAAGTTTCATGACTATTTTGGAGAAGCTCTGGACTTGGTGGAGCAGTTTGCTATTGAGCCTGTGATCTCCTTTCACCTTAACTATGACCCTGAGCTTGTTTGTCAGTTCTTTGCCTCAGTTTACTTTCACCCCGGGGATGAGCGAAGAATGACCTGGATGACCAACGGCCGTCAGTTGTCTGCTACATGGAAGGAGTTCATGGATCTGCTTCACATTCCTGATGACGGGCTTCACACACCCGTTGGTGTTCGCCCCCACGCCAACTCTGAGTCTGCTAACAAGAACTTGCTTCAGCCATTCCTTGTTGAGAAGGTGCTCCCCAATGGCAAGTCGACTTGGGTACTAAACTCCTTTCTGGATATCATGCATCGCATCTTCCGCAACACTCTGTTCCCACGCATTGGCGAGAAGGACAAGGTTCATTCCTATCTAGTCGACATGTTGCTCCTGTGTGCGGAGGCACGTTCATCTCATACTCGGCCACTTGATGTCTCACACATCATGTGGTGTGAGCTTCGGTTTGCGGTGTTCACCTGCAAGGTACCTATCTATGGACCGTACCTATTTCTGTTGCTCTCCGCAACTTGGGAGAAGATGTACCCCGGTGATGAGCTCCTTGCTCCAGACTGGATTCGGCATGAGTCCATCAGTCTCCGCATCAAGCCCAACTGGGCCAACACTACTACCCGTGCTGAGGCTTCTACTGCTAGGAGGGCTGTTGATGATGAGGAGGCTGGTGCAGAGAATGTTGCTGAGGACTGTGCTGCTAGGTCTACCACACCTTCCTCTGAGCCGTCGTGCGCCAAGAAGTTAAAGGACAAGATGAAGACTCTCTTCTGCATGCAGGCAAAGGGACAGTACAGGACTCATGTGGCAGACAAGGAGAGTCGCCGCCGCGAAAAGAAGGTCATGAGGCTCTTTGGAGAGGATGTCTCTGGCGGTTCTGAGGATGTCATCACGCCAGAGGCTGCATGGATGGCGAAGCAGGGGTACAAGTGGACTAGTTCTGACGAGGACATCGAGGAGTCCGTTCCCGCCGCTGAGTCTGACGAGGAGCACGACGAGCAGTGGGATGACTTCTCTGCCTGAGCCACCCCGTGTGTGTAGGTGTCCTCTCTGCCTTTTTGGTGTCTTGATGCCAAAGGGGGAGAGAGAGTAGGGATTTGTGTTGTGTCGTGCTTGGTGTGTTTGCTTTGTCGTTTGAACCTTGTTTGCCTTTGTTTGGTTTGTGCCTTCGAGACTTATCCTACATATGGTGTAAGACATATGCTCTCTAATCTATCTTAGTTAACTTATGTTTGTGCTATCTTGTCTAGTGTTAGCCTTTCTATTGCAAGATATGCATTGTCTCTATAATATATGGGGAGCTTTGATCCTAGTATGTGTGTCGTGCAGTCCAAAGCACCCATCTAGTTGGCACACATCTAGGGGGAGCCCGTCTATATCCTAGAGAGGAGGGGTTTGCATTTGCTTAATATTATTTCCCTTGTGCAAATCCCGTATTGTCATTAATCCACCAAAAAGGGGAGATTGTAAGGGCATATTTATCTCTAAGGTGTTTTGGTGATTGATGACAATGCATTTGCGGACTAATCGTGTGCCTTGAGTATCCCAGATGTTGCTTCGCTAGGCACAAGACGGTTGGGTGCCCCTCGAAGACTGTTGAAGACGACGTCTTTTCTACGTTTCTTTTTGGTGGATTTGAGTCGTAGGAAAGTCGTACTATTAAGAGGGGGTCCGCGTCAAAAAGGTTTGGGTGGAATAATCACGTACACGTTTCTTCCTTGTCCCCTCCTTTTCCCTGCACCTCGGAGCTTCCTCCGTTGTTATCTTATCACCATGTTTCTGGCTGCTGCGTTGGATCGCGGTAGTACTGCTCCCAGGTGAGCGGTAGTACCGTAGGCGCCAGCGGTAGTACCGTGCTGCGGCACAGTAGTACCGCAGGTGCCCACGGTAGTAACGCTTCCCTGGAGCTGCACTACCGTGGCCCACCAGGCTAGTACCGCTCCCCTGTGGTAGTAGGGGCGGATGTAATTTTTTTACATCCGCTCCTACCACGGTAGTACCGCATCCCTTTCGCGGTAGTACCGTGCTCAGCTGTCAGGTGGTAGTACCGGCCCTCTGCGGTAGTACTGTGTCGGGTTTTTGCTTCTTTCATTTTTTAGCGGAAGTAGGCACGGTTGTTTCCTTATCCACACTCTTCCCAGGCTAGGGGGTTCTTGCCTTGCGGTAGTACCGCAAGGGGGAGCGGTAGTACCGCGCCCGCGGAAGTACCGCCCTCAGCACTTGTGCTACAGGTCTGCCCTAGCTGTTGCTGGTGCAGCGGTAGTACCGCGGGCCTGCACGGTTGTATCGCGTGTCCTTGCGGTAGTACCGCTTGGCAGCAAGCGGAAGTACCGCGTGGCCCCACGGTAGTACCGCTGGCCTGGTGCGGTAGTACCGCTGGCCGCGGGCTGGTAGGTGGATAACGGTTGGATCTTTGTCCCTCACTATATAAGGGGTCCCCTTCTTCCCCGTTGACTTATCACTTCCAACCCTAAGCTCCATTGTTGCTCTAAGCTCCATTTTCGCTTGATCTCACTCCCTAGCCAATCAAACTTGTTGATTTGCTCAGGAGTGGTTGAGAAGGCCTCGATCCACACTTCCACCAAGAGAAATTTGATTCCCCCCACTAATACCTTGCGGATCTTGTTACTCTTGGGTGTTTGAGCATCCTAGACGATTGAGGTCATCGCGGAGCCATAGTCCATTGTGGTGAAGCTTCATGGTGTCGTTGGGAGCCTCCAATTGAGTTGTGGAGATTGCCCCAACCTTGTTTGTAAAGGTTCGGTCGCCGCCTCCAAGGGCACCAATAGTGGAATCATGGCATCTCGCATTGTGTGAGGGCGTGAGGAGAATACGGTGGCCCTAGTGGCTTCTTGGGGACCATTGTGCCTCCACACCGCTCCAACGGAGACGTACTTCCCTTCAAAGGGAAGGAACTTCGGTAACACATCCTCGTCTCCACCGGCTCCACTCTTGGTTATCTCGTGCCTTTACTTGTGCAAGCTTATTTGTGTTATATCTCTTGCTTGCTTGTGTTCCTATCCTTGTTGCATCATATAGGTTGTTCACTTAGTTGCATATCTAGACAACCTACTTTAATGCAAAGTTTATATTGTTAAACAAAAGCTTAAAATTGTTACTTGCCTATTCACCCCCCTTCCTCTAGTCAACCATATCGATCCTTTCAACTTATAGTTTATCTTGAGGTATGTCTAGATGCAAAATTTACCTTGGGTTGCTTTAAAATTGTTCATATTTCTAGACATGACAATTCGGAAAAGTTGGAACAACAAGCATCTGGCTACTATGTTAATCATGGTGTGTTGCATTTCTATCAATAGCTGATGCTTAGTCTCGTCAACATAGGTAAGGCCGAACCGAAGTCCATCGCTTCGGACACTAATATATTTTTTATGCAGGTAAAAGTGAGGATTGGAGAAAGTTTATTGTTGATTGTCTGCAAAGTCCTAACAAAAGGGTGAACAATATGGTTCAGAGGATGGCCTTGAGATACATATCTATGGAACTTTATCATCGAATTGTTAGTGAAGTTGAAAAGGTTTCACCCAAGTTTGCATCAAGAATTCAAACAAATAATGGCCGATATATATTTATTGCCCTAAGCACATGCAAAGTGGCTGATGGAGTGTTGACATCGTCCTTAGAACCAACATGTACAAGTTATTTTTCGGCACGCTACCTTTGCCGAAAAACAGGGGGCATGTGTTGAAGCTCAAAAATGGCATGATCGCAAAGAGTAACTTGAGGCTATAATGAGATGATGTTAAATTTATTATTTCATGTCATCATTGGATGACTCTTCAAGCTGATGGGAATAAATATATAGATGGTCCAAAACGGACTTCGGATGCAAAAGTTATGAAAATCTTAGAGATGTTCATATTGGCACCAGATTAGAAAATGGCATGAAATCTAACCAAGATGGCCTCTGATGGAAAAAAATTACAACTGCAAAGTTCTCCGTCTCGTCGAAACGGACGATTTTGATATAAAAATCGTCCCTATCCGAGGTTGTAGGCAAAAGTTACAGACAAAATCGTGCGCTGCAGCAGTGTTTGGCCGGATCATCCGGGAAATTGAAGCACCAAAAACAACATAAGGTTTATGATGAAGCCGGATGATCTGGGTCCAGTCCCGGATGATCTGGGTCCAGTCCCGGATGATCCGGGTGGAGGCCGGACAATCCGGGTAGAAGTCCGGACGTCCGGACAGCTTTTTCTACTACAGACTTTAGAAAACGGCCCGAAACACCATTTATGTGGCCTCTGATCGAAAAGTGTTCAACATGAAAGTTGTGCGTCTCGTCGAGGCGGTTGATTTTGATATAAAGAACATCCAAACCCAAGGTCGTATGTGGATTCTAGAGCCAAAATAGTGAGCTACTATCAGAAAACTGGGCTAGGCCGGATCATCTGGGCCTAGAGCAGGACATCCGGACCGGAGGTCGTGAGAAGTCCGAGTTTGGTTAGATTTTGATGATTTGGACGGCAAGGCAAGTCCTTTTCTTGTACGGGAAGTCCATCCGCCTTTTATATAGATAAGAGGTGACGGCCGATTGAACAACATCACACAATCGAATAAACACATCTACATCTTTTACCTTTACTTTTCCTTCTTCCTTGTTCTTCTTCTTCCTCGTTCTTCGTTCGTTCTTCTTCATTGCAGGGCGGCGAACCTCGAGGCCCAAGGGGCGGTCAGGCCGACCTAGGGCAGCCCATAGCCGCCGCGCGCCCTGACGGGGTCACTCCCGGGCGTGTGGGGTTTCGAGTCTACAAAAGCGCCCGCCGACTGTCTTGTGTATCACGTTGTCGGTCGGGTCTCCTTCGAGTGACCTGCGGTGCATCACCCCCGGCGTCGAGGGTACACGTGACGTGTTCGTGTGTGAACAGATACAACCAAGCTTTATTGCTCAAAGACCACATGAAATGGCATTACAAAGGTATCATGGGGATGGATCATCCAAATGTGCCTCCCTTGATCAGGAGAATTGGAAAAGTTGGCTAACCTATCGGCATCGCTATTAGCAGCTCGGCCTTCAAAAGTAAACTTACATTTAACATTAAACATTAAATTTCTGTGGTAACTGCCCAAGCCCTATGCCATGGCCCTGGTACTTGAAAACGGCCCATCGAGGCCCACACACAAGAGGAGTACCTACAGGACATAGGGCTGGATGGGCTGGATGAAAACGTGAGTAATACAAAATATATTTCTTTACTATGCAAACATTTTTTTACATTGTGTAAACATTTTTAAAAATGCCATGAACATATTTGTAAAACTCGTGAACATCTTTTTAATTGCAACGTACACTTTTTTGAATGGTATGAAATGTTTTTTAAAAAAAATTGGACAATTTGTTTTACATTGTATAAACATTTTTTTTAAATATCAATTACATTTTATTGTAACACGTGGATTTTTTTAATTGTCACAAACATTTTTAAAAGTTGTGGGAATAGTTTTGTAACACTACATGAACTTTTTGGAACACCTAATCGACGTATTTAAATTTGAACATAATATTTTTACAAATTTTAGAAATTTAAATAAAACTAATAAAACAAGAAAGGGAAAAGGTGAGAAAAAACCCTAAAAACTTGTTCGGGTTAAAAAACGCCCGTAGGGAGCGGCGAAGGAAACAACACGAGAGGGAAGTGGCGGCGAACAGAATTCCGGCCAAGGACGTATTGGACCTCGAGGATGATCTATCCCCTCCGCTGCACCCAGTTGTCGCGCACCCGTCCATCTTCCCGCCGACCATGCAGTTGTTGTCCACTCGGCCCCTGACCGACCTTGATCTGTGGCCGATTGGGCAATTTCAGACGGAGTTACGGAAATGCGGGGCAGATGACGTTGTGTGCAACTCGCCGCAACTCCAACGAGCGCGGACGAGCAGGGGCAGTGCCGGCGTCCGGGCTGCCCCCCGTCCTGTTCAACGGAATGTCCCAATAGGAGTCGGTATAAATTTTGCTCCATTTTCCTCCTTGTTCATAATATTTTCTATGACATTGGATTGAGATACGGAGGATTCGAAAATAATGTTGATGGATGCAAGACTCATGGTGTAACACACGGATAATTAAGCTACAGTGAGCCTATGTTAATGATGCCACATCACCTCTGTTACTGTCGCTAGTCTCGCGTTAGTTCAAAACGATTCGATTTCAAATTTGATTTTTTGTCAAACAACCAAAGTTTTCAAACATTAAAACAAAAGTGTTCGATTTATGACAAATATTGCACACTAATTATAGTGAAGAAAACACGCTTTTACGGAATGCTTAAATATTTTAAAAGGAAATAAAACCGAAAAGGGAAAATAAATAAAAGGAAAGGAAAATACAAAACAAAAAATAAAAAGAGAAAAGGCCCCTGGCCAACTGGGCTAGACGGCCCAGCTGGCCGACCCACCTAGCCCAACCGGCCAGCCCACCCCATCCCACCTTATCCCCCCGAGCAACCGAACCCTAGCCACTACCGCACCCATTCCCCCCACTCGCGCCCCACATTCCCCTTTCCCGATCCAGATTTGGATTGGGGGAACGAACCACGTCGACCGCCCCCGACGCCGCTGGACTGCGTCGTCGCTGTTCGCCGGAAGGACCTCGCCGGACCTCCCAGCTGGCATGCCTCCCCACCGCACGTCGTCTCCGTCCTCCTCCTCAACTCCCACTGCCCCGAACCCTACGAACCCCCGTGAGGCCCCTTCCTTCTCCTCTTCCCCACACCATGCGGGTTGCCGTCGCCGCGGACACCACGCCTCTCGTCCGGTCCTGTGCGGCCGCCCGCATCTGCCCGCGCGCACGCTCACCACGGTCGGTGTCGTGGAATTGTCACGGCAGATGTCCTTAGTGTCAGGACTTAGTCGCGATGCCAACGCATCTATGTGGTAGATTGAGAGGGGTTGAGCGGGACGAGAGATGCGATGTTTTTACCCAGGTTCGGCTCCTCACGATGGAGGTAAAAGCCTACATCCTGCTTCATTGATATTGATGATGATGACCATGGTTACAAGATTGCTCTATCTCGAGAGCTGTTGTCTAAACCTAACTTGTCCAACTCGTGGAACTTGTGAATCTTGTCCCTTTTGGGGCGCCCTGCCCCTCCTTATATATGTTGGAGGGGCGGGTTACATGTAGAGTCCTATTAGGATTAGAACTAGTCTATCTTTAATACAAACCGGATACAAGTCCAGGTCTTAACTCCTTGTAAGATAAACGTTCCTCATGCCTTTCCTCTTAAACCGGCCCACCATTAACCTAAACCGGCCTGTTGGGCCTTGGGCCTTGTCATCCATTTGGAATACGCGTCGGGTCACCAATGAGTCTTCAGGCTCGTGAATCGTCATACCAGTGAACCGCCAGACACGTAAACCGCCAATCCTCTGGCGGTTTACCAATGAAATGCCTAGTCCGGCCGGGTTATACTTCCGGTCGGTTTATGCCGCGGGGTATATCCCCGACATTAGCCCCCAAGTTTAGCTTGGATTTATCCATGGTAAACTTATGCTGCAAAATAAACACAAGAACAAATTTGACAGGTTATGCTCCGGGTTAAGAATTCTTGTAAACCGGTACCTGATCACCCTTAAGTCCTTGTTATTTCCTCCTTGTAGGAAGTCCGGGTCAACAGACCAGCTTCATAATCAATTTGCCGACATTGGCTTGTCACCGAGAAATATTGTGAAGAATAACTCCTTTGACTCAGCTCCCAAAGCACCGGTTTAAGAAATATGGGTCTTGAAATACTTATCTGATATTCAGCCGGTTTGAAGATGTAAAACTTGTCGGTTTAACATTACCAAAATGGCCGGGTTATAAAAACTGATGATCCCGGATTATGACCGTTGATAGACGCTGGGTTATGATTGTTGCCAACGCCGGATCACACAATTAATCTTCCTGATTTGCCAAAAACTGAGAATTTGAAGATGTTCCTCCTTTATATGCATATTACCTGTAGCCCCCAAGTCTTAAGAGGAGAACATAATGATAGCTTAAGACTTGTGTCAATATAAATGTTGCATGCTTGAAGAAATTCAGACTGTTCATCTTAGTTACTAGTCACAACTGAATATTCCACATATGTAGCCCCCAAGTGCCGGGTTGTTATGCTTGCAGCAACCTGGGACTTGTAATTGCTTTATGCATATAAAAATTTCAACCAATGTAGCCCCCAAGGGCCAGGTCATTATGCAATAATGAGCAGGGACTTTGTAGATATGATCATATAGATTTGAACAGCAACGTGTAGCCCCCAAGGGCTGGGTCATTAATGCAAATAATGAGCAGGGACTTGAATTGTTGACAGGAGCAATTGGTAGCCCCCAAGGGCCGGCTCATTATGATGTGATGAGTCGGGTCTTCAATAAAAATGACTTTGTATTAGCCCCCAAGTGTCATGGTGCATGCTTGGAGCGACATGAGACTTGCATATTTGATATAATCTTCAGTTGAATAATGTAGCCCCCAAGTGCCGGGTCGTGAGCCTGCAGCGACTCGGGACTATTCCTTCAATTGTAAAATAAACCATATCCATTGATAATATAATAGCCATTGCGCTAAAGCGACTTTGAAAACCTCAATAATACCGGTTATTAATAACCATAATAAAATCCAGTCATGTTGGCTATTCAAGATAACATAATCCAGTATGAAAACCTTATTCATTCAACATCATAATGGAAATTCAGCCAAGTTTGGCTATTTGAATAATATAACCCAATGATTTATAAGCGCATGATTCCAATGGCGCAATCCAAATATGTACTGGCGACTTATAGTCGAAAGCCAGGCCGGTTTAATAAACACCGGATAATTTCTCATCATATATTGGCAACTTATCGTCTTAAAGCCAGGCCGGTTTAATAAACACCGGATAATTTATCATCATACTGGCGACATATAGTCGAAAGCTAGGCCGGTTTAATAAACACCGGATAATTTATCGTCATACTTTATTCAACCTGTTTCTGCATACAAGTTTAAAGTGTCCTGGCGGTTTACCGCCGGACGGGTCATAATGCCCGACATATAACCTGGGTTTATAACCAAGGCTGCACTTTAAGAATAATCAAATATGAAATACATCATACCTGTGACATTGAATCACATCGTTGGTTTACCAACTTTTTGTAGTAAGAGTGATAACCCCAATTTTGAGTAATGACAACTCCTTTCATATTGTGCCGGTTTATGATAAAACCGTACCGGGTTGTGATAAACACCGGTTTAACCATATATAATATTGGCGACTCGTAGTCAAACCAGACCAGGCTGATAGTCTCCGGATTATAATTTGATCGTGTACTGACAACTTGTAGTTTGAAAGACGAGCCGGGTTGATAAACACCTGTTTACTCCATAATAGGATGGTAACAGAAAATCAAACCGGGCAGATAGTCTCCGGATTAAGATTTGACTGTGTTCTGTCAATTTGTAATTGACAGTCGAAACGGTTTAAGAATTTGTCGGTTTTCAAAACGCAACAAAAGAAATATATGTCTAAATGAAACAAAATTTCAAAGGCAATGATAAAACAATTGGCAGAAAAGAAGCAATTGAGGTCATCAAATGGCATTACCATGGTCGGACATGACCAAGCCCCCAATAGGCGTAGCTATGGTTCAAGTCAGCCAGGTCCCCAAATGATGCAGTGGCATTATGCCGATCAAGAGGCGTAGCAATGGTTCGGGTTCGACCAAAGCCCCCAAGTGATTCTGTGTCCTTAGGACGATCAAGAGGCGTGACTGGTTCAGACGTGACCAAGTCCCCAAGTGATCTGGCGGCTTTTTGCCTATCAAAAGGTGTTGCATTCATTCAGACATGACCAAGCCCCCAAGTGATGTTGTGGCACTAGGCCGATCAAGAGGCGTGACTATGGTTCAGACGTGACCACAAGTCCCCAAGTGATCAATAATATGATAAGCCAATAAGGCATGATACCCATGTTTGAACCGCGCATCATGCCAGCAGGTCCTCTTTGGCACCTTTTAACTTTTTGCAAGAGATAAATCCTTCTTGAACCGGATGTTAAACCGGATATTGAGAGTTTCAAAGCTTTGTGGGAGACATCTTTCCCTTGAACCGGATTTTAAACCGGAATCTTCATTTTCAACCGGAAATTTTTTGACGGCCTTTAAAATTTGCACCAATATGGCGGTTTAGGGTCCTGCATTTAGATAACTTTGCAAGCCGGAGTAATTGCTCTTTCAAAGAAAGCAATATATAATATAAAAATATATTGGATGGATTTCACCTGATATGCCAATCCAGTTGATATCCATCGCGGGGTTATACGCCAGTACGGACAAAAGAGTCGGCCGCGCCATTGCTGATGTAGTCCGGGCTGCGGGGGCGGCGGTCTGTGTTCCGGTTCACCAGTGTGATATGCACAAATGCCGGCACAGAACAGCTATCGCGCGTCGTCCGTAGTAGGGCATCACTTTTATAGTGAGCACTTGTCCTGTATAGAAAGATATAAGCCAGAGTAATCGTTCTTGGAAAAACAATATGTATAAAAAAGAAACAGATGGAAAAGATAGCACCTTGGAAATTTAATTGGCCGTGCTACCAGTGAGTAGTAGCATGCTTTTTGTCTGCACATACCAACTGCTCCACAGTAAACCGGCCAGAACACATGCCATGGCCTGGTGACTGTTAGCATCAGGATTTGACCCTCAAGTCGCCGGTTCAACCGTGGGAGTTGTAAACCGGCACGGACAGAGAGTCGGCCGCATGCGTTGTAAGCCGGCGCAGATGGAGAACCGGCCGCGTGTTGATGTAAACCAGACCACAGGCGATTTGCGCGCGTCCGTTGAGCAGTGCGGAATGGTCAAAAGCCAGTATATAATGACGCCAGTGCGCGCTCCATACGCACGGTGTAACACCAATGTTGTGGCGAATAATCATCCTGCATATAAAAATATGCAAAACCAACATAATTGTTCTTTTTAAAAAACAATATATGTCAAAAATAGATTGAGATGGATATCACCTGATTTGTAAGGATGACAAATGGTCTGTAAGTAGCAGCGTCCATATATATCTTCCAGCAATCCCAATGGCAATTTTAACCACTTTGTCCAGAGTAAGCCTCCAAGACACCATTCTTTAATTGATTGCTCGTTGACTCCATCTCTCCCAATTTTTGAATAATAATCAGTAGGCGATCGCAAAGAAAGCCCCGAAACCACTTGATGTTTTCTCCAGCATGTAGAACTGGCTCAACCCAGCGTCGAACATCAGTCAAGGTAAAAGGGGTGGCTGCTGGGGCTGGCGACTTTGTCGGCAGCGGGAGGCGAAGGCGGCCAGGCGCAGCTGAATCTGAAGGTTGCGGGTTGAACCGGAAGCAAGTTGGAGAGGCACCAGTACGCGGACGGGCGGCCGTCAGAGACGCACCCGGCGATGGCGGTTCAGAGATGAAAAACGAAGCTGAACCTAGTCCGTGGCCTCGTCCAAGCTTGGCGTTGACTTGTCAATCTAATCAAGCGTTGGAATTCTGTATGTTCACGTAAGGCAAATCATATTTTTTTTAACAGCTGGCTCCCTTGACTTCGTGAGGAGCGCTGGGCGCAATGGGCACAAACCGGCCCCCGGCGAGTTGAGGCGGAGCTGACTTGAGGCGTGGCTGCTGCCATGTAGTGGTGGCTCGAAGGTGACACCGACGAGGTGAAGCGGTGCTGTCGGCGGCTCAATGGCCAAGGCAAACCGGGCGGCACAGGGCGCTGTTGCAGCTATAGTGGAGGCGGAAACCACGGCGATTGATTACTCTGAGTCCCTGTCCTTCTCCGGGTCGTTGACTTTTCCTTCTATGACCAGGTCTCGATGAACACGGCTAGCAGATTGCAGATCGCTTAGTGCAAGTACTATTTGATTCCTTGGATTTCTGCAGCTAGATTGAACAATCATCACCAGCCCTCATCCGTACTGATGTGGACGTGGACGCAAAAAGATCAGCAATCTGATTCAATTGCGAGTTTCTCGATCCCTGAGAAAGATCCCTTCAAAAACTCAACACCATCGTGCGCAGGCCCCATGGTGGGCGCCAACTGTCGTGGAATTGTCACGGCAGATGTCCTTAGTGTCAGGACTTAGTCACGAGGCCAACGCATCTATGTGGTAGCTTGAGAGGGGTTGAGCGGGACGAGAGACGTGATGTTTTTACCCAGGTTCGGCCCCTCACGGTGGAGGTAAAAGCCTACATCCTGCTTCATTGATATTGATGATGATGACCATGGTTACAAGATTGCTCTATCTCGAGAGCTGTTGTCTAAACCTAACTTGTCCAACTCGTGAAACTTGTGAATCTTGTCCCTTTTGGGGAGCCCTGCCCCTCCTTATATATGTTGGAGGGGCGGGTTACATGTAGAGTCCTATTAGGATTAGAACTAGTCTATCTTTAATACAAACCGGATACAAGTCCAGGTCTCAACTCCTTGTAAGATAAACGTTCCTCATGCCTTTCCTCTTAAACCGGCCCACCATTAACCTAAACCGGCCTGTTGGGCCTTGGGCCTTGTCATCCATCTGGAATACGCGCCGGGTCACCAATGAGTCCTCAGGCTCGTGAATCGTCATACCAGTGAACCGCCAGACACGTAAACCGCCAATCCTCTGGCGGTTTATCAATGAAATGCCTAGTCCGGCTGGGTTATACTTCCGGCCGGTTTACGCCGCGGGGTATATCCCCGACAGTCGGACTGCGCCCTGGCCGCGCGCCGCTCCGTCCGGCCGCGCCCAACTGCGGCCGTCCCACCGGCCGAACACACGCGTCGCTCGCGCCCCGTGCCTCCCTCGCCGCCCACCCGCGGTGGCCTCGTCCGCCGCTGCCGCCCCGGGGCCGCACCCACCACCCCGCTCGCGCCTGGCGCACCCCACGGGTGCCCTGCCCGGTGCTCCCTGGCCTCCACGCCCGCCCTCGGCGTGCACCGCCGCCCCTGACCGCGTCCACCCCGTGCTGCTGCTGCATTTGCTCCGCTGCCGTCCCGCTGCGCCTGGCCTTTCCCCTCCTCCGCCACGCCTGCTGCCTTCCTCCGGCGCTCAGCTATGCCCCGCCCCCACTGCTTTGCGCCGCCCTAGCTGCGGCCCCCGCTGCGGGCCCGAGGCCGCTCCCTTGACCACCCCTTGCCCCTCGCCGGCGCAGCTCCGGCCGACCGGCCTCGCCTCGCGGCCATTCCACTGTCCGCCAAGGCCTTTGGCCACCAGCGCGCCGATGCCCGGGTCCAGCGCCCATGGGGCTCCGTTCGCCCACCGCCCGTGCGCCCGCTAACCCGCATCGGCCCCTCTTGGCCTATGACAGTGGGGCCCCACGCCTTGGAACATTTTGAAAAAGAATTAGAACTAAAAAATAAATACAATATTAATTAATTAATTAACTAACTTAATTAACTTAATAATTGTGTTTAATTAACCTAATAACTAATTAACTAATGTTAATTAGTCAAACAGTCCCTGACAGGTGGGACCCACCTGTCAAGTTGACCAGGTCAACGGTCAACGTTGACTACTGACGTCATGCTAATGCATTAATTGATTTTTGAGTTAAATTAATTTATTAAATCCAGAAAATTGATTAAATCTTTTAAAAATAATATAAAATAAACCGTAGCTCGGATGGAAAAACTTTGTACATGAAAGTTGCTTAGAACGACGAGACGAATCTGGATATGTAGCCTGTTCGTCCGCCACACATCCCTAGCATAGCGAACATGTAACTTTCCCCCTCTGGTTCATCTGTCCGAAAACACGAAACACCGGGGATACTTTCCCGGATGTTTCCCCCCTTTGCCGGTATCACCTCCTACCGCGTTAGGGCACACCTGGCACCGTTACTTGTCATGTCATGCATCGATGTGCATCTATTTGCATTGTATTCATTGTTTCTTCCCCCTCTTCTATCCGGTAGACTATGAGACTGACGCCGCTGCTGGTGCCCCGATCGACTACGTTGTTGACGATCCCTCCTTGCCAGAGCAACCAGGCAAGCCCCCCCCTTGATCACCAGATATCGCCTATGCTTCTCTCTACTGCTTGCATTAGAGTATTGTAGCATGTTACTGCTTTCCGTTAATCCTATCCTGATGCATAGCCTGTCTTTGCTACTACTGTTGTTACCTTTACCTGCAATCCTAAATGCTTAGTATAGGATGCTAGTATTCCATCAGTGGCCCTACATTCTTGTCCGTCTGCCATGCTATACTATCGGGCCGTGATCACTCGGGAGGTGATCACGGGTATATACTTATATACATAATGTTTGATGCATGTGGTAACTAAAGTCGGGTCGGCTCGTAGAGTACCCACGAGTGATTCAAGGATTGGGATCGAAAGGACGTTTGTCCTGATGGCCCTCTGAGTGAACCTTTGTGGCGGAGCGACAGGCTAGGTTGAGACCACCTAGGAGAGAGGTGGGCCTGGCCCCGGTCGATGTCCGCGATTACTTCAAAATAACACGCTTAACGAGATCTTGGTATTTGATCTGAGTCTGGCCATTGGCCTATACGCACTAACCAACTACGCGGGAATAGTTATGGGCACTCGACGTCGTGGTATCAGCCGAAGCCTTCTTGATGTCAGCGATTGAGCGGCGCACGTCGGATTGGACTAGAACACCTGCTCTTGTATTAGGGAGGCTGGGTCTGCTTCCGGCCGCCCACGCAACGTGCATGTGTGCAATGGGTGATGGGCCCAGACCCCTGCGCGCTTAGGATTTAGACCGGCGTGCTGACCTCTCTGTTATGCCTAGGTGGGGCTGCGACGTGTTGATCTTCCAAGGCCGGGCATGACCCAGGAAAGTGTGTCCGGCCAAAGGGGATCGAGCGTGTTGGGAAATGTGGTGCACCCCTGCAGGGAAGTTTATCTATTCGAATAGCCGTGTCCCTCGGTAAAAGGACGACTCGGAGTTGTACCTTGACCTTATGTCAACTAGAACCAGATACTTAATAAAATACACCCTTCCAAGTGCCAGATACAACCCGGTGATCGCTCTCTCACAGGGCGACGAGGGGAGGATCGCCGGGTAGGATTATGCTATGCAATGATACTTGGTTAACTTACCATCTACTCTCTTCTACCGCTTCAAGATGGAGGCTGCCAGAAGCGTAGTATTCGATAGGACTAGCTATCCCCCTCTTATTCTGGCATTCTGCAGT
Source organism: Triticum aestivum (assembly GCF_018294505.1). Classification (NCBI taxonomy): domain Eukaryota; kingdom Viridiplantae; phylum Streptophyta; class Magnoliopsida; order Poales; family Poaceae; genus Triticum; species Triticum aestivum. The sequence goes on along the minus strand of NC_057809.1, from coordinate 500,054,182 downwards.
TCAGTCCACATATACTACCCCTTTCATCGATAACAATGCATATGTAGTGTAGCTCCTTGCTTGCGAGTACTTTGGATGAGTACTCATGGTTGCTTTGCTTCCCTCCTTTCCCCCTTTCTATACCTAGTTGTTGCAACCAGACATTGGAGCCAAGGAGCCAGACGCCACCGTCGACGACAACTCCTACTACACTGGAGGTTCCTACTACTACATGCACGCCGCCGACGACGATCAGGAGTAGTTTAGGAGGATCCCAGGCTGGAGGCCTGCGCCTCTTTCGTTCTGTATCCTAGTTTGTGCTAGCCTTCTTAAGGAAAACTTGTTTGACTTATATCAGTACTCAGATATTGTTGCTTCCACTGACTCGTCTATGATCGAGCTCTTGTATTCGAGCCCTCGAGTCCCCTGGCTTGTAATATGATGCTTGTATGACTTATTTTATTTTTAGAGTTGTCTTGTGATATCTTCCCGTGAGTCCTTAATCTTGATCATACATGTTTGCATGTATGATTAGTGTACGATTGAATTGGGGGCGTCACAAGTTGGTATCAGAGCCGACTGCCTGTAGGAATCCCCCTTCCACACTCCTTGGCCGAAGTTGAGTCTAGACATTATAAAACTTTTACTAACATGGTTGTGTGTCTTACAGGCCCACGTCACCATTTGGGTGCTATTAGGATCTTTTACTCCTTGGTCTTTACTCCGGGACTCTGAACTCTCTTCTACTCGAGTTAAACGAATTTACTAACTCTAACATTAGGATCCCGTGACCACATTCACCCCAAAGTTGGATAAGCCATAGTTATTCCTTAGAATAGTATTTTGAACAATACCACACTGTCATTTGACTCCTTTGAAACATCTTTGCTTTCAGATGGAACCCACGAGGCAGGTCGTGCGCCACACGACGACCATTGGTGTCCCAGGTTGACCTGATGTGTTAGCTGAGATGATGACCTATCTGGGTTATCGCGGGCACCCTGAGTACACCATGTACGAGAAGTACCATGACTTTAACCATGAGTAGTACCGTGCCATCGTCCACCTCTACTCTCAGGAGTATGACTCCACTACTATGCTGCACACTGCTCCTGGTGTTGGAGTGACCATCGATATGGTAGTCCACGATGCTGCTTATGCTGCTCTGAAAAGTCCTCGTGGAGAGTATCGCGAGTTGGACACCTCCCCTGTCAGGCACATTGCTATCGCATCCGATGTTGGTGCGGAGGGATACTACACTGCTGCCTACTCCACTGTCACCAGAGAGTCCTTCTACCATCAGAACCTGGTTCTGCATGCTGATGGGCTGGATAGAGCTAACCGAGCTCTTCGCCATGAGTTGTACACCACCCATCAGCACCTTTACCATGCTCTGATGTTGTTGCACCCCCTTGTCCGATCTGGTGCTCTGTCGCGTTCTGTGATCTACCCAGCCAGGACCGTCATGCCCCAGGGTGTCGGCTGGCCAGATGTGGGAGGCTACTCTCCCGCACTTGGTCCTCTTCTACCACTTGAGCATCGGGTTCTGCACCAGAGTATTCGCGGACCCCAGACTACTGACGTGGAGGACTTCCCATCGCGTCACTACCAGCTGTCAAGCTACACCTACCTCCATAGTTCCTCCTGGGACTAATGTAGGCTTGCTTATTAATATTAGGTGCCTTTGCCATGAGCCTGCGTGCCACCTATGATGTCTTTAGTCTATGTACTAAACTCTGTGTACCGAAATCTATGCATGATCCCTTTTGTAAGATATGCCGACTACTATGTAGTATCTATCATGCTCCATTCATTATGCATGTTTCATCATGAATGGTTCTTGTCCTTGCAAATTTCCCAATGCTGAGCTACCCCTGTTAAATTTTAGCAGGATGGTCAGACCAGGTGGTCGTGGTCGTGGTGGCTATGCCCCACCACCGCCTGAGTACATGGCTGGTATGATCCAACTGCTCGAGCTGAATCTCCAGTTCATGGAGAATATGATGGCTCAGTTCCCTCGCCCCAATATGAACCAGCAGCCAGCCCAAGTGACTCTCCAAGATTTCATGCGCCTCAACCCAACCATCTACCGCAGCTCAACCCAGCCTCTAGATGCTGATGACTGGCTCCGTGACATCACCTATGAGATGGAGTCTGCTGATGTAGCCCCTACCAGCTATGTCACCTTTGCTTCCTTCTTTCTGAAGGGACCCACTGCTCAATGGTGGGACAGCCACATGCGTACTCTGACGGTTGGAACAATCATCACCTGGCCATACTTCCAATCTACCTTCCATGCTCTCTTCATTCCTCAGAGAGTCATGGACCAGAAGAAGCGTGAGTTCCGCAACCTCACCCAAGGCAACAAAACTGTGGAAGCTTATCAGCGGGAGTTTCTGGACTAGTCCCGCTATGCTGAAGAGGACATTGCAACTGATGCTCGTAGACAGGAGAAGTTCCGCGATGGACTACAAGCTGACATCAAGCTCGCACTACTAGTGCATGACTTTGCTGATTTCGCCACCTTGGTGAACAAGGTCATCAATGTCGAAACTGGTCTGCAGGAACACCAGAGCTTCCACGGGCGCAATTGTGACACGGGCTCATCTTCGGGCCCGCCCTCGCAGAAGCGTAGGATATGGATTCCCAACAACATGTACCAGCCAACTGCACCTGCTCCAAGGCAGACCTATGCCGCACCTCGTCTGCCTCCTCCACCACCTAGGCAGCTAAGGATACCAACACCACCACCCCGAGCTCCTGTTCCCACTCCCAATAATGGTTTGTGCTTCGGGTGTGGACAACCAGGAAACCGTGCTAGGGAATGCAACCAGAACCAGAATCAACTGGTCCTTCCAGCAACTGGCCATGGAAGCAACCAGCCCCGCAACAACAATGCCAAGTCTTATGGTCGTGTTCATGCCAACCACGTTGATCTAAATGAAACTCAATACCAGCCTGCTACTGTGATGGGTACACTCCTCGTAAATTCAGTACCAGCATCCGTTTTATTTGATACAGGTGCATCACATTCATTCATGTCAGAAGATTTTGCATGCTTGCACGACATTAAATGTGAGGACATGAACGCTTCGCTATTAGTACACACCCCTGCGGGCCAATGTCGGCCATGATTTGCAACGATGTCCCCGTTGAAATCGAAGGACTGGAATTCCTTGTCTCTCCCATCGTACTGAAGTCCTGTAGCATTGATCTCATTCTAGGAATGGATTGGTTGAAAGCGCATACTGCTTCTATAGTTTGCGCCACTAAGACCGTCCATCTGCTACACCCTTCCGATGAAATAATAAGCTACAATGCCCATCTGGTTCAGAATGCCGAGGCAAGGCTTTATGCGTTGAATGCATTGAATGTTGCATCACTCTAGGGCATTGAAAACATTCCCATCATGCGTGAATTCCTTGACGTCTTTCCTGAAGAACTTCCAGGGATTCCCCCTGCTAGAGCGGTCGAGTTCATCATCGACTTGAAACCAGGCACCACTCCTATAGCCAAACGACCCTACAAGATGCCGCCGCATGAACTCATTGAGCTTAAGGAGGAAATCGACAAATCTCTCCGCAAAGGTTTCATTCGCCATAGTTTCTCTCCTTGGGGAGCACCTTCTCTCTTTGTTAAGAAGAAGGATCCAGATCCGTAGACCTATTGACGACTAAAAGCACTGGAGCCAGCCGAAGCTGTGCGCCGTCATCACCCCTCCCTCATTGGACATATAGTAGCTAGTTTTGGATGACCGGTGATACGTCTCCAACGTATCTATAATTTTTGATTGCTCCATGCTATATTATCTATTGTTTTGAATGTTTATGGGCTTTATTATACACTTTTATATCATTTTTGGGACTAACCTATTAACCTAGAGCCCAGTGCCAGTTTCTGTTTTTACCCTGTTTTAGGGTTTCGAAGAAAAGGAAAATCAAACGGAGTCCAATTGACCTGAAACTTCACAGAACTCATTTTTGGAAGGAAAGAAGCCCAGAAGACTTGGAGTGCACGTCGGGGGATCTGTGAGGAGGTCACGAGGCAGGGGGGCGCGCCCACCCCCCTGGGCGCGCCCTCCACCCTCGTGAGCCCCTCGTGGCCCCCCTGACGTACTTCTTCCGCCTATATATCTCCATATACCCTAAAAACATCCGAGAGCACAATAGATCGGGAGTTCCGCCGCCAGAAGCCTCCGTAGCCACCGAAAACCAATCTAGACCCGTTCCGACACCCTGCTGGAGGGGGCAATCCTTCCCCGGCGGCCATCTTCATCATCCCGGTGCTCTCCATGACGAGGAGGGAGTAGTTCTCCCTCGGGGCTGAGGGTATGTACCAGTAGCTATGTGTTTGATCTCTCTCTCGTGTTCTTGAGATGATACGATCTTGATGTATCGCGAGCTTTGCTATTATATTTGGATCCTATGATGTTTCTTCCCCCCTCTACTCTCTTGTAATGAATTGAGTTTCCCCTTTGAAGTAATCTTATCGGATTGAGTCTTTAAAGATTTGAGAACACTTGATGTATGTCTTGCCATGGATATCTGTGGTGACAATGGGATATCACGTGATTCACTTGATGTATGTTTTGGTGATCAACTTGCGGGTTCCGCCCATGAACCTATGCATAGGGGTTGGCACATGTTTTCATCGTGATTCTCCGGTAGAACTTTGGGGCACTCTTTGAGGTCCTTTGTGTTGGTTGAATAGATGAATCTGAGATTGTGTGACACATATCGTATAATCATACCCACAGATACTTGAGGTGACATTGGAGTATCTAGGTGACATTAGGGTTTTGGTTGATTCGTGTCTTAAGGTGTTATTCTAGTACGAACTCTAGGGCTGTTTGTGACACTTATAGGAATAGCCCAACGGATTGATTGGAAAGAATAACTTTGAGGTGGTTTCGTACCCTATCATAATCTCTTCATTTGTTCTCCGCTATTAGTGACTTTGGATTGACTCTTTGTTGCATGTTGAGGGATAGTTATGTGATCCAATTATGATATTATTGTTGAGGGAACTTACACTAGCGAAAGTATGAACCCTAGGCCTTGTTTCCTAGCATTGCAATACCGTTTACGCTCACTTTTATCATTTGTTACCTTGCTGTTTTTATATTTTCAGATTACAAATACCTTTATCTACCATCCATATTGCACTTGTATCACCGTCTCTTCGCCGAACTAGTGCACCTATACAATTTACCATTGTATTGGGTGTGTTGGGGACACAAGAGACTCTTTGTTATTTGGTTGCAGGGTTGCTTGAGAGAGACCATCTTCATCCTACGCCTCCTACGGATTGATAAACCTTAGGTCATCCACTTGAGGGAAATTTGCTACTGTCCTACAAACCTCTGCACTTGGAGGCCCAACAACGTCTACAAGAATAAGGTTGTGTAGTAGACATCAACCGGCCCTGGCATCCGTGTCTGCGGGCTGGTCTTTCCTGTCCGCGTTTATGGGTCAACGTCGAAGATGCCCTTAGAGCATCTACAGCCAGACGCCCCAAACTGCCTCATACGCCCTGCGGCTGTAGATACTCTTAGGGAATCCTCAACGCCGCCCCACAAACCTCCCACATGCTTCTGGATCACGCTGTCCGGATAGCAAAAGCCATTCAACGCTGGCCTGTATCGGTCCGTGGAGCGGTTCGGACGCGATTTCTCCCATAAATCGGGGACAAACATGGGGGGCTTTACAGGAGTCCGGACTGATCCCAAGCCCGCTTCTGACCGTCCTGACCCACCCAAAACCCTGCCCCTCCCACGCATTTTTTGTTAGCACCGCTCTAGAGCGCCAGGGCCCACATTCATGTCGGCCAGAGCGGACACGACCACTCACTGGCACTGGCATTGGAGCGGCGCAGACTGCTGCATGTTCAAACGACACGACGACAACACATCCGTTCGTCTGCCGCCCACATTGATGGCACGCGGTTGCCAGGGCGTCTCCTCCGGCGCCACCCGTCCGTCCCTCTGCCGCCCACCATTGCTATAAAAATTGATGCCCCGGCCATAGCCGTTGTCATCCACCTCCGATCCCTCTCCGCACTCCCACCATGGATCCCTTCCCGCCAAAGCTCTCTCACCAGAAGAAGGAGATGGCCGCCATTGCTGCCGGCTGGTTGGCTGGAGGACGATGACGTCCCAATGGAGGACGCTGCCGATGATGAACCTGCGCCACCCTCCTCCTCTTCTGCGCAACCCTCATCGGTGCATTGCACAATGACCATCGGCGAGGCCCGGGCCCATTACATGGACATGGTGCGGGAGGAGCGAGAGGAGCAGTTCTGGGAGGCGCAGGCCGACGCCGCCTACACCTCCTCCAGGAGCATCTGCAGGCAGAGGAACAACTCGCCGCCGGCAGAGCGGTCACACTGGATGCAGACGTGGCGGCACAGGAGGCGTTGCTCGAGTCCTACCGCTTCGCCCGTGAGATCCGCCTCGCCCGCTGGTGGTACCGGCAGCGGATGGCGGAGGTGGCGTCCGCCGAAAAGGAGTGCAATGACGAGGCAGACGAGACAGTGGTCCGCAAGACCGACAAGGAGGAGGAGGACATCGTCGAGTCCGCGCCCCACCGCGACGACCATGAAGCCGACACGTCCACGGGCGCCGTCGGCACCGAGGAAGAGCAGTGCATGTTAGGTCACCGCTTCTCTGGTCCGAGGAAGGCCGTCGCTCCTCCCCTCCTGTCGACATCAAGCTTGGTGGGCTCAACATTGTCGGTTGATTAGTCGCTTGACGACGACATGGAGGTGGACAACTTCACTTCCTGGGACTCCGGGGGAGGAGGTTACGGAGGCGGAGCTGGAAAGTGCCGAGGCGAAACTGGAGACGATGAAGCTTCAATTCTCTTGGTTCATGGTTGCACAAGGGGAACGGGCGCCTGCAACCATTTAGACCTAGTTGGACGAGCTCCGCTTAGTTGATATAAATGTAATGAAATCTATCGTGTTTGATCGAATTTTGTTTGGTTAGTTTGAATTGTTGTCAAAATGCATACAACTAGCGTTGGATGTCGTCCTCACACACCCATGTTCACGGATGGGACAGGAAATTTGCGGTTGCCTTTGGAGATGCCCTTAGAGAAACTCCATTGGGGCGACCCATTTTGTCCGCCGCCGTCCATTTGGGTCGGCGCGGACACAAAAGGCGGCCCAACGCGCCGACCCAAACGGACGCGCATCCGCTTTTCGTCCGCGGGCGACCCATTCCCGGCCCATTTTTGAGCCGGATTTGCGTCTGCACGGGGATGCGACGGACGCGTGCACGCTCGCCTTCTTCTCTCCCCGGGCCCGCCGGTCGATGGCTCATTGGCCTCCCCCCTCACCCCCAGCCAACAGCAAGCCTCGCCCGCCTCCTTCGTCGTCGCCGCCGCCGCCATCCGAATGCTTGCATACGGAGTGCCCGGTGATCTCATTGACGAGTATGTCCGTATGAGTGAGTCTACATGCCTAGATTCCCTGTATAAGTACTACAAGGCTGTTATTGCTGTGTTTGGCCCTGAGTACTTGAGAGAGTCGACAGCTGAAGATACAGCCCGTTTGTTGGCGATGAATGCTAGAAGGGGCTTCCCAGGGATGCTTGGCAACATAGACTGCATGCACTAGGAGTGGAAGAACTGTCCTTCTGCTTGGCAAGGGCAGTATAAGGGACATGTCAGGGCTTGCACTGTCATACTAGAGACCGTGGCATCTCAAGATCTCTGGATCTGGCACTCTTTCTTTGACATGGCTGGATCACACAATGATATCAACGTGCTTCAGCGCTCGCCTGTGTTTACTAGGCTTGCCGAAGGCAACATCCCATCGGTGAACTTTACTGTCAACGGCCACAACTACGACAAAGGATACTACCTGGGTGACGGTATCTATCCTCAGTGGACCACTATTGTCAAGACAATACCTAAACCCTGTCGGAGAGAAGAAAAAAAGATTTGCCCAAGAGCAAAAGAGTGCTAGGAAGGATGTCGAGCGTGCCTTTGGTGTTTTGCAATCTTGATGGGGCATCGTTCGGTATCCTGCTAATACCTAGAGCACGCAGAAACTATGGGAGGTGATGACTGCTTGTTTGATCATGCACAATATGATCGTAGAAGACGAGCGCCCGGAACGTCTGTACGATCAAGGGTTTTAGTTTCAGGGTGAGAATGTTGTGCCTGAGCATGGAGTAGTGGCAACATTTGAACAGTTCACCCAATTTCATGAAGACATGCGTGATTTGGAAGCTCACGTGCAGCTGTAAAATGATTTGGTTGAGCATATGTGGGCTCATGTTGGCAACCAATAGATATATCTTCTTTTATTCGTTTGCAAAACTATGTCAAACATTTTTATTTGTATCCGACTTGTAAAATTATACCATTTTATTCCGTAAAACTATGTTATTTGACAATATATTTGAATGCAAATCAATGTAATATTGGCCGGCCAGCCGGCCACGCTGGCACATATGGGTCGGCGCGTTGGACGCGTTGCTGATCCAAATCTAAAAGAGGGAGGACGCTGGGCGGGCGGCCGACCCAAAGGAACAAAACGCGGATGAAATCGTCGTCCGTTTGGGTCGGCCCGTTGGAGTTACTCTTAGGCCAACTCCACCGCGCGACCCTATCCTGTCCGCCCACGTCCGTTTGTGGTAAAACGGACAAACCAGACGGCCCAGCGCGCGGGCGCAAACGGACTTTTGTCCGCTTTGTGTCCACTTTTGACCCATCCCCGGCCCAAGTTTGCGCCGGTTTTGGGGTGAAACGGACAGCGCGCGGACGGGCGGGACGCGCGCTTGTCCTTGCCTGGCCCGCCTGTCGGTGGGAGAAACCAACCCCCACGCCCCATTTGGCGCCGTTTCCCCAAACCCTCCCACGTCCCTCCCACCACCCCCTCTTTCCCCCGTCCATGGCCGACGCCCCGCCGAATTCCGACGGCCTCGCCATCAACCCGCCCACAAAGATGAAGAAGAAGGCGGGCAAGGCGCCAAGGAAGCCGCGGTCGGAGTGCACGCCGGAGGAGATCGCCAAGTTGGACACGGAATCGGCGAAGAGGAGGGAATGGAGAGTGGTCGTCAAGGTCAATGCCGCCGCGGCCAAGTTCGCCACCCAGTGCAATGCGATGGAGGCCGCGCGGCGCAAGGCCGCGGTCAACGAGAAGGAGGACCTCGTCAACAAAGTGCACGCCCTCCTCATGCTTGGCATGGGCCGTCCGGCCGGGTTCCCTGCAGCGGCCGTCGGCCCGGCGAGCACAAGCTCGTCAGCCGCCCGGCCTCCACACTGCCAGTCGCCGACGTCACGGACCGCGCCCATGTCGCACGGCTTTCCTCTGCCAAGGCACGATGGCCAGACCCGTTTCTCGGGGTCGCCTGACGTGGGCTTGTTCGCGCCATCCACACCATGCCCTGCGGCCGTCATCGACCTCAACGTCACGCCTGGGTCAAGCAGCGGCAGACGGCTGTCCGTCGAGATGCAAAAAATCAAGCACGGGCACCGTTCACGGGCACCATGCCGGCACCCCGCGTTTTGTTTGACGGAATGCCAACACCAACGCCAACGGTCGACGAACCCTTCTACAACCAGTACATGGAGGACATGATCTTCGAGGGTGGGCATGGCCGTGACTACGACCGCGAGTAGACCCAAAGTCAGGATGGCCGCGCCCAATACGTCCCCGATGAAGAGGCCGACGATCGTGCTGACTACGACCATGGTGACTCGTGGCATGAAGACGATGACATCTATGTCGAAGGTGATGGTGATGAAGAAGAAGGCAATGACGATGATATTAGTGGCGAGCCATTGTTCATCGACAAGCTCACCCAAAGAGCGGAAGCACAAAAGAAGAGGAAGAGCATTCACACGGGTTCATATACACAAGATGAGGACAAGTTAATTTGCCAAGATTGGATGGAGATTAGCCAAGATCTGAGGACCGGTGCGCAACAAAAGGGCATTGTTTTTTTGGACGAGAGTCCACAAAACATTTCATGAAAGAAAGATGTTTGAGCCCTACCAAATTACAAGCAACCGTGGCATCGGCTCGATTCAAAAGAGGTGGTTGTTCATCCAACAAGAGTACAACAAGTATTGTGCCGCATTTGAGAGCGTTGAAGCATGGCCCGTGAGTGGTCTCGGCGTTGGGGACATGGTATGCTCTCCTCTTCCTAGCCCTTTCCTTGCTACGGCCATGAGACTTCAGCCGTGTATATGTTTGTATGTTCACTTGTTGTTGATCATGTCGTGTAGGCATTTCAATCTTTGGAGGCATTCAAGGCCCGGCACAATGACAAGCCATTCACTCTTACGCATTGTTGGACGATCATCAACAATTGCCCTAAGTTCAAGGACCAATACCGTGAACTACAAAGGAAGAGAGGACTGAAGACGACCAAATTCGCCGGAGGTGGAGATGGCGAGGCGTTGAAGAGGCCGAGGGGCAAGACCATCTCCAAGGTTGACGACATACGTGATGCCTCATCCATGGCATTGCATGACACTTTGCATGGCATGATGTCTCAAAAGGATGTGAGGGACGAGAAGAAGCGATAAAGGAAGGACGAGCAAATGAAGCAATACCTAGACCTTCAAAGAAAGAAGCTTGAGATGGAGGAGGCGGCCAAGAGGAGGAAGATCGACATGGAGGAGGCGGCCCGGCAAAGGCAGCTCGACATGGAGGAGGCGGCCCAGCAAAGGCAGCTCGACATCGAGACCGACAACGTCAAGGCCAGGCAGAGGCAGCTCGACATCAAGGCCACCAATGCCGCCACCAAAGCGAAGAAGGTGGCCCTTGCGATCATGAGCATGGACTTGTCGAAAATGAGCGGGAAGACGAGGGCCTGGTTCGAGGCCAGGCAGAAGGAGATGCTCGACGCCAAAGGCCTGAACTAGGTCGTCAGATCGGCCGTGGCCATTCTTTTTTGGAGGCTGGCATGGGTGCCGCCCGCCCGCTGGGCCGCTGTCAGTGTGCCGGCGAGAAAAACAATCATTTTGGAGGCCGGCTGTGTTGCCGACCGCTGGCTGTGTTGCCGGCGAGGACAAATATTTATTTTGGAGGCTGGTTGTGTTGCCGGCCGCTGGCTGATGCCGGCGATGGACGTGTAGGCCGTCGGCTCTGTTGCCGGCGTGATGAACTGGGCCGTTGGCCTGATGAACTAGGGCTTGGTATTTGAAAGTTGTTTCTTTTTTAAAAATAGACGCGGACAGGATAAAGCAAACGGATGCGGCCGCGCGCTAAGGGCACGGCCACCACATCCCAGGACACGCCCGGACACGACCCCATTGCCCTACCCAAACATTTAAAATCCGAATAAAACAAACGTCCGCGCGATGGAGTTCACAAACCCGTGTAATTTCTGTTCTGTTCTGTACGATCCTCGAGGACCTTTCCTTCTTACCAGTTCGGTAATGTCATTTACAATTTGCACGGCTACGTCAGTAAATGTGTCAGTAATTCTATGTACTTTTTCCCTCCCATCCAACCTACCGGCAGTACTCCCGAGATCGCCTTTCTCAGCTTTGCCAGCCTACCAAGATGCCCCACCCGAGACCAAAAAGGAGAAGATGCCCCCACTCGGCTTGGCCTTTGCGGGACGAACAGCGAAGCGTGCCATCGACCTCTCCACCGGTTGGCCCGCCCCGCCCTCGTGTCCGATCGATCCGCCGATGGCAGCACCGATCATTGCTTGGATCGCCCGCCCGGCTGTTCCGCGCTCGCGCCTGTTGCCGCGTCGACACGGATGGTAGTTGTGCAGGCGGCGTCTCCTCTGGCGCACGCCTTCGTGCTCGAGCCGGCCCCCGCGGTTTTGGTGGCGAAGGTGAGGCCGAGGATGAGGAGCGCCGTGACGACGACCAGCGCGGCGGCGCCGCCGAACACGCCGTTCCTGGCGACGTAGCAGTCGCCGTCCATCCACCCCCGGCCGTAGCGCTGCCCGCTGTTCATGCTCGCCGCCGTCGCCAGCAGGATCACGGCCAGCGCGAAGCACACCCTGCACGCACGCACGCCACCGTCTCGTCAGCGATTTGGCTCGGCCAAACAGAATTCTCATGTGGTGCTTCGGCGCGTACATATTTATGTTGCCACCATGGTCGTATTACACCGTAAACTGCACGTACCATGAGAGGGCCAGGAGCACGACGGGCGCGACGCGGCCTCCGGTGGCGACGGGCTTGCCGGGCTTGGAGCCGGAGGCGCACATGGTGGTCGCGGCCGCGGTGGTGCCGACGAGCTGCGCGACCGAGAGGAAGGCGATGGCCGCGACGCCCAATTCGAAGGCGGAGCTCTTGGGCAGGGAGCAGAGGCTGCCGTCCAGCTTCATGTCCTCGTCCTGATCGAGCAACCGACAGGCAGGCGATTCAGATCCGATCCGGGAACCGGGAGCCTCTCGCCAATTGCAATCGCAACACGAGGAGCGCGACAAAGAGAGCAGGAGCAGGAGGCTGACCTTGACCCTGCGGAACTCGGCGGCGAGGGAGCAGGAGAAGGCGGTGGCGCAGAGCAGGACGACGATGCCGCAGACGGCGGCCCGGCAGGACAGCCCTCTGCCCCCCTTCTCCATCACCACGGGACGAGCCCGAGCTCGAGCTGAAACCCGAGCTGCTCCGTACCCAATTCACGGCTACCTCGCTTTCCCTTCCGGGAATTCAGACGCAATGATCCGCGACATATATACTGGCGAATTACGCGACCAACGACCAATCAGGCACGGTTGGTGGCGGCGGGAGACGACGGAAGCAGGCAGAGGCGGAGGAGGGAGACCGGGTGCTCCGCTAAACAAACCGTTGAAAAACGCATGGATTCGTCCACCCGTATGGACCGCTGGCTAGGAAGGAATTGGCAGGAGAGGAGGCTCGGGTCCCATGCTGATGGGCGGACGAACTGACCCGGCGGCGAACGGTTTGGTCAAAACCGGATAACGGGGTTGCTTGCTTGGGGGAGGTGAGAGCTAGGAAAGCCGAAAGCCTGCACGGAACGAATCATACGCACACCCACGCACCGTAGTGGCTTGTCCTAGTCGGCCTACGAACACAGCCCACTTGCGGTTTTTTACATGCATGGGTGATAGCCAGTCGTGTCGTGATCACGCCACCCAAATGGCCGGGTAAAACACGAGCTACTTATTATGACCGCTGCTTGTGCGTGCGAAAGATCCAAAAGGCGAAAATCTAGAGAGAGACGCCGGGCACGGGAGGACAGGGTGCATGGTGCATTTGAGGCTGTGTTTGTATAGTGAGACTGAGTTGAGAAGGCTATGCAATGCAGCTGCAAGTTGTTTGGTTGTCTGCAAGGCCTCTTGCCCGATTGGGCTGAACCACACTGCCTGGTGTTTGGTTGTTTGTATGTTAGTGAACAAGCCCAAGGCATAGTGTTTGGTTGTATGCAACGTCTGGTGTGTGGTAACCTTTTTGGCTAGTTGGTGAGGTTACCAGCACACTTCCGCACAACCATGTAGCACACATCATAAGCAGAGCAGAGCATAAACAGAGCATCAACTATTTAACAGCATAATTCAGATAAGCAGTACCACACTTCATAACAGTTCAACGCATAAATCATAAACAGTTCAAAGCAGACTCGATAGTACTTAGGAAGGAGGTGCCCCGGCCCTAGTCCTTGGCAGCGAAGCCTTCGTCGTGCTTCCGCACTTGTTGACGACCTCAATGCCATTGTCGTCGAAGATGATAACCTTGAGGGTGTCGGAAGTGAGGAGCTTGAAGGTCATCATGTAGCCGATCTTGATCTAATGAACGGCTGCGTGGGTGGCCCAACCCTGATCTAGGGTCACCATGCCGTTCATCAGCTTCACCGTCACCTTCCAGGAACAACCAGTGTTATCCTGAGCTTGAACTCCGTCGGCACCGCGACGAAGTGCTTGGTGAAGTCCAGGGGCATGGGATGCACTCAAGCTTCGGTGCAAGGATGACCTTGCAGAAGTGAGTTGGGCCATCCTCCTGATGGTAGTGGTCGTAGTTGTGGCGCTTGTTGCTGGGGGGCTCCTCCATGCCCTCGTCGTCAACCTCAGGCGTCTTCGGGTCTTCCTCGGCGGTGGGCGACAGCACAACCTCGTCGGACATTGGATGAAGGGGTTGCTTGCCCTTGTTGTCAACGGCCGGGAGCACCTCCGTGCCCATGTCATTGCTCTCTTCGATCTGCACACAATTCATGCAGTCAGGCACAACACAAAGTTCATGGCTTATTGAAGAGCATGTAGTTAAAACGGCATGACTGTCACTCTTCCTCCTCTCCAACGCGCCTATAATTACTCACCCTGCCCATCACTACTTACCCACCCCCTTTCTTCTCTCACTATCAACTTTCCTCCTCTCCAACGCGCCTATAATTACTCACCCTGCCCATCACTACTTACCCACCCCCTTTCTTCTCTCACTATCAACTTTCCTCCTCTCCATCGCCATGAGCTCTAGCTCCAGCTCCAACGCCAACCCCTTCCCTTGGGGTATTGCCTGGAGGGTCTTCTTCCTCGGGTGGTTGGCTGGTGACCGCACCAAGTTCGAGAACACCATGAAGGTCTGCTCGAACTTCGGCTCCATGCCTGACATGCAGAAGGAATCTGATGCAGTGCTCATGAGGGCCACTGCACAAGAGCTGAAGACGCTGATTCCTGACCCAGCGAAGGTTGCGATGGCAGTCGACATCATTCGCTGGGCCATGAATCAGCCCGTCTCCGACGATGCAAAATAGAGGAAGAAGTGGTCCAAGTACAAGACCTACTCGGCTCCTAATGACCACCGTGCCGCAGTGTACTGGGAGACGGTTATCATGCCACAGGCGGTCATTGGTGGGGAGCCTAAGGAGGAGGAAGAACCAGTGCAGATGCCAGTGAGGGCGCCGGAGCCAGGCGATCGTACGTGGCAGATCGACCTCGACTCCTCCGACAGTGGCGACGACCCGCGGCCCCGCACGGCGATGGACAAGAAGATGAAGGCCAGCCACTCGACCCGCCGCTCCGCACACCGGTGACTGATACATCTATTTTGCATCGTGCTTTTATATCGATATTTATTGCATTATGGGTTTTTATTACACATTATGTCACAATAATTGTGCCTTTTCTCTCTTATTTTACAAGGTTTACATGAAGAGGGAGAATGCCGACAGCTGGAATTCTGGGCTGGAAAAGGAGAAAATATTAGAGACCTATTCTATACAACTCCAAAAGTCTTGAAACTCCACAAAAGTCAGTTTTGAAATATATTAAAAATATTGGGCGAAGAAAGCACCAGAGGGGGGCCAGCCACCATCCACGAGGGTGGAGGGCGCGCCCCCTGTCTCGTGGGCCACCTGGTAGGCCTCCGATGCCCATCTTCTGGTATAAGGTGTCTTTGGCCCTGAAAAAATCAGAAGGAAGCTTTCGGGACGAAGTGCCGCCGTCTCGTGGTGGAAACTTGGCGAAATCAATCTAGGGCTCCGGCAGAGCTGTTCTGCCGGGGAAACATCCCTCTGGGAGGGGGAAATTGTCACCATCGTCATCACGATCGATCCTCTCATTGGGAGGGGGTCAATCTCTATCAACATCTTCAGCAGCACCATCTCCTCTCAAACCCTAGTTCATCTCTTGTATCCGATCTTTCTCTCAAAACCTCAGATTGGTACCTATAGGTTGCTAGTAGTGTTGATTACTCCTTGTATTTGATGCTAGTTGGTTTATTCGGTGGAAGATTATATGTTCAGATCCTTTATGCATATTAATACCCCTCTGATTATGAACATGAATATGATTTGTGAGTAGTTATGTTTGTTCCTGAGGACATGGGACAAGTCTTGCTATAAGTAGTCATGTGAATTTGGTATTCGTTCGATATTTTGATGAGATGTATGTTGTCTTTCCTCTAGTGGTGTTATGTGAACGTCGACTACATGACACTTCACCATTGTTTGGGCCTAGGGGAAGGCATTGGGAAGTAATAAGTAGATGATGGGTTGCTAGCGTGATAGAAGCTTAAACCCTAGTTTATGCGTTGCTTCGTAAGGGGCTAATTTGGATCCATATGTTTCATGCTATGGTTAGGTTTACCTTAATTCTTCTTTCGTATTTGCGGGTGCTTGCGAGGGGGGTTAATCATAAGTGGGATGCTGTAAGTGCACCTAGTGCCACCCCTAGTTGGTTTTGGAGTATTGACGACAAACCTGGTTGAGGGACTAATGTGTTTGTGAGAATTGCAGGATAACACAGGTAGAAGTCCCTCATTGATTCGGTTTTCCTACTAGAGATGACCCCTAAAAATGTATGAAGACATTGAAGTCAAAGGTGGTATGTGAAGACATTCACATTGAAGACTATGACAAGAGAAGACATCACATGAAGACTATGGAGCGCGAAGACTTAGTTCTTTCGTCGTTCTTTTTCTTCTTTGTTGAGTCATAGGAACCACCGTACTGTTAAGTGGGGTCCAAGTGAACCAGTCAGAATGACTGAAGTGATGCTTAACCAAAATCCTATGTCTTCGAGTGAAGACTATGAGAGCAAATCTTGTCCAGAGTTGGATAAGTCAGCTTTGCTTGTAGCCCAAGTAAAGTTGCCGTGTGTGTTTGAAAACTGACCGTTGGAACACGTGTCAGTTCCTTAGTGACCCAGGGTCATTTCGGACAAATCAGGTCGGGTTGCCTAGTGGCTATAAATAGCCCACCCCCTACAACCATAAACGGTTGGCTGCTCAGAGTTAGTACACGGCTTTTGTCATTTGAGAGCAACCCACCTTGAAGCCTTTGAGAGAGAATTCCTTGCGAGGATAAAGCCCTAAACACCCAGAGCCAAAGAGTGTTAGGCATCACTTAAGTCTTTCTGTCTGTGTGATCTGAAGACTTATTACACTTGAGGACTGTGAATCCTCTAGCCGGTTAGGCGTCGCGTTCTGAGCATCCAAGAGTCATTGTGGATCGCCGGTGAACGAAGTCTGTGAAGGTTTGGAAGTCTACCTTGAAGACTTACCAGAGTGATTGGGCGAGGACCGGGTGTCCTTAGCTTAAGGGGAATAAGGTGAAGACGAGGTCTTCTGAGTTGAATCTCAGCCTCCCTAACCAGACGTACAGTTGTCACAGCAACTGGAACTGGTCCAACAAATCATTGTCTTCAATGAGTCACTGGTTTCATCCTTCCCTTCCCTTTACTTACTGTTGGTCCTTGTGAAGCCATTGTATGATTGCTTTATCTTTTGTCTTCACTGAGTGACTGCTTGTTCTGATTGACTTCACAATATCTTCCTACCTGATCTTTACTGCCTAGCTGCTATTAGTCATTGTGCTTTCACTCCATGGAATACTTGACTATGGTTTGCCTAGTGTAGTCTACCTTCCGCTGCATGGTAATAGGTTTATTTCTATCGTTTGTCTTCAAAACTTCCATGTTTTGAAGACTTTCATAAAGATCGCCTATTAACCCCCCTCTAGTTGATCACTAGCACTTTCAATTGGTATCAGAGCAAGGTACTTCCTTGTTCTGTGTGATTCGATTTAACCACCTGGAGTTTTAGCTATGTCGATTGCAGGGATAATTAAAGTCTCCGCTGTGTGCCCCGTCTTCGATGGAACTGAATATCCCTACTGGAAGAATAAGATGCGCATGCATCTTGAAGCCATTGATGTCGACCTATGGTATGTCGTTAAGAATGGCGTTTCCAAGGCTGGTGAAGGTGTCACCGCTGCTGATGTCAAGAAGTTCGTTCAACTGGACTCCACTGCCAAGAACATCATCTATGGTCATCTGACCAAAGGACAGCATGGCCGCGTGAGTGCTTTGGAAACATCTAAGCTAGTCTGGGACTGGCTCTCCAAGGTCAATGAAGGCGTCTCAACCCAGAGAGATCAGAGAATCAGTGTCCTTCGCAATATCTTCAACCGCTTCAAGAGAAATGACAATGAGAATGTCCAGCTCACGTTTGATTGACTCACTGACATCACAAATGAGCATCAAGCCCTCGGCGCTACTGAGATCACCAAGCATGAAGTCGTCAAGACACTCCTGAGATCACTTGACAGCTCGTTTGACACCCTAGCCCTGATGATTCAAGAACGTCCTGACTTCAAGACACTCGATCCGTCTGACATACTTGAGAGGCTCAACACACATGAGTTTCAGCTTTCTGAGAAAAGAGATATCTACGGTCCCAACTATGGGCGAACTCGTGCCTTGAAGGCAAAAGTTGTCTCCTCATCTGAAGAAGAATCTGACAGCAGTTCTGATGATCCTGAAGACATTGGAAAGGAGCTTGCTATGCTTGTGAAGAAGTTCCAAAAATTCACCAAGAAGAAAGGCTTCAGAAAGTCCTCAAGATCAAGCTCAAGGAATGATGAAGCTTCTGCTCATGACTTCAAGAAGAGAACATGCCACAAGTGCAAGAAACCTGGCCACTACATCTCTGAGTGTCCGAAGTGGGACAATGAGAACAAGAAGAAAAAGAAGAGCAAGGAGTATGATTCTCACGACAAGAAGAAGAAGAAATACTCATAGTCTTCTTCCAAGTCTTCCTCAAAGTCTTCATCACACAAGAAGAGCTCTCTGGCAAGGCTCGTGCGTTTGTTGGCAAGGAAATGGATTCAGAGGAGGAGTCCGCTTCTGAGGAGGCGGAAGTGGAGTCTGAGGAGGAGTCCGATTCTGGTGTGGCCAGTCTGGCTACAGCCTAAGTTGCCAAGTCCATCTTCAACACTAAAGATAATGTCACCAACGCCGATGCTAATGACAAGGATGACTCCACTCCCACCTACTGCTTCATGGCACGCGGTGCCAAGGTAAACTCACGCACCACTCACTATCAAACATCAAGTGAATATGACTCTGATTGTGGTTCCAAACCCAGCTACAAAACACTTGCTAAAATTGCAACTGAACAACAGAAAGCTATGGAACATATTCAAAAACTATTAGACAAAAGCGATGACCCGTTGGACGCTGAAATGACTCGATCTCAGTCCTTAATTGAAGACATAAAAAATCTTCATGTTAAGTATGAGGAACTTGAAAGTCGTCATGAAACGCTCTCAACATCTCATGAAAAGCTTTCCTATGATTATCTTCAAAGGAAGCAAGACCTTGAAAAATTGAGAGCGGCTCATGAAGATCTTCAAAAGGAAACCGAGTCACTTCGCGCCAAACAGATCAGTTCCGCTCAGGAAGGTTTTGAACCACCATGTCTTAAATGCATTGAGCATGATAATGCTACTTCTGTTGTTGAATGTTCTACTGCTGCTACTGTTGCAATATCTTCAACTGTTGATGTGATAACTAACCCCTCTGCTGAGGATGCCACTGCTATTGCTGATGAGAATGCTAGGTTGAAGACATTGCTTGAAATAGGGATGTTCAAAAGTCTCAAAGGGCATCAGACACTATGTGATGTCCTCAAAAGGCAGATCCTGAACCGAAACCCTAGGAAAGAGGATGTTGGGTTCGAAAGGAAAATGAATGCTGATGGCTCTTACTGGAAACCTGAGCAGTACCCCAAAACCACATGGGTTGCTTCAAAGGGACCTTTAGTGGATCCATCCACCCTATTTGGCTTCACTTGTGCTAATCCCATTGTCATTGATGAATCCTTTGATGCAAACTATAAACTGTTTAAGAATCAGAATGGTGAAGTGTTTGCCAGGCATATTGGTAGTAACTGCAGGAATGGGCCGCCTATGAAGAAGGTCTGGGTGCCGAAAAGGTGTTTGGAGAATCTTCCTGTGAATGTCGTCATGACACCACAAGTGAAGAAGGCAAACCCCAGACCACAGGCTTCATACGGCCCAAAGGCTTCATATAGACAGAGGACTCACCTGAGTCACACTAATGCAAATGTTTTGCAGGGAAGCCATACTCAGGCCTATGAATATGAGTGCGGTTCATCAAACCGCCATGTTCATAAGACCAAGAACTATTCTGCTTATTCTTATGAGTACTATTGTCCACCATCAAGACTTTTTGTAGGGCTCCAAAGCCAAAGTTCTCAGATGCTGCACTTAGACTCATTGCTTCGAAGCCACCCTTGAAGATGTGGGTGGCTAAGAAAGCTTAACTCTCTTTTGCAGGGAAAGGTCTCCAGCCGAAAACCAAAATCGTCTGAAGCTATTGCTGGGGACCTTAAACATCTTGTAGGGCGCAAGATCAAATGCCCAAATGGTCTTATTATGTACTTTGTTCATGAGTCGCTTGCTACTTGCCCTATCAGTCCTAATCTCGATCTAAGCTTTCATAATCCACTGGCTCGTCAAATGTTTTTGCTTCACAATTCTCTTCGTGAAGCCTATCCCCCTAACTGCACTGTAGGGTACGACACCAGCTGCTTCAGAATGGATTATTGATAGTGGGTGTACTAATCACATGACTGGCAAGTGAAGTCTTCTTACGGACTCAACCTTACGTCCATCTGACAAAAGTCACATCACATTTGCTGACACTTGTAAAAGTAAGGTATTGGGTCTAGGTAGAGTTGCAATCTCAAAGGATCAACACATGGATAAAGTCATGCTTGTTGAATCCCTTGGTTTCAACTTAATGTCTGTCTCAATGCTTTGCGATTTAAACATGATTGTGATGTTTGGAAAATATCGTTGCCTTGTTCTAATGGAATCTGACAAGTCTCTAGTGTTTGAAGGGTATAGGAAAGATGATTTGTACGTGGTAGATTTCTCAGCAGGACCACAGCTTGCCGTATGTCTTCTAGCAAAAGCCTCAGAATGCTGACTCTGGCATCGGAGGCTAGGGCATGCTGGCATGAGGAACTTGCACGCTCTTGCAAGAAAGAAGCATGTCATAGGCATCGAGGGTGTCAAGTTCAAGAAGGATCACTTATGCGGTGCCTGTGAAGCAGGAAAGATGACGAGGGCCAAGCATCCCTCGAAGACAATCATGACAACGACTCAACCCTTCGAACTGCTCCACATGGACCTTTTTGGTCCCATTCATTACTCAACTCTTACTACTACTGCTTGTCTCTATGTCTTTGTCATTGTTGATGATTATTCAAGATATACTTGGGTGCATATAATCCTCTACAAGACTGAAGTGCAGGATGTCTTCAGACGCTTCGCCAATCGAGCCATGAACAACTATGGCGTCAAGATAAAGCACATCAGAAGTGACAATGGCACTGAATTCAAGAACACTGGGCTAGATACATATCTTGATACTTTGGGCATCACACATGAATTCTCAGCTCCGTACACGCCATAGCAGAATGGCGTCGTCGAACGCAAGAACAGAACACTTATTGAGATGGCTCGGATGATGCTTGATGAATACAAGACTCCAAGAAAATTCTGGCCTGAAGCCATTGATACTGCATGCCATATCATCAATCGTGTTTATCTTCACAAGCTTCTGAACAAGACTTCCTATGAGCTCCTTATTGTCAAGAAGCCAAATGTTAGTTACTTCAGAGTATTTGGTGCCAGGTGCTGGATCAGGGATCCACATCACACTTCAAAATTTGCACCAAAAGCACATGAAGGTTTTATGCTTGGATATGAAAAGGATTCGCACTCCTACAGAGTCTTCAACCTCTTTCACTATAAAGTGGTTGAAACTGTGGATGTGCGGTTTGATGAGACTAATGGCTCGCAAAGAGAGCACCTGCCAAATGTGCTAGATGAAGTTCCATCCAGTCAATCAATCAAACTTATGGGAACTAGAGAAATCATACCATCTGAAGCTCAGCCTGAAGAGGAACTTATCATCTCCACACCTGATCAACCTGAAGACAATGCTCAGCCTAAAGAAAATCCTTCTAACGATGAAAATGATCAGCAAGAGCAAAATCTTCATCCTGTACATCCTCGTGTTGCAAATGAAGTATAGATTGAGAGAATAATTGATAGCATCAATGCACCAGGTCCACTCACTCATTCAAGGGCAACATAGCTAGCAAATTTCTGTGGGCACTTCACATTTGTCTCAATATCTGAACCCAAGAAAGTTGATGAAGCCTTCATGGAACCTGAATGGATTCAAGCTATGCAAGAAGAGCTTCAATAGTTTGAGCTGAATAATGTATGGGAACTGGTTAAGCGTCCTGATCCTCGCAAGCACAATATAATAGGCACCGAATGGATATATCACAACAAGCAAGATGAGCATGGTCACGTTGTCAGAAACAAAGCTCGTCTCGTTGCTCAAGGATATACTCAAGTTGAAGGGATTGACTTCAATTAGACATTTGCTCCTGTGGCTAGACTTGAAGCCATACGCATACTGCTGGCCTATGCAAATCATCATAACATTCTTCTGCATCAAATGGATGTGAAGAGCGCTTTTCTCAATGGCAAGATTGACAAAGAAGTGTATGTTGCACAACCGCCTGGCTTTGAAGATCCAAAACATCCTGATATGGTGTACAAGCTCAACAAGGCATTGTATGGCCTCAAACAAGCCCCTAGGGCTTGGTATGACACACTCAAAGACTTCCTGAAGAGCAAAGGCTTCAAACCTGGTTCCCTCAACCCCACTCTCTTCACGAAGACATATGATGGTGAACTGTTTGTGTGCCAAATATATGTGGATGACATTATCTTCGGCTGCACCAATCAGAAATACACTAACGAGTTTGGATATATGATGCAAGAGCAATATCAAATGTCCATGATGGGTGAGCTGAAGTTCTTCCTTGGTCTTCAAATACGTCAGCAACGCAACAACATCTTTATATCTCAAGAGAAATACCTCAAAGATTGCTTGAAGAAATTTGGAATGCAAGATTGCAAAGGCTACACGACGCCAATGCCAGCCAAACATCATCTGGGTCCCGACGACAATGGTAAAGAGTTCGATCAAAAGGTATGCCGCTCCATGATTGGTTCCTTACTTGATCTATGTGCATCTAGGCCAGATATCATGCTTAGTGTTTGCATGTGTGCCCGGTTCCAAGCGGCACCAAAGGAATCGCATCACTTAGCTATGAAGCAAATTCTTAGATATTTGGCTCACACCCCAACACTAGGATTATGGTATCCAAAGGGCTCAGAGTTTGATCTAGTTGGATTCTCGGATGCTGATTATGCTGGTGACAAGTTGGATCGCAAGTCTACATCAGGCACATGTCATTTTCTGGGACGATCACTTGTATGTTGGTCTTTAAAGAAGCAGAACTGTGTATCTCTCTCCACTGCTGAATCTAAATACATTGCTGCTGGATCTTGCTGCGCTCAACTTCTATGAATGAATCAAACACTCAAAGACTATGGCATTCACCTGAAGCAAGTACCACTCTACTGCGACAACGAAAGCGCCATCAAGATTGCCAACAACCCAGTTCAGCACTCGGAGACAAAGCACATTGAAATTCGTCATCACTTTCTCAGAGATCATGTTGTGAAGGAAGATATTGATATCATACACGTTAACACTGAAGAGCAATTGGCAGATATCTTCACCAAGCCCGTGGATGAGAAGAGGTTTTGCAAGTTACAGTGTGAGCTAAATATCTTGGAATCCTCAAATGTCCTGTGATCAGGCACACATCCTAACACTTATGCATGTTGATGACTTAGATGTGCAACACATGAAGTAAAGTATATCTTCAATCAATAAAGACTTACACTCTGAGTGTGAATACATTAACGTGGAATTTGACTTCGGAGCGCCACGATAATTGTGCGCCGTGTCTGGGTCTAATACTTCCTATACGGTGGGTAACGCCACCACCAAATTCTTCTGTTTGAAGTGTTTTACCCATGGCGTTACATGTGCTATGTCTTCACATTTTGTTTGTCTTCATTTTCAACTTGTCTTCATGATTATCTTCACTATGTTGACTTGATTGTCTTCTGATATATACATACTAGTGTTCTGTCCTCTACAACATTCACTTATAACTACGTCTTCCTTGTTGAATCTTTTGAACTAAGTGAATGTGATTGGACCCTAATCTCTCTATGCTTTCTATCTCAAACTCTATCTGTCCAAATCATATGGATTCTATTGAAACTGTCGAATGTCTTCTCTGTGTCCTAGTCAGCAGAAGATACAGAGACAAACATTAAGTCTGTTTTCAATGCTAATTCCTTCACCTGAAACCCGGAGAAGTGGGAATGACCACCCGACAATCCAGGCGTGCGTGGGAACATGGAACAACCTCCGATATGTTGCATGATGGCCACGTGTCCTTCAGATGTGAATCGCCAGGGGCACCTGTGTAATAACACTGTGCCGTCCCTGTCCCTATAAATACACGCCTCACCACAGTCATTATCCTTTCTTCCACTCTCGCACAAACCCTAGCGCCACCGCCAGCCCTCGACGACACCGGCGACGAAGCGCTTAGCTGTCGCGACCTCACCGACGCTGTCTTCACGCCGGCCGCGGACATCGTCTTCTCCGCCGTCACCGTAGGTGTCCTCCGTCGCCAAGTTATGGCATGGACGATCGAACTGCTCGGCCTCCTCTACCACTACGTCTAGCAGTTCTTCGTGTGGTAAATAAAACTTCCTTTTTACGGCCCCTTTGATCCTATAGATTCATCACTTTCTACCACAAGAAGTTTCTATTCACACAAGTTGGATCTATTTCATACTGCATCTCATAATATGCCTAGTATGTTCACTTATGCTTCACAAAGTAGTTAGGTTCCTCACTTGTACTGATCCATGGATTCATACAAATCTGGAACCAACTCTCTATCTATGAGTGAATGTCTTCGCATTATGAGGTCAATGTCTTCTAAACTGATTTATCTTCAAAATCTTCTGAGAATGCATATGACCTCTTCCCCTTCCCTCGCACCTTAATGCTGTCACAGGTACATGTCCGTGGGAGAATCCCTTGGTTCTCATAGTCTGCATTCATTTGCAGAATTCTTACAGCATCATATAAATTCTCCCGAAGCCGGTTCCTGTTTGACCCGCAGGCGGAAGCCTTTGAAACCTTTGAACGTGTTGAAGCCATTCAGTTTGAAGTTCATGGCTACAGAGAAATCTACAAGGAAGGGAGGCAGACATCGCCGTGGAAACACTGCTAAGGACCTGCCACCAGATCTCTATGAGCTATACAAGTCAGATCCAGAAGAAACCTATGGAGAACGCAAGAACCGAATCCAATGGATTCGAAGACATTGGGAAGAGGAATGGTTCAAGTACAGATTCGTCACCGACGAATATGCTGAGAAGAGTGCCATCAAGGGCCCATGGGGAGATATCATATACAAAGGTCTTCAGCCCAAATCACAGTCCGAAGCTATTGCTCAAGGCTTTTACCCTTGCATGCTTCGTGGACCTCAGCCTACTAATGCCGATCCATCCTCTCTGTTATGGTGTCGCGAAGACAATCTCTTCAAGCGCAACTATCAGTTTGCACAGAACTCTGCCAAGGAAAACAAGAAGTCATTGGGATTAGACTTCAACCCAGGCCCCTCTGCGCCACGTGCTGATGGCACACGAGAAGCTGAACCCAATCTGGTTGGGCCCTTCTACAACCTGGAAGGTCTCATCACTCATATCATGTTCAAGGGACAGCCGTGGATGAGCCTGCAGATGACGCTGAATCTGATGAAGCGCCTGCACCGCCGAAGCTAAAGAAACTGAAGAAGCCTAAAGCTTCAAAGCCTTCTCCTGCACCAAAGGTCTTACAAGCGAAGCCTCTGGCCACTGCACCTCCTGAACACAGTGTGCGGTCTGAAGATTTGTCACGCATCTCCAAGCCCTCGAGAGTAAAGATGCCCTTGCAACCCACCAGCCAAGAACTGACTGCTGCTGCTATTCTGCGCAACGACGCCATTGATTTGTCCAGCGATGAAGATCTTGCAGATGACGCTCTTGAGCAACTGATCAAGAGCAAAGAAGAAGCAGAAATCTTCAATGAGTTGCCTCTCTTTGACGTAGCAATCCTTCACAACTTCATTGACGAGTGGTTTGAAACCCCCAATCTCAGCTTTGATGATCTGCAACTTCCAATTGGCCTCAGTGTCGCTTTCACTAGCGCCATTGCTTCTGAGCTAGCTCTAGCTCAGCACATCATTGAACTGAAGCAAAAGATCGACTATTAGAAAGCTCAGTTCAAGCAGCACATGGCAAAGCTCAGCGTGCAAGATGTCAAGAACTTCGAGACTATGCTGCACGAGCTCAAGGAAGCCTTTCTCAAGAAACGCAAAGAAGCTAAAGGTTCTCGTGAGCGCATGAAGAGTCTGGCTGACAAGTGCGTGCAAGCGTACAATGAAGCTGAAAAGCGCAAGGCTCTTGGGCATCCTGGCATCGATCCCAGGATGGCTGCAAGGAAGAAGAAGAAGCCACCTGTGGCCGAACCCGAAGCAACAAGGCAGGAAGCACATCCCATTGTCTTCCCAGCCAGTATGACAGACTCGAAGCCTAAGGTCCCCATAGTGGCTTCAGAATTAAAGAAGACAAGGGCTGCCGAGGCTGAAGCCAGAAAGAGGAAACATCCTGATGCTTCTGATGTCGCTCCCTCCAAGAAGAAGCGCAAAACCAAGAAAGATTGGGCTGCTCCCACAGAGCCCCTTATTGTTGAGCCCATCTCGGTTGCTCGTCCTGCCTTTTTGCATCAAGAACGACGGATGGTAGTTCATGAACCTGCTTCCACAGAGGCTCCTGAAGCTGAAGACATTCTAGCAGTTGACCCCACCGCTGCTGAAGACATTGGTCACCATGAAAATGTTGAAGATGATGAAGTCCTTCCTCAGATCGAGCACCAATTGGTATCATCACATGTGCTTATGCACAACAAACTCATCAGCATTGGTCGTCCTCTGACGCCAACTGCTCAGGATGCATTGTGGGCTGATCACCCACAGAGACAAGACACTCCAAGCTCTCCCCAACTGCAAGCAACCCCATCAGCCGAAGAAAAACAAGCAAAAGAATGTGTCCCTACTTTACCCATCACTGAAGAAGTTGTTCCTGAAGTGAACGTGTCAGTGCTCGACCCTCCAGCTCCTCAAGTGGAGGTTGAGAATCCTGAGGCTGCCACCACTAACACCACTGAAGCCAATGATGTGGTCATGGCTGAAGACACTGTGGAGCCTGCACCTAACACTGTGCCAGAGGCCAATGAAGCCAATGATGCACCTGCAACAGATGTGCAGCCTGACGCCTCTGTTGATGCCACTGCTCCTGTTCCTCCACCAAGGCCACATACTATTGAGCAAGCATACAACTATGGTCAGCTCATCACTGTCAAATGGCCTCTTCTTGTTCCTCCACCTGCTGCTGGTCCCCAATTTGACTATCACGTCGAGCGCAGGCCTCAGGTTCAGAAGCCAATGCCAAGGCTACCTAGGTTTCCAGGCACTGCATCTGCACCCGGATCGTTCAATATCAATGGCTTCAAAGCACACAACACCTTCTTCAATAGCGCTAAGAACCCCTACTCAAAGGCAAGAATATCTTCTGATCGGTTCTGGAGCTATCAGCAGCGCAGTTATTACTCATGCATCTTGTACAATCAAGGTCGCATTTTCCCCATATGCGTCTTGACACTGAAGCCATAACTGGTCTGCCCTGTTTGGAAGAAGCGCTGGATTGCTTCAGAGAATCTGGTTTGTTGCAGTTCGTCACTGACAAGGAGCACTAGAACAAAGAATTGCTGCTCCAATTCTATGCCACTCTTCATATTCGTGGCTACAACAGGGATCCGAAGACTTGGGTCCTTGAGTGGATGACATGCAATGTTCATCATGAAGCCAAAGCCTTTGATATCATTGAGCTCACTGGCCTGCCCACTCCAGGAGATCTTTATGAACCTGGTTGTCAGCTTCACAGTGCTGCTATGGAAAGCATTTTTCACAAGCCTGAACCCAACATGAGTCAGATGCTTAGCATGATGAAGCCTTTGCCTCCAGATGCTGAATATCCTAAGGAGTTCTTTGTTGAAGACCTTGAGTATTTGCCACGCACTATCTATCACATCATAAGGCGAACTCTCTGGCCCATCAAAGGACATTCTCCACATGCAAAGCTGGAAGGTGCAATGAAGACTTTGGTCTTCCATATTCTTCACGGCAAAAGCTTCAATGCACAAGACTTCTTCATCCGCCAACTTGCTGCATCCGGATCTGATCTCTTTGGCTTGAAGTTTTACGCCCCATGGATTATGCGTCTGATCAAACTACACTCAGCTGTCACCTATCAACCCTCTACTCGCAATCATCGTATTTTTCTACCTGACGTCGACATGTCAGTTGAAGCCATCTATCCAGAGCCTGCCAAGGAGCCCCTTAGTCTTCAGAGTGCTGATAAGCAAAGTTTCTCTCAACACATTGAAGGCGACCCAGCAGTCACTCGTGTTTAGCCTCTGGCTGGTACTACCCGTGCACCTCATGGTGCCCTCACTGAAGCCACTGAAAGCACCATTGCACAACGGCCCAAGAAGCGATCCTGTGTTCTCAATGATCGAGAGCTTCTGGTTACCCTTCATCAGAAACAGGATAAGCATCATGACTGGCTGAAGCGCCAAATGCAAAGCCTCTTGGTGGACGTAAACAGGATTCGCAACCTTGCCACCAAGAATGCCTTTGTCGCCCATGAAACTTATCGGCGTACATGGAAAGGGCTGATGCTTATGTGTTCTGAAGATGATCTTCAAGAGGATGGTTTCTCTGAACGCTTCAAGTTTGACTCAACACCTCCAAGAAGGACCTTGCTGCGGCGTACTCCGTCTCTTGAAGACTCTGAGTTCTCCTCCTCTGCTGCAACAGTGAATGCACGTGTCATCGATGATGAAGACGATGCTACTTCACCACCTTCGGCGTGAATCACCACTGCACTGAGTTCGTCTGCACCGCCAACCAACTCTGATGACCCTGCTGCTTCACCAACTCCTCATGGGAACGAGTAGGTGCTCTATGTCTTCAAACCTTTTTGGTCCTTACTGACAAAAGGGGGAGAAGCATATGAGTTTGATAGTCTTCAAGCGTGTCCATATGGGTGGTGGTTTTATATTTTGCCTAGTGTTTACAACTCTCGCGTTTTGGTACATTTGGTTCTTTGAGTTGTAACACTCAAACTCGATGGTCGTCTGCTACTTATTTGCTTTTCTGTGATGCGATGATAAATTCCGCATGTGCGACGATAAATTCCACACTTAGATCATTTTGCAGACGTCCATTTTTCATTATGCATGTCATTATCTTCACATACTTTTCATGCATGATGAATTGTCATCATAAGTTGAAAGAGGATCTCCACAAGTACAACCTGCCATGTGCATTTGCATACCAAAAGCAAATTACTTATATGCACATCTTCAGGGGGAGCCTTTGCCACTTATGAAGACAATAACCTATCCTTTACAATTTCACATATTTTATTCCCCGTTGAAAACTTCAACCAGTTTGTCATCAATCACCAAAAAGGGGGAGATTGTAAGTGCATCTAGTGCCACCCCTAGTTGGTTTTGGAGTATTGACGACAAACCTGGTTGAGGGACTAATGTGTTTGTGAGAATTGCAGGATAACACAGGTAGAAGTCCCTCATTGATTCGGTTTTCCTACTAGAGATGACCCCTAAAAATGTATGAAGACATTGAAGTCAAAGGTGGTATGTGAAGACATTCACATTGAAGACTATGACAAGAGAAGACATCACATGAAGACTATGGAGCACGAAGACTTAGTTCTTTTGTCGTTCCTTTCTTCTTTGTTGAGTCATAGGAACCACCGTACTATTAAGTGGGGTCCAAGTGAACCAGTTAGAATGACTGAAGTGATGCTTAACCAAAATCCTATGTCTTCGAGTGAAGACTATGAGAGCAAATCTTGTCCAGAGTTGGATAAGTCAACTTTGCTTGTAGCCCAAGTAAAGTTGCCGTGTGTGTTTGAAATCTGACCGTTGGAACACGTGTTAGTTCCTTAGTGACCCAGGGTCATTTCGGACAAATCAGGTCGGGTTGCCTAGTGGCTATAAATAGCCCACCCCCCTACAACCAAAAACGGTTGGCTGCTCAGAGTTAGTACACGGCTTTTGTCGTTTGAGAGCAACCCACCTTGAAGCCTTTGAGAGAGAATTCCTTGCGAGGATAAATCCCTAAACACCCAGAGCCAAAGAGTGTTAGGCATCACTTAAGTCTTCCTGTCTGTGTGATCTGAAGACTTATTACACTTGAGGACTGTGAATCCTCCAGCCGGTTAGGCGTCACGTTCTGAGCATCCAAGAGTCATTGTGGATCGCCGGTGAACGAAGTCTGTGAAGGTTTGGAAGTCTACCTTGAAGACTTACCAGAGTGATTGGGCGAGGACTGGGTGTCCTTAGCTCAAGGGGAATAAGGTGAAGACGAGGTCTTCTGAGTTGAATCTCAGCCTCCCTAACCAGACGTACAGTTGTCACAGCAACTGGAACTGGTCCAACAAATCATTGTCTTCAACGAGTCACTGGTTTCATCCTTCCCTTCCCTTTACTTACTGTTGGTCCTTGTGAAGTCATTGTATGATTGCTTTATCTTTTGTCTTCACTGAGTGACTGCTTGTTCTGATTGGCTTCACAATATCTTCCTACCTGACCTTTACTGCCTAGCTGCTATTAGTCATTGTGCTTTCACTCCATTGAATACTTGACTATGGTTTGCCTAGTGTAGTCTACCTTCCGCTGCATGGTAATAGGTTTATTTCTATCATTTGTCTTCGAAACTTCCATGTTTTGAAGACTTTCATAAAGATCGCCTATTCACCCCCTCTAGTCGATCTCTAGCACTTTTAGATGCTTGTCCAAGGAAGGGCAGTACCCAACCACCGGTCCACCCACATATCAAATTATCAAAGTAACGAACGCGTATCATATGAGCATGATGAAAACTAGCTTGGCGATAATTCCCATGTGTCCTCGGGAGCGCTTTCCTTTATATAAGAGTTTGTCCAGGCTTGTCCTTTGCTACAAAAAGGATTGGGCCACCTTGCTGCACCTTGTTTACTTTTGTTACTTGTTACCTGTTACGAATTACCTTATCACAAAACTATTTGTTACCTATAATTTTAGTGCTTGCAGAGAATACCTTACTGAAAACTGCTTGTCATTTCCTTCTGCTCCTCGTTGCGTTTGACACTCTTACTTATCGAAAGGACTACGATAGATCCCCTATACTTGTGGTTCATCAAGACTCTTTTTTGGCGTCGTTGCCGTGGAGTGAAGCGCCTTTGGTAAGTGGAATTTGGTAAGGAAAAGTTTATATAGTGTGCTGAAATTTACTGTCACTTGTTACTATGGAAAATAATCCTTTGAGGGGCTTGTTCGGTGTATCTTCACCCCGACAAGTAGAGCAAAGAGTTGCTCCTCAACCTACTGAACCTACTGAAAATGTTTACTTTGAAATTCCTTTGGGTATGATAGAGAAACTGCTAGCTAATCCTTTTACAGGAGATGGAACATTACATCCCGATATGCACCTAATCTATATGGATGAAGTTTGTGGAATATTTAAGCTTGCAGGTATGCCCAAGGATGTTATCAAGAAGAAGGTCTTCCCTTCATCTTTGAACGGAAAGACATTGACATGGTTTAGGCTATGTGATGATATTGGATAATGGAACTACAACCAATTGAAATTGGAATTTCATCATAAGTTTTATCCTATGCATCTGGTTCATCGTGATCGTAAT
This sequence comes from Triticum aestivum, assembly GCF_018294505.1. Taxonomy (NCBI): domain Eukaryota; kingdom Viridiplantae; phylum Streptophyta; class Magnoliopsida; order Poales; family Poaceae; genus Triticum; species Triticum aestivum. The sequence goes on along the minus strand of NC_057809.1, from coordinate 500,022,685 downwards.
TATATATATAATTTTTGGCCTTGCGAAGGAGAAAGTATCCCTCAAGCTTTTGTGAGGCTTAAGTCAATGTTATATTCATGCCCCAATCATGAGCTCTCAAGAGAAATTATTATTCAAAAGATTTATGCTCGGCTTTCTCTCAATAATCGCTCCATGCTCGATACTTCTTGTACTGGTTCTTTTATGATGAAGACTATTGAATTCAAATGGGATTTATTGGAAAGAATTCAACGCAACTCTGAAGATTGGGAACTCGACGAAGGTAATGAGTCAGGTATAACACCTAAGTTTGATTGTGTTAAATCTTTCATGGATACCGATGCTTTTCGTGAATTTAGCACTAAATATGGACTTGGCTCTAAGATAGTAGCTTCTTTCTGTGAATCATTTGCTACTCATGTTGATCTCCCTAAGGATAAGTGGTTTAAATATCATCCTCCCATTGAAGTAAAAGTATTTGAACCTATTAAAGTTGAAAAAAGACTATCACTTATAATGTTGATCCTATTGTTCCTATCGCTTATATTGAGAAACCTCCCTGTTAGAATAAAGGATCATGCTAAAGCTTCAACTATGGTTCATTAGAGTAATGCTAGAACACCTACACCCCCTGAGCAAACTAAAGTTGAACCTAGTATTGCTATGGTTAAAGATCTCTTGGTCGATAATATTGATGGGCATGTTATTTACTTTTGTGATGAAGCTGCTAGAATTGCTAGACCCAATACTACAGATAAACATAGACCTGTTGTAGGCATGCCTATTGTTTCTATTAAAATAGGAGATCATTGCTATCATGGCTTATGTGACATGGGTGCTAGTGCGAGTGCAATACCTCATTCTTTATATGAAGAAATTATGCATAATATTGCACCTGCTGAGATAGAAGGTATTGATGTTACAATTAAGCTTGCCAATAGGGATACTATTTCACCAGTTGGGATTGTTAGAGATGTTGAAGTCTTGTGTGGGAAAGTTAAATATCCTACTTATTTCCTTGTTCTTGGTTCCCCATAAGATGACTTTTGTCCCATTATATTTGGTAGACCCTTCTTGAATATTGTTAATGCTAAGATAGACTACAAAAAGGATATTGTTTCTGTTGGTTTAGGGGATATGTCTCATGATTTTAACTTTGCTAAATTTCATAGACAACCCCATGATAAAGAATTGCCTAGTAAAGATGAAATTATTGGTCTTGCTTCTATTGTTGTGCCTCCTAATGATCCTTTAGAACAATATTTGCTAGACCATGAAAATGATATGTTTATGAATGAAAGAAGGGAAATAGATGAAGTATTCTTTAAACATGGACCTATTTTGAAACACAACTTGCTTGTTGAAATTCTAGGGGATCCTCCTCCACCCAAGGGTGATCCCGTGTTTGAGCTTAAACCATTACCTGATACTCTTAAATATGCTTATCTTGAGGAAAAAAAGATATATCCTATTATTATTAGTGCTAACCTTTTAGAGCAGGAAGAAGAGAGATTATTGAAAACTCTGAAGAAGCATCGTGCTGCTATTGGATATACTCTTGATGATCTTAAGGGCATTAGTCCCACTCTATGCCAGCACAAAATAAAATTGGAGAAAGATGCTAAACCGGTTGTTGATCACCAACGACGGTTAAATCCTAAGATGAAAGAAGTGGTAAGAAATGAAATACTAAAGCTTCTAGAGGCAAGTATAATTTATCATGTTGCTGATAGTCAGTGGGTAAGTCCTGTCCATTGTGTCCCTAAGAAGGGAGGTATTACTGTTCTTCCTAATGATAAAGATGAATTGATCCCACAAAGAATTGTTACAGGTTATAGAATGGTAATTGACTTGCGCAAATTAAATAAATCTACTACAAAGGATCATTATCCTTTACCTTTTATTTATCAAATGCTAGAAAGATTGTCCAAACATACACATTTTTGCTTTCTAGACGGTTATTCCGGTTTCCCTCAAATACCTGTGTCGAAAGAGGATCAGGAAAAGACCACTTTTACTTGCCCTTTTGGTACCTTTGCTTATAGACGTATGCCTTTTGGTTTATGTAATGCACCTGCTACCTTTCAAAGATGTATGACTGCTATATTCTTTGAATTTTGTGAAAATATTGCTGAGGTTTCCATGGATGATTTCTCTGTGTATGGAACTTCTTTTGATGATTGCTTAAGCAACCGTGAGCGAGTTTTGCAGATATGTGAAGAAACTAATCTAATCTTGAACTAGGAGAAGTGCCACTTTATGGTTAATAAAGGTATTGTCTTGGGGCATAAAGTTTCTGAAAGAGGCATTGAAGTTGATAAAGCTAAAGTTGATGCTATTGAAAAGATGTCGTGTCCTAAGGACATTAAAGGTATAAGAAGTTTCCTTGGTCATGCCGGTTTTTATAGGAGGTTCATTAAAGACTTCTCAAAAATTTCTAGGCCTCTGATTAATCTCTTACAAAAATATGTTCCTTTTATCTTTGATGATGATTGTGTAGAAGCATTTGAAATAATTAAGAAAGCCTTGATTTCTGCACCTATTGTTCAGCCACCTGATTGGAATTTACCCTTTGAAATTATGTGTGATGCTAGTGATTATGTTGTAGGTGCTGTCCTAGGACAAAGAGTTGATAAGAAATTAAATGTTATCCAATATGCTAGTAAAACTCTAGACAGTGCCCAGAGAAATTATGCTACTACTGAAAAAGAATTTTAAGCAATTGTATTTGCTTGTGATAAATTCAGACCTTATATTGTTGATTCTAAAGTAACTATTCACGCTGATCATGTTGTTATTAAATATCTTATGGAAAAGAAAGATGCTAAGCCTAGACTTATTACATGGGTTCTCTTGCTACAAGAATTTGATTTGCATATTATTGATAGAAAGGAAGCTGAGAACCCTGTTGTGGACAACTTGTCTAGGTTAGAGAATGTTCTTGATGACCCACTACCTATAGATGATAGCTTTCCTGATTAACAATTACCTGTCATAAATGCTTCTCGTACTGGTCCATGGTATGCTGATTATGCTAATTACATTGTTGCTAAATTTATACCACCTAGTTTCACATAGCAACAAAAGAAAAGGGTTTTCTATGATTTAAGACATTACTTCTGGGATGACCCACACCTTTATAAAGAAGGAGTAGATGGTGTTACAGACGTTGTGTACCTGAGCATGAACAAGAACAAATCCTACGCAAGTGTCACTCCGAGGCTTATGGAGGACACCACGCTGGAGATAGAACTGCACATAAGGTATTGCAATCCGATTTTTATTGGCCTACTCTTTTCAAAGATGCCTGTAAGTTTGTCTTGTCTTGTGATGAATGTCAAAGAATTGGTGATATTAGTAGACGCCAAGAAATGCCTATGAACTATTCACTAGTTATTGAACCATTTGATGTTTGGGGCTTTGATTATATGGGACTGTTTCCTTCCTCTAATGGGTATACACATATTTTAGTTGCTGTTGATTACGTTACTAAGTGGGTAGAAGCTATTCCTACTAATAGTGCTGATCATAACACCTCTATTAAGATGCTTAAAGAAGTTATTTTTACGAGGTTTGGAGTCCCTAGATACTTAATGACTGATGGTGGTTCACATTTTATTCATGGTGCTTTTTGTAAAATGCTTGCTAAGTATGATGTTAATCATATAATCGCATCTCCATACCACCCACAGTCTAGTGGTCAAGTAGAAATGAGTAATAGAGAGCTTAAATTAATTTTGCAAAAGACTGTTAATAGATCTAGAAAGAATTTGTCCAAGAAACTTGATGATGCATTATGGGCCTATAGAACTGCATATAAAAATCCTATGGGTATGTCTCCGTATAAAATGGTTTATGGAAAAGCATGTCACTTACCTCTCGAACTAGAACATAAGGCATATTGGGCCATTAAAGAGCTTAATTATGATTTCAAACTTGCCGGTGAGAAGAGACTATTTCACATTAGCTCACTTGATGAGTGGAGAACCCAGGCCTATGAGAATGCCAAACTGTTTAAAGAAAAAGTTAAAAGATGGCATGAAAAAAGGATACAAAAGCATGAGTTTAATGTAGGTGATTATGTTTTGTTATACAACTCTCGTTTAAGATTTTTTGCAGGAAAACTCCTCTCTAAATGGGAAGGTCCTTACGTTATCGAGGAGGTCTATCATTCCGGTGCCATAAAAATCAACAACTTCGAAGGCACAAATCCGAAGGTGGTGAACGGTCAAAGAATCAAACATTATATCTCAGGTAATCCCATAAATGTTGAAACCAATGTTATTAATACCGTACCCCCGGAGGAGTACATAAGGGACACTTCCCAGAATGTATCAGACTCCAAAAAGGAATAGATATGTGGTATGGTAAGTAAACCGACTCTAAAACAGTTCTAATAGCAATTTTTCTCCATTTTGGAATATTTAAGAAAATAGGAAAATAAGAAGTAGTCCAGAAAGGACACGAGGCATCCACGAGGGGGGAGGGCGCGCCCCCCTACCTTGTGGGCACCTCGTGTGCCCTCCGGACTCTGATTTCTTGCACGATACTTCTTTTGGTCCGTAAAAAATCATTATATAATCTCCCGAAGGTTTTGACCACCATATCACGCAAATATCTCCTGCTTTTTGTTTCGAGCTGTTTTTCTGACAGATCTAGATCACCATGACGTCTTCAAGCGCCCACAAGGACACGTTTTTCGAGAAGGTCATCAACCCATACCTCGCGGAGGTGCCGCAACACCCTCAAACCATTGAGATGCATGAGGGGGTTCTGCACATCCGCGATGTTGAGGGACAAGGAGGGCCGGAAGCGTGGAGACAAGACTCGAAGCGATGGAGCAACAAGTTTTCAAGTGCCAGGGGATGGTGGAACGCGGACTCGACGCCAACCACATGATGATCGCGGAGTTCACCAACAACCACAAGCTAGATGCCAAGAACATTAGGGAGACCATCTTCAAGCTTCACAAGAAAATCGAGCACCTCCAAGCCTAGAACTATGACCTGCAAAACCAAGACTGTGAGTATGAATATAGATTCAAGAGGATGAGTTTGGCTACAGATTTGAGGATCCCGGAGACTCGATCATCCTTCTATGATGGTGAGCCTTTGCCTTGGAAGATGGACGACAAGACTACATCATCAACAACTCCACCACCATCTTCTTCACCAACGAAGAAAGAGACATAAAAACATGGGTATGGGCACTCCCCTTGGAAACTGCCAAGCTTGGGGGAGTGCCCCGGTATCGTATCACCATCACACTTCTATCTTTACCGTTTTTCTTAGTTCGGTCCTTTTGGTTATATCTCGATCTAGTAGAATAAAGTTTAGTATGATCTAGCTTTGAGTTTTGTGTTGATCCTTATCTATGTAATCAAGTCCGTGAGCTATATATAATAAAGATTATTCTTGAGTCAAGGGCTTGGTTATCCTGCTATGATCTTAAGGGAATAAAAGAAGAAAAAAAGAGAAAGAATAAAAACAGATAAAGAGATCATATTGATCTTATGGAGAGTAATTACTTCACATATAAAGAGTATGATGAATAAAAGTTGTTGAGGGTTGACAAACATAGTTTTGTTTATCGTTGCAATTAATAGGAAGTAATAAAGAAAGAGAGGTTTTCACATATAAATATACTATCTTGGACATATTTTATGATTGTGAGCACTCATTAAAATATGACATGCTAAAAAGTTGATGTTGGACAAGGAAGACAACGTAACGGGTTATGTTTTCTTATATCCGAAATAGATTATATTGTCATGGATCATCCAACATGTTGAGCTTGCCTTTCCCCCTCATGCTATCTGATATGTCTCCAACGTATCTATAATTTTTGATTGCTCCATGCAATATTATCTACTGTTTTAGGCAATATTGGGCTTTATTTTCCACTTTTATAGTATTTTTGGGACTAACCTATTAACCGGAGGCCCAGCCCAGATTTGCTGTTTTATGCCTATTTCAGTGTTTTGAAGAAAAGGAATATCAGATGGACTCGAAACGGAACAAAATCAACTGGAGAAGTTATTTTTAGAAGGAAACACACCTGATGGACTTGGACCCCACGTTAGAAGATACGGGAGCTGCCCACAAGGGTGGGGATGCCCCCCCTAGGGCGCCCCTACCTCGTGGGGCCCCCGTGGCTCCCCTGACGTGCTTCTTCTGCCTATATAACTCCATATACCCTAAAACTTCCAGAACAGATATTAGATCGGGAGTTCCGCCGCCAGAAGCCTTCGTAGCCACCGAAAACCAATCTAGACCTGTTCCGGCACCCTGCCGGAGGGGGCAATCCTTCCCCGGTGGCCATCTTCATCATCCCAGTGCTCTCCATGACGAGGAGGGAGTAGTTCTCCCTCGGGGCTGAGGGTATGTACCAGTAGCTATGTGTTTGATCTCTCTCTCTCTCTCGTGTTCTTGATTAGACACGATCTTGATGTATCGCGAGCTTTGCTATTATATTTGGATCTTATGTTTCTCCTCCACCTCTTCTTTCTTGTAATGAATTGAGTTTCCCCTTCGGAGTTATCTTATCGAATTGAGTCTTTAAAGATTTGAGAACACTTGATGTATGTCTTGCCGTGCGTATCTGTGGTGACAATGGGATATCACGTGCCACTTGATGTATGTTTTGGTGACCAACTTGCGGGTTCATGAACCTATGCATAGGGGCTGGCACACGTTTTCGTCGTGATTCTCCGGTAGAAACTTTGGGGCACTCTTTGAGGTCCTTTGTGTTGGTTGAATAGATGAATCTGAGATCGTGTGATGCATATCGTATAATCATACCCACGGATACTTGAGGTGACATTGGAGTATCTAGGTGACATTAGGGTTTTGGTTGATTTGTGTCTTAAGGTGTTATTCTAGTACGAACTCTAGGGTTGTTTGTGACACTTATAGGAATAGCCCAACGGATTGATTGGAAAGAATAACTTTGAGGTGGTTTCGAACCCTGCCATAATCTCTTCGTTCATTCTCGGCTATTAGTGGCTTTGGAGTGACTCTTTGTTGCATGTTAAGGGATAGTTATGTGATCCAATTATGTTAGTATTGTTGAGGGAACTTACACTAGCGAAAGTATGAACCCTAGGCCTTGTTTCCTAGCAATGTAATACCGTTTACGCTCACTTTTATCATTCGTTACCTTGCTGTTTTTATATTTCCAGATTACAAAAACTATTATCTACCATCCATATACCACTTATATCACCATCTCTTCGCCGAACTAGTGCACCTATACAATTTACCATTGTATTGAGTGTGTTGGGGACACAAGAGACTCTTTGTTATTTGGTTGTAGGATTGCTTGAGAGAGACCATCTTCATCCTACGCCTCCTACGGATTGATAAACCTTAGGTCATCCACTTGAGGGAAATTTGCTACTGTCCTACAAACCTCTGCACTTGGAGGCCCAACAACGTCTAAAAGAAGAAGGTTGTGTAGTAGACATCAAGCTCTTTTCTAGCGCCGTTGCCGGGGAGGTAAGGAAAGCGACACTAACACAACCCGTCAACTAAGCTCTTTTCTGGCGCCGTTGCCGGGGAGGTGAGTGCTTGAAGGTATATCTTTAGATCTTGCAATCGAGTCTTTTAGTTTCTTGTTTTATCACTAGTTTAGTTTATAAAAGAAAACTATAAAAAATGGAATTGAGTTTGTCTCATACGCTTCACCTTTTTAATATCTTTCGTGAGTATGATGGAAAGGATAATTGTGCTCAAGTTCTAGAAGAAGAAATCTATAAAATATTTGGCACTAAATATTTGAATGATGAGCATGATTGCAATGTTGTTAGTACGAATTCTTTGAATATCCATGATGCTAATGATATGCAAAGCCACAAGCTTGGGGAAGCTATGTTTGATGAAGATGATATTTTTTGTCCCCAAAGTTTTGATGAGAAAATTTATTATGATGAAAGCATGCCTCCTATCTATGATGATTATTGTGATGACACATATGCTTTAAAGAATAATAATAACAATGAACCTTGTCATCTTGATCTTAATTTTCAATCACATGATAGTTATTTTGTTGATTTGCTACAGTAGAGTATTATAAGGTTTTTGCAATGGTTTATACTAACTTATCTCACGAGTCCTTGTTGGTTTTGTGTGGATAAAGCTTTTGAGATTTAGGGAGACCGTGATATGAGAGGAATTAAGGAGACACAAAAGCTCAAGCTTGGGGATGCCCAAGGCATCCCAAGACAATATTTCAAGAAGTTTCAAGCATCTAAGGGATGCCCCGGTTGGCATCCCACCTTTCTTCTTCAACAACTATCGGTTAGTATCGGTTGCTCCTAAGTTTTTGCTTCTTCACATGATGTTTGCTATTCTTAGAATGTCATTTTATTTTGCTTTGCTTGCTGTTTGAATAGAATACCAAGATATGAAATTATTAAATGTTAGAGAGTCTTCACATAGTTGCATAATTATTCGACTACTCATTGATCTTCACTTATATCTTTCGGAGTAGTTTGTCGTTTGCTCTAGTGCTTCACTTATATCTTTTTAGAGCACGGTGGTAGTTTTATTTTATAGAAATAGATGAACTCTCATGCTTCACTTATATTATTTTGAGAGTCTTAAATAGCATGGTAAATTGCTTAAAATCCTAATATGCTAGGTATACAAGATTAATAATAAAATTCTCTTATGAGTGTTTTGAATACTAAGAGAAGTTTGATGCTTGAAGATTGTTTTGAGATATGGAGATGGTGATATTAAAGTCATGCTAGTTGAGTAGTTGTGAATTTGAGAAACACTTGTGTTGAAGCTTGTGATTCCCGTAGCATGCACCTATGGTGAACCGTTATGTGATGAAGTCGGAGCATGATTTATTTATTGATTGTATTCCTTATGAGTGGCGGTCGGGGACGAGCGATGGTCTTTTCCTACCAATCTATCCCCCCTAGGAGCATGCGCGTAATACTTTGCTTTGATAACTTGTAGATTTTTGCAATAAGTATGTGAGTTCTTTATGACTAATGTTGAGTCCATGGATTATACGCACTCTCACCCTTCCAACATTGCTAGCCTCTCTAGTACCGCGCAACTTTCTGTTGGAAATATGCCCTAGAGGCAATAATAAAAGTATTATTATATTTCATTGTTCATGATAATTGTCTTTTATTCATGCTATAACTGTATTATCCGGAAATCGTAATACACGTGTGAATACTTAGACCACACAATGTCCCTGGTAAGCCTCTAGTTGACCAGCTCGTTGTGATCAACAGATAGTCATGGTTTCCTGACTATGGACATTGGATGTCGTTGATAACGGGATCACATCATTAGGAGAATGATGTGATGGACAAGACCCAATCCTAAGCATAGCATAAAAGATCGTGTAGTTCGTTTTGCTAGAGCTTTGCAAGTGTCAAGTATCTCTTCCTTCGACCATGAGATCGTGTAACTCCCGGATACCGTAAGAGTGCCTTGGGTGTACCAAACGTCACAACGCAACTGGGTGACTATAAAGGTGCATTACAGGTATCTCCGAAAGTAGCTGTTGGGTTGACACGGATCGAGACTGGGATTTGTCACTCCGTATGACGGAGAGGTATCTCTGGGCCCACTCGGTAATGCATCATCATATTGAGCTCAATGTGACCAAGGTGTTGGACACGGGATCATGCATTACGGTACGAGTAAAGTGACTTGCCGGTAACGAGACTGAACAAGGTATTGGGATACCGACGATCGAGTCTCGGGCAAGTAACGTACCGATTGACAAAGGGAATTGCATACAGGGTTTGATCGAATCCTCGACATAGTGGTTCATCCGATGACAACATCGAGGAGCATGTGGGAGCCATCATGGGTATCCAGATCCCGCTGATGGTTATTGACTGAGAGAGTCTCGGTCATGTCTGCATGTCTCCCGAACCCGTAGGGTCTACACACTTAAGGTTCAGTTACGCTAGGGTTATAGGGATATGTATATGCAGTAACCCGAATGTTGTTCGGAGTCCCGGATGAGATCCCGGACGTCACGAGGAGTTCCGGAATGGTCCGGAGGTAAAGATTTATATATGGGAAGTCCTGTTTCGGGCATCGGGACAAGTTTCGGGGTTATCGGTATTGTACCGGGACCACCGGAAGGGTCCCGGGGGTCCACCGGGTGGGTCCACCTGTCCCGGGGGGCCACATGGGCTGTAAGGGGGTGCGCCTTGGCCTAATGGGCCAAGGGCACCAGCCCCACATAGGCCCATGCGCCTAGGGTTTAAGGGGGCAAGAGTCCTAGGAGGGTAAGGCACCTCCTAGGTGCCTTGGGGGGAGGGAAAACCCCCCTTGGCCGCCGCACCCCCTAGGAGATTGGATCTCCTAGGGCCGGCCACCCCCCTTGGCACCCCTATATATAGTGGGGGAGAGGAGGGACTTCATACCTGAACGCCCTGGCCTTTGGTTGCCTCCTTCTCCCTCCCCAACACCTCCTCCACCTCCATAGTGCTTAGCGAAGCTCTGCCGGAGTACTGCAGCTCCATCAACACCACGCCGTCGTGCTGCTGCTGGTGCCATCTCCCTCAACCTCTCCTCCCTTCCTTGCTGGATCAAGAAGGAGGAGACGTGGCTGTTCCGTACGTGTGTTGAACGCGGAGGTGCCGTCCGTTTGGCGCTGGTCATCGGTGATTTGGATCACGTCGAGTACGACTACATCATCACCTTGCAAGCTTCCGCACGCGATCTACAAGTGGTATGTAGATGCAAACTCTCTCCCTAGACTCGTTGCTTAGATGAACTCATAGATGGATCTTGGTGAAACCGTAGGAAAAATTTTAATTTTCTGCAACGTTCCCCAACAGTGGCATCATGAGCTAGGTCTATGCGTAGTTCTCTTTGCACGAGTAGAACACAACTTTGTTGTGGGCGTGGATTTTGTCATCTTACTTGCCTCTACTAGTCTTTTCTTGCTCAACGGTATTGTGGGATGAAGCGGCCCGGACCAACCTTACACGTACTCTTACGTGAGACCGGTTCCACCGACTGACATGCACAAGTTGCATAAGGTGGCTGGCGGGTGTCTGTCTCTCCCACCTTAGTTGGAGCGGAATCGATGAACAGGGCCCTTATGAAGGGTAAATAGAAGTTGACAAAATCACGTTGTGGTGATTCGTAGGTAAGAAAACGTTCTTGCTAGAACCCAATTGCAGCCACGTAAAAGATGCAACAACAATTAGAGGACGTCTAACTTGTTTTTGCAGCGATTGATCATGTGATGTGATATGGCCAGAAGTTGTGATGAATGATGAATTGTGATGTATGAGATCATGTTCTTTGTAATAGGATTCACGACTTGCATGTCGATGAGTATGACAACCGGCAGGAGCCATAGGAGTTGTCATTATTTTTTGTATGACCTGCGTGTCATTGAATAACGCCATGTAAACTACTTTACTTTATTGCTAAACGTTAGTCATAGAAGTAGAAGTAGTCGTTGGCGTGACAACTTCATGAAGACACGATGATGGAGATCATGATGATGGAGATCATGGTGTCAAGCCGGTGACAAGATGATCATGGAGCCCGAAGATGAAGATCAATGGAGCTATATGATATTGGCCATATCATGTCACAACTATATAATTGCATGTGATGTTTATTATGTATTATGCATCTTGTTTACTTAGGACGACGGTAGTAAATAAGATGATCCCTTATAAAATTTCAAGAAGTGTTCTCCCCTAACTGTGCACCGTTGCTACAGTTCGTCGTTTCTAAGCACCACGTGATGATCGGGTGTGATGGATTCTTACGTTCACATACAACGGGTGTAAGACAGTTTTACACAGCGAAAACACTTAGGGTTAACTTGACGAGCCTAGCATGTGCAGACATGGCCTCGGAACACGGAGACCGAAAGGTCGAACACGAGTCGTATGGAAGATACGATCAACATGAAAATGTTCACCGACGATGACTAGTCCGTCTCACGTGATGATCGGACACGGACTAGTCGACTCGGATCGTGTAACACTTAGATGACTAAAGGGATGTCTAATCTAAGTGGGAGTTCATAATTTGATTAGAACTTTATTATCATGAACTTAGTCTAAAACCTTTGCAAATATGTCTTGTAGATCAATGGCCAACGCTAATGTCAACATGAACTTCAACGCGTTCCTAGAGAAAACCAAGCTGAAAGATGATGGCAGCAACTATACGGACTGGGTCCGGAACCTGAGGATCATCCTCATAGCTGCCAGGAAACAATATGTCCTAGAAGGACCGCTAGGTGACGCTCCCGTCCCAGAGAACCAAGACATTATGAATGCTTGGCAGTCTCGCGCTGATGATTACTCCCTCGTTCAGTGCGGCATGCTTTACAGCTTAGAACCGGGGCTCCAAAAGCGTTTTGAGCATCACGGAGCATATGAGATGTTCGAAGAGCTGAAACTAGTTTTTCAAGCTCATGCCCGGGTCGAGAGATATGATGTCTCCGACAAGTTCTACAGTTGTAAGATGGAGGAGAACAGTTCTGTCAGTGAGCACATCCTGAAGATGTCTGGGTTGCACAACCGTATGACCCAGCTGAACATTAACCTCCCAGATGAGGCGGTCATTGACAGAATCCTCCAGTCGCTCCCACCAAGCTACAAGAGCTTTGTGATGAACTACAACATGCAGGGAATGGAAAAGACCATTCCTGAAGTGTTCTCGATGCTGAAGTCAGCAGAGGCTGAAATCAAGAAAGAACATCAAGTGTTGATGGTCAATAAGACCACTAAGTTCAAGAAGGGCAAGGGTAAGAAGAACTTCAAGAAGGACGGCAAAGATGTTGCCGCGCCTGGTAAGCCAGTTACCGGGAAGAAGTCAAAGAATGGACCCAAGCCTGAGACTGAGTGCTTTTATTGCAAGGGGAAGGGTCACTGGAAGCGGAACTGCCCCAAATACTTAGCGGATAAGAAGGCCGGCAACACCAAAGGTATATTTGATATACATGTGATTGATGTGTACCTTACCAGTACTCGTAGTAACTCCTGGGTATTTGATACCGGTGCCGTTGCTCATATTTGTAACTCACAGCAGGAGCTGCGGAATAAACGGAGACTGGCGAAGGACGAGGTGACGATGCGCGTCGGGAATGGTTCCAGAGTCGATGTGATCGCCGTCGGCACGCTGCCTCTACATTTACCTACGGGATTAGTTTTGAACCTTAATAATTGTTATTTAGTGCCAAGTTTGAGCATGAACATTGTATCTGGATCTCGTTTAATACGAGATGGCTACTCATTTAAGTCTGAGAATAATGGTTGTTCGATTTATATGAGAGATATGTTTTATGGTCATGCTCCGATGGTCAATGGTTTATTCTTAATGAATCTCGAGCGTAATATTACACATGTTCATAGTGTAGATGCCAAAAGATTTAAAGTTGATAACGATAGTCCCACATACTTGTGGCACTGCCGCCTTGGTCACATTGGTGTCAAGCGCATGAAGAAGCTCCATGCCGATGGACTTTTAGAGTCTCTTGATTATGAATCGTTTGACACGTGCGAACCATGCCTCTTAGGTAAAATGACCAAGACTCCGTTCTCCGGAACAATGGAGCGAGCAACCAACTTGTTGGAAATCATACATACCGATGTGTGCGGTCCAATGAGCGTTGAGGCTCGCGGAGGATATCGTTATGTTCTCACTCTCACAGATGACTTGAGTAGATATGGGTATGTCTACTTAATGAAACACAAGTCTGAGACCTTTGAAAAGTTCAAGGAATTTCAGAATGAGGTGGAGAATCAACGTGACCGAAAGATAAAATTCTTACGATCAGATCGTGGAGGAGAATACTTAAGTCACGAATTTGGTACACACTTAAAGAAATGTGGAATCGTTTCACAGCTCACGCCGCCTGGAACACCTCAGCGAAACGGTGTGTCCGAACATCGTAATCGCACTCTATTGGATATGGTGCGGTCTATGATGTCTCTTACCGATTTACCGCTATCATTTTGGGGATACGCTCTAGAGACAGCTACATTCACTTTAAATAGGGCACCGTCTAAATCCGTTGAGACGACACCGTATGAATTATGGTTTGGAAAGAAACCTAAGCTGTCGTTTCTAAAAGTTTGGGGATGCGAAGCTTATGTCAAGAAACTTCAACCTGAAAAGCTCGAACCCAAGTCGGAAAAATGCGTATTCATAGGATACCCTAAGGAAACTATAGGGTATACCTTCTACTTAAGATCCGAAGGCAAGATCTTTGTTGCCAAGAACGGATGCTTTCTGGAAAAAGAGTTTCTCTCGAAAGAAGTAAGTGGGAGGAAAGTAGAACTCGATGAAGTACTACCTCTTGAGCGGGATAGTGACGCAGCACAGGAAACCGTTCCTGTGATGCCCACACCAACTGAAGAGGAAAACCATGATAATGATCAAAGTACTTCGGATCAAGTTACTGCTGAACTTCGTAGGTCCACAAGGACACGTTCCGCACCAGAGTGGTACGGCAACCCTGTCCTGGAAATCATGTTGTTAGACAACAATGAACCTTCGAACTATGAAGAAGCAATGGCGGGCCCGGATTCCAACAAATGGCTTGAAGCCATGAAATCCGAGATAGAATCCATGTATGAAAACAAAGTATGGACTTTGACAGACTTGCCCGATGATCGGCGAGCGATAGAAAACAAATGGATCTTTAAGAAGAAGACGGACGCGGATGGTAATGTTACCATCTATAAAGCTCGACTTGTCGCTAAGGGTTATCGACAGGTTCAAGGGATTGACTACGACGAGACATTCTCTCCCGTAGCGAAGCTAAAGTCCGTCCGAATCATGTTAGCAATTGCCGCATACTATGATTATGAGATATGGCAGATGGACGTCAAAACAGCATTCCTTAACGGGCATCTTAAGGAAGAACTGTATATGATGCAGCCGGAAGGTTTTGTCGATCCGCGGAACGCTAACAAAGTATGCAAGCTCCAGCGATCCATTTATGGACTGGTGCAAGCATCTCGGAGTTGGAACATTCACTTTGATGAGATGATCAAAGCGTTTGGGTTTATGCAGACTTATGGAGAAGCCTGCGTTTACAAGAAAGTGAGTGGGAGCTCTGTAGCATTTCTCATATTATATGTAGATGACATACTCCTGATGGGAAATAATATAGAATTTCTGGACAGCATTAAGGCCTACTTGAATAAGTGTTTTTCAATGAAGGACCTTGGAGAAGCTGCTTATATATTAGGCATCAAGATCTATAGAGATAGATCGAGACGCCTCATAGGTCTTTCACAAAGCACATACCTTGATAAGATTTTGAAGAGATTCAGAATGGATCAGTCCAAGAAGGGGTTCTTGCCTATGTTACAAGGTATGAGACTGAGCTCAGCTCAGTCACCGACCACGGCAAAAGATAAAGAAGAGATGAGTGTCATCCCCTATGCTTCAGCCATAGGATCTATTATGTATGCCATGCTGTGTACCAGACCCGATGTAAACCTTGCCGTAAGTTTGGTAGCAAGATACCAAAGTAATCCCGGCAAGGAACACTGGACAGCGGTCAAGAATATCCTGAAGTACCTGAAAAGGACAAAGGACATGTTTCTCGTTTATGGAGGAGACGAAGAGCTCGTCGTAAAGGGTTACGTCGACGCTAGCTTCGACTCAGATCTGGATGACTCTAAGTCACAAACCGGATACGTGTATATGTTGAATGGTGGAGCAGTAAGCTGGTGCAGCTGCAAGCAGAGCGTCGTGGCGGGATCTACGTGTGAAGCGGAGTACATGGCAGCCTCGGAGGCAGCACATGAAGCGATTTGGGTGAAGGAGTTCATCACCGACCTAGGAGTCATACCCAATGCGTCGGGGCCGATCAAACTCTTCTGTGACAACACTGGAGCTATTGCCCTCGCAAAGGAGCCCAGGTTTCACAAGAAGACCAGGCACATCAAGCGTCGTTTCAACTCCATCCGTGAAAATGTTCAAGATGGAGACATAGAGATTTGCAAAGTGCACACAGATCTGAATGTCGCAGATCCGCTGACTAAACCTCTCTCGCGTGCAAAACATGATCAACACCAGAACTCTATGGGTGTTCGATTCATCACAATGTAACTAGATTGGTGACTCTAGTGCAAGTGGGAGACTGTTGGAAATATGCCCTAGAGGCAATAATAAAAGTATTATTATATTTCATTGTTCATGATAATTGTCTTTTATTCATGCTATAACTGTATTATCCGGAAATCGTAATACACGTGTGAATACTTAGACCACACAATGTCCCTGGTAAGCCTCTAGTTGACCAGCTCGTTGTGATCAACAAATAGTCATGGTTTCCTGACTATGGACATTGGATGTCGTTGATAACGGGATCACATCATTAGGAGAATGATGTGATGGACAAGACCCAATCCTAAGCATAGCATAAAAGATCGTGTAGTTCGTTTTGCTAGAGCTTTGCAAGTGTCAAGTATCTCTTCCTTCGACCATGAGATCGTGTAACTCCCGGATACCGTAAGAGTGCCTTGGGTGTACCAAATGTCACAACGTAACTGGGTGACTATAAAGGTGCATTACAGGTATCTCCGAAAGTAGCTGTTGGGTTGACACGGATCGAGACTGGGATTTGTCACTCCGTATGACGGAGAGGTATCTCTGGGCCCACTCGGTAATGCATCATCATATTGAGCTCAATGTGACCAAGGTGTTGGACACGGGATCATGCATTACGGTACGAGTAAAGTGACTTGCCGGTAACGAGACTGAACAAGGTATTGGGATACCGACGATCGAGTCTCGGGCAAGTAACGTACCGATTGACAAAGGGAATTGCATACAGGGTTTGATCGAATCCTCGACATAGTGGTTCATCCGATGACAACATCGAGGAGCATGTGGGAGCCATCATGGGTATCCAGATCCCGCTGATGGTTATTGACTGAGAGAGTCTCGGTCATGTCTGCATGTCTCCCGAACCCGTAGGGTCTACACACTTAAGGTTCAGTTACGCTAGGGTTATAGGGATATGTATATGCAGTAACCCGAATGTTGTTCGGAGTCCCGGATGAGATCCCGGACGTCACGAGGAGTTCCGGAATGGTCCGGAGGTAAAGATTTATATATGGGAAGTCCTGTTTCGGGCATCGGGACAAGTTTCGGGGTTATCGGTATTGTACCGGGACCACCGGAAGGGTCCCGGGGGTCCACCGGGTGGGTCCACCTGTCCCGGGGGGCCACATGGGCTGTAAGGGGGTGCGCCTTGGCCTAATGGGCCAAGGGCACCAGCCCCACATAGGCCCATGCGCCTAGGGTTTAAGGGGGCAAGAGTCCTAGGAGGGTAAGGCACCTCCTAGGTGCCTTGGGGGGAGGGAAAACCCCCCTTGGCCGCCGCACCCCCTAGGAGATTGGATCTCCTAGGGCCGGCCACCCCCCCTTGACACCCCTATATATAGTGGGGGAGAGGAGGGACTTCATACCTGAACGCCCTGGCCTTTGGTTGCCTCCTTCTCCCTCCCCAACACCTCCTCCACCTCCATAGTGCTTAGCGAAGCTCTGCCGGAGTACTGCAGCTCCATCAACACCACGCCGTCGTGCTGCTGCTGGTGCCATCTCCCTCAACCTCTCCTCCCTTCCTTGCTGGATCAAGAAGGAGGAGACGTGGCTGTTCCGTACGTGTGTTGAACGCGGAGGTGCCGTCCGTTTGGCACTGGTCATCGGTGATTTGGATCACGTCGAGTACGACTACATCATCACCTTGCAAGCTTCCGCACGCGATCTACAAGTGGTATGTAGATGCAAACTCTCTCCCTAGACTCGTTGCTTAGATGAACTCATAGATGGATCTTGGTGAAACCGTAGGAAAATTTTTAATTTTCTGCAACGTTCCCCAACACTTTCGCCGGTACCATAAACCCACGATATACCTTCCTCAAAACAGCCACCATACCTACCTATTATGACATTTCTATAGCCATTCCGAGATATATTTCCATGCAACTTTCCACCGTTCTGTCTATTATGACACACTCCATCATTGTCATATTGCTTAGCATGATCATGTAGTTGACATCATATTGTGGCAAAGCCACCGTTCATAATTCTTTCATACATGTCACTCTTGAGTCATTGCACATCTCGGTATACCGCCGGAGGCATTCATATAGAGTCATATCTTGTTCTAAGTATCGAGTTGTAATTCTTGAGTTGTAAGAAAATAAAAGTGTGATGATCATCATTATTAGAGCATTGTTGCAGTGAGGAAAGGATGATGGAGACTATGATTCCCCCACAAGTCGGGATGAGACTCCGGACGAAAAATAAATAAAAGAGGTCAAAGAAGCCCAAATAAAAAAAGAAAAGGAGAAAAGAGGCCATAAAAAAAGAGAAGGCCCAAATAAAAAAATAAAAATAAAAAAATGAGAGAAAAAGAGAGAAGGGACAATGTTACTATCCTTTTACCACACTTGTGCTTCAAAGTAGCACCATGATCTTCATGATAGAGAGTCTCCTATGTTGTCACTTTCATATACTAGTGGGAATCTTTCATTATAGAACTTGGCTTGTATATTCCAATGATGGGCTTCCTTAAAATGCCATAGGTCTTCATGAGCAAGCGAGTTGGATGCACACCCACTAGTTTCTTTTGTTGAGCTTTCATATACTTATAGCTCTAGTGCATCCATTGCATGGCAATCCCTACTCACTCACATTGATATCTATTGATGGGCATCTCCATACCCCGTTGATACGCCTAGTTGATGTGAGACTATCTTCCCCTTTTTGTCTTCTCCACAACCACGATTCTATTCCACCTATAGTGCTATATCCATGGCTCACGCTCATGTATTGCGTGAAGATTGAAAAAGTTTGAGAACATAAAAAGTATGAAACAATTGCTTGGCTTGTCATCGGGGTTGTGCATGATTTAAATATTTTGTGTGGTGAAGATGGAGCATAGCCAGACTATATGATTTTGTAGGGATAGCTCTCTTTGGCCATGTTATTTTGAGAAGACATGATTGCTTTGTTAGTATGGTTGAAGTATTATTATTTTTATGTCAATCTGAACTTTTGTCTTGAATCTTATGGATATGAATATTCATGCCACAATTAAGAAGAATTGCATTGAAATTATGCCAACTAGCATTCCACATCAAAAATTATCTTTTTATCATTTACCTACTCGAGGACGAGCAGGAATTAAGCTTGGGGATGCTTGATACTCTCCAACGTATCTATAATTTTTGATTGTTCCATGCTATATTATCTACTATTTTAGGCAATATTGGGCTTTATTTTCCACTTATATATTATTTTTGGGACTAACCTATTAACCGGAGGCCCACCCCAGATTTGCTGTTTTATGCCTACTTCAGTGTTTTGCAGAAAAGGAATATCAGACGGAGTCGAAACGGAACGAAATCAACTGGAGAAGTTATTTTTGGAAGGAAACACACCTGATGGACTTGGACCCCATGTCAGAAGATACGGGAGCTGCCCACGAGGGTGGGGGTGCCCCCCCTAGGGCGCGCCCCTGCCTCGTGGGGCCCCCGTGGCTCCCCTGACGTGCTTCTTCTGCCTATATAACTCCATATACCCTAAAACTTCTAGAACAGAGATTAGATCGGGAGTTCCACCGCCAGAAGCCTCCGTAGCCACCGAAAACCAATCTAGACCCGTTCCGGCACCCTGCCGGAGGGGGCAATCCTTCCCCGGTGGCCATCTTCATCATCCCGGTGCTCTCCATGACGAGGAGGGAGTAGTTCTCCCTCGGGGCCGAGGGTATGTACAAGTAGCTATGTGTTTGATCTCTCTCTCTCTCTCGTGTTCTTGATTAGGCACGATCTTGATGTATCGCGAGCTTTGATATTATAGTTGGATCTTATGTTTCTCCTCGCCCTCTTCTCTCTTGTAATGAATTGAGTTTCCCCTTCGGAGTTATCTTATCGGATTGAGTCTTTAAAGATTTGAGAACACTTGATGTATGTCTTGTCGTGCGTATCTGTGGTGACAATGGGATATCACGTGCCACTTGATGTATGTTTTGGTGACCAACTTGCGGGTTCATGAACCTATGCATAGGGGTTGGCACATGTTTTCGTCGTGATTCTCCGGTAGAAACTTTGGGGCACTCTTTGAGGTCCTTTGTGTTGGTTGAATAGATGAATCTGAGATTGTGTGCTGCATATCGTATAATCATACCCACGGATACTTGAGGTGACATTGGAGTATCTAGGTGACATTAGGGTTTTGGTTGATTTGTGTCTTAAGGTGTTATTATAGTACGAACTCTAGGGACGTTTGTGACACTTATAGGAATAGCCCAATGGATTGATTGGAAAGAATAACTTTGAGGTGGTTTCGTACCCTACCATAATCTCTTTGTTTGTTCTCCGCTATTAGTGGCTTTGGAGTGACTCTTTGTTGCATGTTGAGGGATAGTTATGTGATCCAATTATGTTAGTATTGTTGAGGGAACTTACACTAGCGAAAGTATGAACCCTAGGCCTTGTTTCCTAGCATTTCAATACCGTTTACGCTCACTTTTATCATTCGTTACCTTGCTGTTTTTATATTTTCAGATTACAAAAACTATTATCTACCATCCATATACCACTTGTATCACCATCTCTTTGCCGAACTAGTGCACCTATACAATTTACCATTGTATTGGGTGTGTTGGGGACACAAGAGACTCTTTGTTATTTGGTTGTAGGGTTGCTTGAGAGAGACCATCTTCATCCTACGCCTCCTACAGATTGATAAACCTTAGGTCATCCACTTGAGGGAAATTTGCTACTGTCCTACAAACCTCTGCACTTGGAGGCCCAACAACGTCTACAAGAAGAAGGTTGTGTAGTAGACATCATTATCCAAATTCTTTGCACCAAGTAGAGATACTACTTGTGCTTCCAAATATCCTTAAACCCAGTTTTGCCACAAGAGTCCACCATATCTACCTATGGATTGAGTAGGATCCTTCAAGTAAGTTGTCATTGTTACAAGAAATAAAAATTTCTATCTAAATATGTATGATCTATTAGTGTGGAGAAAATAAGCTTTATACGAGCTTGTGATATGGAAGGAATAGAAGCGATAGACTACATAATAAAGGTACCTATCACAAGTAGCAATATAAAGTGACGTTCTTTTGGATTAAGATTTTGTGCCTCCATCATAAAAGCACATGACATCCTCTGCTTCCCTCTGCGAATGACATATCTTTTATTTTTGTCCTATACCTTATACAAGAGTCATGGTGAACTTCACCTTTCTTTTTTACATTTTATCCTTTGGCGAGCACTATATGTTGGAAAGATCCTGATATATATAGCTAATTGGATGCGGGTTTTCATAAAGCATTATTGTTCACATTATCCTTGAGGTAAAAGGTTAGGAGGCAAAACTATAAGCCCCTATCTTTCCGTGTATCCGATTAAAACTTCATACCCATAAGTATCGCGTGAGTGTTAGCAATTGTGAAACACTAAATGATAGTTGAGTATGTGGACTTGTTAAAAAGCTCTTATATTGACTCTTTCCGATGTTATGATAAATTGCAATTGCTTCAGTGACTGACATTATAGTTTGCTAGCTTTGAATGAAGTTTCTCATTCATAGTTTACATTGTGAATGGATTGTTACTTTAGCATAAGAAACCATATGACTATATATATATATATATATATATATATATATATATATATATATATATATATATATATATATATATATATATATATAGGGTCACGCTATTCGTCACCCTGGGTGAGGAATAGTTATTCTTCACCCCCTCTATTTTACCATCAATGCACCGTAATTTTACGTTCCGTAAGTTTTGTCTTAATTCCGACGCAAAAAGGGACCATAAGAAAATATATAATCGTCGTAAAAAATATTTCATGTTATGTAAAATTACAAACGTAAAAACATAGTCTAAAATACACATAAACTGCAAATTTTTTTGTCTTATGACCTATATTTTTATTTTCTTATGTCAAATTTTACGTAGTGAATCAATAGGAATATAACTATTTGAATTCGAAACGTAATTTCATTATGAAATGATCGTAAAATTACCTCGTGTGACGAATAACTTATTCTGACGGTTTCAGGTGGTTGTACTGATGTTTTCGAAGCGGTTGAACTAATCCTTTCACTTGTGTTTAACATATCGTCTTCTTTAGTTCAAAAACTTTTTGTAATTTTTTTGTCAGAACGTGGCGGTAATATATCGTTGGAAATCTCTTGACAACCATATTTCAAGTATATTGAACGTTTTTGCAAAATTATTACGGTTTAAGAGAAGTTTTGAAAAAACCATTTTTTTCAAAACCGAAAACGTGAATCGTATTTTGGACTCAATTTTCAAATGGTTTGTCGGAATTGAGCAAACAAGATGGCGTTGGAAAGCTGGTGAAAATCCACATATTCCATATATGTATTGTTTTTTCTAATTCTATATGATTTAAAAGTAATTTGAAAAACGGTGAAATTCTGGGCGAAACGTATTTTCGTGATTTTTTTCAAATGGTTTGTCAGATTGACGCAAATGATACGGCGTTGGAAAGCTATGTAAAATGCGCAACTTTTTCGTATAGAAATGTTTTTCTAATTCCTTACCGTTAAAACGAATTCGAATGCGGTCAAATTTGATTTTGAACACGATATTTTTAAAAAGTTTGTCAAAATATGGCAAATAATATACCGTTGGATAGCTATCGAAAATGCAAAACTTAGTTATGTTGAACGTTTTCTCTACTTCGCAACCGTTTAAGAGTAATTTTGAATACGACATGACGGATCCTGCTGTTTTCTCGTGTGAAAAACAGAGTAGTCGTACTGATATATATGTATGTTTGTACTGAGCTATTTTTTGTAGAGTAATTTTGAATGGTTCCGAAAAAGGGTATTTGTACTGATGCTTGCATGTGTTGGTACTAAGCGTGTTTTCACTAACTAGACTTTGCTCTGTTTTTTGGGTAATATTTTTCTCGTAAGTTTTCAACAATTTACTGTATCGTCGCCCCTGTACTTGTATGGTTTGTATCATCAAACTGAATGATATTTTGTTCAAAAATAAAATGTGTTTGTTTTGTTTCTTTTTTTAACTCAACATTTTTTTGACGACGTTCTCTCATTTTACGACTTGTACTAAGGTACTTACTAAGCAGGATTTTTATGGGGTTTCTTTTTTTGCTTGAACTTTACAATTTGAATTTCTACCATTTTTTTATTCCGATCGGACCATCGTTTTTAACTCGTACTGAGGTACTTACTACGCTCGAACTGGGGTGGCTGTCGCATGTCTCGGCGTGTTTTGAACTCGATGATATTTTTTCATCAATTTATTGCCCATTTTTTCATCACACTTGAGAGAGTGATTAATAGGTTTACTTACTGGCCAGTAACACATGAACTCCTCAGGCAATAATACATGAACTACTAGGAACATAAATTTTCATCGAGCACTTGAAAACATAAAACATTACATAAAAAGAAGCACCGAACAGTGAATGTAAAAATAACTCCCACATCCATCATATACTCGGAGCTTCCACTTGAATAGGAAAATTTGTTTATCACTCACCAATTAAAACACGAAACCTGAAGAAAAGAAGTATTGGTTTCTCATTGACATAATAACAAATAGGAGCACAAAATCATAGCTTTTCATCAATGTTAGCATGATGCATCGTTGCATTTTTTCGTTGTTGTTGTTGTTGTTGTTGTTGTTGTTGTTGTTGTTGTTGTTGTCTTCCTTGACTATTGAAAGTGCTCTTCTTGGTCATTTATTGTCATGGCCAATAATGCCTGAAAGTCCTCTTCCAGGTCTCCACTCTCCCGAATTCCCTAAAACATAAAAAATTAACAGATTTACACAACGAATATAGAAATGCACAAATGAATCTCCTCCTCAAGATCAGCGATGAAGGATGCAATAAATATCATCGACCAAATGCCAAAGCGTATTATAAATGAGAGACATGCTTCTCAAGCCTTAACGAAGGCAAAAAATTGATTTTTCAATGCATTATAGGCAAGAACGGATCCAAGTCAGTACTGATGCAATTTATTCCATCGAACCACTACGAAAGTTTCTCTATACTGTTACGTTTTTAACACACAAGTATCAAACTGTTTGCTACCTTTCCATTATGAATTGATGGCGTAATACATGTTGAACTGTTATTCAAGAGCAAAATTCAGAAATACATATATATTGGCATACTCCAAATAAGTGCATTTTCAGGAACAAAACTTTTTGAATCTTCTATACGAAAGAACTTAACAATCAGTCCAAAACATAATTCAAGTTGAACGATCATTTTCCTTACCGAGTGTTAAGGAAAATGAAATTCTTTGTCCAATGACAATGTAAGAGTCATGACCAGTAATCGCAAACAACACTAGCTTGACCGTCCGTCATGTGTGTGCGGCAAGGGGAGGAGATACTCTGATGCTATATGTGTAGAGACAACAAGCTCACGCATAGAAGACAATGGATGACTCACGCAGTAGGCCTTGAACTGCTCGCCTGTTGCCACCGATGGCTATGGATCATGCAAAATCCTGACCAAAAGATCACATTTATTTTCACGAAACTAATCTCTTCAACTTGCTCCATGATAATCTTCAAACCACCTACAAGAACAGTCATTATTTTAAAGTCCACATGAATACTTACAAGCAATGATCACAAACATTTATGGAACATTATTTTAAAAAGTTCAAGAGATTAGTTTTAAAAAGAACCCCACAAGCTGATATAAGTACATGTTAAAAGGATAATCAAGTTCATGTATATTAACCAGGAGAAGTTCAAAAAGAAACTTTTGAAAAGTTTGTATTAGAAAGATGTATTCTTCATAACATCTGGTGAGGAGGACCATACATGGAAGGAATATAGTTGCAACCTGCAGGACTTACCGCATATAGGGCACACTAGTACTGATGAATTTTCTCTATACTTGTTCATCAACCAAAATAGACAGTGGGGTCGAGAGAACATTACAGGCAATAAACATAATTAATTTTTGTCTAGTTTTGGGTTGCACCTGAGGCAAATGAATCATACAAAATACTGATAGAAAATCATACTTTTTTCTCACAAAACCAAACCTCTAAACCTTCCTACAGTAATTCTTTGAACTTGCACACGTAGCTGAATTAAACTTTTCAACATTGGATCCCCTAATGTCATAGCAGTTCCCTCTTATAAATTTTTGCTAATTGATATGTACCGAGGAACTGATGTAGGTCCTTTTGTTGAAATTCTACTTGCTATTCTGAGGTCCTAACTGATGCATGTCCTTCTATTGAACTTCTACTTGCTATTCCAAGGTCTTTTAATAAAAACTTACGAAAGAAAATAGAGATGCGGTGGTGTGGCAGCACCGTGCAGCATGACATCTCGCTGGAGAAGCAACACTGCAGCTTGTGAGCACCCGCTGGATGCAGCAGGCCACGCCCCGATCCCTGGTCGCCGTTGTGGTTGGTGGCCATGGCGGCTCATATGGGGCGTTGGTCGCGGCGACGCGTGGGGAGCGTGGACGCGGTGGCTTGTGCACCGGCATGTCGTGGCAATCTCATATATGTGTTTGTGTAAGTACTTGTTTTAGGCCATTGAGGGAGTCCTGGATTAGGGGGTGTCCGGATGGCCGGACTATACCTTCAGCCGAACTCCTGGACTATGAAGATGCAAGATTGAAGACTTCGTCCCGTGTCCGGAAGGGACTTTCCATGGCGTGGAAGGCAAGCTTGGCGATGCGGATATGTAGATCTCCTACCATTGTAACCGACTTGGTGTAACCCTAACCCTCTCCGGTGTCTATATAAACCGGAGGTTTTAGTCCGTAGGACGACGTACACAACAACAATCATACCATAGGCTAGCTTCTAGGGTTTAGCCTCTTTGATCTCATGGTAGATCTACTCTTGTACTACCCATATCATCAATATTAATCAAGCAGGACGTAGGGTTTTACCTCCATCAAGAGGGCCCGAATCTGGGTAAAACTTCGTGTCCCCTGCCTCCTGTTACCATCCGGCCTAGACGCACAGTTCGGGACCCCCTACCCGAGATCCGCCGGTTTTGACACCGACATTGGTGCTTTCATTGAGAGTTCCTCTGTGTCGTCGCCGTCAGGCTCGATGGCTCCTACAATCATCAATAGCGATGCAGTCCAGGGTGAGACCTTCCTCCCCGGACAGATCTTCGTCTTTGGCGGCTTCGCACTGTGGGCCAATTCACTTGGTCATCTGGAGCAGATCGAAAGCTACGCCCCTGGCCGTCAGGTCAGATTTGGAAGTTTAAACTACACGGCTGACATCCGCGGGGACTTGATCTTCGACGGATTCGAGCCACTACCGAGCGTGCCGCACTGTCCCGACGAGCATGATCTAGCTCTGCCGCCGAACAGTGCCCTGGAGGCCGCACCCGCATCGGCTTCGACCCTTAATTCAGAGCCAACTGCGCTAATCGAGGATGGGCGGTTGGACGCCGCCTCGGGGGCTGTGATCCCAACGGCGATTGAGCCGAACACCAGCCCCGCACTCCGCGAGACTCGTGACTCCAAGGAGCCGGACTCCTCTCCGGACTTCGAACCCTCCGCGCCCGTGCCGATCGAATCAGATTGGGCGCCGATCATGGAGTTTACTGTCGCGGACATCTTTCAGCACTCACCTTTCGGTGATATTCTGAAGACACTAGAGTCTCTCTCTTTATCAAGAGAGCCCTGGCCGGACTACGGTCAGCAAGGTTGGGGTACGGACGATGAAGAAATTCAAAACCCACCCACCACCCACTTTTTAGCCACTGTCGACGATTTAACCGACATGCTCGACTTCGACTCCGAAGACATCGACAGTATGGACGCCGATGAAGGAGACGATGAAGAACCAGCGCCTATTAGGCCCTAGAAAGCCACCTCGTCATATGACATATACATGGTGGACACCCCAAAAGAAGGAGATGGCGATGGAATAGCGGAGGATGACCCCTCCAAGAAACAGCCTAAGCACCGGCGTCAGCGGCACCGCTCAAAATACCGCCAAAACAAATACGGTGATTCTAGCATGGGAGATAATAATACTCCGGAAAGTGCCGAAGAAAACCCCCTCCAGCAAGATTTAGCACAGGAGGATGGAGAAACCAGCCCTCATGAGATAGCGGCATACAGAGAGGTTGAGGACGATAATTATATGCCTCCCTCCGAAGACGAGGCAAGCCTCGACGACGACGAATTCGTCGTGCCAGAGGATCTCGTCGAGCAAGAGTGTGTTTAACGCAGGCTTATGGCCACGGCAAGAAGCCTCAAGAAAAAACAGCAACAGCTTAGAGCTGATCAAGATTTTCTAGTCGACAGATGGACTGAAGTCCTTGCGACCGAAGAGCATAAACTTGAGCGCCCCTCCAAGAGCTACCCAAAGCGCAGGTTGCTACCCCGATTAGAGGAGGAAGCACTTAAACCTACATCACCTGCACTCGATACGGCCGATCGGCCACCTCGTGGCCGCGACAGAGAGGCCTCTCGGCCCTCCACTCAAGCCGCACCCCATATCAAGGCACGGGAAAATGCGCCGGACCTGCGAGATATGTTGGAGGACAAGGCAAGGCAAACAAGATCGATCTACGGATCGGGTCGGCGCCCCACGACTCGAGATGGTAACCATCATGCCGGCCACAAATTCGGCAGGGCCGAACACAGTAGACAAAGCTCATTGGAGCTACGTCGTGATATAGCCCAGTACAGAGGCACCACACACCCACTATGCTTCACAGACGAAATAATGGATCATCAAATCCCCGAGGGTTTCAAACCCGTAAACATCGAATCATATGATGGCATAACAGATCCTGCGGTATGGATCAAGGTTTATCTCCTTCATATCCACATGGCCCGCGGCGATGATTTCCACGCCATCAAATACCTCCCACTCAAGCTTAAAGGACCAACTCGGCATTGGCTTAACAACTTGCCAACATGATCAATCAGTTGTTGGGAGGACCTGGAAGCCGCATTCCTCGACAATTTCCAGGGCAATTATGTGCGACCCCCAGACGCCGATGACCTAAGTCACATAATTCAGCAGCAAGAGGAATCGGCTAGGCAATTCTTAACACGGTTCCTAACAAAGAAAAATCAAATAGTCGACTGTCCGGATGCTGAGGCCCTAGCCTCCTTCAAGCACAATATCCGTGACGAGTGGCTTGCCCGGCACCTTTGACAGGAAAAGCCGAAGTCTATGGCAGTACTCACGACACTCATGACCCGCTTTTGTGCGGGAGAAGACAGCTGGCTTGATCGTAGAAACAATATGACCAAGAACCCTGGTAATTCGGATACCAGGGACAGTAGTGGCAGGTCGCGTCGCAACAAGCTGAAGCGCCCCATTAACGGCGACAATGCTGAGGATACGACAGTTAATGCCGGATTCAGAGGCTCTAAATCCGGTCAGCGGAAAAATCCATTCAAAAGGAATCCTAGGAGCCCGTCCAGTTTGGAACGAATACTCGACCGCTTGTGCCAGATACATGGCACCCCTGAAAAGCTGGCCAATCACACCAATAGGGATTGTTGGGTGTTCAAGCAGGCAGGCAAGTTAAATGCCGAAAATGAAGACAAGGGACTGCATAGCAATGACGACGAGGAGCCCCGGCCGCCGAACAACAGTGGACAAAAGGGTTTTCCCCCACAAGTGCGGACGGTGAACATGATATACGCAACCCATGTCCCCAAAAGGGAGCGGAAGCGTGCGTTAAGGGACATATACGCGGTAGAGCCAGTCGCCCCAAAGTTCAACCCATGGTCCTCCTACCCGATCACCTTTGATCGAAGGGACCATCCCACTAGCATCCGTCATGGCGGATTCGCCGCATTGGTTCTGAACCTGCTTTACGAGGATACAATGCGGAAAATGGGCATAGATCCCTCGAGGATTAAGCCCGCCGAAACGACCTTTAAAGGCGTAATACCAGGTGTAGAGGCCAACTGTACA
This sequence comes from Triticum aestivum, assembly GCF_018294505.1. Classification (NCBI taxonomy): domain Eukaryota; kingdom Viridiplantae; phylum Streptophyta; class Magnoliopsida; order Poales; family Poaceae; genus Triticum; species Triticum aestivum. Next base: position 499,993,736 of record NC_057809.1, on the reverse strand, counting down.
GGCTCAGTCACACTTGAAGTGGTCTTCGGATCTCCAGATAATTTTCGAAGCGAGGAGTTAATCTTCGATATAGTCCCATTCCGCAGTGGCTATCACGCACTGCTCGGGCGAACCGCATTCGCCAAGTTCAATGCGGTACCGCACTACGCATACCTTAAGCTCAAAATGCCAGGCCCTTGAGGAGTAATTACGGTCAATGGAAACACCGAACGCTCCCTCCGAACGGAGGAGCACACGGCGGCCCTTGCAGCGGAAGTACAAAGCAGCCTCTCCAGGCAGTTCTCCAGTCCGGCCATTAAACGACCGGACACCGTCAAGCGCCCCCGGAGTAACCTACAACAAGACCGCCTGGCATGATCCGAGTAGGCGTAGCAATGCGGCCCCAACCCCAGCCCTCGCAAAAAGGCGACGCCAGAGCTTCGCATACATAACTATGCTCTAGAAATACCACGGGTACAGGGGGAGGGGCACCATCACGGCACGCCCAAAACACGGCTTAAACCGCACCCGGGGCTGCTGATTTTTTAATTTTCTCTTACTTTCAGGACTCCATTCTTCGGAAGGCCTGTTCGGCAGTTCAATTGCCGCACAAACGATGCAAGAACCAGGGAAGCAGACAAGCCATGCCGCATTACGGAACTCCCAGGTGGTCTCTATCACGTGCAGTATACCTGTTTCGCATACCATTCCGCAGCCTGCCCCTGGAACGGACATGTTAAATAGTCCAACCTTTTGCTTATCGCATTATTTGTATCGTTCTGCTTTGATCGCAGCCCTTTTTAATAAACAATGCATAGCTTTTGTCTATTTTTGCATTACTCTTTCTTTTTCAAATATATGTTCCTTAATGACATGTTGCACCCGTACACTTTGGTACGACCAAAATACGCCAGGGGCTTTAGTACCCCTCAATATGGTGTGAGAAGTCCAAACACTTTAACAAGTGTGGCACCTCGAACTTATAGCGTTATATGCATCGGCTCCGAATCATGTCTTGGGTCAATAGTTGGGTTTTCCCGGCTCCTATGTTTTGGTGCCTTACGTTCCGCTATATCGGCTAAGGTAGCACCAGGAGAACCAATGCGATTGTGCCCTAGTTGAGCTGGGTCGAGCACCTCAGTGGAGAAAGCTAAAAATGACTGTCATGATGAAGTGAGAGCTGGTCATTGTTTGAGAGGTTTTTCGAGTCCCTAAAGACTTATGCCGCTTAGAGCGAGGAGTCGGCTCTGTCCGGCCAAGGCGTGGATAACGCCCCGAACTCGGTTTTCCGAATACCAGGGGCTTCGCCAAAATTTAAAATTATAGAATTCTATGGCTAAGTGAGAGTGTTCACGCATTATAGTCTGATTGCCTTGTTCGTTGGGCTGAGCGCCTCCCTCGAAGGACCCAAACATGGGAAAAAGAGCGCTCAGGTTTATCCCCGAACACCCCAGCACTAGCGGCACGGGGGGTAGAAGCCGACGACTCGCCATCTCTTAGAATTGATAAACAGCCTCACAGAAGGTAATATTTTAAATTCCAACAACATTGCTTAGCGCATATGAACAAGTTTTCAGCGCACAGGACAAAACGAGCAAGTTTCGCTCAAAAATTACATCCCTAGAACACTCATCCGCCACAAGGCAGGCACCCTTCAGAACATCCTTATAATAATTCTCGGGCTTGTGATGCTCTTTCCCCGGCGGTGGCCCGTCCTTCACAAGCTTCTCAGCATTCAGCTTGCCCCAGTGCACCTTAGCACGGGCAAGGGCCCTACGGGCACCATCAATGCAGACGGAGCGCTTAATGACTTCGAGCCTTGGACAGGCCACCACTAGCCGCCGAACCATCCCGAAATAGCTCCCAGGCAGGGCCTCTCCAGGCCACAGCCGAACTATGAGGCCCTTCATGGCCTGTTCGGCCGCCTTGTGGAGCTCAACCAGTTGCTTCAGTTGGTCGCTCAGGGGCACGGGGTGTCCGGCCTCAGCATACTGAGACCAGAACACCTTCTCTGTCGAGCTGCCCTCCTCGGCTCGATAGAATGTGGCGGCATCGGACACACTCCGGGGAAGATCTGTGAACGCTCCTGGAGAGCTCCGGATTCGGGTAAGTAATAAGTAACTCACGTTTATGTGTTTGCTTTGCATAAAGAATGCCTTACCCGCCGCTATCTTCTTCACCTCATCCAACTCCTGGAGGGTCTTCTGGGATTCGGCCTTGGCAGACTTGGCATTTTCAATAGCCGCCGCGAGCTCGGACGCTCGCGTCTTTGAGTCAAGCTCCAAACTCTCATGTTTTTTCATGAGAACCTGGAGCTCTTGATGCACCTTGCCAACCTGGGCCTCGTACTTCTCCTGCTCAGTGCGCTCCGTGGCCGCCCTCTTCTCGGCCTCGAGCAGCGCTTGCTTAAGGGTCGCCACCTCAAACGTGGCCCCTACAATAGCCACGATAATCCTGTCATATTTTGCAATTGCACCTTTTTATATATATTTAAACAAGGTATTTCTTACCTTCATTATCCTCGAGCTGCTTCTTGGCACGCCCGAGCTCTTGCTCGGACCGCTCGTGGTTCTGCTTTAGCGTGTCCACTTCCACAGTCAATGCGGTGGATGCAAGCAGAGAAGCCTGCATACGCATATTGACTCCTTTTTGTTAGACTCCTGCGAATTTTATTTGATCCTCTATTCAGCTTTTCTTCCCGGATGCCAAACAAAGCATCAGGGGCTACTGTCTATGCGGTAATATTATTTACACATTCTTTACTTACCTCAAAGCCTGTTAAAAGGCTAGTACAAGTTTCTGTCAGAACGCTCTTGGCGGACTGAACCTTCTGGACCACCGCACTCATAATGGTGCGGTGCTCCTCGTCGATGGAGGCGCCTTGGAGCGCCTCCAATAGATTGTTCGGCGCCTCCAGTTGGACGGGGGTCACCGGCACGGTGGGCTTGCTCCTCTTGGAAGGAGGTCCCCCACCGGACTCTGGAACCTTTGAAGGTTCCGGAGCGGTGTCCGGCCTAGAGCCGGACTTGGAGCCCTGGGGGGTTTTATCCCCTTTACTCCTGGAGTCCGGGAGGTCACCTTGCGGCGCCTCCAGGACCACCTCCTCCCGGCTTGGAACCTGTTGAGACAACACTTCGGCATCGTCCATAGGGCGAGGGGAGGAAGCCGTCGGAAGCAAATTCACATCCGACGAGTCCAGTGAACCGCTCGACAATGTGTCGAGCCGGTCTTTGGGTGGGCTGCATAATCATATTAGACATAAGGGAAAGCTATGCAATAAAGGAATACTATGAATTACTCTGGTATCTGGATACTTACGATTTCGCCAGGGGCTTGGCCCTGAGCGGCCACTCTTCTCCGCCGTCGTCGGCGTCGGTGGAGCAGTCCGGGGGAAGGGTTCTCCCCTTCTTGGACCCTCCGGCCTCCCCAAAGAGGGCGGCCTTCCTTTTCTTCTCTCCTCCCGCTGGAGGGAGAGAGGTCTCTTCTTCTTCCTCCTCGTCTTCACGGGAGGAATGCACCTCGGAGCCGTCGAGTGATGAACCCGACACCTCCTGGTGCCGGGCACTCTTTCGAGTCCCCGTGGCCTTCTTCGTGGTCTTCTTCTCCGGCACCACATAGGGTGCCGGAACCAGCAGCTTCGCCAAGCGGGCATCAGCTAGGTCTTCGGGCAAGGGAGCCGGACAGTCAATCTGTCCGGACTTTGCCTTCCAACTCTGTCAAAGGTAAGGGAGCTTAGATCCCACATTGAGTTAAACTATGTAAAACTAATACCCTGTAAAAGGTACAAACAACCTACCGCGCTAGCATGACGCTGCACGCTGAATCCGCGATCCTCGGTGGCGGATGCGGGAGCCTCGGCGCCCTTGAAAAGCACCTTCCAGGCATCTTCGTATGTTGTGTCGAAGAGCCTGCTTAGAGTTCGATGCTGCGCCGGGTTGAACTCCCACAGATTGAAGGCCCTTTGTTGACACGGGAGGATCAGGCGGATGAGCATAACCTGGACTACGTTGACAAGCTTGAGTTGCTTGTCCACCAGGGTTTGGATGCACGTTTGCAGTCCAATCACCTCTCCTTTGTTGCCCCGCGACAGGCCATCTCTTTCCAGGACCTGAGCCGCGTTGGGGGTCCGGTCCGGAACTCGGGGGCTGCGATCCACTCAGGGTCGCACGGCTCGGTGATGTAAAACCACCCTGATTGCCACCCCTTCAGGGTCTCCACAAAGGATCCCTCGAGCCATAAGGCATTGGGCATCTTTCCCACCATGGTGCCTCCGCACTCCGCCTGGTTGCCACGCACCCCTTCGGCTTGACGTTGAAAGTCTTGAGTCATAGGCCGAAATGGGGGCGGATGCAGAGGAAAGCCACACACACGATGATAAACACCGAGATGTTGAGGATGAAGTTGGGGGCCAGATCATAGAAATCCAGGCCGTAGTAGAACATGAGTCCCCGGACGAATGGGTGGATTGGAAAGCCCAGTCCACGGAGGAAGTGGGGAAGGAACACTACCCTCTCATGGGGCCTTGGGGTGGGGAGGAGCTGCCCCTTTTCGGGAAGCTCGTACACGATGTCGTTAGACAAGTATCTGACCTTCCTCAGTTTTTTGATGTGTCCCTCCGTGATGGAGGAGACCATCCACTTGCCTCCCGCTCCGGACATGGCTGGAGAAGTTTGAGGTGGGGAGTGCGGACTTGGGCGCTGGAGCTCGAGTGTGCGAGAATGGATAAGCAAGGGAGGAACAAGGCGTAGGTGAAAAGGTGGATCCTTATCCCCTTATATGGGTGGACGCAACTACGTGTCCCCACCAGCCTGGTAAAACTCGCTTATCTCCAAGCGCCCTAATCAATGGCGCGGTTGGGTTACCCACGCCCGTATTGATGAGAATCCCGGAATAAGGGGACACGATCTCTGCTTTAACAAGACGTGCCAAGGAAACCGCCTCGCATGACGCGCTGAGGTGGGGTAATTACTCGGATAAAGGCTTGGCCGTGGTGTGTCACACTATGGAATACGTCAGCAGATTAGATTTGTGTAAATATTATTCTCTCTATGGCGGTATGTGGAAACTTATTTTGCAGAGCCGACACTATCTTTGTGTTCAAAATCTTCTATGAAGTACTTGGAGGAGGAACCCGCCTTGCAATGCCGAAGACAATCTGCGCGCCGGACTCGTCGTCATTAAAGCCTGGTTCAGGGGCTACTGAGGGAGTCATGGATTAGGGGGTGTCCGGATGGCCGGACTATACCTTCAGCCGGACTCCTGGACTATGATGATACAAGATTGAAGACTTCGTCCCGTGTCCGGAAGGGACTTTCCTTGGCGTGGAAGGCAAGCTTGGCGATACAGATATGTAGATCTCCTACCATTGTAACCAACTTTGTGTAACCCTAACCCTCTCCGGTGTCTATATAAACCGGAGGGTTTTAGTCCGTAGGACAACATACACAACAACAATCATACCATAGGCTAGCATCTAGGGTTTAGCCTCTCTGATCTCGTGGTAGATCTACTCTTGTACTACCCATATCATCAATATTAATCAAGCAGGATGTAGGGTTTTACCTCCATCAAGAGGGCCCGAACCTGGGTAAAACTTCGTGTCCCCTGCCTCCTGTTACCATCCGGCCTAGACGCACAGTTCGGGACCCCCTACCCGAGATCCGCCGGTTTTGACACCGACAGCCATCCTGAAAATTGTGTAGATAAAAAGAAATTGGTAAGAAATACACCATGTTGTAAGCTGTTGATTACAACTTTACAAGTATATGGGGCTGAAACATGGTGAAAACATCTGTTCCATATCTTTATCGATAATATGGCGCACTACTAAATTGTTATCATAAGGAACTAGCATGTCTCATTTCTCACTTGAAATTATGTATGAGAAGTACTGATTGATGAATAGAATCAATACATGATGACTTCCTTGTTTAGTTCAAAAGTCATATTCAGAACATGGAATTTCCCATAATTTTTGTGCAAGAGTTATTGAAACTCGTGTTCCAGCCAGGCCAAAGGAGGATTTAAATGCCCCTCAAACAAAGGATTTAAACAGCAGGTCACTGCCCAAATAATGAATGGAACAACTGCACCATATTCATTCATCTGTAGCAACTTCTGTATGATATCAATCAGAACAAGGGAGAGAAAATCAACACGTACTCTTCTACTTTGATGGAGATGGGGCTATACCAAAGAACTTTCAGTAAAATGCAGATACTTGTAACTGTTAATTTTTCTGAAGGAAATGGGTATTAGCACCATAAACCTTTAGTATTTATGAAAATGATTAATCTTCAACTAACCGCTCAATGACAAGTGAACTTACAGGGGTATGCACTATCTGATTCAGACGTTTGCCAACTTCACCATAATTTTTATTAAGAATTGTCAACAAGATCGACTATCATCTCTGCTCCATACGGGTATACTCCTGGGCAACATATGGAATCTATCAGCCTCATGAGCAACATGTGTAACCTATCGGGGTTATCCTGATCCTGCACCATTACCAGCAAAAAGCATCAATAAATAGGCGAGCTCTTCAAGAGAAGCAACATACACATCTATACTAACCATCCCAGATATACCACTGCTATTTATTTGTTCAGAGGTATGCACAGGTTAAGTTTGTTTCAGTGCTACCTCGTCGTCCCATTTGAAACTGTAAATAATACACTAACAAACCTTGCATTTATTCTTTCAAACCAAGAAAACCTTCAACTGTTATATGTCTCAAACAAATGCAGGAACACACATGTTAATTTGGCGGAGAAATGTGTCCATGAGTATTCAATGCATTAGCCATGAGCCAAGTTGTGGGAAGATACACTGCATCCATCCATATCCATTTCTGGGAGAAATTCGGGGGTAAAGTAAAGGGCAAAGCTTGCTTGCGCTGCCTGCACCGGCTTGCTCATACGTGTTCCTGCAAAATGATGGACGTCTCGCCAGAGAAACGAGACAGCAGAACCCCTCCCCACTGTCGAACAGCTGCGGTCAGCGGTCGTCGGCGAGAGAGTAGATGGAATGGATCCTCCTGAGCACCATCTCTGACACCATGTATTCCTCATCTCTTCTAGCGTTCCCCTGCTCCAAGTAGTTAGTTACAAGTAGAAAGAATGCCTTTCTTCAGGATGTAGCAGTAGCAGTGGTAGTACGCAAGGTATCGCATCTCGGTCCATGGTGAGTCGTGGAAGGCGTTGTTCCTTATATACTTCAACAAAAACTGGTTAAGACCAAAAACTGAAGGAGTCGAAATTCAAGAAACTAACTGATGTTCCTTATGTACTTGAACTATTTAAAATTTGAAGATTTGAATTAATGTTTTACCTAAGTACCGACACTACAAAATAGATAAACCATTTTTAACACAAAAAATCTCTAAAACTACTAGTACTACAAAATGCATTATGCAGGCAGATAGTACAACATAAAACTCCCACTCTCAGACTTTAATTCGCTGCAAATAGTGAAAATAATTTTTTGATAAAGAACGAGAGGAGGTGAATTCGAGGGATCCTCTACTTGAACTGAACAGAGATAAATAGACGAACTGAAAGCTCACACATGAACAGAGGAACTGGCCAAGCTCCACATGAACTGTTATCCATAAGCTTCTCCTTGTCCCTGCCTTAATAAAAGCTAAGTCTGGACTTTGAACTGCTCTGGAACAAAATCTGCTATGGGTCAGTTTTATCATAGGAATAATATCAAACAAGTTGAGGGTATTCACGACACAACAAGAACAAGCAACCAACTTTTTCGACAAATTTGAGAGAGGAGAAAGAGAGAGATCCACCCGAGGTTGTAGCGAAGAGGGCGGCTCCCGCATCATCAGTCCGTTAGTGCAAGACGGGGAATAGCAGCAGGTCACAAAGATGGTGGCTGTCTACCTCGTCATCGTAGTACTGAGGGACGCGCCCCTGCCGAACTGCAAGAGGCGGTGGCACCCGACGGCGAGCGGAACCTCCCCACAAACTGACGTTGATGGCTAGAGGCGGAGGAGCTCCACCCCGGCCAGGCTCGCCGCCCCACCACACCGGCGCCACCACTTCTAGCACACCTCCCGATCTACGCCGTTCGGACGTAGGGTGGCAGGGCGGCGGCGGGATGCGGGATCGCCGGGAGACAGGGGCGCTGGGTGGCTGGGCAACAACGAGGCGCGGGGTGGCCGGGAAGCGGCGGGGCGCTGGGTGCCCGGGAGGCAGCAGGGCGTGGGATGGCCGGGCCACGGCGGGACGCTTGGTGGCTCGGCGGTGGCAGGGCGCGGGGTGGCCGGTTGGCAGCGGGGAACGGGGTGGCCGGGCGGCGGCAGGGCGCGAGGTGGCCGGGCGACAGCGGGGACGAGGTGGTGGGATAGCCGGGCCGGCCTTTGCGGGCTGATGGAATTTAGTCCAGTTGGTTTAATTGGATCGGTGAATTTGCATTTTGCTTCTATATAGGGCGCGAGGGTAACAGAATATTATTCTGTTACTAGTAACAAAATAGCTCTGTCCTATATATATATATATATATATATATATATATATATATATATATATATATATATATATATATATATACACACATAAACACTATTCTGATCATGGGATCAGAATAATATTCTGATCACAACATGAACTTCCCGAGTAACGCGCCTGACCTTCCCCGAGTACTAGGTTGAACTTCAGCCAAAAGGTGTCCAAATGGGGCTTGCGATATACCGTTGGATAGCTATGGACATCAGTATCATGACCCAAGTTAAATTTTTGGCAAAATGTAAGCGGTTTAAGAGCAGTTTTGAAAACCGTTTTTTCTTCATATAAAAAACATGAATCGTATTTTCGATCGCATTTTTAACCGTTTATCGGAATGAGGCAAATAATATGGCGTTGGAAAGCTGCTGCAAAACCACTCCTTCCACATGTTGAAAGTTTTCTCTAATTTCCTACGGTTAAAGAGTAATTCGGAAAATCGTAAAATTTCACAAACCGAACACCCGAGTTCGTATTTTCGACGCCATTTCTAAACGGCTAATCCAATTGAGGCAAATAATATGGCGTTGGAAAGCTTATGAAAATGCACTACTTTTTTATGTTAAATGTTTTTTCTAATTTTGAATGGTTTAAAAGTAATTTAGAAAACGGTACAAATGAAGAAATGCGAAATGCGAAACTTTTTTGTATATATTGTTTCTCCTAATTCATTATGGTTTTATGTCAGTTTTGAATATGGTTAAAAACGTATTTTTGCCGTAATTTCTACAAACTTTATCGGAATGGTGCAAATAATATACCGCTGAAAAGCTATGGAAAATGCGAAACTTTTTCATATTGATGGTTTTCTCTGATTCCTAGCCGTTTTCAAGTAATTTCGAAAACGGCGGGATCATGCGTTCTGCCTTTATCGTGAAACAGATTCTTCGAAAATGCACCGCGTGAAGAACCTGAACTTCTCGGCGCGTGTACCTGAACTTCACTCTGTTTTTCACGTGATTTTTTTGCTCGTAGGTCTCCATCCACTTGCTCGTATCTCTCCATCCATTCACCGGAATTGAGCAGGTGATATACCGATGGAAAGCTGCTGTAAGCACGCAAGTTTCCCGTGTTGATCATCTTTTCATACTCGCGACAATTTTAAAAGTTTTTCATCTAAAATTCATTCAGTGTAGTTGATGAACTTCATACGGTTTTCACGTTGAACTTCTGTGACATATTCTCGTTTGTAATTTTCTAATCCATTCGTTAGTGTTACACAAACCGAGGACTTGAACTTACAAAAATGATATACCTGCTGTTTTGAAGTAAATTAGAAAATGACGAGATCATGATTTCTGCCTTCATCGTGAATGAAAAAGCACTGCGTGAAGTAATTGAACTTCTCGGGCATGTCTGTTTGAACTTCACTCTGTTTTTGACGTGCTGTTTTTTGTACTGCTTGAAGTAGTTGAACTTCTGGGGCATGTCTGTTTGAACTTCACTCTGTTTCACTTTATTGTATTTTTCTTATACGAAATACACACCATGTAGTACGTGAACTTCTGGTTGTTATCACTTTGAACTTCTCTCTGGTTTGAGATAGTTATTTAAAACACAAAAAACATATTTTTTATGTATTTTGGACATCTAAATACACGGTAAACCTCTCTCACAAGAATTTTTTGAAATTTTCCTCGCCGAGCACTTGAACTTCTAGCAAATTTTTTTCGTTTATGGGTTGTTTTTATTCATTTATGGGTTCTTTTTAAATGTGCAAAAAATGACGTTGTGTTTTTATTTTTTGAACAGGTAAATCTCAGGTATTAATAAACACCGAGCTTCTCTTTTATTTCAATTTGAACTTCACCTTTTTATATTTTGAGTAAAGAATAGTATTCGATTTTTATACGGAAAAAATCTTAGTTTTGTAATAAGAGTTATACAACTTCTTCGTTATTTTCGAATTGAACTTCTAGGTTTTTCGTTAGCAATGGGAACAATTTAAGTTTTTGTGATAAATATTGAACTGTTCCATTTTTTTATATTAAAATTTTTGGTTTATTATTTAGTATCGAGGAAAATCTAAGTTTTTCATATACATTGAACTTCTTGGTTTTTTCAATTTTGAACTTCTTTGAAATAATGAAAAAGCAAAAGGCTAAAAGTTTTGGTTCTAGACATTTATTTTTTTAATACAAAATGTACATCGTGTGGTGCGTGAACTTCTGACACTTATCAATCTGAACTTCTCTCGGTTACGTGGAAATATCTGAGTTTTTTATAGACATTGAAACGCTCTACCTTTTTTTATTTTTGAAATTCATTGTGTATTTTTAGAAATGTCAAAATTGGAGGGTTTTTTAGAAACATCGAACTTCTTCGTTATTTGAAATTGGACTTATTGGTTTTATTCTTTAGTAACCAGAAAAATTTGAACTTCTACTTTTTTATGTTTGAACTTCTTTTTTTCGTTCTTTAATATTAAGGAAAATCTGGATTTTGTATAAATATCGAACTGCTCCTTTTTTTATTTTTGACTTCTTGGGTCTTTTTCAATTGTTTATTTTAACATAGAGCAGCTCAAATTTATTTTTTAGACATCACAACAAACAAACAGTAGCAATTGCAAAAGTTTTCAGTTTGTTTAGATGTGATTTTTTTGTTTTGGATCACTGTAGTTTCGAAAAGCACAGACACACACGGGAGAGAGAATTATGCGTGCATAAAATGGATACCAATGCACCAACTCTCTAAGTAGTAATACAAGAACTCTCATGGAAGTGATACACGAACTTATTTTTGTACATTTTTTTCTTGTATTACTCCCTAGAGAGTACCACGCCCGTCCTTCGGTTAACATACTTGACCTTCCCGAAGACAACATTTTGACCTTTGCATAAACAAAAAATTTAGAAGTCAATTTTTTTCACAGTAATACAATTTTTTCACATACCCATTTATGAGAGATGATATCTTCATTCACTTTTTGCTGTTGCCACTGAAGAACATAACAAACAGAGAGTAGGATGGGAAAGATGGAGCTCAAGAATTGTGTTAACTTATTTTTTTGTTCTATATGAACTTCTAAAGATTTTTGAACTTGTTTGATGTTCCTAAGAAATGTCGTTCTGTTTTTGTTTTTTTATGAGACGAGACAGAAGAACATACTCCCAAAACAAGCACAAAATGCGTTTAGTTTTTTAGAAATGAGGAAATTTTGTTTTCATATTAAAAAAATTGAACTACTATGTTATTTCATTTTGACCTTATTGGTTTCTTTTAGAATTTGGAAAAATATATCTTTGTTACAAGATCAAACATCTTTGTTGTTTTAATTTTATTTTATTTTAAATATCAACAATACATGGCTCACTAAATTTTTTATTTGCACTAATTTTACTATATGCGAACTTGTCCTTATTTTGTATTCGAACTTCTCACATGAAACCAAAGTTTTTTTGTACAAAACATCTGTTTTGAAGGACCCATGAAACTGAATCAACTTTTTTGCACCCAAAGGTACTATTGAACTTCAGACAAAAGGCCATTTAGAAACAATACATAAGTGGACATAGTACAACAGCTGGGAAGCGAGATTTCTGGTACAGGAGCAAATTTAAAGCAGCAGTGATATTATCTTTTTTGTTCAAACTTAGTTGGATTCACAACATGAGTTTCAAAGAAAATCTATACATCATACATCACATCATGCAAGCAACACACCCAGCGCACACACAAATGCCAGCACGCACGCACACATCGGTGCACGAACAGATGCATTAGCACGAACCCCATGCTTTGCTCAGGGCGCACTGGTAGGGCGTTGGTGGACTGGCCGCGGAGGTCGTGAGGACGCAGGACAGCCACGGTGGTGAACAGGATGCGGAGCTCAGGGAGACGTTGGGTCGCGACGGCGCCCCATTCAAAAACTAGATGGCACACCAGGCAGCGCCTTGACTCCATGGACAAGATGCTAGAAGTTCAGTTTCAGGTAGAACTTCAGATTCAAAGGTGCTACTCTTCCTCTGTGGGTGTTCGTAGTAGCAAAAATTCAGAGAAAACAGCCGCGAGAAGGAACGCAGATGTTAACAGAAGTTCAAATATTGTATTGTACAAGGTTCATCTACTTCCTGCATCACGTCAAAAAGTTAGCAATGGAATGAAAAAGGGAAGGATGCTTGTTACATTTTACTTGAGCATCTCCAAAATTCAAATTACCAGAGCATATGAATGAACATGTGGACTTTCAACTGTAAAAAACCATCTATTTCTACTGGAAATACATCCAATCAAAAAACAAAATTGATTAACTACTCCCAAATAGCACCAGAAATCATGAAAAAAGAGGATACTTGAATAGAGCAGTTCAAGACGGCAATAATTTTCTCCCAAAATGGGGATTTTCTAATAATAGTGGGCATTGTCGCTCCGGTGGGGAGCTGTCGATGCGGAGAAACTACCCGAGCAAGTTCAAGTTGTCCGTCGCGAGAAGAACACCCCGTGCGTGCTGGTGGCCGGAGTGGCATGACGACGGTGGTGGCGTGGAGCTTCATCGAAAAGGGCACAGCAGGAGGGATGTCGCACCTTGCTGGAGATGGAGGGGTGGAAGCGGCCGCTCCATGGATGAACCTCCGAGAAGGTCAAGGTGGCCCTCGTTTGAAGGTCAATCTGGCCGGCCAGGACGGTGCGGGGGCGGGTGAGGCGGCGGTCCGCATCAGCATGCGTGGAGAAGAGGTACTAGGGCAGGGGAGATCCGCCATGGCGTGGACTTGGGCGGGTCCTCTTTAGGGCGACAATGAGAAGAGTAACATGGGGGTTGCCATGCTAGCTCCGCCGGTGGGATCCAGTAGGAGGTGGATGCGCCCGGGGTTCCCGGTGGGTGGGGTTGGACGGCGGCAGCGGGAGCTCGGGGTTGGCCGGCGGCGGTGGCGAGTGGGGTTGGCCGGTGGCGGCGGGGCGCGAGGTTATCCGATTGCGGTGGCAGCGGGCGCCCGGAGTTGTCCAGCGGCGGTGGCGTGTGGGGTTGGCCGGTGGCGGCGGCGCCGGAGCCAGGGCGGCAGCGGTTTCCTGGGTGGTGGGGGGAACGGCGCTGGATCGGGGAGGGGAAGTGGTGGCGCGGGGCGTAGCTTTTTTTCATCTGCGAGTTCGGGAGGACCTCCAGTCGCCCTATATAGCACGCGTTGTGATCCAAATAACTATTTTGATCCTGGGATCAGAATATTGTCCGTATTTTATTTTATCGACACCTCTATCTCTAAACATGTGGACTCATACGTCTCCAATGTATCTATAATTTATGATGTATTCATGCTATTATATTACCAACCTTGGATGTTTTATATGCATTTATATGCTATTTTATATGATTTTTGGCACTAACCTATTAACCTAGTGCCCAGTGCCAGTTTCTATTTTTTCCTTGTTTTTGAGTTTTACAGAAAAGGAATATCAAACGGAGTCCAATTGACGTGCCAATTTTTAACGATTTTTTATGGACCAAAAGAAGACCCTGGAGTAAAAGAATTGGGCCAGGAGAGTCCCGGGGCGTCCACGAGGGTGGGGGGCGCCCCCCAGGGGCGTGGGCCTGCCTCGTGGACGCCTCGAGCACCTCCTTGACGTGAGACCGACGCCAAAAAATCCTATAAATACAGAAACCTCAGAAAATTAACCTAGATCGGGAGTTCCGCCGCCAGAAGTCTCCGTAGCCATCGAAAACCAATCTAGGCCTTCTCTAGCACCCTGCCGGAGGGGGCCATCATCACCAGAGGGCATGGAGGAGGATCTCGGAGGGGCCATTATCGTCATGAAGGCCAAGGACCAGAGGGGGAACCTCTCCCCATCTAGGGGGAGGCCATGGAGGAGGAAGCACAAGGGGGAGAACCTCTCCTCCTCTCTCTTGGTGGCACCGGAGTGCCATCGAGAGGGAATCATCGCCGCAGTGATCGTCTTCATCAACATCACCATCATCATCACCATCCTCATCTCTTTTACAAGGCTCATAATTTTTTGAGTAGCATAAGTATGGTTAGTGTTCAGATCATTACACACTATTCTGTTTCTGGCAGATTCTGTTTTCATTGCATAGTTTGCTTGTTTTATAGTTTCTATGACTTATATTTCTCAATATAAATTGTAGAAATGATATGGTACAATAGGCATTGTGTGAGAACAATTATGAGCCTTGTCTTTGACAGTACCAAAGTGAATGGTTTACTCTTTATCATACTAATCTATCTCATGAAGTTCCATTAAGTTTTGTGTGATTGAAGTTTTCAAGCTTTGAGTGAGATATCAATATGAGGAGAATAAGGAGTGGAAAGACCCTAAGCTTGGGGATGCACAAGGCACCCCAAGGTAATATTCAAGGAAGACTCAAGCTCCTAAGCTTGGGGATGCCCCGGAAGGCATCCCCTCTTTCGTCTTCAAAATTATCGCTATACCTTACTCGGAGCTATATTTTTATTCTTCACATGATATGTGTTTTGCTTGGAGAATATTTTCAATTTTACTTGCTGTTTGAATAAAATCATTGGATCTGAAATCTTAAATGAAAAAGAATCCTCCCATGGCTATTTAATTATTTGACTACTCAGTGTCCTTCACTACTATCTTTTGGAGTAGTTTGTCATTTACTCACGTGCTTCACATATATCCTATGAGTAAATGGTTGAATAATTTAATATCATAAATCTGAATTTATATATGTTTCATATGCTTATACCATGGGGAGTAATGACTTCACATAGAATAAGTATAGGTAGCAAAACTTATTGAAAGTTAGCAAATGTAGAATTGGTCACTTGAACAATTCATGAAAGAATATTGAAGGAAGAGAGATTTCACATATAAATATACTATCTTGGACATCTTTTGTAATTGTGACCACTCATTAAAATATGACATGCTAAAAGGTTGATGTCAGACAAGGAAGACAACATAATAGGTTATGTTTTCTTATATTCGAAATAAAGTACATTGTCTTGGATCATCCAACATGTTGAGCTTGCTTTTCCCCCTCATGCTAGCCAAATTCTTTGCACCAAGTAGAGATACTACTTGTGCTTCCAAACATTCCTTAAACCAGTTTTGCCATGAGAGTCCACCATACCTACCTATGGATTGAGTAAGATCCTTCAAGTAAGTTGTCATCGGTGCATGCAACAAAAAAATTGCCCTCTAAATATGTATGATCTATTAATGTGGACAAAATAAGCTTTATACGATCTTGTGATGTGGAAGAAATAAAAGTGACAGACTGCATAATAAAGGTCCATATCACAAGTGGCAATATAAAGTGACGTTCTTTTGCATTAAGATTTTGTGCATCCAACCATAAAAGCGCATGACAACCTCTGCTTCCCTCTGCGAAGGGCCTATCTTTTACTTTTATATTCTACCTTATGCAAGAGTCATGGTGATCTTCACCTTTCCATTTTTACATTTTATCCTTTGGCAAGCACATTGTGTTGGAAAGATCCTGATATATATATCCAATTGGATGTAAGTTATCATGAACTATTATTGTTGACATTACCCTTGAGGTAAAAGGTTGGGAGGCGAATCTATAAGCCCCTATCTTTCTCTGTGTCCAATTAAAACTTCATACCCATAAGTATCGCGTGAGTGTTAGCAATTGTGAAAGACTAAATGATAGTCGAGTATGTGGAGTTTGCTAAATCAAAGCTCTGACATAGACCCTTCCTGAAAATAAGATGAATTGCAATTGTTGGATGACTGAGAATATAGTTTGTTAGTTTCAAGAAAGTTTATGATCTATACTTTAACATGTGAATAGCTTGTTACTTGATCATGAAAAGTTTTAAGAAGATGAGCTACTGTTATGATATATAATGATGCTATAAAAAGTGATTGAAACTATCATTGATGAAACTTATGCACTTGCTAGCATTCACACTTCATAAATTATTTCTTTTATCATTTACCAACTCGAGGACGAGCAGGAATTAAGCTTGGGGATGCTGAGACATTTCCAACACATCTATAATTTACGAAGTATTCATGCTATTATATTATCAACCTTGGATGTTTTATATGCATTTATATGCTATTTTATATGATTTTTGGGACTAACCTATTAACCTAGTGCCCAGTGCCTATTTCTATTTTTTCCTTGTTTTTTGAGTTTTACAGAAAAGGAATATCAAATGGAGTCCAATTGACGTGCCAATTTTTGACGATTTTTTATGGACCAAAAGAAGACCCCGGAGTACAAGAGTTGGGCGAGGAGAGTCCCGGGGCGTCCACGAGGGTGGGGGACGCGCCCCCCCCCCCCAGGCGTGTGGGCCTGCCTGATGGACGCCTCGGGCACCTCCTTGACATGAGAACGATGCCAAAAATTCCTATAAATACAGAAACCTCAGAAAATTAACCTAGATCGGGAGTTCCGCCGCCAGAAGCCTCCGTAGCCACCGAAAACCAATCTAGGCCTTCTCTGGCACCCTGCCGGAGGGGCCCATCATCACCGGAGGGCATGGAGGAGGATCCCGGAGGGGCCATTATCGTCATGAAGGCCAAGGACCAGAGAGGGAACCTCTCCCCATCCAGGGGGATGCCATGGAGGAGGAAGCACAAGGGGGAGAACCTATCCTAGTCTCTCTTGGTGGCACCGGAGTGCCATCGAGAGGGGAATCATCGCCGCGGTGATCGTCTTCATCAACATCACCATCATCATCACCATCCTCATGTCTTTTACACGGTCCACTCTCCCGCACCCCGCTGTAATCCCTACTTGAACATGGTGCTTTATGCCACATATTATGATCCAATGATGTGTTGCCATCCTATGATGTTTTGAGTAGATATCTTTTGTCTTTGGGTTGATTGATGATCTAGATTGGTATGAGTTGTATGTTTTACTTTGATGCTGTCCTATGGTGCCTTCCATGTCGCGCAAGAGTGAGGGGTTCCCACTGGATGGTGTTGCAATACGTTCATGATTCGCTTATAGTGGGTTGGTGAGTGACTGAAACACAAACCCGAGTAAGGGGGTTGTTGCGTATGGGAATAAAGAGGACTTGATGCTTTAATGCTATGGTTGGGTTTTACCTTAATGATCTTTAGTAGTTGCGGATGCTTGCTAGAGTTCCAATCATAAGTGCATATGATCCATGTAGAGAAAGTATGTTAGCTTATGCCTCTCCCTCATATGAAACTGCAACAGTGATTACAGGTCTTGTTAACGATTGCCTAGGACAATTCCGCACACCGATCCACCATTATTCCACACTTGCTATTTATAATATTTAGTAATATATTCTAATTTTATGATAACATCACCTACTTTTATATTTTAGCTCTCCGATATGATACAAAGTTATCCTCTTCATACCCATAACATAGTTTTATTTCTCGTTGCTAGTTGCAAGCAAACGTTCGGTGTACGTAGAGTCGTATCAGTGGCAGATAGGGCTTGAGAGAATATTGATCTTACCTCTAGCTCCTTGTTGGTTCGACACTCCATACTTATCACTTCCACCTTTGGAAATTGCTACGATGATTCCTTGCACTTGGGGATTATCATGGACTTATTTTTTGATATCGACTTCCGCTTGAGGACAAGCGAGATCTAAGCATGGGGGGTTGATACGTCCATTTTGCATCATACTTTTATATCGATATTTATTGCATTATGGGATGTTATTACACATTATGTCACAATACTTATGCCTTTTCTCTCTTATTTTACAAGATTTACATGAAGAGGGAGAATGCCGGCAGCTGGAATTCTGGGCTGGAAAAGGAGCAAATATTAGAGACCTATTCTGCACAACTCCAAAAGTCCTGAAACTCCACGAAAGCCAGTTTTGGAATATATTAAAAATATTGGGAGAAGAAAGCACCAAAGGGGGCCAGCCACCGTCCACGAGGGTGGAGGGTGTGCCCCCTTCCTCGTGGGCCACCTGGCAGGCCTCCAATGCCCATCTTCTGGTATAAGGTGTCTTTCACCCTGAAAAAAATCGGAAGGAAGATTTCGGGACGAAGCGCCGCCATCTCGAGGCGGAACCTTGGCGGAACCAATCTAGGGCTCTAACGGAGCTGTTCTGCCGGGTAAACATCCCTCCGAGAGGGGGAAATCGTCACCATCATCATCACCATCGATCCTCTCATCGGCAGGGGGTCAATCTCCATCAACATCTTCACTAGTACCATCTCCTCTCAAATCCTAGTTCATCACTTGTATCTGATCTTTGTCTCAAAACCTCAGATTGGTACCTGTGGGTTGCTAGTAGTGTTGATTACTCCTTGTAGTTGATGCTAGTTGGTTTATTCGGTGGAAGATTATATGTTCAGATCCTTTATGTATATTAATACCCCTCTGATTATGAACATGAATATGATTTGTGAGTAGTTACGTTTGTTCCTGAGGACATGGGAGAAGTCTTGCTATAAGTAGTCATGTGAATTTGGTATTCGTTCGATATTTTGATGAGATGTATGTTGTCTTTCCTCTAGTGGTGTTATGTGAACGTCGACTACATGACAATTCACCATTGTTTGGCCTAGGGGAAGGCATTGGGAAGTAATAAGTAGATGATTGGTTGCTAGAGTGACGGAAGGTTAAACCCTAGTTTATGCGTTGCTTCGTAAGGGGCTGATTTGGATCCATATGTTTCATGCTATGGTTAGGTTTACCTTAATTCTTCTTTCGTAGTTGCAGATGCTTTCAAGGGGGGTTAATCATAAGTGGGATGCTTGTCCAAGGAAGGGCAGTACCCAAGCACCGGTCCACCCACATATCAAATTGTCAAAGTAACGAACGCGGATCATATGAGCATGATGAAAACTAGCTTGATGATAATTCCCATGTGTCCTTGGGAGCGCTTTCCTTTATATAAGAGTTTGTCCAGGCTTGTCCTTTGCTACAAAAAGGATTGGGCCACCTTGCTGCACCTTGTTTACTTTTGTTACTTGTTACCCATTACAATTACCTTATCACAAAACTATTTGTTACCTATAATTTCAGTGCTTGAAGAGAATACCTTACTGAAAACTGCTTGTCATTTCCTTCTACTCCTCGTTGGGTTGGACACTCTTACTTATCGGAAGGACTACGATAGATCCCCTATACTCGTGGGTCATCAGTGACGGCCACCGCGGATAGCCGGTGTCTGTTTTGTACCCCAATCCCCCTTCTACTCCATTCGCATCTACCTCTATTCCAATCTTTCATGAACTAGTGTGAAGTAGTATGAACTCGTATGAACTGCCTTGCTAACATTTACCTCTATTCCCATTCCCCTCTCCGTCGTGGATCGAATCTATTGCCGGATTGAACAAGAAAACATAGTGCATGATGAATAGAGAGAAGTGCTTACCGCCATTGCCGCGGGCCAAGTGATGATCCGCTCGCTAGTGATGGAGTTTGTTGGTCTTCTTGCTCTCCTCTGATCCGCCGCTGCTGGTGAGAGTTGGGAGAGTGGGGAGAGTTGGGAGAGGGAGCGGTGAGGGGCGGTGAGGGAGTCCTGGATTAAGGGGTCCTCGGGCGTTCGACCTGTTGGACATGGGCCGGACTGATGGGCTATGAAGATACAAGATAGAAGACTCTCTCCCATGTCCGGATGGGACTCTCCTTGGCATGGATGGCAAGCCTGGCGTTCGGATATGAAGATTCCTTTCTCTGTAACCGACTTTGTACAACCCTAGTCCCCTCCAGTGTCTATATAAACCAGAGGGTTTAGTCCGTAGAGGCAATCACAATCATACAGGCTAGACTTCTAGGGTTTTATCCATTACGATCTCGTGGTAGATCAACTCTTGTAATCCTCATACTCATCAATATCAATCAAGTAGGACATAGGGTATTACCTCCATCAAGAGGGCCCGAACCTAGGTAAAACATCATGACCCCTGCCTCCTGTTACTATCGACCTTAGACGCATAGTTCGGGATGCCCTTCCCGAGATCCGCCAGTTTTGACATCGACATTGGTGCTTTCATGAGAGTTCCTCTTTGACGTCAAAGACAAGATTGATGGCTTGCCTTGTTATCAAGGATAGTATCACCTCAGGAGAAGCCCTGGCCTTAGGCCAAACCCTCTAGCTGGGCGGCTTTACCATGACCGCCCGTCCGGCCATTAAGCCGACAATGACTTCTCGGGTCATCAAAAATCACCTCCGTGTTGACTCCGAATACTCCAAACAAATGGATTCGACGAAGCTGTCGTCTTTAAACGAACTCCTGGATCGCATCGCCGCCTTGGGGGTCGCTACAGACTATGATCAGATTGGGCTTAAACCCGATCATAGAGAAATCAAATCTCCGCCGATCACCCATCAGATAGCGGTAGTAGAGGAGCAAATCAACAACTCTTCCTCTATATTGAGGATGAACTATGTTCAGATTTCCAAGCTCGAAGTGCCGGATACTCGTTCGCAGAACAACACGCTCTGTCCCCTGAACCTAGAATCGGACGGTGGACCTGAAAAATCGGTTGATATTCCGGAGCCCAAACTATTAAGCTCGGAAGTTTCTCAAACTCCGGATCCAAAATTTGGTCAGGGTTCGGATTTAAAGCCACCCACCCACCCAGATATGCGCGATCTCATGTACATATGATAGCAGTCTCAGGAAACAGTCCATCACTTTTGGGCCATATTCCTCCTTGTCAAAGACAAGATTAAAGATTGCCGCGACGAAGACGCGATCTCAGTATTCTACAATGATTGCATGGATGAAGGAATCCTCAATGCCATCAACCGTTGTCGCGTATTACACTTTGCTGACTTGGCAACCATAGTACAGAAGTACTGCACAATGGAAAGCGCCTAGAAAACTCGGGCAGCTCGCTGGGAACCACCAGTTTCCACTCAACCCCTCGCCCGGGCAAAAAGGATGCACCCTCGAGGGGCGCCCGACCCGATAGTAAAGAAATCTAAGCCCATCACGGGGCGTGGAACCGTTCTGGAAGTATGGCTCGATAGGCCATGCAAAATACACACAACACCGGATACCATACCAACCCACAGCCTTAGAGCATGTTGGATACTCCGGCAAGTGGCCAAGAGCTGTGAGGATATCCTCACCAAAAAACCCTCAGAGCAACACCCCCAGAAGACGACGACCTCAGTGTATTGATGGTCTTTGTGACTTTCGCTTCAAACAATCGGCGCAAAAGGGCCCTCCGCGACCTCGCAGAAGTCTGCCAAGTCGCAGCAATAAACCACTGGAACGACACGACCATAACTTTCAATGCCAGTGACGAATGAAAATTCTAGACAGTCCGGGAACTAGCTGCCTTGGTCCTCAATCCAATTGTGGACGGTTTTCGGCTCACCAAAGTGCTCATGGAGGGGGGCAGCGGACTAAACCTCATCTACGAGGACACACTCAACAAAATGGAAATAGACAGGAGCCGCATCGAGCAAGGTAGCACGACCTTCCGAGGAATCATTCCCAGTCGGGAGGCACAATGCGCGGGAAAAATCATGCTCGGTGTGGTATTCGGCACACCGGAGAATTATCGGTCCGAAGAGATAACCTTCCAAGTGGCCCCTTTCAACAGTGGATATCACGCCCTATTGGGGCGAGATGCATTTACACGCTTCCAAGCTATACCTCATTATGGGTACATGAAGCTCAAGATGCCCGGGCCCAATGGTATTATCAGTCTTGCCAGTGATCCAGACATAGCACTCCGCGCCAAAAACAAAACCGCATCCTTGGCCCTCGAGGCACTGTCTGAAGCCCTCGTGGCCGAAGAGTTAATCGCGATGTGCTCCATGGTGGATAAGGACGACATAATCCTAGACAAGCGACCCAAATCCACCTCCTTTAAATCAGCAGATGAAATAGTCAAATTTCAAGTCCACCCGACGGACCCCAAGAAGACAACATCCATCAGGGCACAGCTTGACCCAACGGTTGACACTGCACTACGAGAGTTCCTGCGCGAGAACTAGGACATATTCGCCTGTCACCCTTCTGATATGCCAGGAATCCCACGCAGGTTGGCCGAACACAGCCTCAACCTATTGAAGGGATATAAACCGGTCAGGAAAACACTGCGGTGCTTTTCCGAACCCAAACGACAAGCTATGGGGGAGGAGTTAGCCAATTTAATCGAGGCTGGATTCATCAGAGAAATAAAACACCCGGACTGGCTATCAAACCTGGTGATGGTGCCAAAGAAGGATAAATCCTGGCGCCTATGCGTCAATTTCAAAGACCTCAACAAGGCCTGCCCTAAGGATCCCCTCCCCCTCCCCCGCATCGATCAGATTATTGACGCTATTGCCAGACACAACGCACTGTGTTTCCTCGATGCATACTCTGGATACCATCAAATCAAAATGAAGGAGTCCGACCAAGCCGAAATGGCATTCATTACCCCATACGGGCTGTTTTGCTTCAACACTATGCCCTTTGGACTTAAAAACGCTGGTGCCACATACCAACACATGATTCAAACAAGCCTGGAGAAATAGATCGGCAAGACAGTTGAAGCATATGTGGACGACGTCGTCTTCAAAACTAGGCACGTCGAGTCATTGATAGATGATCTGCATCTCACATTCGACAACCTCCGTACATATGACATCAAGCTCAATCCGGAAAAGTGTGTTTTCGGCGTTCCCGCCGGAAAACAGGCAGGCTTCATCGTCTCCAATAGGGGAATTGAGGCAAATCCAGGCAAAATCCGAGCTTTGTCTCAATTGGCTACACCAACAAATCTTAAACATGTCCAAAACTAGCCGGATGTGTGGCAACTTTAAACCACTTTATCTCCAGACTAGGAGAAAAAGCATTGCCGCTTTATTGCCTTCTCTGACGCACTGACCACTTCGAGTGGACGGATGCGGCAACGGCCGGACTGGAAGAGATAAATGCTCTTTTAGCGAGCAACCCAATCTTGGCTGCACCGAATGTCGGCGAACACATGTTATTATACATCTTGGCAACACACTAGGTGGTGAGCGCGATGCTCGTCGTCGAGCGAGAGGAGGACAGACACAAATTCCCACTTCAGAAAATGGTATCCACTGTCCTCACACCATGCAAATCCCGGTACCCTCATTACCAAAACATAGCATACACTGTCTTCATGGCATCCCGGAAGCTACGACACTACTTTCAAGAGTGCTTAATCACGGTGGCTTCCAAAGTACCACTCAATGACATAATAAACAACCGCGATGCCACGGGTCGGATCGCAAAGTGGGCCATTGAGCTCCTTCCATTTGACATAACATACAAGCCGCGCCGGGCCATTAAATCCCAAGTACTGGCCGACTTCGTCGCTGAATAGACGGAGGCCGAACTCCCTAAAGAGCACGGCACATATTCCAACTGGATCATGCACTTTGATGGCTCCAAAATGCTAGCGGGCTTAGGAGCGGGCGTTTTCTTAACGTCCCTCACTGGACACATAGTTTAGTACGTACTTAAAATATTATACACAGACTCCAATAATGCAGCCGAATATGAGGCCTTATTGCATGGTCTTCGGATGGTTGTGTCCATGGGCATACAACGCCTAGAGGTGCGTGGGGATTCAAACCTTGCAATATCCCAAATAAATGGAGATTTCGATGCCAAAGATCCGAAGATGGCGGCCTACCATAACGCCATTATCAAAATGTTGGCTCGGTTCGAGGGGCTCGAGTTTCATCATTTGGCTCGAGAAAGTAATCAAGCGGTGGATGTCCCTGCTCGCATCGGCGCCAAGCGCGACCCCGTCCCACCTAACATATTCCTAGAAAGGCTCTGCAAGCCATCCGTGGTGTGGCAGGGGGAGAGCGGCAATACCAGTCCAAACCCGATTATACCCCCAGATTCCGAACACAATACCGTTATCATCGGGGGTTCAGCCACCGAAATTACACCATCGGCCCATCTTATCATTGTTGGGGAACGTAGTAATTTCAAAAATTTCCTACGCACACGCAAGATCATGGTGATGCATAGCAACGAGAGGGGAGAGTGTGATCTACGTACCCTTGTAGACCGACAGTGGAAGCGTTAGCACAACGCGGTTGATGTAGTCGTACGTCTTCACGGCCCGACCGATCAAGCACAGAAACTACGGCACCTCCGAGTTCTAGCACACATTCAGCTCGATGACGATCCCCGGACTCCGATGCAGCAAAGTGTCGGGGAAGAGTTTCGTCAGCACGACAGCGTGGTGACGATCTTGATGTTCTACTGTCGCAGGGCTTCGCCTAAGCACCGCTACAATATTATCGAGGAGTATGGTGGAAGGGGGCACCGCACACGGCTAAGAAAACGATCACGAGGATCAACTTGTGTGTCTATGGGGTGCCCCCTGCCCCCGTATATAAAGGAGTGGAGGAGGGGAGGGCCGGACCTCTCTATGGCGCGCCCTAGGGGAGTCCTACTCCCCCCGGGAGTAGGATTCCCCCTTTCCTAGTCCAACTAGGTGTCTTTCCATGTAGTAGGAGTAGGAGACAAGGAAGGGGAAGAGGGAAGAGAAGGAAGGAGGGGGCGCAGCCCCTCCCCCTAGTCCAATTCGGACTAGGCCTTGGGGGGGGGGGTGCGGCCTGCCTCTCCCTCTCCCTAAAGCCCAATGAGGCCCATATACTTCTTCTCCCGTATTCCCGTAACTCCCCGGTACTCCGAAAAATACCCGAACCACTCGGAACCTTTCCGATGTCCGAATATAGTCGTCCAATATATCGATCTTTACTTCTCGACCATTTCGAGACTCCTCGTCATGTCCCCGATCTCATCCGGGACTCCGAACTCCTTCGGTACATCAAAACTCATAAACTCATAATATAACTGTCATCGAAACCTTAAGTGTGCGGACCCTACGGGTTCGAGAACAATGTAGACATGACCAAGACATGTCTCCGGTCAATGACCAATAGCGGAACCTGGATGCTCATATTGGCTCCCACATATTCTACGAAGATCTTTATCGGTCAGACCGCATAACAACATACATTGTTCCCTTTGTCATCGGTATGTTACTTGCCCGAGATTCGATCGTCGGTATCTTAATACCTAGTTCAATCTCGTTACCGGCAAGTCTCTTTACTCATTTCGTAATACATCATGTCGCAACTAACTCATTAGTTGCAATGCTTGCAAGGCTTATGTGATGTGCATTACCGAGAGGGCCCAGAGATACCTCTCCGACAATCGGAGTGACAAATCCTAATCTCGAAATACGCCAACCCAACATGTACCTTTGGAGACACCTGTAGAGCTCCTTTATAATCACCCAGTTACGTTGTGATGTTTGGTAGCACACAAAGTGTTCCTCCGGCAAACGGGAGTTGCATAATCTCATAGTCATAGGAACATGTATAAGTCATGAAGAAAGCAATAACAACATACTAAACGATCGGGTGCTAAGCTAATGGAATGGGTCATGTCAATCACATCATTCTCCTAATGATGTGATCCCGTTAATCAAATGACAACACATGTCTATGGTTAGGAAACATAACCATCTTCGATTAACGAGCTAGTCAAGTAGAGGCATACTAGTGACACTTTGTTTGTCTATGTATTCACACATGTATTATGTTTCCGGTCAATACAATTCTAGCATGAATAATAAACATTTATCATGAAATAAGGAAATAAATAATAACTTTATTATTGCCTCTAGGGCATATTTCCTTCAATCATGGCAGTAGTTGCCCCATGGACCGAAGCCTTCTTGGCCTACCTTAATAGGCGAGAGCTCCCTGAGGATCAGAATGAGGCTCGATGCATTGTCCGGCGCTTGAAAGCCTACAAGGTCCATGACGGAGAGCTCTACAAGAAAAGCGCTACCGGGGTACTTCAACGATGTATCTCCGAAGAAGAGGGACGACAACTCTTGGCTGAAATTCACGCCGGTCTCGGTGGTCACCACACTAGGGCTTAGACCCTTGTAAGTAAGGCCTTCCGTACAGGTTTCTATTGGCCGACAGCCCGAACACATGCACAGGACCTGGTCCAACGTTGTGTCGGATGCCAGCTTTTCGCCAACCAAAGCCATATGACTCCCACCGCTCTACAAACAATCCCCATTACTTGGCCTTTTGCGGTCTAGGTGCTTGGCATGGTAGATAAATTCACCAAATGGATAGAGGCCAAACCAATTAAAACGGCCGAAGCTGGACCAGTGATAGAATTTATATCTAGAGTTGTGCACCGTTATGGCGTCCCACACAACATCATCACCGATAACGGCTCCAACTGTATAGCCGATGAAGTGAAAGCCTAGTGTGCTAACCTGGGCATTAAGCTCGATTACGCCTCCGTCTATCATCCACAAACAAACGGTCAAGTCAAATGAGCTAATGATCTTATTATGAGGGGCATTAAGCCTAGACTAGTGCAGTCTTTGAAAGAATCAGACAAGCACTGGGTTGAGGAGCTCGACTCCGTACTCTGGGGGCTGCGGCCCACGCCCAATCGCACTACCGGATATACACCCTTCTTCATGGTGTACGACGCAGAGGCTGTGTAGCCCTACAATATTATTCATGACTCACCTTGAGTGCGCATGTATGAAGAGAGAGAGGCCGAGCTTGATCGGCAGGACAGCTTAGATGCCCTGGAGGAGTTGCACGACGTTGCAAAAGCCCGTTCCGCATTTTATCACAGCGGGCTCGCAGATATCAAAGCAGAGAAGTGCGGGCCAAGACTTATAACATTAGCGAACTCGTTCTACGCTTACTAGAGAAGAAAAAGGACAAACTCAAGCCCAAGTGGGAGGGTCCCTTCATCATAGATGAAGTTCTTACTGGAGGAGCGTATCGCCTGCGTGATGCATCGGACAACCGCTTAGAGCCGAACCCGTGGAATGCCGCCAGACTCCGAAGATTCTACGCCTAGAGCCGGACTCTTTGTTCGTCTTCTTCTCCCTTTGTTTCCATTATTTTTTACTCTCTTTAACTTTTCTTCTAGCTTTAAGCTCTTGTGCGGCTAAACCACACACCTATGACGTACACATCCTTAAATATGTACGCCCATAATACCTGGGGGCTTCTTGTACAGAAGCTTATTATTATTATTCGAGCATCAAGCTCACCACACATGTGTCTTTTTCCTCATATGTACCTTTTTTCGCCATTATATGCATCGTTATGTTTTGGCCAAGCTGGGTTGCCTGGCTCATGTGCTTATGCCCTACATTCCCGTTTGTTCGATTAGGGCATGAAGGGAGAACCTCTGTGATTGTTACTACCGGGTCATCCGGATGTGTACCTCAGACTGGGTGAAGCCAAAAGCTAGCGTTCTTAAGGGAATATTCGGTCGGAGGACTAAAGACGTGTTGCACTCATTACACTATGAACCCCCAGATGTCACGTACACTGTGATTTTTCCAATCACAGTTCGGGCATGCACACTAAACGTATGTTCACCCAGGGAAAGGAACCCTTAACGGAACTATTCTCTCTGGAAGATGTTTCTTACAATTACAATGTAATATAACATAGCTAGTCGGATACAACTTGTCTGTTCAAGCAACTATGACCCCTACGCCTGGTTTCCACGCATACCCTGGTCGATATGGCCGCTTTGGTATTCGGAAACACTCCGCACCTTTGGGTCCAGAGGTCAAAGCGAAAAGGTCTGCCATGACAACCGTTTTACAATCCGGCTAGGGACAATTATGTCAATTGAAGTACGTAGTCACTTGGACTCAAAAACTTCTTCCTCTATGCCGTCTAACAGGCTGTCTAGCTTATAATCATGTTGGGAATATTTGGCGGCTACCTTTACTTGGTCATATACCAAACTATCTGGAATTTCTTTTCCATCTAACCCCTTAGGCCCAACCCGGGCCATATGATTCGGGTCAAGCTTGGTGTACCGTGTCTTCACCATGGCCCAGGCCTCCCGCGCACCTTTTCGGCAGGATGATATCTTCCATAATCGAACACGCCGATGTGCTCCCTTGAATAGCTCCACGAGCTCCACCATACTTCCCGGAGGGGAGGCGGATGGCCATAAAGACTTGGCAATGCTCCGCATTGCTTGCCGAGCTCGCTCGTGCATTTGGGACAACTCTTGTAGGAGGTCGCCTTGAGATCCAAACATTTCCTCTTCGGGACGGCTAGACAGCATACCTGCAGACATAGATCTGTCAGTTCCTGTTCTCGCTGAATTATATGGAGGCATGTTCGCAATGCATATTGTATATGCCGCCTCGTAGTCTCTTATTCTCCTTCACGGAGTCGGCCAGCTGGGCTCACACATCTTTTAGTTCTTCGCCCAGCAGGGTGTTGGAATCCTGCAGCTTATTTTTATCATCCCTAACCCGTGTCAGCACACGTTCGCCCGCGGCCAGTTGCCTTTTGGCTTCTTGTTCACCCGCTTGCGCGACTTTCAGGGCCTCCTTCAGTTGATCCGATGATCCTGCCATGGGGAATGCAAAAAGTATTAATATTACTGGTATATGATTATGTTTTCTCGATGGAGGGAAACATTACCAGGCGATGCCTTCTTGAATTTCTCCAGTTCGGCGGTAGCAGCAGCTAGCTGGGTCCGACACTTTTCCATCTCTTGAGTCAACAGGTTGTTCTTCTCTGTGAGCACCTGGTTATACAATGATCATTAAATCAGTTGTATCAACTGCTTCAAGTCTCGGGGGCTACTGGTATATAATTATCAAATTTGTACAAATGTGTACATACCCGCATATCTTTCAAATGCCGGTCTGTGGCTCTGGTAAGCCCATCTCGAGCAGCTCGGATGTATGCATCAGCCGAGCTAAAGGCATTGAATGCCTCTTCTGTAAAGTCGGGGTCACGAAGAATGGCCCACCGGCGCCGATGACTCATGGCACTTTCCACTTCATAGTTTGTGACGGATACATCATCTGAATCCTCTGCCGAAGGACAATCTGGTGTCACTCTCATACCAGCCCTTGCCTTTAAGGCAGGTTCTGGAACCTAACTTGTGGAGGCGCGGCCAGCAGGATCCCCAGACATAGTCCGACAAACGCTTTTACTGATAAGACATGGTGGATAATGTCATAGTTTGATGTGATTGCCAGGGGGCATGATTAAAAAACCATACCTCTTTGATGAAGGTTCTACCGTGTTGTCGTTCACCTTCCTCTTCAAAGATTTGCTCGGCACGGGCGTCGCTCTCCTAGGAGATGCCTCTGGTGCATGTTGAGGCGTCGGGCGCCTCCCCTTTGGAGCATGAAATAGTGCGGTGGGTGAGGCGTAATGAGGGAGATCTTTCGAAGAAGGTGTCTCTTGATTACTTACATGCGAGGCAGGGAGGAGGTCGGGATAGTCAGCGAGGATGGCCACTTCCGTGCCATCATAGCTCGCTTGGTAGAATACTCCATCATCAAGCTCCACATATATGTTCAGATCCTCTTCGAATCTGGGGTCAAGGTCCAGGTTGTGATCCTCTGGCTGTGGGGCGGGGCTATGGATCCCCTCGGTAACCTTCCGCCATTCCTGTTACAAATAGATGGGTTAATGTCCATTAAAAGTGACTCAGGGAGAGGATTGAGTAAAGTGGTGGGATTAGAGCTCACCCAGCTCGGAGGACTGTACATGGAAAATCCATCTCGACGTTTAAGACGAGTGCACTCCTCTTTCTCCCCTTTGTACAGTTCAGCCAATATTTCGACCAAAGCGGCGGGGGTGTCCGGACCCTTCCGGCCGCAGCGTGAGGTGATACCTCTCCAACGCATCTATAATTTTTGATTGCTCCATGCTATTATATTATCTATTTTGGATGTTAATGGGCTTATTGTTACACTTTTATATTATTTTTGGGACTAACCTATTAACCGGAGGACCAGCCCAAATTGCTGTTTTTTGCCTATTTTAGAGTTCCACCGAAAAGAAATATCAAATGGAGTCCAAACGGAATGAAACCTTCGGGAGCGTTATTTTTGGAACAAGCGTGATCCAGGAGACTTGGAGTGGACATCAAGAAACAATCCAGGACGCCACGAGGTAGGGGGGCGTGCCCACCCCCTGGCGCGTCCTCCACCCTAGTGGGCCACTCGTTGCTCCACCGACCTACTTCTTCCTCCTATATATATCTACGTACCCCGCAAACATCCAGGAGCACCACGAAAACCTAATTCCACCGCCGCAACCTTCTGTAACTAAGAGATCCCATCTTGGGGCCTTTTC
Organism: Triticum aestivum; assembly: GCF_018294505.1. NCBI lineage: Eukaryota > Viridiplantae > Streptophyta > Magnoliopsida > Poales > Poaceae > Triticum > Triticum aestivum. The sequence continues at coordinate 499,963,210 of NC_057809.1, read as the reverse complement.
CGGAGCTACGTCGGAGGGGGCACTGATCACGGAGGGCCTCTACATCAACTCCATGGCCTCTCCGATGATGTGTGAGTAGTTTACTTCAGACCTTCGGTTGCATAGCTAGTATCTAGATGGCTTCTTCTCTCTCTTTGGATCTCAATACAAAGTTCTTCTCGATTCTCTTGGAGATCTATTCGATGTAATCTTCTTTTGCGGTGTGTTTGTCGAGATCCGATGAATTGTGGGTTTATGATCAAGTTTATCTATGAACAATAATTGAATCTTCTCAGAATTCTTTTATGTATGATTGGTTTATCTTTGCAAGTCTCTTCGAATTATCAGTTTGGTTTGGCCTACTAGATTGATCTTTCTTGCAATGGGAGAAGTGCATAGCTTTGGGTTCAATCTTGCGGTGCTCGATCCCAGTGCTAGAAAGGGAAACGACACGTATTGTATTGTTGCCATCGAGGATAAAAAGATGGGGTTTATATCATATTGCATGAGTTTATCCCTCTACATCATGTCATCTTGCTCAAGGCGTTACTCTGTTCTTATGAACTTAATACTCTAGATGCATGCTGGATAGCGGTCGATGTGTGGAGTAATAGTAGTAGATGCGGAATCGTTTCGGTCTACTTGTCACGGACATGATGCCTATATACATGATCATACCTAGATATTCTCATAATTATTCGCTTTTCTATCAATTGCTCGACAGTAATTTGTTCACCCACCGTAATACTTATGCTATCTTGAGAGAAGCCACTAGTGAAACCTATGGCCCCCGGGTCTATTCTCCATCACATAAGTTTCCAATCTATTTTATTTTGCAATCTTTACTTTCAATCTATATCATAAAAATACCAAAAATATTTATCTTATTATTATCATCTCTATCAGATCTCACTCTTGCAAGTGACCGTGAAGGGATTGACAACCCCTTTATCGCGTTGGTTGCGAGGTTCTTATTTGTTTGTGTAGGTAAGAGGTGACTCGCGCGTGGTCTCCTACTGGATTGATACCTTGGTTCTCAAAAACGGAGGGAAATACTTACGCTGCTTTACTGCACCACCCTTTCCTCTTCAAGGTAAAACCAACGCAGTGCTCAAGAGGTAGCAAGAAGGATTTCTGGCGCCGTTGCCTGGGAGATCTACGCCAAGTCAAGACATACCAAGTACCCATCACAACTCTTATCCTTCACATTACATTATTTGCCATTTGCCTCTCGTTTTCCTCTCCCCCACTACACCCTTGCTTTTTTATTCGCCCTATCTTTTCCGTTCCCCTTCTCTTTTCCAGTTTGCCTCTTTTGCATGTTTCTTGTTTGCTTGTGTGTTGGATTGCTTGCTTGTCACGATGGCTCAAGATAACACTAAATTGTGTGACTTTTCCAATACCAACAATAATGATTTTATTAGCACTCTGATTGCTCCTCTTACCGATGCTGAATCTTGTGAAATTAATACTGCTTTGCTGAATCTTGTCATGAAAGATCCGTTTTCTGGCCTTCCTAGTGAAGATGCCGCTACCCATCTAAACAACTTTGTTGATTTGTGTGATATGCAAAAGAATAAAGGTGTGGATAATGATATTGTTAAACTTAAGCTATTTATGTTTTTGCTTAGAGATCGTGCTAAAGCTTGGTTTTCGTCTTTGCCTAAAAATAGTATTAATTCCTGGAATAAGTGCAAAGATGCTTTTATCTCTAAGTATTTTCCTCCCACTAAGATCATCTCTCTTAGAAATGATATTATGAATTTTAAGCAACTTGATCATGAACATGTTGCACAAGCTTGGAAGAGGATGAAATTAATGATACGTAATTTCCCTACACATGGATTGAATTTAGGGATGATTATACAGAATTTTTATGACGGATTGAATTTTTCTTCTAGAAATCTTTTAGATTCGGCCGCGGGAGGAACTTTTATGGAAATCACTTTAGGAGAATCTACCAAACTCCTAGATAATATTACGGTTAATTATTCTCAATGGCACACTGAAAGATCTACTAGTAAAAAGGTGCATGCAATTGAAGAGATTAATGTTTTGAGTGGAAAGATGGATGAACTAATGAAATTGTTTGCTAATAAGAGTGCTCCTATTGATCCTAATGATATGCCTTTGTCTACTTTGATTGAGAATAATAATGAATCTATGGATGTGAATTTTGTTGGTAGGAACAATTTTGGTAATAACGCATATGAAGGTAATTTTAATTCTAGGCCATTTCCTAGTAATTCCTATAATAATTATGGTAATTCCTACAACAATTCTTATGGAAATTATAATAAGATGCCCTCTAATTAATCTAATATTAAATAATTTATTAGTTCGCAAAAGAATTTCAATGCTTTGATTGAAGAATAATTGCTTAAGATTGATGAGTTGACTAGGAACATGGATAGAATTTCTCTTGATGTTGATCCTTTGAAACTTAGATCTATTCCACCTAAGCATGATATCAATGAGTCTCTCAAAGCCATGAGAATTTCCATTGATGAGTGCAAAGAAAGAACCGCTAGGATGCGTGCTAAGAAAGATTGTATAGTAAAAGCGTGTTCTTCTAGTTTTCATGATATTAAGGATGAAGATCTAAAAGTGATTGATGTGTCCCCTATTAAATCTCTGTTTTGCAATATGAATCTTGATAATGATGGGACTGGAGATGAGTCAACTTTAGTTAGAAGGCGTCCCAAAAATTCGGAGTTTTTTGATCTTGATGCAAAAATTGTTAAAAGTGGGATTGAAGAGGTTAAAACTTTAAATAGCAACGAACCCACTATCTTGGATTTCAAGGAATTTAATTATGATAATTGCTCTTTGATAGATTGTATTTCCTTGTTGCAATCCATGCTAAATTCTCCTCATGCTTATAGTCAAAATAAAGCTTTTACTAAACATATCGTTGATGCTTTGATGCAATCTTATGAAGAAAAACTTGAGTTGAAAGTTTCTATCCCTAGAAAACTTTATGATGAGTCCCTAGAAAACTTTGCGATGATCCCATTGTAAAAACAATGTTTTATTGAATTATCAAGGCTGTATTTATACTTTTGCCCGAAAGTACTATGGTGCCTCCTGTGCGGCCGTTTATGTATATATGTCTATAACCTGAAAGTTTGCAGTCGTCGGCTTCCGCCCCAACGCATATAATGCGGGGGTGTTCGCAAAAGATGCATATCCACACTTGATCCAACGTCTTGGTCTGTTAAGGAGGTGATAGCGTAGCGAACGAGGCAATCGGACTATATTGCTTTAACAGTTTCACTTAGCCATAGGAGTTTGACAGTGGGGCTACTATATAACCCCTGGTACTTCTGCGCTCGTCCGAATATGGGGCGCGTACGTACATGACCGGGAAATGGCTCTTCATTAATGCAGAGGAATCCCGAAGATTCCGATGAGTCATCGAGTGGTTGACCAGTCTCTCGCTATATCATGAGAGTCAGTTTTCGGCTTTCTCTACTGAGGTGCTCATCCGGATGAACCAGGACACAATCGCAGTAGTTCTCCCAGTGCTACCTTAGCCGATATAACGGAACGTAAGGTACCAAAATGTGGGAGCGGGGCAAACCCAACATTTGACCAAAGACATGATTCGGAGCTGATGCATATAGGTCCAAACTCGCGACGCCGAACACTCCCTAAGGTGTTCGGTCTTTATAACATATACCGGGCTAAACAATGCCCTTAATAAGAAACCCCATGTGTCCAGGTACGTGCAGATTTCTGGCGTGGCCACGTGCCAATAAAGCCAGCATGCTTCTCAGTTGTGTGGAGTATCCGGAGGATGTGAGCAACAAGAGAGAGTAAAAAAGGTTTACGCAGGGTCTTAATCTAAAAAGAAACCTTTGGGCGGGTCCCTGCTGCACGTTTGCGCCCGTGTCTCCGTTGTGCCGTGTCCTGGACGGGTGTAGCACAATTTTCATCTGCAAAAGGAAATAACTTAAGTGAAAGTTGCCGTGCCAAAAAGAAGAATTGGTTATGGTCAATGAACTATCAGAATTCAAGAGAAGCCTAGTTGAGCCGGGCCGGCCCTGATTACACGCGGGAAGCCCCCGGTATCGTTTATGAGGGTTTGAAAACCAATTTCATGCATATATGATGGAGCGTCGGACTCGTCTAACCGTGTCCGTGGTCTTGACGACCTGCCATTTTTGTGGTTAGTGAGGCCGTCTAGTTTGCGGCTGCTAGAGCCGCCGCATCCTCTTCCGTACGTAAAAAACGTTTGGTATTTCCACTAACTGTGATGATGCCATGTGGACCGGGCATCTTGAGCTTGAGAAAAGCATAATGTGGTATTGCGTTAAAACGAGTGAAAGCCACCCTTCCGAGGAGTGCTTGATAATCACTTCGGAATGGAGCGATGTGAAAAGTTAATGTTTCACTTCGGAAGTTATCGGGAGAACCGAATACCACCTCTAGTAGTAGAGAGCCCATACAATGGACCTCTTGACCTGGTATTACTCCCTTGAAGGTAGTATTACTGTGGCTTATTTGTGTCGGGTCTATCCCCATTTTGCGGATTGTGTCCTGATATATCAGATTTAGATCACTGCCGCCGTCCATGAGGACCTGTGTGAAATGGTACCCATTTATTATTGGGTCCAACACCAAGGCCGTCAGTCCTTCGCGCCGGTTATTTGTAACATGATCCCTACGATCAAAAGTGATCCGGCAGGTCAACCAGGGGTTGAACCTGGGGGTGACGGGCTCTATGGCGCGTGCGCATCGGAGTGCATGATTGGTTCTCCTCTTTGTCACATGGATCACGTTTACTGTTTTAACCTCTGGTGGGAACTTTTTCTATCCTCCAGTGTTTTGCTGGCGAGGTTCATCCTCGTCTTCGCTTGGTGTCTCTTCCCCTTTGTGTTCGGCGTTTAGCTTACCGGCCTGCTTGAAGACCCAACATTCTCTGTGGGTATGATTTGCAGGTTTGTCTGGGGTGCCGTGAATCTGACAGAGTTTTTCAAGAATTTTGTTTAGGCCATATTGTCCATCTCTGCTGCCTTTGAAAGGCTTTTTCCGCTGACCTGGTCGGGAGCCCCTGAATCCGGCATTTACCGCCGTGTTATCTGGGCTACCTTCTTTATTTTGACGCTTGTTTTTGTTACGTCATGGTTTACCATTGCCATCCCTGACTTCGGATGTGCTTGCGTCAATGGTGCTGCTGCGGGCCAACCAGCTGTCCTCCCTCGCACAAAAGCGGGTCATGAGGTTTGTTAGGGCTGCCATTGTTCTTGATTTTTCTTGACCGAGGTGTCTGGCGAGCCATTCGTCTCGGACGCTGTGTTTAAAAGCTGCTAAGGCTTCGGCGTCCGGATAGTCGACGATTTGGTTCTTCTTGGTGAGGAACCTATTCCAAAGCTTTCGGGCGGACTCTCCAGACTGTTGGATTATATGACTTAAATCGCCTGCATCCGGAGGTCGGACATAAGTCCCTTGAAAATTGGCCCGAAAAGCGTCCTCGAGCTCCTCCCAACTTCCAATTGAGTTTTCGGGGAGGCTTTTCAGCCAGTGCCGAGCTGGCCCTTTAAGCTTGAGGGGCAAGTATTTAATGTCATGGAGATTGTCTCCACGAGCCATATGAATATGGAGGATGAAGCCCTCTATCCAGACTCCAGGGTCTATGGTTCCGTCGTACGCCTCTATGTTCACCGGTTTGAATCCCTTTGGGAATTCATGATCCAACACCTCATCAGTGAAACATAAGGGGTGTACGGCACTCCTGTATTGGGATGCGCCATGGTGTTCGTATGGTTGTAGTTTTGGTGTTGGTTGTGTACCGTAGCATGTTTCCTAGATCCATAGATAGATCTGGTCACGCCGGATTTTTGACGCAAGTTCTCACGTAGATCGTGTGTTGACTTATGCGCGACTTTGTTAGCCGCTCTATCGCGTTCACAGGGTGGTGGATCCGGCCGGTTGGCCGTATCACTTTTCGGATGTATGGGCTCTAAGGCCTCCTCGTCGAATTCCGGTAATAGCTTGAGCTTTGGATAGCTATTTTTATGGTAACTTCCACCATACTTTGTTACTTTGTTCCACTTGCTGTTGAGCGTATCTTGTGCGACCTTGAGCCTTTGCTTCTGTTTCTAAAGGCTCCTCGCTGTGGCAATAAGCCTTCTGCGGAGATTCTCTTGCTCCAAGCGTGATTCCGGGACGATGCGTGCATCTTCGTCCAGACTATTTTCTTCCCTAGGCGGGGATTGATGAGGCTTATCTTTGGCATCATCGTGTTCGGACGTCGGGTCCGTACTATGTTTTCAGTTTGCATCTTGATCGTGTTCTGCCACCGAGGTGGTGCAGTTGTCGTTTCTTTCAGAGTGCGTGGACTATTATTATCGTTGTTTTCGCTATGGCGGGACTTAGAGCGGCGCTGCTGACGTCGGCGCTTGGGTTGCTTGGAGGGTGCATCCTCCGTTATCTCTTCGCCATCGCCCTCTCTGGGTGCGTCCGCAATGTATGCGTCATGTGATGAAGTAGCGGTCCAGCGCCCTATGGACGGTGATTCCGGTTCGTCCCCTAGTCGTCCATACCGTTGATGTCTTCGGCGTCGAAGTCGAGCATGTCGGTTAAGTCGTCGACAGTGGCTACTAAGTGGGTGGTGGGTGGGCAGCGAATTTCTTCGTTGTCCGCATCCCATTCTAGTCGGACATAGTTCGGACAAGGTTCTTGAGGGAGTCCTGGATTAGGGGGTATCCGGACAGCCAGATTATATCCTTTGGCTGGGCTGTTGGACTATGAAGATACAAGATTGAAGACTTCGTCCCGTGTCCGGATGGGACTCTACTTGGCGTGGAAGGCAAGCTAGGCAATACGGATATGTATATCTCCTCCTTTGTAACCGACCTTGTGTAACCCTAGCCCCCTCCGGTGTCTATATAAACCGGAGGGTTTTAGTCCATAGGACGACATACAATCAGACCATAGGCTAGCTTTTAGGGTTTAGCCTCTCCGATCTCGTGGTAGATCAACTCTTGTACTACTCATATTATCAAGAATAATCAAGCAAGATGTAGGGTTTTACCTCCATCAAGAGGGCCCGAACCTGGGTAAAACATCATGTCCCCTACCTCCTGTTACCATCCGCCTTAGACGCACAGTTCGGGACCCCCTACCCGAGATCCGCCTGTTTTGACACTGACATTGGTGCTTTCATTGAGAGTTCCTCTGTGTCGTCGCCATAAGGAAGGATGCCTCGTCTCATTGTTAAGAACAACATCACCGCCGGCGGAGCCCTCGCTGTCTTCCAAACTCTCCAGTTAGGTAGTTTCATCATGACCGCTCGTTCGGCTGCTGCCCCGACGATGACTTCTCGGGTCACCGAAAACAACCTCCACATCGGCTCAGAATTCGCCGAGCAGATGGATCCAATGGAGCTCTCTTCCCTAAACGAGCTCTTGGATCGCATCGCCGCCTTGGGAGTCGATACGGACTATGATCAGATTGGGCTTAAACCCGATCAAAGGGAGATTAACTCTCCACCGGTCACCCACCATGTTGCGGTGGTGGAGGAACAATGCGGCGATTCCTCTTCTATCTTGAGGACTAACTATGTCCGGATTCCTGAGCTCTCCGAGCTGGATACCCGTTTACGGGAGGACATCACCCAAGCCCTGAACCTAGAGTCAGGCAGCGGGCTAGACTTATCGGGCAACATACCGGAACCCGAAATTCCAATATTGGAAACACCTCGGCCCCTGGGTCTCAGATTGGGTAGGGGTTCGGACTCAATTTCACCCACCCACCCAGACATAAACGATCTTTCCCACATCAGGCAAGAGCCCCATGAAACAGTACATCATTATTGGGCCAGATTCCTCCTTGTGATGAACAAGGTTAAGGACTGTCGCGAGGAAGACACAATCTCATTTTGCTGCAATAATTGCATGGACAAGGGAATCCTTAACGCCTTAAGTTGCCGTGACATATCACGCTTCGCTGACTTGGCATCCATAGTACGAAAGTACTGTGTGATGGAAAGCGCCTGGAAAACCGAAACGAAATTTTGGGATAATCCGGCTAAGAATATACACCCAGTCCGAAGTAAAAGGGTGCACTATCATAAGACACCCGAGTTAGTTACAAAGAAACAAAAACCCTCTACAGGGCATGGAACCGTATTGAAGGGATGGCTTAACGGACCCTGCAAAATTCATAGCACAGCGGATACCATACCAATGCACAGCCTTAGAGCATGTTGGATACTCCGGCAGGTGGCCAAAAGTGGTGAGGATCTTCTTATCCCAAAGGCCACAGAGCACCATCCCGTGGATAATAATACGGTATTCACAGTTTTGGAAACCTTCGCATCAAATAATAGGCGCAAGCGAACACTCCGCAGCCTCGCCGGAATCTGCCACATAGCAGCAATGAATCCATGGAGTGACACGGCTGTTACCTTCAATGCCAGTGACGAACCTAAATTCCGAACTGCCCGAGCACCAGCTGCACTGGTCCTCAGTCCAATTGTGGACGGCTTTTGACTCACCAAAGTACTCATGGATGGCGGCAGTGGATTAAACCTCATCTATGAGGAAACTCTTCAAATAATGGAAATAGACTGGAACCGCATTGAGCAAAGCAGCACAACCTTCAGAGGAATCATCCCCAGTAGGGAAGCACGCTGTGCTGGGAAAATCACACTAGATGTGGTATTCGGCACGCCGGAGAACTATAGGTCCGAAGAAATTACATTCCAAGTGGCCCCGTTCAGTAGTGGATACCACACCCTTTTAGGACGGGAGGTGTTCACGATCTTCCAAGCCATACCCCATTATGGGTACATGAAGCTCAAAATGCCATGGCCCAACAGAGTCATCACCCTTGCTAGTGATCCAGACACAGCACTCCGCGCCGAAAACAAAACAGCCGCATTGGCCCTCGATGCATTATCTGAAGCCCTCTCGGCCGAGGAATTAACTGCGCTACGCTCCACGGTGGACAGGGACGACGTAATACTTGACAAGAGATCCAAGTCCACCTCTTTTAAACCAGCGGACGAAATAGTCAAATTCCAAGTCCACCCAACGGACCCTACAAAAACAGCCTCCATCGGGGCACAGTTAAACCCCGCCGTGGACGCCGCACTACGAGAGTTCCTGCACGAGAATTGGGACATATTCGCCTGGCACCCCTCAGACATGCCAGGAATCCCACGCAGGCTGGCCGAGCACAGCCTCAATATCCTAAAGGGATTCAAGCCGGTCAAGCAGGCTCTTCGGCGTTTCTCTGAACCTAAGAGACAGGCTATGGGAGAGGAACTAGCCAAGTTATTGGAGGCCGGATTCATTAGAGAAATAAAACACCCGGACTGGCTAGCAAACCTGGTGATGGTACCAAAGAAGGACAAATCCTGGCGCCTATGTGTCGATTTCAAGGACCTCAACAAGGCTTGCCCAAAGGATCCCTTCCCCCTCCCCCGCATCGATCAAATTACGATGCTACCGCAGGACACGAGTCATTGTGTTTCCTCGACGCATACTCCGGCTACCACCAAATCAAGATGGCGGAGTCCGACCAAGCCGCAACGGCATTTATCACACCATACGGCCCCTTTTGTTTCAACACAATGCCTTTTGGGCTCAAAAACGCCGGCGCAACATATCAGCGCATGATCCAGACATGTCTGGAGAAACAGATCGGCAAAACAGTAGAGGCATACGTAGATGATGTGGTCGTTAAAACCAAACACGTCGACTCTCTAATAGACGACTTGAGGCTCACATTCAACAACCTCCGAACATACGACATCAAGCTCAATCCGGAAAAATGTGTTTTCGGCGTACCAGCCGGAAAGCTCCTGGGCTTCATTGTCTCCAGTAGAGGAATTGAAGCTAATCCGGCCAAAATCCAAGCTCTGTCACAGTTGGCTATCCCAACGGACCTCAAACAAATCCAGAAACTAACTGGATGTGTGGCGGCTCTAAGCCGCTTTATCTCCCGCTTAGGAGAAAAGGCATTACCCCTTTATCGCCTCCTTCGGCGCACCGAACACTTCGAGTGGACGGACGCTGCCATAGCCGGATTGGAAGAAATAAAAGCCATACTGGCAACCAACCCAATCCTGGCCGCGCCAAACATCGGCGAACCAATGTTGTTGTACATTGCGGCAACTCATCAAGTTGTAAGCGCAGTGCTCGTCGTCGAACGAGAAGCTGACGGACATAAATTCCCTCTTCAAAAGCCGGTATACTATGTGTCCACTGTCGTCACTCCATGCAAATCACGGTACCCACATTATCAAAAGATAGCCTATGCGGTATTCATGGCATCCCGGAAGCTGCGACACTAATTTCAAGAGTGTTCAATTACAGTAGCCTCGGAAGTGCCACTTAATGATATTATAAACAACCGCGATGCCATGGGCCGGATTGCCAAATGGGCCATTGAGCTCCTCCCGTTCGACATAACATACAAACCTCGGTGAGCCATTAAATCGCAAGTATTGGCCGACTTTTTTGCCGAATGGACAGAAATCGAACTCCCTAAAGAGTAAGGCGCATACTCCAATTGGATCATGCACTTCGATGGCTCCAAAATGCTGGCCGGTTTGGGGGCTGGCGTCATCCTGACGTCCCCAACCGGAGATACCGTTCAGTACGTATTGCAGATACTGTATACAGACTCCAACAACGCAACCGAATACGAAGCCCTGTTGCATGGTCTTCGGATGGCAGTCTCCATGGGCATTCAATGCCTGGAGGTGTATGGGGATTCGAACCTTGCAATATCCCAAATAAATGGAGACTTTGATGCCAATGATCCGAAGATGGCGGCGTATCGAAATGCCATCCTAAAGATGTCAGCTTGGTTCGAGGGGCTCAAATTTCACCATGTGGCTCGGGAAAACAATCAGGCGGCGGATATTCTCGCCCGCATCGGCGCAAAACGCGACGCCCCCCCCCCCCAACATCTTTTTGGAGAGGTTGTTTAAGCCATCGGTGGTATGGGAAGGGGACACCGGTAACAATAGTCCGGACCCAGCCAAAACGCCCGATACCGAACACTCTGACATAATCGGAGGCTCTACCACCGAAATAACACCTTCAGCCCACGTAATAATGGCCGTCATCGCCTCGTGGATAGAACCATTCCTGGCCTACCTAACTAGGCAGGAACTTCCCGAGGACCAAAATGAGGCACGCTGCATAGTGCGGCGATCTAAAGCCTATAGGTTCCACGAGGGAGAGCTGTATAAGAAAAGCACTACTAGAGTCCTTCAAAGGTGCATCTCCAAAGAGGAAGGGCGGAAGATTTTGGCAGAAATTCACGCCGGACTCGGCGGCCACCACGCCGCAGCCCGGGCCCTTGTAAGCAAAGCCTTCCGTACATGTTTTTATTGGCCGACGGCCCGGACAGACGCGTAGGACTTGGTCCAACGCTGTGCCGGTTGCCAGCTGTTTGCAAACCAAATCCATATGCCACCCACCGCCCTCCAAACAATACCCATTACCCGGCCTTTCGCGGTCTGGGGGCTTGACATGATTGGACCCCTTAAAGGGGGAACCCATAAGAAAAAATACTTATTGGTCATGGTAGATAAATTCACCAAATGGATAGAAGCCAAACCTGTTAAAACAGCTGAATCCGGACCGGTGATAGACTTCATATCCGGGGTTGTACACCGTTATGGCGTCCCCCACAGCATCATCACGGACAACGGCACGAACTTCATGGCCGACGAGGTAAAACTCGGGTGCAGCAACATGGGCATCAAGCTCGATTATGCTTCCGTCTATCACCCACAAACCAATAGCTAAGTTGAGCAAGCAAGTGGTCTTATCATGAGCGGCATTAAACCCATATTAGTGCGGTCCTTAAAGGAGTCTAACACGCACTGGGTAGAGGAGCTCGACTCCCTACTCTGGGGGCTAAGGACCATGCTGAATCGCACTACCAGATATACACCCTTCTTTATGGTGTACGGCACAGAGGCAGTTTTGCCCTACGACATAATTCATAACTCACCTCGAGTGCGCATGTACGAAGAAAGAGAAGCCGAGCTCAATCGGCAGGACAGTCTGGACACCCTGGAGGAGGAGTGCGACGTGGCAAAAGCCTGTTCCGCATTTTACCAGCAACAGGCTCGCAGATACCAAAGCAGAGAAGTACGGGCCAAAACTTATAACGTTGGCGAGTTAGTTCTATGCCTGCCGGAGAAGAAAAAGTCCAAGCTCGAGCTCAAATGGGAAGGTCCCTTCATTATTGACCAAGTTCTGACCGGTGGAGCGTACCGTCTGCGGGATGCATCGAATAATCAACTTGAGCCGAATCCATGGAACGCAGCCAGGCTCCAAAGATTCTACGCCTAGCGCCGCACTCTATGTTCGTCTCCTTCCTCTGTCCATTTTTTGCATATACATTATCTGTGTTTTTTCTCTTTCTTTCTTTTACTCTTTCTCCAGGCTTTCAAGGGCCACCTTGTGCCTCGCTTGCACATTATAGATGCGCTAACCGCGCTCATTATTCTTGGGGGCTTCTTACACAGAAGCTTAATTATCTATCTGGGCTTCACGCCTCGCACATGTGTTATTCTTTCGCATGTACCTTTTCTTCGCCAATGTATGCATCGATATGACTTAATTTTTGGCCAAGCTGGGTTGCCTGGCTCTTGTATTTATGCCCTACGTTCCCGTTAATTCGGCTTGGGCATAAGGTGAGCACCTCTGCGATTGTTACTACGGGTCAGCCGGATGTGTACCTCAGACTGGGTGAAGCCGAAAGCTAGCATTCTTAAGGGAATATTCAGTCGGCGAACAAAGGTGATTTTTATTTATTTATTTTCCATATGTGCCCCCAGATGTTTTTTCCGGCGTTTCCTCTCGCAGTCCGGATATGCACTTTAGGGCATGCGTACCCAGGGAAAGGAACCCTTAACGGAACTATTCTCCCTGGAAGATGTTTCTTACTACCCATGTAATATAACATAACTAGTTGGGCACTTGTCTGTTCAAGCACTAATGACCCCTACGCCTGGTCTCCACGCATACCCCGGTTCTTATATAACTGAGTGGGTATTCGGATACACTCCAGACTATCGGGTCCCGAGGTTGAAGCGAAAAGGTATGCCATGACAAATGATCTACAATCCGGCTAGAAGGCATTATACATGTCACTTTAGTTACATAGTCATGTAGACTGACTAAATTCCTCTTCTATACCATCCAACAGGCGGTCTAGCCTACAATCCTGTTGGGAATATTTTGCGGCTAATTCTACTTGCCCATAGACTAAGCTAACGGGGATCTCTTTCGCGTCGGGCCCCACAGGTCCAACCTCGGCCATGTGATTTGGGTCAGCCTTGGTATACCGCGTCTTCACCATGGCCCAGGCTTCCCTGGCACCTTGACGGTAGGCAGATATCTTCCATAATCGGAAGCGCCGCCGTGCTCCCTTGAGCTTCTCCACAAGCTCTCCAACGCCTTCTGGCAGGGAGACGGATGGCCACAAGGCCTGCGCAATGCCTTGCATCACCTGTCGAACTTGTTCGTGCAGTTGTGAGAGCTCGGATAGAAGATCACCCGCAGACCCGGGCATCTCCTCTGCAGGACGACCCGTCAGCATACCTGCAGACATAACTCTGTTAGCCGGCTTCTCCGCCGTCCCCTTTATTAAGGGTTCATTCAAGCACCTACTAAATATGCCACGTCGAAGCCACTTATTCTCCTTCTCAGAGTCCGCAAGCTGGGCTCGAACATCTTTCAGTTTCACGCTCAGCTTGGTATTGGCGTCTTGGAGATTGTTTTTCTCCCGCCTGACCTCAGTCAGCATGCGTTCACCAGCCTTTAGCTATCGTACGGCATGCTGCTCCTCCGGATTCTCTCCGGATTCATCTGCAAACATCTATTGTTAGACCTGCAGCCATGTCGCATGCTATATGGTACCTATCATTCTTTGAAAGAAATGTTACCAGCTGGGGACTTTTCGGTTCCTTCAATGCAGCAACAGCGGCCCGAAGTTGGGTCTTGCATTCCTCTAGCTCCTGTGACAGTCGACTATTCTTCTCTGTAAGAACCTGCACAATAAGATGATCCTTAAATTAGTTCTGCTAATTGTTTCAAGTCTCAGGGGCTGCTGATACATATAATCGTCATATTTACTTACCCGTACACCCTTTACATATTGGCCCGTGGCTCTGGCTAGACCATCTTGAGCAGCACGGAGGTACGCCTCTCCAGAATTGAAGGCATCAAATGCCTCTGATGAGAAGAAAGCGCCGCGGAGTACGGCCCGGTAGCGCCTATGATTCATGGAGCTCTCCACTTCTGAATTTGTAGCGGATAGCCTATCCGCATGCTCTGTAGGGAGAGTATCTGGCGTCCGCCCCATGTCGGCTTCCGCCTCTATGTCCGGTCCTGGAGCCCGACTGGTGGAAGCGTGATCGGCAGCCTCACCGAACATATTCCGGTGAGCGTTTTTTCTGTTAAAGAAACATGGACGTCATTACATTTCAAGACGACAACCACAGAGCGGGGTTTCTGTCATACCTCTGCACGGTCGTCTCTGTCCTGACCGCCTTCCTTTTCGTCCTGCCCGGCCTCGGTGCCTCTTATTGGCGAGTTGCTGCGGGTTCGGCGTGGCGTCCTGAATGCCTTCCCTGTAAAACACCATATGTATATGGTAGGTGAAGTGTCTAAAAGGGATCCTAGTTTTTGGAGTTGGGATTTTTGGTTTTTCTTACGTGCGACGCAGGAAGCAGTCCGGGATAGTCAACCATAATGGCCACCATGGCATCATCACAGCTTAATTGATAGAACTGCTGGTCTATCAGCTCCACGAATATGTCCGGATCTTCTTCAAGTCCGGGATCGAGGGCACGGTCAGGGTCCTCTGGTTGTGAAGATGGGTTGCTGACTTCCCTTATGGCTCTTCGCAGTTCCTGCCGCAAAATGGCAAGGTGAGTACCTAAGACAGAGAATGTGGGAAGAATGGGACTAAGGAGATATAACTCACCCAGCTTGGAGGGTTGTACATGGAGAATCCATCCCGTGGCTTGATGCGGATGAACTCCTCTTCCTCTCCCTTGAACAATTCGGACATAATTTTTGCTAAGGCGGCAGCGTTGTCCGGACCCTTACGCCTGCAACGGGTGGCGTCATCTTCCCCGTTAAAACACCACAAGGGGTGCCCTCGATATTGAAGTGGTTGCACTCCCCGCATTATGCATATTGACATAACCTCGACTACTGTCAATCCTGATTGAGCCAGTGCTTTAATCCGGTTCATCAGGTAAAGGACTTCTCCGTTGTCCGTGGCGCCAACTTCAGCGTTTCTTCAGAGGAGCGTTGCTGAACTCAGGAAGACCCCGCCGAACAGGGTCCGAAAGGGGGACGTCCTCCATATAAAACCATTCCGAAGGCCAATCTTGGGACGTCTTCTTCGGAGTACCGGACAGGTATCCGGTTTCAGCGATGCGCCATATTTCGGCTCCGCCCACCTGATAAAGTGACCCCTTTTGTGTGCAAGGGACGAGGCAAAATAACCTTTTCCATAGCTCGAAATGAGCCTCGCAGCCCAGGAATAACTCGCAGAGGGCAACATAGCCGGCGATGTGTAAAATGGAAGCAGGGGTGAAATTATGCAGTTGGAGGCCGTAAAACTCCAGGAGCCCATGGAGGAACGGATGAATCGGAAATCCGAGTCCCCTCAATAAGTAAGGAACAAGGCATACCCGCTCCCCCGTAGAGGGGCCGGGGAAGCTCTCCGCTTGCTCCCCGCCATTGTAGGTGGCGAGCCCGACTCGGACGGGCACCATATACGCCGGAGGGAGAAATCCCTTAGTCTGTACTTCGACTAATCGACTGTGTGGGACTGAACACCTCTCCCAATCACCGGGCTTAGGGCTACGGGGGCGGGAGGAGGAGCTGCGGAGGTCGGCCATGCCAGAGTGGATCTTTCCGAAGCACGCTCCGATGGATTCTCACTGGGGGAGGATGGTATGGATTGGATCTAAGAATCCCCATCCCTTTAATAGACAATTCATTTATCTGGCTAGGGGGGCGAATGTAAAAATGCCCTGGTGCCTCACATTCATTCGACGCGTGGAAGATAGCCCTTATTGGGCGTAGAAGCCAAGAGGTTCAACATTTATGGGACCGGACACTGCTTAGCAAACGTTCGAAATTTGGAGAAGAACCCGCCTTGCAATGCCGAAGACAACACTGCGCGCCGGAGTCATCGTCATTTAATCCTGGTTCAGGGGCTACCGAGGGAGTCCTGGATTAGGGGGTATCTGGACAACCGGATTATATCCTTTGGCCGGACTGTTGGACTATGAAGATACAAGATTGAAGACTTCGTCCCGTGTCCGGATGGGACTCTACTTGGCGTGGAAGGCAAGCTAGGCAATACAGATATGTATATCTCCTCCTTTGTAACCGACCTTGTGTAACCCTAGCCCCCTCCAGTGTCTATATAAACCGGAGGGTTTTAGTACATAGGACGACATACAATCAGACCATAGGCTAGCTTTTAGGGTTTAGCCTCTCTGATCTCGTGGTAGATCTACTCTTGTACTACTCATATTATCAAGAATAATCAAGCAGGACATAAGGTTTTACCTCCATCAAGAGGGCCCGAACCTGGGTAAAACATCGTGTCCCCTGCCTCCTGTTACCATCCGCCTTAGACGCACAGTTCGGGACCCCCTACCCGAGATCCGCCGGTTTTGACACTGACAGTTCTCCATATAGTGAGAGAGACCTTAATGAATTTAGCACATCTCCGAAAGGTGAGTCCTAAAAGATATCCACGGAGGTGAACTCCATGATCGGTGCCCCATCGGATTCGACAGGCACGGATGTAAGCGGCTCGGAGTCCGTGGCCAGGGATAAATCCAGTGGTTCGGTGACACGACTCTCGTAAGGGGTGAAGTCAGTATCTAGCTCTATCGCCACTGAGAGTGCGGCCTCCATGGCGGGGTCCATCCCACCGCTCTCGGATGGTGCGATTTGCTCCGGATTAAAGGCCGGAGTAGCTGCGGATGCGATCTCCCGAGCACTGTCCGACGGCAGAGTTACGTCTTGCTCATCGCGACTGTGCGGCGCGTCCAGCATGGGCTCGAATCCATCGAAGATCAAGTCTCCGCGGATGTCGGCTGTGTAGTTAAAGTTTCCAAATTTGACCTGATGGCCAGGGGCGTAGCTTTCGATCTGCTCCAGTTGGCCCGCAGTGCAAAGTCGCCGAATACGAAGATCTGTCCGGGGAGGAAAGCCTCACCCTGAACCGCATCGCTACCGATGATCGAAGGAGCCATCAAGCCTTATGGTGATGGCACAATGGAACTCTCAATGAAAGCACCAATGTCGGTGTCAAAACCGGCGGATCTCGGGTAGGGGGTTCCGAACTGTGCGTCTAAGGCGGATGGTAACAGGAGGCAGGGGACATGATGTTTACCCAGGTTCAGGCCCTCTTGATGGAGGTAATACCCTACGTCTTGCTTGATTGTTCTTGATGATATGAGTATTACAAGAGTTGATCTACCACGAGATCAGAGAGTCTAAACCCTAGAAGCTAGCCTATGGTATGATTGTATGTTGTCCTATGGACTAAAACCCTCCGGTTTATATAAACACCGGAGGGGGCTAGGGTTACACTAGGTCGGTTAAAAAGGAGGAGATATACCAGTCAATAGTTGCAGAATGGGCGAAGTTGATCAATGCTCCAAAAGAGAGTGAAGATGACTTGGATGTCTATGCCAAGAAGAAGAAGGATCACAACTCCATGGCACACATGTACAAGGAGATCCCAAATGCTGCTCTTGAGACACATAAGTTTGGATCTGTACATTACCTTCTGTCAGGTTTGCCAACTATAAATTGGATCCTCAGGCACACTCTTCTGCCCAAGTCTGGAGATCACAAGATGATCAGAGGCCATGCAATAAACTTGCTTCACATCTTTGATGTCCCACAGAAGTTCAAGGTCATGAGCCTTATTGTTGAAACTATCAAGAGGACATCTGCTGACCAGAAGAGGAGTTGTGGGTATGCCCCCACAGATCCAGGAGCTGATTAACTCCAAGATGGGCACATGCATATATCTGCTGGACAAGGAGCACCTGCCCATCTACCCAGAATTTGAGGACAACACTGTTGTGATGGATGAAAATGAACCATCTTCTATGCACGCACAAGCCAAGAAGGAGAAGGCAAAGGCTGAAAAGGCTGCAAGGATGCCAACTACTAAAGAAGCATCTTAGTATCTTCTGAAGAGCAAGCAAGATCAGCTTGGCTACTTGATTGCCTCCACTCTGAGGATTGAGAAGGGACTGGCCACCCTGACTCAAAACCAGGAGAGCTTGGAGAGGATCGTGGAGCAAAAGTTCTATGACTTGGATGTGAAGGTAACTGAGATCCAGTCTGTTGTGGAGCAACTTCAGGATGATATGCAGGAGAGGAAAGGCAAGACAACCACTGATGCATTTGCTAGAGTGCCTAGAGCTCAGAGGTCTGCTGCAGTGCCTGTTCCAGAGAACAAAGCCACTTCATCTGCACCAGCTACAGCTTCAGTGCCACCAGCTCCAACACCTACTCCATCAGCTCCATCTACTTCGCCTGAAGCCTTCGTTCTTGGAGTTATCCGGACACCACCACCTGAAGACAAAGCCCGAGAGACGTTTTAGTGCTATGCATTTTCTAGGAACTTTTTGGTAACTTGTTTCCAAAGAGGGAGAAAAATGTATAGATCGTAGGCTTCGAGAGAGAGCGTTGCTTTTTATTCTCTCTTGCTTTGGTGGTTGAACTTTATTTCCTTTGCTTGTTTGAGATACTTTCTGTGTGTGAGATACTTGGATGATCACGTGTGTTTGATCATATGCTACCTTAATGCTTGTTGGATGACATTATCATTTTATCCCTATATGATCATTCACTTTGCTTGCTGATGAGTGCATGTATTTAATTATTATCATTTTGAGCGCTCCACCAAGATGTATATGACATGGAAGAGTAACCCATGAGCCTAACACTTTGTGCATTTGCAGTCCAAAGCAAATCATAAACTATGCACAAATTTAGGGGGAGCTCTTGCTTTTCACATACTTCTCAAAGCGACAATGTCTTTCACTCTTATTATCATTTGTCGAAGCTTTGATCTATATGTTGTCATCAATTACCAAAAAGGGGGAGATTGAAAGTGCAACTATCCCTAGGTGGTTTTGGTAATTCCTAACAACATATAGCTCATTGAGCTAATGCTATTCCAAGATTAATATTTCAGGAAAAACTCAATGAATGGCATGGCATGGATGAGGAAAGTGGACCCCTCAAAATACTAAGGACAAAAAGATTGGATCAAGCTCAAAGCTCAAGACTCTACATTTTATATTTTAGTGATCCAAGATCACATTGAGTCTATAGGAAAAGCCAATACTATCAAGGAGGGATGAGGTGTTGTTTAATGAGGTTCTTGCTTCATAGTGCTAGTGATATGCTCCAAAACCCTCAACTACCTTCCCACATCCACATATGACCTAAACCAAAAGTCAAACTCGGCCCCACCGATTCTTTCTATCCGGCGCCACCGAGTTCAGATGTCATAGCCACTGCCACAAACCCTAGGCAAATCGGTCTCACCGATAGGGATCTCGGTCACACCGAGATGGGGTTGTAATCTCTCTGTTTCCCTTCGTAACGTTTCGGTCCTACCGAGATGAGCGATCGGTCCCACCGAGATTGCAATGTAAACTCTCTGTTTCCCTTTTGTAACATTTCGGTCCCACCGAAATGAGCGATCGGTCCCACCGAGTTTACCTGACCAACTCTCTGGTTAGCTTATTACCAAAATCGGTCCCACCGAGTTTGTGTAATCGGTCACACCGAGATTACGTTATGCCCTAACCCTAACCATATCGGTCCTACCGAGTTGCATCTCAGTCCCACCGAAAATCCTAACGGTCACTAGGTTTGCTAAATCGGTCCGACCGAGTTTCTCAATTCGGTCTCACCGAGATTGGTAAATTGTGTGTAACGGTTAGTTTTTGTGTGGAGGCTATATATACCCCTCCACCCACTCTTCATTCGTGGAGAGAGCCATCAGAACATACCTACACTTCCAATACACATTTTCTGAGAGAGAACCACCTACTCATGTGTTGAGGCCAAGATATTCCATTCCCACCATATGAATCTTGATCTCTAGCCTTCCCCAAGTTGCTTTCCACTCAAATCTTCTTTCCACCAAATCCATATCCTGTGAGAGAGAGTTGAGTGTTGGGGAGACTATCATTTGAAGCACAAGAGCAAGGAGTTCATCATCAACACACCATTTGTTACTTCTTGGAGAGTGGTGTCTCCTAGATTGGCTAGGTGTCACTTGGGAGCCTCCGACAAAGATTGTGGAGTTGAACCAAGGAGTTTGTAAGGGCAAGGAGATCGCCTACTTCGTGAAGATCTACCGCTAGTGAGGCAAGTCCTTCGTGGGCGATGGCCATGATGGGATAGACAAGGTTGCTTCTTCGTGGACCCTTCGTGGGTGGAGCCCTCCGTGGACTCGCGCAACCGTTACCCTCCGTGGGTTGAAGTCTCCATCAACGTGGATGTACGATAGCACCACCTATCGGAACCACGACAAAAACATCCGTGTCTCCAATTGCGTTTGAATTCTCCAAACCCTTCCCTTTACATTCTTGCAAGTTGCATGCTTTACTTTCCGCTGCTCATAGACTCTTTGCATGCTTGCTTGAATTGTGTTAAGATTGCTTGACTTGTGCTAAGATAGCTAAAATCTGCCAAAGACTAAAATTGGGAAAAGGATAGATTTTTATTTGGTCAAGTAGTCTAATCACCCCCCCTCTAGACATACTTTCGATCCTACAAGTGGTATCAGAGCTTTGGTCTCCATTTGCTTTGATTTCCATAGCTTTTGGTGGTCATAGCCTTGGTTTCACAACCTAGGAGAGTATGGCGTCTAGCGAGGGAAATTATCACCGTAGAGGTCCTTACTTTGATGGTACTAATTTTGCTAGTTGGAAGCATAAGATGAAAATGCATATTCTTGGACATAACCCCGCCGTTTGGGCTATTGTGTGTGTTGGCTTGCAAGGTGAATTCTTTGATGGGAGAGAACCGAATCGTGAAGCTACCGCGGATGAGTTGAAGATGCTACAATACAATGCTCAAGCTTGTGATATCCTCTTCAACGGATTGTGCCCCGAAGAATTCAACAAAATCAGCCGTCTTGAGAATGCAAAGGAAATTTGGGATACTTTGATTGATATGCATGAAGGTACCGACTCCGTCAAGGAATCCAAGTTGGATGTGCTTCAAAGTCAACTTGACAAGTTCAAAATGAAGGATGGTGAAGGTGTCGCTGAAATGTACTCTAGGCTTGCTCTTATCACAAATGAGATTGCCGGCTTAGGAAGTGAAGAGATGACCGACAAATTCATCATCAAGAAGATCCTAAGAGCCTTGGATGGAAAATACGATACCGTATGCACATTGATCCAAATGATGCCAAATTACAAAGATCTCAAGCCAACGGAAGTCATTGGAAGAATTGTTGCTCATGAGATGTCACTCAAGGATAAGGAGGAGCTCCATAACAAGTCAAGTGGTGCTTACAAAGCCTCATGTGAAGCCCCCACATCATCAAGTGAGAAACAAACCTTCAATGAAGAATTGAGCCTAATGGTGAAGAACTTCAACAAGTTCTACAAGAGTAGAAGCAAAGAGAGAAGTTCCAAGTCAAGGTCCTACAATGACAAAAGATCTTCTAGTCGAGAGCGAAACTGCTACAATTGTGGAAGACCCGGACACTACTCCAATGAGTGTACGGCTCCCCACAAGAGAAGAGAAGATTCTCCCAAAAGAAGAAGTAGAAGAGAAGAATCACCATCAAGGGAGAGAAGGAGTAGGGATGATCGATATGAACGAAGACCCTCTCGGAGAAGCAAGGATTCGGAAAGGAAGGACAAGTCATCAAGGAGCTACACAAAACGAAGACATCAAGCTCATGTTGGTGAATGGGTATCCGGCTCCGACTCCGACAATGACTCCGAGAGAAGCTATCACTCCGACTCCGAATATACTCAAGATGAAGGTGTTGCCGGACTAGCACTTGTGTCAACCAACTCCTACGACATATTTGATTCACCAAATGAAGGAATTGGAAGATGCTTCATGGCCAAAGGTCCAAAGGTATCACACCCCGAGTATGTTGATTTCAATAGTGATGAAGATGACTTGTTAGGTGATGATGAGTTACTTGTTGACAACTATAGTGATGAATACTATGATGAAACGAATGACAATGATAAGGAGAAGATTGAGTCTCTAACTAAAGAACTAAACACTCTTAAGTTAGCTCATGAAACTATCTTAGGAGATCATCGAGAACTTTTAAGGACTCATGAGAAATTACGTTTTGAAAAGCTCAACCTTGAGCAAGAGCATGAGTTCTTAAAGGCAATCAATGATGATCTTCGCAAGAAAAGTTCTTCTTACATTGCCAAGCGTTTACTCTTATCCACTTACATGCCTCAAGTCAAGTCTAGTAACAAGAACAAGAAAGATTCTTCCTCTAGTAGTAACAATAATCATGCTAAATCCAATGTTGTTGCTTCTAGTAGTTCTCTTGATTCCACTAATGATTCTCTTAGCCAAGTTACACTTGAGCAAGAAAATAGCTTATTGAAGGGAATTATAGAGAAAGGTGTTTACAAGAGCCTTGCCGGGAGTAAGCAATTCGAGGAAATTGTACGCAAGCAAGGAAGGCACCGGAAGAATCAAGGTATTGGTTTTGAACGAAAGTTCAATGCCAATGGAGTTGAGTGGGAAGAAGATCAATACCCCAAGACGAAGTTTGTTCCTCAACAAGAGAAGTATGATCCTACTTCTTCCAAAGGGACACAAGCTCAAGATGATCTTCCACCACAAGACCACAAGCAAAAAGGCAAGGACAAGCTTCAAGAGGAAATTGATGCATTTGAAGAAGCTCCTAAGGCCTTGGTCAAGTGGGTTCCCAAGACTACATCAAGTTCCACTTCATCAAGTACAACTACAACTCCGAGGATTCCCATCAAGATGGTGTGGATCCCGAAGAAGAAGAACTAGAGAGTTCTTGAGGGTGACTCCGCCAACATACTTCACTCTTATCATTTTGGCAAGAACAAGTGCAATCAACTTCCACATCTTGCACTAGTTCAAGGAGTCACAAACCCTCTTGTTGGTAAGACAAGGGACAAGGTAACCTAAAGCTTTCATAGACATCATCTTGTGTGTGCATCACTCTATGTCTATGGATATCCTTGTTTGTTCCTTGTGGGACTAACCCGTGTAGGTATTGAAAGTGCAACTCACTCCAAAGGATAGCTCCAAATGATCTACATCAACATAGAGCATCCACATCTTCAACACCTACATGAAGTCATCATCGACAAAACCCAAGGTTAGTTCATCCCTCTTAGGGGGGATCTCACATCTAGGGGGAGCTTTACTCTAACAATTGAGTTAAAGCAACTCTAATGGTGTGAACACAACAACGCTTTATGTAAAAGTGGTAACCCCACTTGTGCTTAAACGATGAGTATGACCTATGATCAAATGTTCTCATTTGACTCCTAAGTCAATATACTCATATATAGATGACCTAGTCATCGCCAATTGCTTGATAGATGCTAGAATTGTTTGTGCATGCTTTGCCACATATTTCATTTGTCATTTTATTGTGTGAGCATGTTGGTTGCATAATTTACTCATTCGAGGACGTCCACTTGTTGTTTTGATTGTTTGGTTTCCTTTTCTTTTGGACAAGTGGATGGACAAGAATGCCTAAGAACCTTCTCTAGCTATCTATGCTTTTCTCGTCTCAAACTCTGTTCATGCCGCATCATAAAATTTGATCAAGTTAGATTCGAACCACTTTGTGTGAGGAGCACTCGGAGTCCCCGATCATCATAGACTTAAACTTCCAAAACTTCTTTGTGCATTTCGGTCTGACGGATTCACCCATTTCGGTTATACCGAGATCACTAAGTCGATCTAGGTTTTCAATCTTGGTGCAACCGATTTGAACTTTTTGGTCACACCGAGTTGTTGTAACTGCTTGCAGTTATGCATCTCCGTGGCACCGAGTTGTTCCACTCGGTCACACCGACAGGGTCGGGCTATATATATCCACGGGTCAAATTTTGGAAAACTTTCCGAACCTCCTCGACCCGCCCTTGGCCCGCTCTGCCTCCAGGGTCTCCAGATCGTCCTCCTCGTCGCCATCCGCCTCCTGTCGCTGGTCTCCACCGCCATCAACGGGAATCAACCCCGCCATTGCCGCCGTAGCGAGTTCATCGCCGAACTAGGGTATGAACTCGATCACTGTGCTATCCCTATCTGATTCCTAGCACATTGTGTTTGCCATGTATCTTGCCATGATTGAGAACATTCTATCCAGTCAAAACACTCTATAGATTAGAGATGATTGTAAAATTTAGGGTTAGGTTTCTGCCGAAACCATCTCGGACCCACCGAGTTGTGGAACTCGGTACCACCGATTCGGCTCAGGCCATTGCACATGTGATTCTCGGTCTGACCGAGAATTGCAAATCGGTGTGACCGAGTCCAGGACTTTGTGAAACCCTAGCAGTCTCGGTGCCACCGAACTGTGACTCGGTCTGACCGAGTTCACTAGTTTAGGTTCCAACAGCTGCTTCGGTATCACCGAGTTTACAAATCGGTTGATCTGAAATGCTTTCTGTGGAAAACTAAAACTAAATTTTTGACTCACTCTTTTGCAAAAATCTCTGCATTTTGTGATGCTCATCCACTCTATCTCATCTATATCTATTCACAGGGTCTGCTGTCAGTGTTTGCAATATGTCTGATCAGAGTGACATCCAAAACAAGTCAGAGGAGCAGGTTCACTTGAGTGAGGGCACTAGTCCCTCTAGCAGCTCAGATGATGGCAGCAGGAGCACACCAAGCAATCTGCCAAAGGCTACCACCAGGGCCAGCAAGAAAAGAACTTCAGAGTCAGAGGATGAGGACTATGTGGCTGAGGAAGAAGAAACAACCTCAAAGAGAAAAGTCCTGAAGAAGGAATATGGCACAGCTGCTGCCACCAAGCCAGGAATGAAGCAAAAGGTTCCTACCAAGAGAATTCCAATGTCTAAGGCCAGAGCATCTACTCAAGAGACTTTGGGATCTGCACCCAAATAGTAGGTTATGGCAGAGAAGAAGAGGAAAGAGAGGGTCAAGAAGACCACTGCTAGAGTGTTTGGGAGATCCTCAATCATGAGAGATTCTAAAGAGGAAGAGGAAGAAGATGCTGCACCAGCACCCAAAGCTCAGAAGCTTATGGGTGATGCCATCAGGGTAGGGGTTGTTCCATCTAAGCCTAAGACTGCTCCAAACGCTGATGCTCCAGCTCCAAAGCCGAAACCAAAGAGGAGCACCAGGAACATCCCTGCTGAGGAGAAGAACAAGGCCCCAGTGCCTGAAGCTGAAATGGAAGAAGAAGATGATGAGTCACATGTCTTGAGGAAGTTGAAGCCAAAAATTCCAGACCACAATGATGCTCATCCAGTAGCTGAGAACATGAAGATCAGGAAGGACTCAGGTCTGAGGCTATGGAGAGAGTCTGATCCATATGCCACCAGGAGAAGGACTGTTGTGGACTACATGTTCCATACAAAGGAACAGTAAGACTTCTATGAGACCATCTTGCTTGACAAGAAGCCCATAGTGTGTGACATGAGATGGGTCGACTGGGAGTACATCAGGGAGAATGATGAACATTATCCAGGTGTGTATGATAGTTTCAAGGTGTGTGGAGTTGATGAGTTTGTGGCTCAGAAGCTCACAAAATGGAATGATGAGCTCATCATGTAGTTCTACTCCACAGCTCACTTCTACCCAGATGGAAGGATTGTCAGGATGTCTGAAGGTACGAGGTACCAGTCAACAGTTGCAGAATGGGCGAAGTTGATCAATGCTCCAAAAGAGAGTGAAGATGACTTGGATGTCTATGCCAAGAAGAAGAAGGATCACAACTCCATGGCACACATGTACAAGGAGATCCCAGATGCTTCTCTTGAGACACATAAGTTTGGATCTATACATTACCTTCTGTCAGGTTTGCCAACTATAAATTGGATCCTCGGGCACACTCTTCTGCCCAAGTTTGGAGATCAAAAGATGATCAGAGGCCATGCAATAAACTTGCTTCACATCTTTGATGTCCCACAGAAGTTCAAGGTCATGAGCCTTATAGTTGAAACTATCAAGAGGACAGCTGCTGACCAGAAGAGGAGTTGTGGGTATGCCCCATAGATCCAGGAGCTGATTAACTCCAAGATGGGCACAGGCACATATCTGCTGAACAAGGAGCACCTGCCCATCTACCCAGAATTTGAGGACAACACTGTTGTGATGGATGAAAATGAACCATCTTCTATGCACGCACAAGCCAAGAAGGAGAAGCCAAAGGCTGAAAAGGCTGCAAGGATGCCAACTACTGAAGAAGAATCTCAGTATCTTCTGAAGAGAAAGCAAGATTAGCTTGGCTACTTGATTGCCTCCACTATGAGGATTGAGAAGGGACTGGCCACCCTGACTCAAAACCAGGAGAGCTTGGAGAGGATTGTGGAGCAGAAGTTCTATGACTTGGATGTGAAGGTAACTGAGATCCAGTCTGTTGTGGAGCAACTTAAGGATGATATGCAAGAGAGGAAAGGCAAGACAACCACTGATGCATTTGCCAGAGTGCCTGGAGCTTAGAGGTCTGCTGCAGTGCCTGTTCCAGACACCAGAGCCACTTCATCTACACCAACTACAGCTTCAGTGCCACCAGCTCCAGCACCTACTCCATCAGCTCCATCTACTTTGACTGAAGCCTTCGTTCTTGGAGTTATCCAGACACCACCACCTAAAGACCAAGCCTGAGAGACGTTTTAGTGCTATGCATTTTCTAGGAACTTTTTGGTAACTTGTTGCCAAAGGGGGAGAAAAATGTATAGATCATAGGCTTCGAGAGAGAGCGTTGCTTTTTATTCTCTCTTGCTTTGGTGGTTGAACTTTATTTGCTTGCTTGTTGAGATACTTTCTGTCTGTGTGATACTTGGATGATCATGTGTTTGATCATATGCTACCTTAATGCTTGTTGGATGACATTATCATTTTATCCCTATATGATCATTCACTTTGCTTGGTGATGAGTGCATGTATTTAATTATTATCATTTTGAGCGCTCCACCAAGATGTATGTGACATGGAAGAGTAACCCATGAGCCTAACTCTCTGTGCATTTGCAGTCCAAAGCAAATCATAAACTATGCACAAATTTAGGGGGAGCTCTTGCTTTTCACATACTTCTCAAAGCGACAATGTTTTTCACTCTTATTATCATTTGTCGAAGCTTTGATCTATATGTTGTCATCAATTACCAAAAAGGGGGAGATTGAAAGTGCAACTATCCCTAGGTGGTTTTGGTAATTCCTAACAACATATAGCTCATTGAGCTAATGCTATTCCAAGATTAATATTTCAGGAAAAGCTCAATGAATGGCATGGCATGGATGAGGAAAGTGGACCCCTCAAAATACTAAGGACAAAAAGATTGGCTCAAGCTCAAAGCTCAAGACTCTACATTTTATATTTTAGTGATCCAAGATCACATTGAGTCTATAGGAAAAGCCAATACTATCAAGGAGGGATGAGGTGTTGTTTAATGAGGTTCTTGCTTCATAGTGCTTAGTGATATGCTCCAAAACCCTCAACTACCTTCCCACATCCACATATGACCTAAACCAAAAGTCAAACTCGGCCCCACCGATTCTTTCTATCCGGCGCCACCGAGTTTCAAACGTCATAGCCAGTGCCACAAACCCTAGGCAAGTCGATAGGGATCTCGGTCACACCAAGTTGGGGTTGTAATCTGTCTGTTTCCCTTTGTAACGTTTCGGTCCCGCCGAGATGGGCGATCGGTCCCATCGAGATTGGTATGTAAACTCTCTGTTTTCCTTTTGTAACATTTCGGTCCCACCAAAATGAGCGATTGGTCCCATCGAGTTTACCTGACCAACTCTCTGGTTAACTTATTACCAAAATCAGTCCCACCGAGTTTGTGTAATCGGTCACACCGAGATTACGTTATGCCCTAACCCTAACCATATCGGTCCTACCGAGTTGCATCTCAGTCCCACCGAAAATCCTAACGGTCACTAGGTTTTCTAAATCGGTCCGACCAAGTTTTTCAATTCGGTCTCACCGAGATTGGTAAATTGTGTGTAACGGTTAGTTTTTGTGTGGAGGCTATATATACCCATCCACCCACTCTTCATTCATGGAGAGAGCCATCAGAACATACCTACACTTCCAATACACATTTTCTGAGAAAGAACCACCTACTCATGTGTTGAGGCCAAGATATTCCATTCCCACCATATGAATCTTGGTCTCTAGCCTTCCCCAAGTTGCTTTCCACTCAAATCTTCTTTCCACCAAATCCATATCCTTTGAGAGAGAGTTGAGTGTTGGGGAGACTATCATTTGAAGCACAAGAGCAAGGAGTTCATCATCAACACACCATTTGTTACTTCTTGGAGAGTGGTGTCTCCTAGATTGGCTAGGTATCACTTGGGAGCCTCTGACAAATATTGTGGAGTTGAACCAAGGAGTTTGTAAGGCCAAGGAGATCGCCTACTTCGTGAAGATATACTGCTAGTGAGGCAAGTCCTTCGTGGGTGATGGCCATGATGGGATAGACAAGGTTGCTTCTTCGTGGGTGGAGCCCTCCGTGGACTCACGCAACCGTTACCCTCCGTGGGTTGAAGTCTCCATCAACGTGGATGTACGATAGCACAACCTATCGGAACCACGACAAAAACATCCGTGTCTCCAATTGCATTTGAATTCTCCAAACCCTTCCCTTTACATTCTTGCAAGTTGCATGCTTTACTTTCCGCTGCTCATAGACTCTTTGCATGCTTGCTTGAATTGTGTTAAGATTGCTTGACTTTTATTTGGTCAAGTAGTCTAATCACCCCCCCTCTAGACATACTTTCGATCCTACACCTGCACCTTGCGGATTCCACTATTAAGAAACCTATGGGAAAGATTAATGATGTTCTTATTTTCGCAAATAGGAATTATGTGCCCGTAGATTTCATTGTTCTGGATATAGATTGCAATCCTTCATGTCCTATTATTCTTGGTAGACCTTTCGTTAGAATGATTGGTGCAACTATTGATATGAAGTAAGGGAATATTAAATTCCAATTTCCATTAAGGAAAGGCATGTAACACTTCCCTAGAAATAAAGTTAAATTACCATATGAATCTATTATGAGAGCCATGCCTAGCTACGGGCGTTAAATGATAGCGCTTGTTGGGAGGCAACCCAATTTTATTTTTAGTCCTTGCTTTTTGTTCCTGTTTAGTAATAAAATTTTTATCTAGCCTCTGTTTTTGTTGTGTTTTTGTGTTTAATTAGTGTTTGTGCCAAGTAGAACCGTTGGGAAGATTTGGGGAAAGACTTTTTGATCTTGCTGAAAAAAAATAGAAACTTTAGCGCTCACAAGAATTGCTGCCATTTTTATTGGAAAGTGCTATTTAGTTAATTATTTTTGAAGATGATTAATAGATAAATTACTCACGTCCAGCAATTTATTTTATAATATTTGGGGTTCCAGAAGTTTGCGTTAGTATAGATTACTACAGACTGTTCTGTTTTTTGACAGATTCTGTTTTTCGTGTGTTGTTTGCTTATTTTGATGAATCTATGGCTAGTAAAAGAGTTTATAAACCATAGAGAAGTTGGAATACAGTAGGTTTAACACCAATATAAATAAAGAATGAGTTCATTACAGTACCTTGAAGTGGTGTTTTGTTTTCTTTCGCTAACGGAGCTCACGAGATTTTCTATTTAAGTTTTGTGTTGTGAAGTTTTCAAGTTTTGGGTAAAGATTTGATGGATTATGGAACAAGGAGCGGAAAGAGCCTAAGCTTGGGGATTCCCATGGCACCCCAAGGTAAAATATAAGGACACCAAAAAGCCTAAGCTTGGGGATGCCCCGGAAGGCATCCCCTCTTTCGTCTTCGTTCATCAGTAGCTTTATCTGGAGCTATATTTTTATTCGCCACATGATATGTGTTTTGCTTGGAGCGTCTTGTATGATTTGAGTCTTTTCTTTTTAGTTTACCACAATCATCCTTGCTGTACACACCTTTTGAGAGAGACACACATGAATTAGAATTTATTAGAATACTCTATGTGCTTCACTTATATCTCTTGAGCTATATAGTTTTTGCTCTAGTGCTTCACTTATATCTTTTAGAGCACGGCGGTGGTATTATTTTATAGAAATAATTGATCTCTCATGCTTCACTTATATTATTTTGAGAGTCCTTTAGAACAACATGGCATAATAAAAACTTCCATACAAGTGCACTGAATACTATGAGAAGTTTGATACTTGATGATTGTTTTGAGATATGGAGATGGTGATATTAGAGTCATGCTAGTTGTGAATTTGAGAAATACTTGTGTTGAAGTTTGTGATTCCCGTAGCATGCACGTATGGTGAACCGTTATGTGATGAAGTTGGAGCATGATTTATTTATTGATTTCCTTCCTGATGAGTGGCGGTCGGGGACGAGCGATGGTCTTTTCCTACCAATCTACCCCCCCCCCCCTAGGAGCACGCGCATAGTACTTTGTTTCAATAATTAATAGATTTTTGCAATAAGTATGTGAGTTCTTTATGACTAATGTTGAGTCCATGGATTATACGCACCCTCACCCTTCCACAATTGCTATCCTCTCTAGTACCACAACTTTCGCCGGTACCATAAACCCACCATATACCTTCCTCAAAACAGCCACCATACCTACCTATTATGGCATTTCCATAGCCATTCCGAGATATATTGCCATGCAACTTTCCACCGTTCCGTTTGCTATGACACGCTTCATCATTGTCATATTTCTTTGCATGATCATGTAGTTAACATCGTATTTGTGGCAAAGCCAACATTCATAATTATTTCATACATGTCACTCTTGATTCATTGCATATCCTGGTACACTGCCGGAGGCATTCACATAGAGTCATATTTTGTCCTAAGTATTGAGTTGTAATTCTTGAGTTGTAAGTAAAAAGAAGTGTGATGATCATCATTATTAGAGCATTGTCCCAGTGAGGAAAGGATGATGGAGACTATGATTCCCCCACAAGTCGGGATGAGACTCCAGACGAAAAAAGGGAGAAAAAAAGAGGCCAAAAAAAGAAAATAAAGAAGAAGGCCCAAATAAAAAAATGAAATGGGAGAAAAAGAGAGAAGGGACAATGTTACTATCCTTTTTCCACACTTGTGCTTCAAATTAGCACCATGATCTTCATGATAGAGAGTCTCCTATGTTGTCACTTTCATAAACTAGTGGGAATTTTACTTTATAGAACTTGGCTTGTATATTCCAATGATGGGCTTCTTCAAATTGCCTTAGGTATTCATGAGCAAGCAAGTTGGACGCACACCCACTTAGTTTCTTTTGTTGAGCTTTGATACACTTATAGCTCTAGTGCATCCATTGCATGGCAATCCCTACTCACTCACATTGATATCTATTAATGGGCATCTCCATAGCTCGTTGATACACCTAGTTGATGTGAGACTATCTTCTCCTTTTTGTCTTCTCCACAACCACCATTCTATTCCACCATAGTGTTATATACATGGCTCACGCTCATATATTGCGTGAAGATTGAAAAAGTTTGAGAACATCATAAGTATGAAACAATTGCTTGGCTTGTCATCGGGGTTGTGCATGATTTAATATTTTGTGTGATGAAGATAGAGCATAGCCAGACTACATGATTTTGTAGGGATAACTTTCTTTGGCCATGATATTTTGAGAAGACATGATTGCTTAGTTAGTATGCTTGAAGTATTATTATTTCTATGTCAATATTAAACTTTTATCTTGAATCTTTCAGATCTGAACATTTATGCCACAATAAAGAAAAATTACATTGAGAAATAAGTTAGGAAGCATTCCACATCAAAAATTCTGTTTTTATCATTTACCTACTCGAGGACGAGCAGGAATTAAGCTTGGGGATGTTGATACGTCTCCAACGTATCTATAATTTTTGATTGCTCCATGCTATTATATTATCTATTTTAGATGTTAATGGGCTTATTTTTACACTTTTATATTATTTTTGGGACTAACCTATTAACCGGAGGCCCAGCCCAAATGGCTGGTTTTTTGCCTATTTTAGAGTTTCGCCGAAAAGGAATATCAAACGGAGTCCAAACAGAATGAAACCTTCGGGAGCGTTATTTTTGGAACAAACGTGATCTAGGAGACTTGGAGTGGACGTCAAGAAACAATTAAGGAGGCCACGAGGCAGGGGCGCGCCCACCCCCCTGGGTGCGCCCTCCATCCTCGTGGGCCCCTCGTTGCTCCACCTACCTACTTCTTCCTCCTATTTATATCTACATACCCTGCAAACATCCAGGAGCACCACGAAAACCTAATTCCACCGCCACAACCTTCTGTACCCAAGAGACCCCATCTTGGGGCCTTTTCTGGAGCTTCGCCGGAGGGGGCATTGATCACGGAGGGCCTCTACATCAACTCCATGGCCTCTCCGATGATGTGTGAGTAGTTTACTTCAGACCTTCTGGTCCATAGCTAGTAGCTAGATGGCTTCTTCTCTCTCTTTAGATCTCAATACAAAGTTCTCCTCGATTCTTTTGGAGATCTATTCGATGTAATCTTCTTTTGCAGTGTGTTTGTCGAGATCCGATGAATTGTGGGTTTATGATCAAGTTTATCTATGAACAATATTTGAATCTTCTCTGAATTCTTTTATGTATGATTGGTTTATCTTTGCAAGTCTCTTCGAATTATCAGTTTGGTTTGGCCTACTAGATTGATCTTTCTTGCAATGGGAGAAGTGCTTAGCTTTGGGTTCAATCTTGGGGTGCTCGATCCCAGTGACAGAAAGGGAAACGACACATATTGTATTGTTGCCATCGAGGATAAAAAGATGGGGTTTATATCATATTGCATGAGTTTATCCCTCTACATCATGTCATCTTGCTTAAGGCGTTACTCTGCTCTTATGAACTTAATACTCTAGATGCATGCTGGATAGCGGTCGATGTGTGGAGTAATAGTAGTAGATGCAGAATCGTTTTGGTCTACTTGTCATGGACGTGATGCCTATATACATGATCATACCTAGATATTCTCATAATTATTCGCTTTTCTATCAGTTGCTCGATAGTAATTTGTTCACCCGCCGTAATACTTATGATATCTTGAGAGAAGCCACTAGTGAAACCTATGGCCCCCAGGTCTATTCTCCATCATATAAGCTTCCAATCTATTTTATTTTGTAATCTTTACTTTCAATCTATATCATAAGAATACTAAAAATATTTATCTTATTATTATTATTATTATTATCATCTCTATCAGATCTCACTCTTGCAAGTGGTCGTGAAGGGATTGACAACCCCTTTATCGCATTGGTTGCGAGGTTCTTATTTGTTTGTGTAGGTACGAGGTGACGCACGTGTGGTCTCCTACTGGATTGATACCTTGGTTCTCAAAAACTGAGGGAAATACTTATGCTGCTTTACTGCACCACCCGTTCCTCTTCAAGGGAAAACCAACGCTGTGCTCAAGAGGTAGCATGAGGTGTAATCTTCCCCATTATAGTGCCACATGCGAAGCCCTCTGTATTGGAGTGGCTGGACCCCCGCACTATGGAAGTCGTCGTCACCTCGATTATTGATAATCCGGACTGGGCAAGTGTCCTTACATTGCCCATCAATTGATGGACTTCCGCACTATCTTCCTCCTCGAGTCTCCGAGGGCGCCAACTATGGCGTTTCTTCAATGGAGCATTTGAAAATTCGGGAATACCCATTCGAACTGGGTCGGGGAGAGCAACATCCTCAATATAGAACCATTCTGAGGGCCATTCTTCGGGCGCCTTCTTCGGCGTACCGGACAGGTATCTCGTCCCGGCTATGCGCCATACTTTGGCGCCGCCCACCTCGAATATCGACACCTCTTGGTTGCGAGGGACGAGGCAAAATAGATTCATCCACAAATCAAAGTGGGATTCACAGCACAGGAAAAGCTCGCAAAGGGCAACAAAACCCGCGATGTGCAGGATAGAGGCTGGCGTGAGGTTGTGCAGTTGGAGGCCGTAATACTCCAGGAGTCCACAGAGGAAAGGGTGGATTGGAACCCCGACGCCACTCAACAAGTAGGATACGAAGCACACCCGCCCCCCTGGTTGGATTGGGGAAATTTTTCGCTAGAACTTCGCCTGTGAAGGAGGTCAATCATGCTCGAACAGGGACCAGATCCGCGGGGGGGGGGGGGGGGAGGAATCCCTGTGTTTGGAGCTTAACCAACTGCTTATGGGATACAGAACATCTCTCCCAATCGCCTTTTTTGAAGCCGTGAGGGTGGGAGGAAGAACTGGGGACGCTAGCCATGTTGAATGGTTTCCCCTGGTAAGACTCTGAGGATTTTCCGCTGGGTGTGGAATGGAACTGAGATCCAATCCCTTTAAATAGAGGCCTTTCTTACGTGGCCGGGGCGTTATGTGCAAAGAATACCCCGACCTCTCGTATTCGCTCGACATGTGGAAGCAGAAGGTGTGGAGGCACAGAAGCTGATGGGTGCGACATTAAATGGAAGGCCGAATACATCTCTTTAAGTCAGGTACTTTGAAGTGATCGGAGGAGGAACCCGCCTTGCAATGTCGAAGACAATCTGCGCGCCGGACACCTCGTCATTGAAGCCTGGTTCAGGGGCTATTGAGGGAGTCCTAGATTAAGGGGTCCTCGGGCGTCCGACTTGTTGGACATGGGCTGGACTGATGGGCTATGAAGATGCAAGATAGAAGACTCTCTCCCGTGTCCGGATGGGACTCTCCTTGGCGTGGATGGCAAGCCTGGCGTTCGGATATGAAGATTCCTTTCTCTGTAACCGACTTTGTACAACCCTAGTACCCTCCAATGTCTATATAAACCGGAGGGTTTAGTCCGTAGAGGCAATCACAATCATACAGGCTAGACTTCTACGGTTTTAGCCATTACGATCTCATGGTAGATCAACTCTTGTAATCCTCATACTCATCAATATCAATCAAGTAGGACGTAGGGTATTACCTCCATCAAGAGGGCCCGAACCTGGGTAAAACATCGTGTCCCCTGCCTCCTGTTACCATCGACCTTAGACGCATAGTTCGGGACCCCCTACCAGAGATCTGCCGGTTTTGACACCGACAGGCGGTGAGGCTAATAGTTGCCAGTGCTTCAGGAAGCAACGCGGCTTCTCGAGCGTGGCCGTGCATGTGCAACCGCCGCCGCCCATGTGCACCGCTTGGGCTTGGCCCTGGAGAAACTGCCGATTCGAGCGTGCCAAGGAGCCAGCCCTAGGAGTGCTTTAAACATCGTGCCATGCAGGCCCAACAGTGTATGCAGCCAACCAAATAGTTGTTTTCTTCCCGCGCGAGCCTGGTTGGGCCTCATGCTAGCAACCAAACACGCCCTCCCTTCGATGTCATGCCGCGCGACTTTGCACTCGGCTGCTCTGGCTTCCCGTGTTCGCCATGACGGGGGCGCCGGGTGGCGGCCATTGCGCGGAATGGATCTTTCCCGATGAGGCAGGTTGGACGGTTAGGCTGGGATCCCGTGCCATGGTCGATGACGAAACCGAGGAAGCGACGGCGGGTGTTTCTGGCTCGGTCGCTTCTAGCCTGCTGCATAGAGCAACTCACACTGACTACTATGAGAATCAAAGTTCTGCACTCACTTCTAGTGAATTCAGCTAAGTTATCGCTAAACTTATTTTCTCTACAATTAATATGGGCAAAGTTTCATGAAGACAAAGTCTACAATTAATATCGGCAAAGTTTCATGAAGACAAAGTCTACAATTAATATGGGAAAAGTTTCATGAAGACAAATACTATGTCTGATCTCTTTGATAACAAAGGAGTAAAGCGAACTATCTAGTTTTTGTGGCTGGTCAACTTGACTGCAATGATTTCCCGCAAAAAAAACTTGAGTGCAATGATGGAGTCCATCTCAACGATGGCTGGCAAGTCACTACTCTGGAAAAGGAAAGACCTTCCATACAAACGCAAAATTTTGCTTTCAAAGCTTCATGACAGGAGAAAAGTTCCCTCCATGATGAAAAATTTATTCCTCCCTTTGTTGCAGAACACGGTATTTCAAAAATTTCCTATGATCATGCAAGATCTATCTAGGAGATGCATAGCAACGAGATGGGAGAGTGTGTCCACGTACCCTCGTAGACCGAAAGCGGAAGTGTTTAGTAACGCGGTTGATGTAGTCGAACGTCTTCACAATCCAACCGATCCAAGTACCGAACGTACGACACCTCCGTATTCAGCACACATTCAGCATGATGACGCCCCTCGAGCTCTTGATCCAGTTGAGGATGAGGGAGACTTCTGTCAGCGCGACGGCATGGTGACGGTGATGATGAATCTACTGGCGCAGGGCTTCGCCTAAGCACTACAATGATATGACCGAGGTGTGTAACTGTGGAGGGGGGCACCGCACACGGCTAAGACAAATCTTGGAGTGTCTTTGGGGTGCCCCCTGCCCATGTATATAAAGGAGGGAGGGAGAGAGGCTGGCCCTTGATACGCCCATTTTGCATCATGCTTCTATATCGATATTTATTGCATTATGGGCTGTTATTACACATTATGTCACAATAGTTATGCCTATTCTCTCTTATTTTACAAGGTTTACATATAGAGGGGGAATGCTGGCAGCTGGAATTCTGGGATGGAAAAGGAGCAAATATTAGGGACCTATTCTGCACATATCCAAAAGTCCTGAAACTCCACGGGGATTATTTTTAGAATATATAAAAAATATTGGGCGAAAGAAGTACAAGAGGGGGCCACCCACCGTCCACGAGGGTGGGGGTGTGCTCTACCCCCTGGGCGCGCCCCCTGCCTCGTGGGACCCCTGGTGGCCCTCGGATGCCCATCTTTGGCTATATGGAGTCTTTCGTCGAGGAGAAAATCAGAAGCAAGCTCACTGGACGAAACTCCGCCGCCACGAGGCGGAACCTTGGCAGAACCAATCTAGGGCTCCGGCGGAGTTGTTCTGCCGGGGAAACTTCCCTCAGGGAGGGGGAAATCATCACCATCGTCATCACCAACGATCCTCTCATCGGGAGGGGGTCAATCTCCATCAACATCTTCACCAGCACCATCTCATCTCAAACCCTACTTCATCTTATATCCAATCTTTGTATCCAAACCTCAGATTTGTACATGTGGGTTGCTAGTAGTGTTGATTACTCCTTGTAGTTGATGCTAGTTGGTTTATTTGGTGGACGATCATATGTTTAGATCCATTATGCATATTAATACCCCTCTGATTATGAACATGAATATGCTTTGTGAGTAGTTACGTTTGTTCCTAAGGACAAGGGAGAAGTCTTGCTATAAGTAGTCATGTGAATTTGGTATTCGTTCGATATTTTGATGAGATGTATGTTTCCATCCCTCTAGTGGTGTCATGTGAACATCGACTACATGACACTTCACAATTGCTTGGGCCTAGAGGGAGGAATTGGGAAGTAATAAGTAGATGATGGGTTGCTAGAGTGACAGAAGCTGAAACCCTAGTTTATGTGTTGCTTCGTAAGGGGATGATTTGGATCCATATGTTTCATGTTATGGTTAGGTTTACCTTAATACTTCTGTTGTAGTTGAGGATGCTTGCAAGAGGGGTTAATCATAAGTGGGATGCTTGTTCAAGTAAGGACAGTACCCAAGCACCGGTCCACCCACATATCACATTATTAAAGTACCGAACGCGAATCATATGAACGTGATGAAAACTAGCTCGACGATAGTTCCCATGTGTCCTTGGGAGCGCTTTCCTTTATATAAGAGTTTGTCCAGGCTTGTACTTTGCTACAAAAAGGATTAATTTCAGTGCTTGAAGAGAATACCTTGCTGAAAACCGCTTATCATTTCCTTCTGCTCCTCACTGGGTTCGACACGCTTACTTATCTAAAAGGCTACGATAGATCCCCTACACTTGTGGGTCATCAAGACTCTTTTCTGGCTCTGTTGCCGGGGACTGA
Source organism: Triticum aestivum (assembly GCF_018294505.1). Lineage (NCBI taxonomy): Eukaryota > Viridiplantae > Streptophyta > Magnoliopsida > Poales > Poaceae > Triticum > Triticum aestivum. The sequence goes on along the minus strand of NC_057809.1, from coordinate 499,925,111 downwards.
AGCGCCTTTGGTAGGTGGAATTTGGTAAGGAGAAATTTATATAGTGTGTTGAAATTTACTTTCACTTGTTACTATGGAACATAATCCTTTGAGGGGCTTGTTCGGGGTATCTTCACCCCGACCAGTAGAGCAAAGAGTTGCTCCTCAACCTAATGAACCTACTGAAAATGTTTACTTTGAAATTCCTTCGGGTATGATAGAGAACCTGCTAGCTAATCCTTTCACAGGTGACGGAACATTACATCCTGATATGCACCTAATCTATGTGGATGAAGTTTGTGGATTATTTAAGCTTGCAGGTATGCCCAAGGATGTTATCAAGAAGAAGGTCTTCCATTTATCTTTGAAGGGAGATGCATTGACATGGTTTAGGCTATGTGATGATATTGGATTATGGAACTACCAACGGTTGAAATTGGAATTTCATTAGAAGTTGTATCCTATGCATCTGGTTCATCGTGATCGTAATTATATATATAATTTTTCGCCTCGCGAAGGAGAAAGCATCGCTCAAGCTTGGGGATGGCTTAAGTCAATGTTATATTCATGCCCCAATCATGATCTCTCAAAATAAATGATTATTCAAAAAAATTATGCTCGGCTTTCTCTGAGTAATCGCTCCATGCTCGATACTTCTTGTACTGGATCTTTTATGATGAAGACTATTGAATTCAAATGGGATTTATTAGAAAGGATTAAACACAACTCTGAAGATTGGGACCTCGACGAAGGTAAGGAGTCAGGTATAATACCTAAGTTTAATTGTGTTAAGTATTTTATGGATACCGATGCCTCCCGTGAATTTAGCACTAAATATGGACTTGACTCTGAGATAGTAGCTTCTTTCTGTGAATCCTTCGCTACTCATGTTGATCTCCCTAAGGAGAAGTGGTTTAAATATAATCCTACCATTGAAGTAAAAGTAGTTGCACCTATTAAAGTTGAAGAAAAGACTATAACTTATAATGATTCTGTTGTTCCTCCTGCTTATATTGAGAAACCACCTTTCCCTGTTAGAATAAAGGATCATGCTAAAGCTTCGACTATGGTCAACAAAAGTAATATTAAGACACCCAAACCCCCTGAGCAAATTAAAGTTGAACCTAGTGTTGCTATGGGAAAAGATCTCTTGGCCGATAATATTGATGGGCATGTTATTTACTTCTGCAGTGAATCTACTAGAATTGCTGACCTGATACTAAAAATAAACATAGACCTGTTGTAGGCATGCCTGTTATTTCTGTTAAAATAGGAGATCATTGCTGTCATGGCTTATGTGATATAGGTGCTAGTGCAAGTGCAATACCTCATTCCTTATACAAAGAAATTATGCATGATATTGCACCTGCTGAGATAGAAGAGATGGATGTTACAATTAAGTTTGCCAATAGAGATACTATTTCACCAGTCGGGATTGTTAGAGATGTTGAATTCTTGTGTGGGAAATTTAAATATCCTGCTGATTTTCTTGTTCTTGGTTCCCCACAAGATGACTTATGTCCCATTATATTTGGTAGACCCTTCTTGAATACTGTTAATGCTGAGATAGACTGCAATAAGGATATTGTTTTTGTTGGTTTAGGGGATATTTCTCATGAGTTTAATTTTGCTAAATTTTGTAGACAACCCCATGATAAATAATTGCCTAGTAAAGATGAAATTATTGGTCTTGCTTCTATTGTCGTGCCTCCTAGTGATCCTTTAGAACAATATTTGCTAGACCATGAAAATGATATGTTTATGAATGAAAGAAGGGAAATAGATGAAGTATTCTTTAAACAGGGACCTATTTTGAAACACAACTTGCCTATTGAAATCCTAGGGGATCCTCCTCCACAGAAGGGTGATCCCGTGTTTGAGCTTAAACCTTTGCCTAATACTCTCAACTATGCTTATCTTGATGAGAAAGAGATATATCCTGTTATTATTAGTGCTAACTTTCAGAGCATGAAGAAAAGAAATTATTGAAAACTCTGAAGGAGCACCGTGCTACTATTGGATATACTCTTGATGATCTTAAGGGCATTAGTCCTACTCTATGCCAGCACAAAATAAAGCTGGGGAAATACGCTGAACCAGTTGTTGATCACCAACGACGGTTAAATCCTAAGATGAAAGAAGTGGTAAGAAAAGAAATACTAAAGCTTTTGGAGGTAGGTATAATTTATCCCGTTGCTGATAGTCAGTGGGTAAGTCTTGTCCATTGTGTCCCTAAGAAGGGAGGTATTACTTTAGTTCCTAATGATAAAGATGAATTGATCCCACAAAGAATTGTTACAGGTTATAGAATGGTAATTGATTTCCGCAAATTAAATGAAGCTACTAAAAAGGATCGCTACCCGTAACCTTTTATTGATGAAATGCTCGAAAGATTATCCAAACATATACATTTTTGCTTTCTAGATGGTTATTCTGGTTTCTCCCAAATGCCTGTGTCAAAAGAGGATCAAGAAAAGACAACTTTTACTTGCCCTTTCGGTAACTTTGCTTATAGACGTATGCCTTTTGGTTTATGCAATGCACCTGCTACTTTTCAAAGATGTATGACTGCTATATTCTCTGATTTTTGTGAAAAGATTGTTGAGGTATTCATGGATGATTTCTCCGTTTATGGGACTTCTTTTAATTATTGCTTAAGAAACCTTTATCGAGTTTTGCAGAGATGTGAAGAAACTAATCTTGCCTTGAATTGGGAGAAGTGCCACTTTATGGTTAATGAAGGAATTGTATTGGGGCATAAAATTTCTGAAAGAGGTATTGAAGTTGATAAAGCTAAAGTTGATGCTATTGAAAAGATGATGTGTCCTAAGGACATCAAAGGTATAAGAAGTTTCCCTGGTCATGCCGGTTTTTATAGGAGGTTCATTAAGAACTTTTCTAAAATTTCTCGGCCTCTGACCAATCTCTTACAAAAAGATGTCCCATTTGTTTTTGATGATGATTGTATAGAAGCATTTGAAATACTTAAGAAAGCTTTGGTTTCTGCACCTATTGTTCAGCCTCCTGATTGGAATTTACCATTTGAAATCATGTGTGACGCTCGTGATTATGCTGTAGGGGATGTTCTAGGAAAAAGAGTTGATAAGAAATTGAATGTTATTCAATATGCTAGTAAGACTCTAGACAGTGCTCAAAGAAATGATGCTACTACTGAAAACAAATTTTTAGCAGTTGTATTTGCTTGTGATAAGTTCAGACCTTATATTGTTGATTCTAAAGTAACTGTTCACACTGATCATGTTGCTATAAATCTCTTATGGAAAAGAAAGATGCTAAACCTAGATTTATTAGATGGGTTCTCTTGCTACAAGAATTTGATTTGCATATTATTGATAGAAAGGGAGCTGAGAACACCATTGCAGACAACTTGTCTAGGTTAGAGAATGTTCTTGATGACCCACTACCTATTGATGATAGCTTTCCTGATGAACAATTAGCTGTCATAAATGCTTCTCGTACTGCTCCATGGTATGCTGATTATGCTAATTATATTGTTGCTAAATTTTGTACCACCTAGTTTCACATACCAGCAAAAGAAAAAGTTCTTCTATGATTTAAGACACTACTTCTGGGATGACCCACATCTTTATAAAGAAGGAGTAGATGGTGTTATTAGACGTTGTGTACATGAGCACGAATAGGAACAAATCCTACGCAAGTGTCGCTCCGAGGCTTATGGAGGACACCATGCTGGTGACAGAACTGCACATAAGTTATTGCAATCCGGTTTTTATTGGCCTACTCTCTTCAAGGATGCCCGTAAGTTTGTTTTGTCTTGTGATGAATGTCAAAGAATTGGTAATATTAGTAGACGTCAAGAAATGCTTATGAATTATTCACTTGTTATTGAACCATTTGATGTTTGGGGCGTTGATTATATGGGACTGTTTCCTTCCTCTAATGGGTATACACATATTTTAGTTGCTGTTGATTACGTTACTAAATGGGTAGAAGCTATTCCAGCTAGTAGTGCTAATCATAACACCTCTATTAAGATGCTTAACGAAGTTATTTTTTCGAGGTTTGGAGTCCCTAGATACTTAATGACTGATGGTGGTTCACATTTCATTCATGGTGCTTTTCGTAAAATGCTTACTAAGTATGATGTTAATCATAGAATTGCATTTCCATATCATCCACAGTCTAGTGGTCAGGTAGAACTTGGCAATAGAGAGCTTAAATGAATTTTTGCAAAAGACTGTTAATGGATCTAGAAATAATTGGTCCAAGAAACTTGATGATGCATTATGGGCCTATAGAACTGCATACAAAAATCCTATGGGTATGTCTCCGTATAAAATGGTTTCTGGTAAAGCATGTCACTTACCTCTTGAACTAGAACATAAGGCATATTGGGCTATTAAAGAGCTCAACAATGACTTCAAACTTGCCAGTGAGAAGAGGCTTTTTGACATTAGCTCACTTGATGAATGGAGAACCCAGGCCTATGAAAATGCCAAACTATTTAAACAAAAAGTTAAAAGATGGCATGATTAAAGGATACAAAAATGTGAGTTTAATGTAGGTGATTATGTATTGTTATACAACTCTCGTTTAAGATTTTTTGCAGGCAAACTCCTCTCTAAATGGGAAGGTCCTTACGTCATCGAGGAGGTCTATTGTTCCGATGCCATAAAAATCAACAACTTCGAAGGTACAAATCCAAAGGTGGTGAACGGTCAAAGAATCAAACATTATATCTCAGGTAATCCCATAAATGTTGAAACTAATGTTATTGAAACCGTAACCCCGGAGGAATACATAAGGGACACTTTCTAGAACGTTTCAGACTCCGAAAAGGAATAGGTATGAGGTACGGTAAGTAAACCGACTCAAAAACAGTTCTAATGGCAATTTTTCTCCGTTTTGGAATATTTAGGAAAATAGGAAAATAAGAAGCAGTTCGGGAAGGACACGGGGCTTCCACGAGGGTGGAGGGCGCTCCCTACCCCCCTGGGCGTGCCCCTGCCTCGTGTGCTCTCCGGACTCCGTTTTCTTGCATGGTACTTCTTTTGATCGATAAAAATTCATTATATAATCTCCCGAAGATTTTGACCACCGTATCACGCAAATATCCTCTATCTTTGTTTCGAGATGTTTCTGCTGCAGATTAGAGCATTATTTCATCCCAAGATTCGGAGGGAGAAAACCATGTGGAAGATTACCTTGCAGATCATAAGGTCTACGGGGACATGGAGCGTTGTGGTTGGACCACGGAGGAAGAAGAAGACTATGATCCTAAGGGAACGGAGGAGACGAGCTCAGATGAAGATGAAGTCACATTACCTCAACCTGGGAACATGCATGTGGAGTTCAAAAAGTCAAGCCTTCCCAGTAGAGCAAAGAAACCTAAGATCGAGTTTATCCCTTTTCGTCTCTTGCGGGAGAACAAACAAGAACTATGCAAAAAGGTATTAAGCCTTGAGCGGGAGATCGAGGACCTAAGGGAGCAAAATTCTATCCTCAAGCGCAAATTAAGGAAGAAGCATGCATCATCAACAACTCCATCATCACCACCTCCGAGGAAGGAGACATAAACACATGGGTATGGGCACTCCCCTTGGCAACTGCCAAGCTTGGGGGAGTGCCCCGGTATCGTATCACCATCACACTCCTATCTTTACCATTTTTCTAGTTCGATCCGTTTGGTTATATCTTGATCTAGTAGAATAAAGTTTTGATATGATCTAGTTTTTAGTTTTGCTTTATGATCCTTCTATGTAATCGAGTCCATGAGCTATATATAATAAAGATTAGTGTTGAGTCGAGGGCTTGATTATTTTGCTATGATCTTGAGGGAATGGAATAAAAGAGAAGAAATAAAAAGAAACAAAGAGATCATATGAATCTTATGGAGAGTAATGACTTCACATGTAAAGAGTATGATGAATAAAAGTTGTTGAGAGTTGACAAACATAGTTTTGATCATCGTTGCAATTAATAGGAAGTAATAAAGAAAGAGAGGTTTTTACATATAAATATACTATCTTGGACATCTTTTATGATTGTGAGCACTCATTAAAATATGACATGATAAAGAGTTGATGTTGACAAGGAAGACAACGTAATGGGTTATGTTTTCTTACATCTGAGATAAATTATATTGTCATGGATCATCCAACATGTTGAGATTGCCTTTCCCTCTCATGCTAGCCAAATTCTTTGCACCAACTATAGATACTACTTGTGCTTCCAAATATCCTTAAACCCAGTTTTGCCATGAGAGTCCACCATATCTACCTATGGATTGAGTAAGATCCTTCAAGTAAGTTGTCATCGTTGCAAGCAATAAAAATTGCTCTCTAAATATATATGATTTATTAGTGTGGAGAAAATAAGCTTTATACGATCTTGTGATGTGGAAGAAATAAAAGTGCCGGACTGCATAATAAAGGTCCATATCACAAGTTGCAATATAAAGTGATGTTCTTTCGCATTAAGATTTTGTGCATCCAACCATAAAAGCACATGAAAACCTCTGCTTCCCTCTGCGAAGGGCCTATCTTTTATTCTTGTCTATTACTTCATGCAAAGTGTCACGGTGATCTTCACCTTTCCTTTTTACATTTTATCCTTTGGCAAGCCCAATGTGTTGGAAAGATCTAGGTATATATAACTAATTGGATGTGAGTTTTCACGAAATATTATTGTTGACATTACCCTTGAGGTAAAAGGTTGGGAGGCAAAACTATAAGCCCCTATCTTTCTCCGTGTCCGATTAAAACTTCATAACCATAAATATCGCGCGAGTGTTAGCAATTGTGAAAGACTAAATGATGGTTGAGTATGTGGACTTGCTGAGAAGCTCTTATATTGACTCTTTCCTATGTTATGATAAATTTTGCAATTGCTTCAATGAATGAGATTATAGGTTGTTGGTTTTCAATGAAGTTTTTGATTCAGACCCGGTTGTGATCCTCTGGCTGTGGGGTGGGGCTATGGATCCCCTCGGTAACCTTCCACCATTCATGTTACAAATAGATGGGTTAATGTCCATTAAAAGTGACTCAGGGAGAGGATTGAGTAAAGTGGTGGGATTAGAGCTCACCCAGCTCGGAGGACAGTACACGGAAAATCCATCTCAATGTTTAAGACGAGTGAACTCCTCTTTCTCCCCTTTGTACAGTTCGGCCAATATTTTTACCAAAGCGGCGGGGGTGTCCGGACCCTTTCGACCGCAGCGTGAGGTGTCATCTTCCCCATTATAGTGCCACATGAGAAGCCCTCTGTATTGGAGTGGATGGACCCCCACACTATGGAAGTCGCCATCACCTCGATTATTGATAATCCGTACTGGGCAAGTGTCCTTATCTTGCCCATCAATTGACGGACTTCCGTGATGTCTTCCTCCTCGAGGCTCCGAGGGCGCCAGCTGTGGCGTTTCTTCAACGAAGCATTTGAAAATTCGAGAAGACCCATTCGAACTGGGTCAGGGAGAGCGACGTCCTCAATATAGAACCATTCTGAGGGCCATTCTTCGGGCGCCTTCTTCGGCGTACCGGACAGGTATCTGGTCCCGGCTATGCGCCATACTTTGGCACCGCCCACCTCGAATATCGACACCTCTTGGTTGCGAGGGACGAGGCAAAATAGCTTCCTCCACAAATCAAAGTGGGCTTCACAGCCCAGGAAAAGCTCGCAAAGGGCAACAAAACCCGCGATGTGCAGGATAGAGGCCGGTGTGAGGTTGTGCAGTTGGAGGCCGTAAAACTCCAGGAGTCCACGGAGGAAAGGGTGGATTGGAAACCCGACGCCTTTCAACAAGTAGGATACGAAGCACACCCGTTCCCCCTGGTTGGATTGGGGAAATTTTCGCTAGAACTTCGCCTGTGAAGAAGGTCAATCCTGCTCGAACAGGGACCAGATCCACTGGGGGAAGGAATCCCTGTGTTTGGAGCTTAACCAACTACTTATGGGATACAGAACATCTCTCCCAATCACCTTTTTTGAAGCCGTGAGGGCGGGAGGAAGAATTGGGGATGCTAGCCATGTTGAATGGTTTCCCCTGGCAAGACGCTGAGGATTTTCCGCTGGGTGTGGAATGGATCTAAGATCCAATCCCTTTAAATAGAGGCCTTTTTACGTGGCTGGGGGGTTATGTGCAAAGAATACCCCGACCTCTCGTATTATCTCGACACGTCGAAGCAGAAGGTGTGGAGGCACAGAAGCCGATGGGTGCGTCATTAAATGTAAGGCCGAATATAACTCTTTAAGTCTGGTACTTTGAAGTGGTCGGAGGAGGAACCCGCCTTGCAATGCCGAAGACAATCTGCACGCCGGACACCTCGTCATTGAAGCCTGGTTCAGGGGCTACCGAGGGAGTCCTGGATTAAGGGGTCCTTGGGCGTCCGACCTATTGGACATGGGCCGGACTGATGGGCTGTGAAGATATAAGATAGAAGACTCTCTCCCGTGTCCGGATGGGACTCTCCTTGGCGTGGATGGCGAGCCTGGCGTTTGATAAGAAGATTCCTTTCTCTGTAACCGACTTTGTACAACTCTAGTCCCCACCAATGTCTATATAAACCAGAGGGTTTAGTCCGTAGAGGCAATCACAATCATATAGGCTAGACTTCTAGGGTTTTAGCCATTACGATCTCCTGGTAGATCAACTCTTGTAATCCTCATACTCATCAATATCCATCAAGAAGGACGTAGGGTATTACCTCCATCAAGAGGGCCTGATACTGGGTAAAACATTGTGTCCCCTGCCTCCTATTACCATTGACCTTAGATGCACAGTTCGGGACCCCCTACCCGTGATCCACCGGTTTTGACACCGACAGGCGGTGAGGCTAATAACTGCCGGTGCTTCGGGAAGCAACGTGGCTTCTCGAGCGTGGCCGCGCGTGTGCAACCACCACCGCCCACGTGCACTGCTCGGGCCTGGCCCTGGAGAAACTGCTGATTCGAGTGTCCTAAGGAGCCAGGCCCAAGAGTGCTTTAAACATCGTGCCATGCAGGCCCAACAGTGTATGGAGCCAACCAAATAGGCCATTTTCTACCCGTGCGGGCCTGGTTGGGCCTCATGCAAGCAACCAAACACGACCTCCATTCGATGTCGTGTCGCGCGACTTTTGCACTCGGTTGCTCCGGCTTCCCGTGTTCGCCGTGACGGGGCCGCCGGGTGGCGGCCGCTGCGCGGAATGGATCTTTCCCGATGAGGCAGGTTGGACGGTTAGGCTGGGGTCTCGTGCTATGGTCGATGACGTAACCGAGGAAGCGACAGCGGGTGTTTCCGGCTCGGTCGCTTCTAGCCTGCTGCACAGAGCAACTCACACTGACTACTATGAGAATCACAGTTCTGCACTCACTTGTAGTGAATTTAGCTAAGTTATCGCTAAACTTATTTTCTCTACAATTAATATGGGCAAAGTTTCATGAAGACAAAGTCTACAATTAATATGGGCAAAGTTTCATGAAGACAAAGTCTACAATTAATATGGGAAAAGTTTCATGAAGACAAATACTATGGCTGATCTCTTTGATAACAAAGGAGTAAAGCGGACTATCTAGTTCTTGTGGCTGATCAACTTGACTGCAATGATTTCCCATAAAAAAACTTGACTACAATGATGGAGTCCATCTCAACGATGGCTGGCAAGTCACTTCTCTGGAAAAGGAAAGACCTTCCATACAAACGCAAAATTTTTCTTTCAAAGCTTCATGACAAGAGAAAAGTTCCCTCCATGATGAACAATTTATTCCTCCCTTTGTTGGGGAACACAGTGTTTCAAACATTTCCTATGATCACGCAAGATCTATCTAGGAGATGCATAGCAACGAGACGGGAGAGTGTGTCCACGTACCCTCGTAGACCAAAAGCGGAAGTGTTTAGTAATGCGGTTGATGTAGTCGGACATCTTCACAATCCAACCGATCCAAGTACCAAATGTAAGACACCTCCATGTTCAGCACACGTTCAGCATGATGACGTCCCTCGATCTCTTGATCCAGTTGAGGACGAGGGAGAGTTCCGTCAGCATGACGGCGTGGTGACGGTGATGATGAATTTACCGGTGCAGGGCTTCGCCTAAGCACTACAACGATATGACCGAGGTGTGTAACTGTGGAGGGGGGGCACCGCACACGGCTAAGACAAATCTTGGAGTGCCTTTGGGGTGCCCCCTACCCACGTATATAAAGGAGGGAGGGAGAGAGACCGGCCCTTGATACGTCCATTTTGCATCATGCTTTTATATCGATATTTATTGCATTAGGGGCTGTTATTACACATTATGTCACAATACTTATGCCTATTCTCTCTTATTTTACAAGGTTTACATGAAGAGGGGGAATGCCAGTAGCTGGAATTCTGGGCTGGAAAAGGAGCAAATATTAGGGACCTATTCTGCACATCTCCAAAAGTCTTGAAACTCCATGGGAATTATTTTCAGAATATATAAAAAAATTGGGCGAAAGAAGTACCAGAGGGGGGCCACCCACCGTCCACAAGGGTGGGGCACGCCCTACCCCCCTGGGCGCACCCCCTGCCTCGTGGGCCCCCTGGTGGCCCTCTGATGCCCATCTTTGGCTATATGAAGTCTTTCGTCAAGGAAAAAATCAGAAGCAAGCTCACGGGACGAAACTCCGCCGCCACGAGGAGGAACCTTGGCGGAACCAATCTAGGGTTCCGGGGGAGGTGTTCTGCCAGGGAAACTTCCCTCCGGGAGGGGGAAATCATCACCAGTCATCACTAATGATCCTCTCATCGGGAGGGGGTCAATCTCCATCAACATCTCATGTCAAACCCTAGTTCATCTCTTGTATCTAATCTTTGTATCCAAACCTCAGATTGGTACCTGTGGGTTGCTAGTAGTGTTGATTACTCCTTGTAGTTGATGCTAGTTGGTTTTTTGGTGGAAGATCATATGTTCAGATCCATTATGCATATTAATACCCCTCTGATTATGAACATGAATATGCTTTGTGAGTAGTTATGTTTGTTCCTGAGGACATGGGAGAAGTCTTGCTATAAGTAGTCATGTGAATTTGGTATTCGTTCGATATTTTGATGAGATGTATGTTGTGATCCCTCTAGTGGTGTCATGTGAACGTCGACTACATGACACTTAACCATTGTTTGGGCCTAGAGGGAGGCATTGGGAAGTAATAAGTATATGATGGGTTGCTAGAGTGACAGAAGCTTAAACCCTAGTTTATGCGTTGCTTCGTAAGGGGCTGATTTGGATCCGTATGTTTCATGCCATGGTTAGGTTTACCTTAATACTTCTGTTGTAGTTGTGGATGCTTGCAATAGGGGTTAATCATAAGTGGGATTCTTGTTCAAGTAAGGACAGTACCCAAGCACCGGTCCACCCACATATCAGATTATCAAAGTACCGAACGTGATGGAAACTAGCTTGACGATAATTCCCATGTGTCCTCGGGAGCGCTTTCCTTTATGTAAGAGTTTTTCCAGGCTTGTCCTTTGATACAAAACGGATTGTGTCATCTTGCTGCACCTTATTTACTTTTATTACTTGCTACCTGTTACAAATTACCTTATCACAAAACTATCTGTTGCCGATAATTTCAGTGCTTGCAGAGAATACCTTGCTGAAAACCGCTTATCATTTCCTTCTGCTCCTCATTGGGTTCGACACTCTTACTAATCAAAAAGGCTATGATAGATCCCCTACACTTGTGGGTCATCAGCCCTCCTAGGGGCGCGCCAAGTGTAGGGAGCCCTACTAGGACTCCCAAGTGAGGGAGAAGGAAAGGGGGCCGCGCCCCCACCCCTTGTCCAATTTGGTTTGGGCAGGGGGAGGCATGCGCCACCTCGTGGCCCTTATTCCCTCTCTCCACTAAAGCCCAATAAGGCCCATTAGCTTCCCCCAGCGAATTCCCGTAACTCTCCGGTACTCCGAAAAATACCCAAATCACTCATAACCATTCCGATGTCCGAATATAGCCTTCCAATACATCAATATTTACCTCTTGACCATTTCGAGACTCCTCGTCATGTCCGTGATCTCATCCGGGACTCCGAGCAAACTTCGGTCATCAAATCACATAAATCGTAATATAAATCGTCATCAAACGTTAAGCGTGAGGACCCTACGGGTTCGAGAACTATGTAGACATGACCGAGACACATCTCCGGTCAATAACCAATAGCGGAACCTGGATGCTCATATTGGCTCCTACATATTCTACAAAGATCTTTATCGGTCAAACCGCATAACAACGTACGTTATTCCCTTTGTCATCGCTATGTTACTATTGGCAAGTCTCTTTACTCGTTCCGTAATGCATCATCCCGCAACTAACTCATTAGTCACATTACTTGCAAGGCTTACAGTGATGAGCATTACCGAGAGGGCCCAGAGATACCTCTCCGATACACGGAGTGACAAATCCTAGTCTTGATCTATGCCAACCCAACAAACATCATCGAAGACACCTGTAGAGCATCTTTATAATCACCCAGTTACGTTGTGACGTTTGATAGCACACAAGATGTTCCTCCAGTATTCAGGAGTTGCATAATCTCATAGTCGAAGTGTAGCGACCAGACCTCAAACAGTCTGATCTCTGTGCTCCGGTGTCATCCCTGGATCGGTAATGCTGACACCACACAGTACTCGGAGGATTTATAGCAGAGTAGCAATCACACACTTATTACATCGAGTGTCTCAAAAGAGAACTTATTACAATAAATATGGCTTAAGGCCATCTAATAACGATAACAGCGGAAGGCTTGGAAGATAAGTGAGTCCATCAACTCCAGCGGCACCACTTAGTATAGAACCACGACCTAAAAACTCCTTAATCGTCGTCTGAAAAGTCTGCAACATTAATGTTGCAGCCCGAAACGGGTCAGCACATGGAATATGCTGGCAAGGTAACACATAGAGAGTAATGGAATGAAACAGCTATACTATATGCATATTTGGCTGGTGGAAAGCTCTATGGTTACAGTTTTGCGTAAAGCCAATTTTTCCCTACTTCAAAGGAATAAAATTTAATTACTATCATGGTGGTTGTTAAACATTGAGAATGGTTGACAGCATTCTCAATCCCAATTAAGCATCATCATTAAACATAACCCAACAAAATTAATTTAGAGTAACATGTTGAGATTCACATGAAAATCCAAGTACTAGATACTCAAGATGTCCATAACCGGGGACACGGCTAACCATGATTAGTTTATTACACTCTGCAGAGGTTTGCGCACTTTTCCCCACAAGACTCGATCGCCTCCGTTTGGTTTCTCGCACTACATGGTGTTTGAGAAGACGGATGACCGAGACATAGTCTTTCAGAAGCGCTAGCACCTTACGATCGGGTAGACCGTACCACCTACATCCCCTACATCTGCTAGTCTACCACTGTAAGAGTTCGCACAACTTAGTCAACTATGCTAGAGCCCATAATAGCTTGTGGCTGCACACGGAAGTTTCTAGTATGAATAGTCTCATGATCCCTTTGAGCCTGGGTGGCGGTCCAAAAGAAAACAGGCAAGTCCTGGAATACCCAGGTGCCTCAATCCACCCAGATGTGTGTTTAAGTTGCCACCTTAGATAAACCATTAATTAACAATCTCACATCTGTCATGGATATCACTCACCCAATCCACGTCTACTAGCATAGCATGGCATAATAAGCAAACGTAGAAGTAACTCCCAAAGGTTTGATAATAACAGGTAATAGGTACTACCTCATCTACTTCCCATCCCACAATTTAATTAGATCCTAATCATGCAATGTGTGAGGATTGATCTAATGCAATAAAACTGGGTAGTAGAAAAGGTATGATCAAAGTGTTACTTGCCTTGCTGATGATCCGCGAAACCTAACGATTCGAAGTAACAGGCGGCGCACTCCGGGTATTCTATCGCAGACAAACAAACAAGCATACAATAAGTACTCATCTAATGCACAGGTAAAACTCAAATAAGAGATCTAACCAGAAGGTTCAACTTAAGAACTCCGGTTGGCAAAAAGAATCAAATCGAACGAAGCAACGAAAGTCAAACGGCGAAAGAAAACAACTTCGTTCTAGTAATCTGGATCTAGGGCAAATTTTACAGTAGCAAAATCTTGTTTAAGTTGGTTAAACGGATAGAGGGTTTCGAGACGAATCCCTAGGCGCTTGAATCGCCTGATTCCGATAAACGAGCGAAAAGTTAAACTAAAACGAAAATCGGATCAGGAATCGCGATCAGAAAAATCGCGGATTTAATCCGAGAAAAAGAAAAACGACGAACGCCGATTTTTTTTCTCTTTTTTTGGCACGGAAAACGAGGCGCGACGAACCTCGGCGGCGGATCGGCGCGGCGGCGGCGGCGTCGGCGGCCTAGGCGGGCGGCGCTGGGCTAGGGCCCCGGGCCGGGCCTCGGCTTATAAAGGCCTCCGGTCGGGTACGGCCCGAAGTCGGTTCGTTTTTTTAATTATTCCGCTCGGAAGAAAAATAAAAAGAAATACTAAACGGACTCCAAAAATTCCGAAATAAATTTTCACGGGCTTCTAAAATCAAGCCGCACAAGGTGAACATTTATTTGGGACCTAAATGCAATTTTGAAAAACGCACTTTTTTCCTAAATTCAAATAAAACACCGAAAAACTCCGAAATAAAATCTTATTTGATTTTATTATTAAATCCTCAATATTTCTTTATTTTGGGAAAGTCATTTTATTCCCTCTCTCATATTTTTGTAATAGAAATAATTGATGATAAAATAAATAAAATCAAATGATCCTATTCTCAAAATTTGAGAAAACTCAAATATGAAAATAACGAAATCCCCAACTCTCTCCGTGGGTCATTGAGTTGCGTAGAATTTCTAGGATCAACCAAAATGCAAAATAAAATATGATATGCATGATGATCTAATGTATAACATTCCAAATTGAAAATTTGGGATGTTACAAACCTACCCCCCTTAAGATGAATCTCGCCCTCGAGATTCGGGTTGGCTAGAAAATAGGTGAGGGTGGTCTTTGAGCAAATCTTCCTCTCGCTCCCAGGTGGCTTCATCCTCCGTGTGGTGGCTCCACTGAACTTTGCAAAACTTGATAACCTTGCTGCGAGTAACTCGGCTGGCAAACTCGAGAATCTTAACTGGTTTCTCCTCGTAGGTCAAATCGTTATCCAACTGAATAGTTTCCAAAGGCACTGTGTCTCTCAACGGTATGTCAGCCATCTCCGCGTGACATTTCTTTAACTGAGAAACGTGGAACACATCATGTACTCCTGACAATCCTTCGGGCAATTCCAACTTGTAGGCCACTTCTCCCATACGCTCCAAAACTCGATATGGTCCTACAAATCGTGGCGCTAACTTCCCTTTAACTCCAAAACGCTTTGTTCCCCGAAGTGGAGATACTCGAAGATAAGCTCTATCTCCGACTTCGTAAACTGTCTCCTTGCGTTTAGAATCTGCATAACTCTTCTGTCTGGACTGGGCTACCTTGAGCCTATCGCGAATCAACTTCACCTTCTGTTCAGACTCTTTAATCAAGTCAGGTCCAAACAACTGGCGGTCTCCAACTTCGTCCCATGACAACGGTGTCCTGCACCTCCTTCCGTACAAAGCTTCGAAAGGGGCCATCTTTAAACTGGTTTGATAACTGCTGTTGTAAGAGAACTCTGCATATGGCAAATTATCGTCCCAACTAGATCCGTAATCTAGCGCACAAGCTCTCAGCATATCCTCCAAAATCTGATTGACTCTCTCGGTCTGTCCATCTGTCTGTGGATGAAAAGTTGTACTGAATTCTAGCCTGGTACCCAAAGTTTCGTGCAACTGCTTCCAGAACTTTGAGGTAAACTGGGTTCCTCTATCTGATACGATACTCCTTGGAACTCCATGCAGACATACGATCCTGGTCATGTATATCTTTGCCAACTTAGCACTGGTGTAAGTGGTCTTTACTGGGATGAAATGAGCTACTTTCGTCAATCGATCAACTACAACCCAAATCGAGTCATAGCCTGAACGAGTCCTGGGCAATCCCGTGATAAAATCCATGCCTAGCTTATCCCACTTCCATTCGGGTATCGGCAATGGTTGTAACAATCCTGCTGGCTTCTGATGCTCTGCCTTTACTCTCTGACATACATCACAAACTGCTACATACTCCGCAATATCCTTCTTCATTCCGGTCCACCAGAAAATATCCTTCAAATCCAAATACATCTTGGTATTTCCTGGGTGAATTGAATACGGTGAGTCGTGTGCCTCTTGCAAAATCAACTTCCTGATCTCCGGGTCATTGGGCACGTAAACACGGTCTTCAAACCATAGGGTGTCGTGCTCATCCTCACGAAATCCTTTAGCTTTTCCTTTGCTCAGTTTCTCCTTTATAGCGGCAATCTCTTTGTCAGCTTTCTGAGCTTCCCTGATTCTATCCATCAAAGTTGACTGAATCTCCAATGCTGCTACATAGCCTCTCGGAACTATTTCCAAACATAGTTCACGAAGATTTTCTGCTAACTCCCTTGGTATTTCTCCCGTCATTAACGTATTGACATGGCTCTTACGGCTTAATGCGTCAGCTACTACATTAGCCTTTCCGGGGTGATAATGCAATTTCATATCATAATCCTTGATAAGCTCCAACCATCTCCTTTGTCTGAGATTTAACTCCTTCTGTGTGAAAATGTACTTCAAACTCTTATGATCCGTGTACACCTCACAATGATTTCCAATGAGAAAATGTCTCCATGTCTTCAATGCATGCACTACGGCTGCTAACTCCAAATCATGCGTGGCATAATTCAACTCATGAGGCTTCAGTTGTCTTGAGGCATATGAAACAACTCTCCCTTCCTGCATAAGCACTGCTCCAAGTCCTCGACGTGAAGCGTCGCAATACACCTCATAATCCTTGGTCTGGTCTGGCAAAATCAACACTGGTGAGGTAACCAAACGTTTCTTCAACTCCTGGAAACTAGCCTCACATTCCTCTGTCCATATGAACTTGGTATCCTTCTTCAACAACTCAGTCATAGGCTTCGCAATCTTTGAGAAATTCTCAATAAATCTCCGGTAGTATCCTGCGAGTCCAAGAAAACTCCGGATCTCTCCAACTGTTGTTGGGGCTTCCCACTTGGTCACGGTTTCAACTTTAGCGGGATCTACTGCTATACCTTCTCCAGATATAACATGTCCGAGGAATCCTACTTCCTTCAACCAAAACTCACATTTGCTGAACTTGGCATATAATTGATGTTCTCTGAGCTTTCCAAGTACCAAACGCAAATGCTCCTTATGTTCCTCTTCATTCTTCGAATAAACCAGGATATCATCAATGAACACTACGACGAACTTATCCAAAAACTCCATAAACACTTTGTTCATCATGTTCATAAAATAGGCAGGTGCGTTAGTCAGACCAAATGACATAACGGTATACTCATACAGCCCATACCTGGTGGTAAAAGCTGTCTTCGGAATATCCTGTTCTCGAATCTTCAACTGGTGGTATCCTGATCGCAGATCGATCTTGGAAAATACCTTAGCTCCTTGCAATCGATCAAACAGATCGTTGATCATTGGTAGTGGGTACTTGTTCTTGATCGTTACTTCATTCAATCCTCGATAATCAACAACCATCCTTAACGATCCATCCTTCTTCTCCACTAGAAGTACTGGCGATCCCCAAGGCGAAGAACTTGGGCGAATATATCCCTTATCCAGTAACTCCTTAATCTGCTTCTTAATTTCCACCAAATCCTTTGCTGGCATCCTATATGGTCTCTTTGATATTGGCCCTGTGCCTGGCAATAGCTCAATCAAAAACTCAATATCTCTATCCGGTGGCATGCCTGGCAACTCCTCTGGAAATACATCAGGGAAATCCCTTAC
Source organism: Triticum aestivum (assembly GCF_018294505.1). Lineage (NCBI taxonomy): Eukaryota > Viridiplantae > Streptophyta > Magnoliopsida > Poales > Poaceae > Triticum > Triticum aestivum. Next base: position 499,907,292 of record NC_057809.1, on the reverse strand, counting down.
CACTGGTACTTCCTCCTGCACAACTCCTGTTAGGCAATTTACTTGAGTCCTCTTTGGCACATGCCGGGATACATACTTGATCCTTCTCCCTTCTGGGGTGGTAAGCAAAATTGACTTACTAGCACATTCAATATTCCCTTCATACTTTGATAACCAATCCATGCCTAATATCACATCCAATCCTTGAGATTCCAATACTATTAGGTCTGAGGGAAAAACATAGTTACCAATCCTTAATGGTAACCGATCACACCATAGACTAGCCACATACTCTGCTCCGGGCGAGGTTACTAACATGGGTGACCTAAGGGCTTGGGTTGGTAGGTTATACTTATCCACAAATCCCCTTGAGATGTATGAATGCGATGCACCAGTATCAAAAAGAACGAGTGCAGTAAATGACTTAACCAAAAACTTACCTATTACTGCATCGGGCTGAGCTTCAACCTCCTCCACGCTAACGTGGTTCACCTGTCCCCTGTTGAAAGGGTTCGGCTTCTTCCCAGAACTTCCATTGCTATTTCCATTTTGTAATTCAGGACATTCATTGGCATAATGTCCGGTCTTCGAACACTTAAAGCAAGTGACTTGGCTCAAGTCCTTCTTGGCTGGGGTTGAGGGGTTGGTGCGGTTCTGGCCGTTGCTTCCTCCATTGCCATTACCATTCTTGGTGCCATTGTGATTGTGCGAGCTACCTCCTCCATGGGTATGCTGAAAATGTCCTCCCGGTCTAGGGGTAAAACGTGGCTTCTGCTGAGCTCCTGAATTGTACTTTCCTTGTCCATACTTCCTCTTGCGATTCTCAATTTGCTGCTGCTTCCCTTCAATCATAAGAGCACGATCTACCAACTCCTGGTAGTTGTTGAAGGTTGCTACCATCAACTGCATGCTCAACTCATCATTCAGTCCTTCCAGAAACTTCTCCTGCTTAGCTGCATCCGTAGCGACGTCATCTGGGGCATAACGTGCTAGCTTACTAAATTCCTCCACATACTGGCCAACTGTCCTTCCTCCTTGGCGCAAGTTGCGAAACTCACGCTTCTTCATGGCCATAGCTCCTGCTGAAACATGGGCAGTACGAAAAGCCTGCTGAAACTGGTCCCATGTGACAGTGTCGACAGGGAAAGTGGCTGTGAAATTCTCCCACCATGATGCTGCGGGTCCTTCTAACTGATGTGCGGCAAACTTCACCTTCTCCGCATCTGTGCATCCTGCTGTGGTCAACTCCCTAGCTGTCTTGCGGAGCCAATCATCTGCTACTATCGGCTCGGTGCTACTGGAAAACACCGGCGGATTCAGCCTAAGAAAACGGGCTAAGTGGTCAACAGGTGGTGGTGGTGGTGGGTTGTTGTTGTTGTTCCCCTGATTCTGATTCTGGACTAGCAACTGCATCAATGTGTTCTGCTGCTGGATCAACTGGGTGAGCTCCGGTGGAAAGGCAAATCCGGGGTCACGTCTCGGAGGCATCTGAGGGTTTAGAAAAGATGAGATATAAGAATAGAGGGGGTCTAAAGAGAAAACACTACCCATATGCACATGAGGCAAAAGCAAACAATTCACTTCAATCAATCAAACAAGGGCATACAATCGATCTATCTATCGCAAAAGTGCTCGGACTACTATATTTACATGGTGGACTACTACTACTGATGAGGTGGTCTACTAGAAATATTCTTCGGTTGCAGACTCCATGATATCTGCTCCAGCTTCATCAACATAGTCATCATCGCTACTATCTGGTTCCGAGTCGGTGCCGTCGATGATGATGTAGTCTTCCGGGCTAATTTCCTGGGGTTCTTCGTCTTCATCTACTGGCGTAGGGCCTCCCATAAATATTCCAATCTTCTTGATCAGGTCGTCATTCTTCTCCACCAATACTTCAATTTCCTCTTCATAATCTTCACGTGTAGCCTTGAGTTCTTCCTCCAGTTCCTTGATTCTAGTCTTAGCCTTCTTCAGATCTATCATGTCGGCGCACATCTGGTTCTCCTGTCGTCGAATGTGCTGGTTTAACTCCTGGATAAAAGCTGCGATTGATCTATCCTTCCTGGTGCTGATCATCTCCCAGTGTTCATCTCGGCGCCCACAAATCTGGTAGATAGTATCCTTGAGATCCTTGCGGTAGACTTCTCCAATGCGTCCCATGGCGATGTGAGCTGCCATGCTCTTTCCTAGACTCCAAGTTGGTGCATCAAAAGAAAACTCTATGGGCTCAGTGACTGGCATGAACGTCCTTCCTGGAACTTGAACTTGAATCATCCAGCGCTCTTCTTCAGGTAAAGTGGCGTTGTAGGTTCCCGTGAAGCTTGGTACTCCTATGTTCAGGTATCTAGTGACTTCCTTCAAGTGTCGTCCAAAGGGTGTATCTTCATCCGGTTGTGTGAACTTGTTCCTTGCATCCGCCATCCTAAAGAGTAGAAAAGATGAGAGGTCAGAAGAGAAGAGAGTGAATAGTGATCTAGGTCTTGTGCTTAGTGGTCGTGTCCTACAGTCAGCGTGTGCTCTGATACCATCTCTGTAGCGACCAGACCTCAAACAGTCTGATCTCTGTGCTCCGGTGTCATCCCTGGATCAGTAATGCTGACACCACACAGTACTCGGAGGATTTATAGCAGAGTAGCAATCACACACTTATTACATCGAGTGTCTCAAAAGAGAACTTATTACAATAAATATGGCTTAAGGCCATCTAATAACGATAACAGCGGAAGGCTTGGAAGATAAGTGAGTCCATCAACTCCAACGGCATCACTGAGTATAGAACCACGACCTAAAAACTCCTTAATCGTCGTCTGAAAAGTCTGCAACATTAACGTTGCAGCCCGAAACGGGTCAGCACATGGAATATGCTGGCAAGGTAACACATAGAGAGTAATGGAATGAAACAGCTATACTATATGCATATTTGGCTGGTGGAAAGCTCTATGGTTACAGTTTTGCGTAAAGCCAATTTTTCCCTACTTCAAAGGAATAAATTTAATTACTATCATGGTGGTTGTTAAACATTGAGAATGGTTGACAGCATTCTCAATCCCAATTAAGCATCATCATTAAACATAACCCAACAAAATTAATTTAGAGTAACATGTTGAGATTCACATGAAAATCCAAGTACTAGATACTCAAGATGTCCATAACCGGGGACACGGCTAACCATGATTAGTTTATTACACTCTGCAGAGGTTTGCGCACTTTTCCCCACAAGACTCGATCGCCTCCGTTTGGTTTCTCGCACTACATGGTGTTTGAGAAGACGGATGACCGAGACATAGTCTTTCAGAAGCGCTAGCACCTTACGATCGGGTAGACCGTACCACCTACATCCCCTACATCTGCTAGTCTACCACTGTAAGAGTTCGCACAACTTAGTCAACTATGCTAGAGCCCATAATAGCTTGTGGCTGCACACGGAAGTTTCTAGTATGAATAGTCTCATGATCCCTTTGAGCCTGGGTGGCGGTCCAAAAGAAAACAGGCAAGTCCTGGAATACCCAGGTGCCTCAATCCACCCAGATGTGTGTTTAAGTTGCCACCTTAGATAAACCATTAATTAACAATCTCACATCTGTCATGGATATCACTCACCCAATCCACGTCTACTAGCATAGCATGGCATAATAAGCAAACGTAGAAGTAACTCCCAAAGGTTTGATAATAAACAGGTAATAGGTACTACCTCATCTACTTCCCATCCCACAATTTAATTAGATCCTAATCCTGCAATGTGTGAGGATTTATCTAATGCAATAAAACTGGGTAGTAGAAAAGGTATGATCAAAGTGTTACTTGCCTTGCTGATGATCCGCGAAACCTAACGATTCGAAGTAACAGGCGCACTCCGGGTACTCTATCATAGACAAACAAACAAGCATACAATAAGCACTCATCTAATGCACAGGTAAAACTCAAATAAGAGATCTAACCAGAAGGTTCAACTTAAGAACTCCGGTTGGCAAAAAGAATCAAATCGAACGAAGCAACGAAAAACAAACGGTGAAAGAAAACAACTTCGTTCTAGTAATCTGGATCTAGGGCAAATTTTACAGTAGCAAAATCTTGTGTAAGTTGGTTAAACGGATAGAGGGTTTCGAGATGAAACTCTAGGCGCTTGAATCGCCCGATTCTGATAAATGAGCGAAAAGTTAAACTAAAATGAAAATCAAATCAGAAATCGCGATCAGAAAAATCGTGGATTTAATCCGAGAAAAAGAAAAACGATGAACGCCGACTTTTTTTCTTTTTTCTCTCTTTTCTTTTCTTTTTTTTGGCACAGAAAACGAGGCGCGACGAACCTCAGCGGCGAGATCCGGCGACGTCGGCGGCGGCGGCGGCAGCGGCTTCTTAGGGCGGTGGTGGCTTAGGGCGCTTTAGGGTTTCCCCCGGGGCCGGGCCTCGGCTTATAAAGGCCTCCCGGTCGGTGTCCAGGTCGGACACGGCCCGTTAAGTCGGTTCGTTTTTTTTAATTATTCCGCTCGGAAGAAAAATAAAAAGAAATACTAAACGGACTCCAAAAATTCTGAAATAATTTTTCACGGGCTTCTAAAATCAAGCCACACTAGGTGAACATTTATTTGGGCCCTAAATGCAATTTTGAAAAACGCACATTTTTCCTAAATTGAAATAAAACACCGAAAAACTCCGAAATAAAATCTTATTTGATTTTATTATTAAATCCTCAATATTTATTTATTTTGGGAAAGTCATTTTATTCCCTCTCTCATATTTTTGTAATAGAAATAATTGACGATAAAATAATTAAAATCAAATGATCCTATTCTAAAAATTTGAGAAAACTCAAATATGAAAATAACGAAATCCCCAACTCTCTCCGTGGGTCATTGAGTTGCGTAGAATTTCTAGGATCAACCAAAATGCAAAATAAAATATGATATGCATGATGCTCTAATGTATAACATTCCAAATTGAAAATTTGGGATGTTACACAGAGGAACATGTATAAGTCATGAAGATAGCAATAACAATAAAACTAAACGATCATAATGCTAAGCTAACGGATGGGTCTTGTCCATCACATCATCAAATGACAACACATGTCTATGGTCAGGAAAATTAACCATCTTTGATTAATGAGCTAGTCAAGTAGAGGCATACTAGGGACACTCTATTTTTTCTATGTATTCACACATGTACTAAGTTTCCGGTTAATACAATTCTAGCATGAATAATAAACATTTATCATGATATAAGGAAATATAAATAACAACTTTATTATTGTCTCTAGGGCATATTTCCTTCACCCTTGTCATCTCTCAACAACATACCTGCACGCCTACACCAACTGTACCATCCATGGTATAGGAGCCATCAATGTTTAGTTTAACCCAAACAGCTTTAGGGGTATGCCATGTGAGCGGCACCACGCCAACTAGTATCGCATGTGAGGGTATAACCAGATTGTCTTTCCCTTTGCTAGAATCAGAAGAAAGATCCAGTTGCAAGCCAATTAGAGAACCAAGGTAGCTAACAAGGAACCTTCTGTAAGCATCCATACATCGCTCGATACTGGGCAGTAGATCAACGACATGCAATAGCGATTCTATCATGGTTTTGTCACGGCAGATGCCCTTGTGAAAGGACTTAGGTGTGGAGCCATCGCAATGTAGGTTAGCTCAAAGGGGTTGAGCGGGACAAAGGACACAAGAGTTTACCCAGGTTCGGCCCCTCACAATGAGGTAAAAGCCTATGTCCTGCTTCTAGTTGTATTACTTGAGTTTCGATTACAAGGGGGCGATTACGCTTGACCTAGCTATCGATTGATTGTTTCTTGAGTTAACCCGCCACCGGGTCTCGCCTTTATACACACAAGTCGAGGCCCGACGGCTTACAAGAGTCCGAACCGGATCACACAACGTGACCAGCTTGGTTTCTAAGTCGCCTTGTCTTACCAGGCAAGTCATCATCGGGCAGCTCATACTTCCGAGTCTTGGGCCATTGATACGTCTCCATCGTATCTACTTTTCCAAAAACTTTTGCCCTTGTTTTGGACTCTAACTTGCATGATTTGAATTGAACTAACCCGGACTAACGTTGTTTTCAGCAGAATTGCCATGCTGTTATTTTTGTGCAGAAATAAAAGTTCTTGGAATGACCTGAAAATCAACGGAGATTATTTTTGGAATATATAAAAAATACTAGCAAAAGAATCAAGGCTAGGGGCCCACACCCTGTCCACGAAGGTGGGGGCACGCCTACCCCCTAGGCGCGCCCCCCTGCCTTGTGGCCCCCCTGGTGCTCCTCTGACCTCAACTCCAACTCTATATAATCGTGTTCAGGGAGAGAAAAATAACGGAGAAGGATTCATCGCATTTTATGATACGGAGCCGCCGCCAAGCCCTATTCTCTCTCGGGAGGGCTGATCTGGAGGCCGTTCGGGGCTCCGGAGAGGGGAATCCGTCGCCATCGTCATCATCAACCTTCCTCCATCACCAATTTCATGATGCTCACCGCCGTGCGTGAGTAATTCCATCGTAGGCTTGCTGGACGGTGATGGGTTGGATGAGATTTATCATGTAATGAAATTAGTTTTGTTAGGGTTTGATCCCTATTATCCATTATGTTTTGAGATTGATGTTGCTATGACTTTGCTATGCTTAATGCTTGTCATCAGGGCCCGAGTGCCATGATTTCAGATCTGAACCTATTATGTTTTCATGAATATATGTGAGTTCTTGATCCTATCTTGCAAGTCTATAGTCACCTATTATGTGTTATGATCCATTAATCCCGAAGTGACAATAATCGGGATACTTACCGGTGATGACCATAGTTTGAGGAGTTCAGGTATTCACTATGTGTTAATGCTTTGGTCCGGTACACTATTAAAAGGAGGCCTTAATATCCCTTAGTTTCCAATAGGACCCCGCTGCCACCGGAGGGTATGACAAAAGATGTCATGCAAGTTCTTTTCCATAAGCACGTATGACTATATTCGAAATACATGCCTACATTACATTGATGAACTGGAGCTCGTTCTGTGTCACCCTATGTTATAACTATTGCATGAGGAATCGCATACGACATAATTATCCATCACTGATCCATTGCCTACGAGCTTTTCACATATTGTTCTTCGCTTATTTACTTTTCTGTTGCTATTGTTACAATCACTATAAAACCAAAAATATTACTTTTGCTACCGTTACCACTACTATCATATTACTTTGCTACTAAATACTTTGTTGTAGATATAAAGTTTCCAGGTGCGGTTGAATTGAAAACTCAGCTGCTAATACTTGAGAATATTCTTTGGCTCCCCTTGTGTCGAATCAATAAATTTGGGTTGAATACTCTACCCTCGAAAACTGTTGCTATCCCTTATACTTGTGGGTTATCAAGACTATTTTCTAGCACCGTTGCCGGTGAACATAGCTCTATTCTTTGAGTCACTTGGGATTTATATTTGCTGGTCACTATGAAGAACTTGAAAGATCAAAGAACCAAGATTTTTCCCTCAAGTACTAGGGGAGGTAAGGAACTGCCATCTAGCTCTGCACTTGATTCACCTTCTGTTTTGAGTAAACTTGCGACACCTACTCCTGCTATTCATTCTGATATGTCGCATGTTATTGATGATGCCACTTCTGCTTTGCATGACACTTATGATGAAACTACTTCTATGCTTGATAATACTGTGCCACTAGGTGAATTTCTTGATGAACAACTTGCTAGGGTTAGAGAGAATGAAATTATTGAAACTGATAATATTGATGAAAGTGATGATGAAGATTCTCCCCCTAGATATGAATTGCCTGTTGTGCCTGAGGGTTATGTTATGGATGAAGAATCTGCTAGAGACTTCTTAGCTTGCAATGATAGATCCGATCTTAAGAAATTATTAGTTAAGCTTAAAGAAAAGTCTTTGAATGCTAGAATGAAATATGACCCTGCTTTTGCTACTTCACCTATCTTTATTTCCAATAAGGATTATGATTTCTCTGTTGATCCTAAGTTAATTACTTTGGTTGAATCTGATCCTTTCTATGGCTATGAATCTAAAACTGTTGTGGCACATCTTACTAAATTAAATGATATATCCACCCTGTTCACTAATGATGAGAAAAGTCACAATTACTTTATCCTTAAGTTATTTCCGTTCTCATTAAAGGGTGATGCTAAAACTGAAGGAAATATGCCCTAGAGGCAATAATAAAGTTATTATTTATTTCCTTATATCATGATAAATGTCTATTAGTCATGCTAGAATTGTATTAATCGGAAACTTAATACATGTGTGAATACATAGACAAATAGAGTGTCACTAGTATGCCTCTACTTGACTAGCTCGTTGAATCAATGATGGTTATGTTTCCTAACCATAGACATGAGTTGTCATTTGATTAACGGGATCACATCATTGGAGAATGATGTGATTGACTTGACCCATTCCGTTAGCTTAGCACGATGATCGTTTAGTTTGTTGTTATTGCTTTCTTCATGACTTATACATGTTCCTATGACTATGAGATTATGCAACTCCCGAGTACTGGAGGAACACATTGTGTGCTACCAAACGTCACAATGTAACTGGGTGATTATAAAGGTGCTCTACTGGTGTCTCCGATGGTACTTGTTGAGTTGGCATAGATCGAGATTAGGATTTGTCACTCCGATTGTCGAAGAGGTATCTCTGGGCCCTCTTGGTAATGCACATCACTATAAGCCTTGCAAGCAATGCAACTAATGAGTTAGTTACGGGATAGTGAATTACGGAACGAGTAAAGAGACTTGCCAGTAACGAGATTGAACTAGGTATTGAGATACCGGCGATCGAATCTCGGGCAAGTAACATACCGATGACAAAGGGAGCAACGTAAGTTGTTATGTGGTTTGACCGATAAAGATCTTCGTAGAATATGTAGGAGCCAATATGAACATCCAGGTTCCGCTATTGGTTATTGACCAGAGACGTGTCAGTCATGTCTACATAGTTCTCGAACCCGTAGGGTCCGCACGCTTAACATTCGGTGACGATCGGTATTATGAGTTTATGTGATTTGATGTACCGAAGGTAGTTAGGAGTCCCGGATGAGATCAAGGACATGACAAGGAGTCTCGAAATGGTCGATACGTAAAGATCGATATATTGGACGACTATATTCGGACATCGGAAAGGTTCCGAGTGATTCGGGTATTTTTGGAGTACTGAGGAGTTATGGGAATACGGGGAAGAAGGATTGGGCCTCATGGGCCAAGTGGTGGAAGAGATGAGGCAGGGCGCGCGGCCCCCTAGCCCAAAACGAATTGTACTAGGGGGTCGGCCCCCCTTTCCTCATTTCCTCCCTCTCCTTCCTTCTCCCCTTCCCGCTTCCTTTCCTCCTCCTAGTAGGAGTAGGAAAAGGGAGTCCTACTCCTACTAGGAGGAGGACTCCTCCTCCTAGCGCGCCCTAGGAGGGCCGGCCGGCCTCCCCCCTTGCTCCTTTATATACGGGGGCAGGGGCACCCTAGAACACACAAGTTGATCATTGATCCCTTAGCCGTGTGCGGTGCCCCCCTCCAGCATAATCCACCTCGATCATATCATAGCGGTGCTTAGGCGAAGCCCTGCGTTGGTAGCAACATCATCACCGTCATCACGCCGTCGTGCTGACGGAACTCTCCCATGAAGCTCTGCTGGATCGGAGTTCATGGGATGTAGTCGAGCTGAACGTGTGTGATACGTCTCCGTCGTATCTACTTTTCCAAACACTGTTGCCCTTGTTTTGGACTCTAACTTGCATGATTTGAATGGAACTAAACCGGACTGACGTTGTTTTCAGCAGAATTGCCATGGTGTTATTTTTGTGCACAAATAAAAGTTCTCCGAATGACCTGAAAATCAACGGAGAATTATTCTAGAATATATAATAAATACTGGAAGGAAGATCCACGTCAGGAGGGCCTCCACCAGTCCACAAGGGTGGGGGCTGCGTCCCCTGCCTCGTGGGCCCCCTGACGCTCCACCGACCTCAACCTTGACTCCATATATTCACTTTCGGGAGAAAAAAACCAAGGAGAAGGATTCATCATGTTTTACGATACAGAGCCGCTGCCAAGCCCTAAACTCTCTCGGGAGGGCTGATCTGGAGTCTGTTGGGGGTCCGGAGAGGGGAATCTGTCGCCATCATCATCATCAACATCCTCCATCACCAATTTCATGATGCTCATCACCGTGCGTGAGTAATTCCATCGTAGGCTTGCTGGACGGTGATGGGTTGGATGAGATTGATCATGTAATCGAGTTAGTTTTATTATGGTTTGATCCGTAGTATCCACTATATGTTCTGAGATTGATGTTGCTATGACTTTGCTATGCTTAATGCTAGTCACTAGGGCCCGAGTGCCATGATTTCAGATCTGAACCTATTATGTTTTCATCAATATATGAAATTTCTTGATCCTATCTTGCAAGTCTATAGTCACCTATTATGTGTTATGATCCGTTAACACCAAAGTGACAATAATCGGATACTTCACGGTGATGACCGTAGTTTGAGGAGTTCATGTATTCACTATGTGTTAACGCTTTGGTCTGGTACTCTATTAAAAGGAGGCCTTAATATCCCTTAGTTTCCAATAGGACCCCGCTGCCACGGGAGGGTAGGACAAAAGATGCCATGCAAGTTCTTTTCCATAAGCACGTATGACTATATTCGGAATACATATCTGCATTACATTGATGAGCTGGAGCTAGTTGTGTGTCACCCTAGGTTATGACTATTACATGATGAACCGCATCCGACATAATTCTCTATCACCGATCCATTGGCTACGAGCATTCCATATATTGTTCTTCGCTTATTTACTTTTCCGTTGCTATTATTATCATCACTACAAAACACAAAAAATATTACTTTTGCTACCATTACCTTTTATCACCGTTACCACTACTATCATATTACTTTGCTACTAAACACTTTGCTGCAGATATTAAGTTTCCAGGTGTGGTTGAATTGACAACTCAGCTGCCAATACTTGAGAATATTCTTTGGCTCCTCTTGTGTCGAATCAATAAATTTGGGTTGAATACTCTACCCTCGAATATGCTTGTGAATGGACGTCAGAGGACTTTATGGATCAAGCAGGAATCAAAGAAGAATTTAACGCGTATGTGCGTAATGCCGATCTTGAGAGCTTCTAGGCAGATAAGTGCCGCCAGTACCACTATCTCACTGATTCCTTTGTGAGGAGGTTTGAATTTTCATCATCACGCAATTCTCAAACTATCCGGTTTGATCTTTATGAAAATTCTTATACTATGGACTTAGAGGATTTTAATACTGCTTGCAAACTTCCACAATGGGGCAACACTAGTGAGCCTCGCAAATCTGAGTTTAGAGATTTTCTTGCTAGTATAACTGTGGGGGAATCTAGAGATATAACACAAGCTACCATAGGGAGCATCCATTTTCTTGCTATACATTATTTTGCTCTCTTCATAGGTAGATGCATTAATGGAAAAGATGAAGCATGTCACATGTGTGTGCCTGATCTTAGCATTCTCAGAAGCTCTATTTTAGGAGATAAACAATACAACTTGGGGGCTATCATTGCACGTAGGTTGCATAATAATCGTATTCATGGAGACTTCTTTGGTGGAATTTATGCAACCCTTCTAGCTAATTTTCTTGATATACCCATACGTGGGTATGATATTGAGTTGCCTCCTGTTTATTTAGATTATGAGGCCATGGTACGTCATCAGTTTGTTGATAGGAACGATCAGTTCCTCCAGTACCGACTAATCTTGGATAGATGATGCACCTATCACGTCGCTCTCCCTGCTCCTGATTTCTTTGACTCTCAGGCAAAAGGGAGATATGTTATAACCAGGGAGGAGGCGGACGAGTATAAGAGGAGGACGGAGATGGACCGTCTCCAAGCGGCAGCTCATGAGGCAATAGTTGCTGCCTCTCAGTACGACCCTAGCTACAATTTTGGATATCCGACAGGCCAGTTGTGGCCATAGACCAACTTAGGCCAAAAGCCTAAGCTTGGGAGAGTACGTATTTCTCACCGACATTACATTTATGTTCACACACTCATGCTAGGTGTCGGTGCTCATACTTTCTCATTGTATTATCCATGCTAGTTTATTTTCCTTTTTATACTTTCTTCTTGTGTGTTTAATAAACCTTAAGAAAAACAAAAAAAATAGTTGTAGCCTTTAATTAGTTTACTTTCCATGCTTGTAGTAGTAATTAAAAAGAAAACCCAAAAAGATTTCTTGTTCTTCTTTTGCTTGTTGGGAGCTTTCCCGTGTAAATAGTTTTATTTGTTTTCTTTGGGGGTTGATAGGAGAGGACTATAATGAAAATGTTAAGGTGGCTCTTATATGCATTATTGTTGATCTAACAAAGAGCCCATATTACCTTGTCTTCTCTCTTGAATTGAATGCTTGCAGATTCCAGCTTAGTCCAATGCACGTGTACTATTATTATTATCCACACTATTCGGTCGTGCAAGTGAAAGGCAATAATGATGATTATATGATGAACTTATTGAGATGAGAAAAGCTGGTATGAACTCGACCTCTCTTGTTTTTGTAAATATGATTAGTTCATCGTTCCTGATTCAGCCTATTATGAATAAACATGTTTGCAATGACAATTAGAGATTGTAGTTGCTTATGTCATGCTTAATTAGCTAGGAGCTTATAATGGTTTACCTTGCATGCGAACATGCTATTAAAATGGTTGTGATGTGGTATGATCGGGTGGTATCCTCTTTTGAACGATTCGAGTGGCTTGACTTGGTACATATTCGCGCATGTAATCGAAACAAAATCAACATAGCCTCTATGATATTTATGTTCATGATGCATTTTATCCTACACATGCTTGCATTCGGTGTTGATTAATATTAATGCATGTTCATGACTGTTGTCGCTCTCTAGCTGGTCGCTTCCCAGTCTTTTGCTAGCCTTCACTTGTACTAAACGGGAATACTGCTTGTGCATCCAATTCCATAAACCCAAAGTTGTTCCATATGAGTCCACCATACCTACCTATATACGGTATCTACCTGTCGTTCGAAGTAAATTTGTATGTGCCAAACTCTAAACCTTCAAATAAACATTCTATTTTGCATGCTCGAATAGCTCATGTATCAACTAGGGATGTCCGTATCTTCCATGTTAGGCGGGTCATTCTCAAGAGGAGTGGACTCCGCTCCTCACTCACAGAAAAATGGCTGGTCATCGGGATGCCCAGTCCCATTCTTTTGCAAATCAAATCAAAATAATTGCAAAAACTCCCCCGGGACTCTTGTTAGTTGGAGGCACTCGTTGTTTCGAGGAAGCCATGGATTGATGCTTGTTGGTGGAGGGGGAGTATAAACTTTACCATTCTATTTGGGAACCGCCTATAATGTGTGTAGCATGGAAGATATCGCCATCTCTCGGTTGTTATGTTGACAATGAAAGTATACCGCTCAAAATATTATTCATATCTATTTCAAAACCGAGCTCTAGCACCTCTACAAATCCCTGCTTCCCTCTGTGAAAGGCCTATCTATTTACTTTTATGTTGAGTCATCATCCTCTTATTAAAAAGCACCAGTTGGAGAGCACCGTTGTCATTTTCATCCATTACTGTTAGTTTACATTGAGTATGACTTGACTGGATCTCTTTTACCATGAATTACAATGTCTAGTCAGTCCTTGATCTTTAAAGGTACTCTGCATTTATGTTTTGCGGTCTCAGAAAGGGCTAGCGAGATACCATCTTCTTATATCATATCATGATTGTTTTGAGAAAGTGTTGTCATCCGAGATTTATTATTATTGCTCGCTAGTTGATTATGCCATTGATATGAGTAAACATGAGACCTAAATGTTATTGTGACTATGGTTAGTTCATAATCTTTGCTGAAAACTTGAATGCTGGGTTTACATATTTACAACAGCAAGAGCAAACATAGTTTGTAAAAGTTTTTCTTTATCACTTTCAGTTTATCAACTGAATTGCTTGAGGACAAGCAAAGGTTTAAGCTTGGGGGAGTTGATACGTCTCCGTCGTATCTACTTTTCCAGACACGTTTGCCCTTGTTTTGGACACTAACTTGCATGATTTGAATGGAACTAACCCAGACTGATGCTATTTTCAGCAGAATTGCCATGGTGTTATTTTTGTGCAGAAATAAAAGTTCTTAGAATGACCTGAAAATCAACGGAGAATTATTTTGGAATATATAATAAATACTGGAAGGAAGATCCACGTCAGGGGGGCCTCCGCCTGTCCACGAGGCTGGGGGGCGCTCCCTACCCCCTGGGCGCGCCCCCTGCCCCGTGGGCCCCCTAACGCTCCACTGACCTCAACCTTGACTCCATATATTCACTTTCGGGGAGAAAAAAACCAAGGAGAAGGATTCATCACGTTTTACGATAGGGACCGCCGCCAAGCCCTAAACTCTCTCGGGAGGGCTGATCTAGAGTCCGTTCGGGGCTCTGGAGAGGGGAATCCGTCGCCATCATCATCATTAACCATCCTCCATCACCAATTTCATGATGCTCACCGCTGTGCGTGAGTAATTCCATCGTAGGCTTGCTGGACAGTGATGGGTTGGATGAGATTTATCATGTAATCGAGTTAGTTTTGTTAGGGTTTGATCCCTAGTATCCACTATGTTCTAAGATTGATGTTGCTATGACTTTGCTATGCTTAATGCTAGTCACTAGGGCCCGAGTGCCATGATTTCAGATCTGAACCTATTATGTTTTCATCAACATATGAAATTTCTTGATCCTATCTTGCAAGTCTATAGTCACCTATTATGTGTTATGATCCGTTAACACCAAAGTGACAATAATCGGATACTTCACGGTGATGACCGTAGTTTGAAGAGTTCATGTATTCACTATGTGTTAACGCTTTGGTCTGGTACTCTATTAAAAGGAGGCCTTAATATCCCTTAGTTTCCAATAGGACCCCGCTGCCACGGGAGGGTAGGACAAAAGATGTCATGCAAGTTCTTTTCCATAAGCACGTATGACTATATTCGGAATACATATCTGCATTACATTGATGAGCTGGAGCTAGTTGTGTGTCACCCTAGGTTATGACTATTACATGATGAACCGCATCCGACATAATTCTCTATCACCGATCCATTGGCTACGAGCATTCCATATATTGTTCTTCGCTTATTTACTTTTCCGTTGCTATTATTATCATCACTACAAAACACAAAAAATATTACTTTTGCTACCATTACCTTTTATCACCGTTACCACTACTATCATATTACTTTGCTACTAAACACTTTGCTGCAGATATTAAGTTTCCAGGTGTGGTTGAATTGACAACTCAGCTGCCAATACTTGAGAATATTCTTTGGCTCCTCTTGTGTCGAATCAATAAATTTGGGTTGAATACCCTACCCTCGAAAACTGTTGCGATCCCTATACTTGTGGGTTATCAGTGTGCTGAACTCGGAGGTGCCATGCATTCGGTACTTGGATCGGTCGGATCGTGAAGACATTTGACTACATCAACCGTGTTCTCATAACGCTTTCGCTTACGGTCTACGAGGGTACGTGGACAATACTCTTCCCTCTCGGTGCTATGCATCACTATGATCTTCCGTGTGCGTAGGAAATTTTTGAAATTACTACGTTCCCCAATAGTGGCATCCGAGCCAGGTTTATGTGTAGATGTTATATGCACGAGTAGAACACAAGTGAGTTGTGGGTGATACAAGTCATACTGCTTACCAGCATGTCATACTTTGGTTCGGCGGTATTGTTGGATGAAGTGGCCCGGACCAACATTACGCGTACGCTTACGCGAGACTGGTTCTACCGACGTGCTTTGCACACAGGTGGCTGGTGGGTGTCAGTTTCTCCAACTTTAGTTGAACCGAGTTTGACTATGCCCGGTCCTTGTTGAAGGTTAAAACAGCACTAACTTGACGAACTATCGTTGTGGTTTTGATGCGTAGGTAAGAACGGTTCTTGCTCAGCCCGTAGCAGCCACGTAAAACTTGCAACAACAAAGTAGAGGACGTCTAACTTGTTTTTGCAGGGCATGTTGTGAAGTGATATGGTCAAGGCATGATGCTATATTTTATTGTATGAGATGATCATGTTTTGTAACGGAGTTACCAGCAACTGGCAGGAGCCATATGGTTGTTGCTTTATTGTATGAAATGTAATCGCCATGTAATTGCTTTACTTTATCACCAAGCGGTAGTGATAGTCGTAGAAGCAATAGTTGGCGAGAAGACAACGATGCTACAATGGAGATCAAGGTGCCGCACCGGTGACGATGGTGATCATGACGATGCTTTGGAGATGGAGATCAAAGGCACAATATGATGATAGCCATATCATATCACTTATATTGATTGCATGTGATGTTTATCCTTTATGCATCTTATTCTGCTTTGATTGACGGTAGCATTATAAGATGATCTCTCACTAAAAATTTCATGTTACAAGTGTTCTCCCTGAGTATGCACCGTTGCAAAAGTTCGTCATGCCGAGACACCACGTGATGATCGGGTGTGATAAGATCAACGTTCTTATACAACGGGTGCAAGCCAGTTTTTGCACACGCAGAAATACTCAGGTTAAACTTGACGAGCCTAGCATATGCAGATATGGCCTCGGAACATTGGAGACCGAAAGGTTGAGCGTGAATCATATAGTAGATATGATCAACATAGTGATGTTCACCATTGAAAACTACTCCATCTCATGTGATGATCGGACATGGTTTAGTTTATTTGGATCACGTGATCATTTAGATGACAGGAGGGATGTCTATCTAAGTGGGAGTTCTTAAGTAATATGATTAAATGAACTTTAATTTATCATGAACTTAGTCCTGATAGTATTTGCATAACTATGTTGTAGGTCAATAGCTCGCGGTGTAGCTCCCCGTTTATTTTGATATGTTCCTAGAGAAAAACTAAGTTGAAAGATGTTAGTAGCAATGATGCGGATTGGATCCGTTATCTGAGGATTATCCTCATTGCTACACAGAAGAATTATGTCCTTGATGCACCGCTAGGTGACAGACCTATTGCAGGAGCAGATACAGACGTTATGAACGTTTGGTAAAGCTCGGTATGATGACTACTTGATAGTTTAGTGCACCATGCTTTATGGCTTAGAATCGGGACTTCAAAAATGTTTTGAACGCCACAGAGCATATTAGATGTTCTAAGAGTTGAAATTGGTATTTCATACTCATGCCTGTGTCAAGAGGTAGAAGACCTCTGACAAGCACTTTGCCTACAAGATGGAGGAGACTAGCTCAGCTAGTGAGCATGTGCTCAGAATGTCTGAGTACTACAATCACTTGAATCAAGTGGGAGTTAATCTTCTAGATAAGATAGTGATTGACAGAGTTCTCTAGTTACTGGAACTTTGTGATGAACTATAATATGCAAGGGATAACAAAAATGATTCCCAAGCTCTTCATGATGCTGAAATCGATGAAGGTAGAAATCAAGAAAAGCATCAAGTGGTGATGGTTGACAAGACCACTAGTTTCAAAAAAAGCGCAAAGGGAAGAAGGGGAACTTCAAGAAGAACGGCAAGCAAGTTGCTGCTCAAGTGAAGAAGCCCAAGTCTATACCTAATCCCGAGACTAAGTGCTTCTACTGCAAAGGGACTGGTCACTGGAAGCAGAACTGTCCCAAGTGTTTGGCAGATAAGAAGGATGGCAAGGTGAACAAAGGTATATGTGATATACATGTTATTCATGTGTACTTTACTAGTGTCTATAGCAACCCCTTAGTATTTGATACCAGTTCAGTTGCTAAAGATTAGTAACTCGAAATATGAGTTCCAGAATGAACAGAGACTAGTTAAGGGTGATGTGACGATGTGTGTTGGAAGTGGTTCCAAGATTTATATGGTCATCATCGCACACTCCCAATACTTTTGGGATTAGTGTTGAACCTAAATAAATGTTATTTGGTGTTTGCGTTAAGCATGAATATGATTTGATCATGTTTATTGCAATACGATTGTTCATTTAAAGTGAGAGAATAATTGTTGTTCTGTTTACATGAATAAAACCTTCAATGGTCATACACCCAAGGTGAATGGTTTATTAAATCTCGATCGTAGTGATACACATATTCATAATATTGAAGCCAAAAGATGCAAAGTTAATAATGATAGTGCAACTTATTTGTGGCATTGCCGTTTAGATCATATTGGTGTAAAGCGCATGAAGAAAATCCATGATGATGGGTTTTTGGAATCACTTGATTATGAATCAGTTGATGCTTGCGAACCATGCCTCATAGGCAAGATGACTGAGACTCCGTTATCCGGAATAATGGAGCAAGCAACTGACTTATTGGAAATAATACATACTGATGTATGCGATCCGGTAAGTATTGAGGCTCATGGCGAGTATCGTTATTTTCTGACCTTCACAGGTGATTTGAGCAGATATGGGTATATCTACTTAAATGAAACATAAGTCTAAAACATTTGAAAAGTTCAAAGAATTTCAGAGTGAAGTGGAAAATCATCGTAACAAGAAAATAAAGTTTCTACGATCTGATCGCGGAGGCGAATATTTGAGTTACGAGTTTGGTCTTCATTCGAAACAATGCGGAATAGTTTTGCACCTCACGCCACCTGGAACACCACAGCGTAATGGTGTGTCCGAACATCGTAACCGTACTTTATTAGATATATGGTGCAATCTATGATGTCTCTTACCGATTTACCACTATCTTTTTGGGGTTATGCATTAGAGACAGCTGCATTCACGTTAAATAGGGCACCATCTAAATCCGTTGAGATGACGCCATATGTACTGTGGTTTGGCAAGAAACCAAAGTTGTCATTTCTTAAAGTTTGGGGTTGCGATGCTTATGTGAAGAAGTTTCATCCTGATAAGCTCAAACCCAAATCGGAGAAATGTGTCTTCATAGGATACCCAAAGGAGACAATTGGGTACACCTTCTATAGATCTGAAGGCAAGACATTCGTGGCTAAGAATGGATCATTTCTAGAGAAGGAGTTTCTCTCGAAAGAAGTGAGTGGGAGGAATGTAGAACTTGATGAGGTAATTGTACCTTTTCCCGAATTGGAAAGTAGTTCATCACAGAAATCAGTTCTAGTGATCTCTACACCAATTAGTGAGGAAGCTAATGATGATGATCATGAAACTTCAGATCAATTTACTACCGAACCTCGTAGGACAACCAGAGTGGTACGGTAATCCTTTCTGGAAGTCATGTTAGTAGACCATGACGAACCTACGAACTATGAGGAAGCGATGATGAGCCCAGATTCCGCGAAATGGCATTAGGCCATGAAATCTGAGATAGAACCCATGTATGAGAAAAAATTATGGACTTCGATTGACTTGCCCGATGATTAGTTAGTCATTAAGAATAAATGGATCTTCAAGAGGAAGACGGATGTTGATAGTAGTGTTAATATCTATAAAGCTCGAATTGTCGCAAAATGTTTTCGACAAGTTCAAGGTGTTGACTATGATGAGATTTTCTCACTCGTATTGATGCTTAAAAGTCTGTTTGAATCAAGTTAGCAGTTGCCACATTTTATGAAATCTGGCAAATGGATGTCAAAACTGCATTCCTTAATGGATTTCTTACAAAAGAGTTGTATATGATGCAACCAGAAGGTTTTGTCGATCCTAAAGGTGCTAACAAAGTGAGCAAGCTCCAGCGATCCATCTATGGACTGGTGCAAGCATCTCAGAGTTGGAATATATGCTTTGATAAAGTGATCAAAGCATATGGTTTTATACAAACTTGCGGTAAAGCCTGTATTTACAAGTGAGTGAGAGCAGTACAACATTTCTGATAAGTATATGTGAATGACATATTGTTGATCGGAAATAATGTAGAATTTTCTGGAAAGCATAAAAGGAGTTTTTCAAAGAAAGACCTCGGTGAAGCTACTTGCATATTGAGCATCAAGATCTATAGAGATAGATCAAGACGCTTGATATATTTTCAATGAGTACATACCTTGACAAGATTTTGAAGTAGTTCAAAATGGAATAGTCAAAGAAGGAGTTCTTGCCTGTGTTGCAAGGTGTGAAGTTGAGTAAAGACTCAAAACCCGACCACGACAGAAAATAGAAAGAGAATGAAAAGTCATTCCCTATGCCTCGGTCATAGGTTCTATAAAGTATGCCATGCTGTGTACCAGACCTATTGTGTACCTCACCATAAGTTTGGCAAGAGGGTACAATAGTGATCTAGGAGTAGATCACTGGATAGCGGTCAAAAATTATCCTTAGAGAACTAAGGAAATATTTCTCGGTTATGGAGGTGATAAAAGAGTTCGTCATAAAGAGTTACGTCGATGCAAGCTTTTTACATCGATCTAGATGACTCTAAGTCTCGATCTGGATACATATTGAAAGTGAGAGCAATTAGCTAGAGTAGCTCTGTGCAGAGCATTGTAGACATAGAAATTTGCAAAATACATACGGATCTGAATGTTACAGACCCGTAGACTAAAATTCTCTCACAAGCAAAACATGATCACTCTTTGGGTGTTATTCACATAGCGATGTGAACTAGATTATTGACTCTAGTAAACCCTTTGGTTATTAGTCACATGGAGATGTGAACTAATCACATAAAGATGTGAACTAGATTATTTACTCTAGTGCAAGTGGGAGACTGAAGGAAATATGCCCTAGAGGCAATAATAAAGTTATTATTTATTTCCTTATATCATGATAAATGTTTATTATTCATGCTAGAATTGTATTAACCAGAAACTTACTACATGTGTGAATACATAGACAAACAGAGTGTCACTAGTATGCCTGAGGGAGTCCTGGATTAGGGGGTGTTCGGATAGCCGAACTATACCTTCAAGCCGGACTCCTGGACTATGAAGATACAAGATTGAAGACTCCGTATCGTGTCCGGAAGGGACTTTCCTTGGCGTGGAAGGCAAGCTTGGCGATACGGATGTTCAGATCTCCTACCATTATAACCGACTCTATGTAACCCTAACCTTCTCCGGTGTCTATATAAACCGGAGGGTTTTAGTCCGTAGGACAACATACACATCAACAATCATACCATAGGCTAGCTTCTAGGGTTTAGCCTCTCTGATCTCATGCTAGATCTACTCTTGTACTATCCATATCATCAATATTAATCAAGCAGGACGTAGGGTTTTACCTCCATTGAGAGGGCCCGAACCTAGGTAAAACTTCGTGTCCCTTGCCTCCTGTTACCATCCGGCCTAGACGCACAGTTCGGGACCCCCTACCTGAGATCCGCCGGTTTTGACACCGACAATGGTGCTTTCATTGAGAGTTCCTCTATGTCGTCGTCGTCAGGCCCGATGGCTCCTACGATCATCAATGGCGATGCAGTCCAGGGTGAAACCTTCCTCCCCGGACAGATCTTCGTCTTTGGCGGCTTCGCACTGCGGGCCAATTCACTTGGCCATCTAGAGTAGATCGAAAGCTATGCCCCTGGCCGTCAGGTCAGATTCAGAAGTTTAAACTACACGGCTGACATCCGCGGGGACTTGATCTTCGACGGACTCGAACCACCGCCGAGCGCGCCGCACTGTCACGACGAGCATGATCTAGCTCTGCCACCGAACAGTGCCCTGGAGGCCGCACCCGCATCAGCTTCGACCCTTAGTTCGGAGCCAACCACGCCGATCGAGGATGGGCGGTTGGACGCCACCTCGAGGGCTGTGATCCCAACGGCGGTTGAGCCGGACACCAGCCCCGTACTCTGCGAGACTCGTGACTCCACGGAGCCAGATTCTTCTCCGAACTCCGAACCCTCCGCGCCCCTGCTGATCGAATCTGATTGGGCGCCGATCATGGAGTTCACGGTCGCGGACGTCTTTCAGCACTCGCCTTTCGGTGATATCCTGAAGTCACTGAAGTCTCTCTCTTTATCAGGAGAGCCCTGGCCGGACTACGGTCAGCAAGGTTGGGGTATGGACGATGAAGAAATTTAAAACCCACCCACCACCCACTTCGTAGCCACTGTCGACGACTTAACCAACATGCTCGACTTTGACTCCGAAGACATCGACGGTATGGACGCCGATGAAGGAGATGATGAAGAACCAGCGCCTACTAGGCCCTGGAAAGCCACCTCGTCATATGACACATACATGGTGGACACCCCAAAAGAGGGAGAGGGCGATAGAACAGCGGATGATGACCCCTCCAAGAAACAGCCCAAGCACCGGCGTCAGCGGCGCCGCTCAAAATCCCGCCAACACAAAAACGGTGATTCCAGCACAGGAGATAATAATACTCCAGAGAGTGCCGAAGAAAACCCCATCCAGCAAGGTTTAGCACAGGAGGATGGAGAAACCAGCCCTCATGAGAGAGCGGCAGACAGAGAGGTCGAGGACGATAATTATATGCCTCCCTCCGAAGACGAGGCAAGCCTCGACGACGACGAATTCGTCGTGCCAGAGGATCCCGTCGAGCAAAAGCGTTTCCAACGCAGGCTTAAGGCCACAGCAAGAAGCCTCAAGAAAAAACAGCAACAGCTCCGAGCTGATCAAGATTTGCTGGTTGACAGATGGACCGAAGTCCTTGCGGCCGAAGAGCATAAACTCGAACGCCCCTCCAAGAGTTATCCAAAGCGCAGGTTGCTACCCCAATTAGAGGAGGAAGCACTTGATGCGGCCGAACGGCCACCTCGTGGCCGCAACAGAGAGGCCTCCCGGCCCTCCACTCAAGCCGCACCCCGTACCAAGACACGGAAATATGCGCCGGACTTACGAGACATGCTGGAGGACAAGGCAAGGCAAACACGATCGATCTACGGATCACGTGGGCACCCCACCGCTCGAGACGGTAACCGTCACGCCGGCCACAAATTCAGCAGGGCCAAACACAGTAGACAAAACTCATTGGAGCTACGTCATGATATCGCCCAGTACAGAGGCGCCGCACACCCACTGTGCTTTACAGACGAAATAATGGATCATCAAATCCTCGAGGGTTTCAAACCCGTAAACATCGAATCATATGATGGCACAACAGACCCTGCGGTATGGATCGAGGATTATCTCCTTCATATCCACATGGCCCGCGGCGACGATTTTCACGCCATCAAATACCTCCCACTCAAGCTTAAAGGACCAGCTCGACATTGGCTCAACAGCTTGCCAACAGGATCAATCAGTTGTTGGGAGGACCTGGAAGCCGCATTCCTCGACAATTTCCAGGGCACTTATGTGCGACCCCCAGACGCCGATGACCTAAGTCACGTAATTCAGCAGCCAGAGGAATCGGCCAGGCAATTCTGGACACGGTTCCTAACAAAGAAAAATCAAATAGTCGACTATCCGGACGCTGAGGCCCTAGCAGCCTTCAAGCACAATATCCGTGACGAGTGGCTGGCCCGGCACCTTGGACAGGAAAAGCCGAAATCCATGGCAGCACTCACGACACTCATGACCCGCTTTTGCGTGGGAGAAGACAGCTGGCTTGCTCGCAGCAACAATATGACCAAGAACCCTGGTAGTTCGGACACCAGGGACATTAGTGGCAGGTCACGTTGCAACAAGCAGAAGCGCCGCATTAACGGCGATAATGCTGAGGATACGGCAGTTAATGCCGGATTCAGAGGCTCTAAATCCGGTCAGCGGAAAAAGCCATTCAAAAGGACTCCTAGGGGCCCGTCCAGCTTGGACCGAATACTCGACCGCTTGTGCCAAATACATGGCACCCCCGAAAAGCCGGCCAATCACACCAACAGGGATTGTTGGGTGTTCAAGCAGGCAGGCAAGTTAAGCGCCGACAATGAAAACAAGGGGCTGCATAGCGATGACGACGAGGAGCCCCGGCCGCCGAACAACAATGGACAGAAGGGTTTTCCCCCACAAGTGCGGATGGTGAACATGATATATGCCACCCACGTCCCAAAAAGGGAGCGGAAGCGCGCGTTAAGGGACGTATACACGGTAGAGCCAGTCGCCCCAAAGTTCAACCCATGGTCCTCCTGCCCGATCACCTTTGATCGAAGAGACCTTCCCACTAGCATCCGTCATGGCGGATTTGCCGCATTGGTTCTAGACCCAATTATTGACGGATTTCATCTCACTAGAGTCCTCATGGACGGCAGCAGCAGCGTGAACCTGCTTTACTAGGATACAGTGCGAAAAATGGGCATCTATCCCTTGAGGATTAAGCCCACCAAAACGACCTTTAAAGGCGTAATACCAGGTGTAGAGGCCAACTGTATAGGCTCAGTCACACTTGAAGTGGTCTTCGGATCCCCGGATAATTTCCGAAGCGAGGAATTGGTCTTATAAATAGTCCCATTCTGAAGTGGCTATCATGCACTACTCGGACGAACCGCATTCGCCAAATTCAATGCGGTACCGCACTACGCATACCTCAAGCTCAAGATGCCAGGCCCTCGTGGAGTAATTACGGTCAATGGAAACACCGAACGCTCCCTCCGAATGGAGGAGCACATGGCAGCCCTTGCAGCGGAAGTACAAAGCAGCCTCTCTAGGCAGTTCTCCAGTCTGGCCATTAAACGTCCAAACACCGTCAAGCGCGCCTGGAGTAACCTACAACAAGACCGCCTGGCACGTTCCGAGCAGGCGTAGCAAGGCGGCCCCAACCCCAACCCTAGCAAAAAGGCGATGCCAGTACTTCGCGTACATAATTACGCTTTAGAAATACCATGGGCATAGGGGGAGGGGCACCATCACGGCACGCCCAAAACACGGCTTAAACCGCACCAGGGGCTACCGATTTTTTACTTTTCTCTTACTTCCAAGACTCTACTCTTCGGAAGGCCTGTTCGGCAGTTCAATTGCCGCACAAACGATGCAAGAACCAGGGAAGCAGACAAGCCATGCCGCATTACGGAAATCCCAGGTGGTCTCTATCACGAGCAGTATACCTATTTCGCATACTATTCCGCAGCTTGCACCCGGAGCAGACATGTTAAATAGTCCAACTTTTCGTTTATCGCATTACTTGTATCGTTCTGCTTTGATCGCAGCTATTTTTAATAAACAATGCATAGGTTTTGTCTATTTTTGCACTATCTTTTTATAAATAAATGTTCCTTAACAACATGTTGCACCCATACAACTTGGTACGGCCAAAATACGCCAGGGGCTTTTAGCACCCCTCAATATGGTGTGAGAAGTCCGAACACTTTCACAAGTGCGGCACCCCGAACTTATAGCATTACATCCATCGGCTCCGAATCATGTCTTGGGTCAATAGTTGGGTTTGCCCGGCTCCTATGTTTTGGTGCCTTACGTTCCACTACATCGGCTAAGGTAGCACTAGGAGAACCACTGCGATTGTGCCCCAGTTGAGCTGGGCCGAGCACCTCAGTGGAGAAAGCTAAAACTGACTGTCATGATGAAGCGAGAGCTGGTCGTTGTTCGAGAGGTTTTTTCGAGTCCCTAAAGACTTATGCCGCTTAGGGCGACGAGTCGGCTCTGTCCGGCCAAGGCGTGGATAGCGCCCCGAACTCGGTCTTCCGAATACTAGGGGCTTCGCCGAAATTTAAAATTATAGAATTCTATGGCTAAGTGAGAGTGTTCACGCATTATAGTCCGATTGCCTCGTTCGTCGGGCTGAGCGCCTCCCTCGAAGGACCCAAACATGGGAAAAAGAGCGCCCAGATTTATCCCGGAACACCCCAGCACTAGTGGCAAGGGGGCAGAAGCCGATGACTTGCCATCTCTCAGTATTGATAAACAGCCGCACAGAAGGTAATATTTTAAATTCAAGCAGCATTGCTCAGCGCATATGAACAAGTTTTTAGCGCATAGGACAAAAACGAGCCAGTTTTACTCAAAAGTTACATCCCTAGTACATTCATCCGCCACAAGGCGGGCACCCTTCAGAACATCCTTATAATAATTTTCGGGCTTGCGATGCTCCTTCCCCACTGGCGGCCCATCCTTCACAAGTTTCTCCGCATCCAGCCTGCCCCAGTGCACCTTAGCACGGGCAAAGGCCTACAGGCACCTTCAATACAGACGGAGCGCTTGATGACTTCGAGCCTTGGACAGGCCTCCACCAGCCGCCGCACCAGCCCAAAATAGCTCCTAGGCAGAGCCTCTCCAGGCCACAGCCGAACTAGGAGGCCCTTCATGGCCTGTTCGGCCGCCTTGTGGAGCTCGACCAGTTGCTTCAGCTGGTCGCTCAGGGGCACGGGGTGTCCGGCCTCAGCATACTGAGACCAGAACACCTTCTTCGTCGAGCTGCCCTCCTCGGCTCGATAGAATGCGGCGGCATCGGATACACTCCGGGGAAGATCTGCAAATGCCCCTGGAGAGCTCCGGATTCGGGTAAGTATCAAGTACCTCACGTTTATGTGTTTACTTTGCATAAAGAATGCCTTACCCGCCGCTATTTTCTTCACCTCATCCAACTCCTGGAGGGACTTCTGGGATTCGGCCTTGGCAGACTTGGCATTTTCAATAGCCGCCACGAGCTCGGATGCTCGCGTCTTCGAGTCAAGCTCCAAACTCTCATGTTTCTTCATGAGAACCTGGAGCTCTTGCCGCACCTTGCCAACCTCGGCCTCATACCTCTCCCGCTCGGTGCGCTCCGCGGCCGCACTCTTCTCGGCCTCGAGCAGCGCTTGCTTAAGGGTCGCCACCTCAGATGTGGCCCCTACAATAGCCATGTTAATCCTATCATTTCTTGCAATTGCACCTTTTTTATATACATATTCAACCAAGGTATTTCTTACCTTCCTTCTCCTCGAGCTGCTTCTTGGCACACCCGAGCTCTTGCTCGGACTTCTCGAGGCTCTGCTTCAGTGTGTCCACTTCCGCAGTGAGTACGGCGGACGCCAGCAGAGAAGCCTGCACACGCATATTGACTCCTTTTGTTAGACTCCTGCGAATTTTTTGATACTCCATTCGGCTTTTCTTCCCGAACGCCCAACAGAGCATCAGGGGCTACTGTCTATGCGGTAATATTATTTACACATTATTTACTTACCTCAAAGCCTGTCAAAAGGCTAGTACAAGCTTCAGTCAGTCCGCTCTTGGTGGACTGAACCTTCTGGACCACCGCACTCATAATAGCGCGGTGCTCCTCGTCGATGGAAGCACCTTGGAGCGCCTCCAACATATTGTCCGGCGCCTCCGGATGGACGGGGGTCGCCGGCACGGTGGACTTGCTCCTCTTGGAAGGAGGTCCCCCGCCGGACTCCGGAACCCTTGAAGGTTCCGGAGCGATGTCCGACCTAAAGCCGGACTTGGAGCCCTGGGGGGTTTCATCCCCTTTACTCCTGGAGTCCGGGAGGTCGCCTTGCGGCGCCTCCGGGGCCACCTCCTCCCTATTTGGAACCTGTTGGGACAACACCTCGGTGTCGTCCATAGGGCCGGGGGAGGAAGCCATCGGAAGCGAGTTCACCTCCGACGAGTTCAGTGAGCCGCTCGACGACGCGTCGAGCCGGTCTTTGGGTGGGCTGCATAAGCATATTCGACATAAGGGAAAGCTATGCAATAAACAAATACTATGAATTACTCCGGTATCCGGATACTTACGATTTTGCCAGGGGCTTGGCCCTGGGCTGCCACTCCTCTTCACCGTCGTCGGTGTCGTTGGAGTAGTCCGGAGGAAGGGTTTTCCCCTTCTTGGACCCTCCGGCCTCCTCAGAGAGGGCGGCCTTGCTTTTCTTCTCTCCTCCTGCTGGAGGGGGAGAGGTCTCTTCTTTTTCCTCCTCGTCTTCACGAGAGGAAGGCGCTTCGGGACCGTCGGATGACGAATCCGACACCTCCTGGCGCCGGGCACTCTTTAGAGTCCCCATGGCCCTTTTCGTGGCCTTCTTCTCCAGCACCACATAGGGCGCCGGAACCAGCAGCTTCGCCAAGCGAGCGTCCGCTGGGCCTTCGGACAAAGGAGCCGGACAGTTGATCTGTCCGGACGTCACCTCCCAATCCTATCAAAGATAAGGGAACTCAGATCCCACATAGAGTCAAACTATGAAAAACTGATACCCTGTAAAAGGACAAAGACAGCTTACCGCATGAGCGTGATGCTGAGTACTGAATCCGCGATCCTCGGTAGAGGATGCGGGAGCCTCGGCGCCCTTGAAAAGCATCCTCCAGGCATCTTCGTACGTCATGTCAAAGAGCCTGTTTAGAGTTCGATGATGCGCCGGGTCGAACTCCCACAGGTTGAAGGCCCGTCATTGACACGGGAGGATCAGGCGGATGAGCATAACTTGGACTACGTTGACAAGCTTGAGCTTCTTGTCCACCAAGGTTTGGATGCATGTTTGGAGTCCGGTCAGCTCTCCTTTTTTACCCCAAGACAGGCATGTCTCCTTCCAGGAGGTGAGCCGCGTAGGGGGGCCGGATCAAAACTCAGGGGGAGCGACCCATTCGGCGTCGCGCAGCTCGGTGACATAAAACCACCCTGATTTCCACCCCTTCAGGGTCTCCACAAAGGAGCCCTTGAGCCACAGGACGTTGGCCATCTTGCCAACCATGGCACTGCCGCACTCCGCCTGGCTGCCGCGCACCATCTTTGGCTTGACGTTGAAAGTCTTAAGCCATAGGCCGAAATGGGGGCGGATGCGGAGGAACGCCTCGCACACGACGATAAACGCCGAGATGTTGTGGACGAAGTTCGGGGCCAGATCATGAAAGTCCAGGCCGCAGTAGAACATGAGCCCCCGCACAAATGGATGCAGAGGGAAGCCCAGTCCACAGAGGAAATGGGGGAGGAATACCACCCTCTCATGGGGCCTAGGAGTGGGGATGAGCTGCCCCTTTTCGGGAAGACGATGCGCGATGTCGCTAGCCAGATATCCGGCCTTCCTCAGTTTTTTGATGTGTCCCTCCGTGACGGAGGAGACCATCCACTTGCCTCCCGCTCCGGACATGACCGGAGAAGGTTGAGGTGGTAGTGCGGACTTGGGCGCTGGAGCTCGAGTGCGCAAGAATGGATAGGCGAAGGAGGAAGAAGGTGTGGGTGAAAAGGTGGATCCTTATCCCCTTATATGGGTGGACGCAACTACATGTCCCCACCAGCCTGGTGAAACTCGCTTATCTCCAAGCGCTGTAATCAAAGGCGTGGTTGGGTTACCCACGCCCGTATTGATGAGAATCCCAAAATAAGGGGATACGATCTCTGCTTTGACAAGACGTGCCAAGGAAACCGCCTCGCATAACGCGCTGAGGTGGGATAATGAAACGACTCGGATAAAGGCTTGGCCGTGGTGTGTCACGCTATGGAATACATCAGCAGATTAGATTTGTGTAAATATTATTCTCTCTATGGCAATACGTGGAAAACTTATTTTGCAGAGCCGGACACTATCTTTGTGTTTAAAATCTTCTATAAAGTACTTGGAGGAGGAACCCGCCTTGCAATGCCGAAGACAATCTGCGCGCCGGACTCATCGTCATTGAAGCCTGGTTCAGGGGCTACTAAGGGAGTCCTGGATTAGGGGTTGTTCGGATAGCCGAACTATACCTTCAAGCTGGACTCCTAGACTATGAAGATACAAGATTGAAGACTATGTCCCGTGTCCGGAAGGGACTTTCCTTGGCGTGGAAGGCAAGCTTGGCGATACGGATGTTCAGATCTCCTACCATTGTAACCGACTCTATGTAACCCTAACCCTCTCCGGTGTCTATATAAACCAGAGGGTTTTAGCCCGTAGGACAACATACACATCAACAATCATACCATAGGCTAGCTTCTAGGGTTTAGCCTCTCTGATCTCGTGGTAGATCTACTCTTGTACTGCCCATATCATCAATATTAATCAAGCAGGACGTAGGGTTTTACCTCCATCGAGAGGGCCCGAACCTGGGTAAAACTTTGTGTCCCTTGCCTCCTGTTACCATCCAGCCTAGATGCACAGTTCGGGACCCCCTACCCGAGATCCGCTGGTTTTGACACCGACAATGCCTCTACTTGACTAGCTCGTTGAATCAATGATGGTTATGTTTCCTAACCATAGACATGAGTTGTCATTTGATTAATGGGATCACATCATTAGAGAATGATGTGATTGACTTGACCCATTCCGTTAGCTTAGCACGATGATCGTTTAGTTTGTTGCTATTGCTTTCTTCATGACTTATACATGTTCCTATGACTATGAGATTATGCAACTCCCAAGTACCGGAGGAACACTCTGTGTGCTACCAAACGTCACAACGTAACTGGGTGATTATAAAGGTGCTCTACAGGTGTCTCCGATGGTACTTGTTGAGTTGGCATAGATCGAGATTAGGATTTGTCACTCCGATTGTTGGAGAGGTATCTCTGGGCTCTCTCGCTAATGCACATCACTATAAGCCTTGCAAGCAATGCAACTAATGAGTTAGTTGCGGGATAGTGCATTACGGAATGAGTAAAGAGAATTGCCGGTAACGAGATTGAACTAGGTATTGAGACACCGACGATCGAATCTCGGGCAAGTAACATACCGATGACAAAGGGAATAACGTATGTTGTTATGCGGTTTAACCGATAAAGATCTTCATAGAATATGTAGGAGCCAATATGAACATCCAGGTTCCGCTATTAGTTATTGACCGGAGACGTGTCTTAGTCATGTCTACATAGTTCTCGAACCCGTAGGGTCTGCACGCTTAACATTTGGTGACGATCGATATTATGAGTTTATGTGATTCAATGTACCGAAGGTAGTTAGGAGTCCCGGATGAGATCGGGGACATGACAAGGAGTCTCGAAATGGTCGATAGGTAAAGATCGATATATTGGATGACTATATTCGGACATCGGAAAGGTTCCGAGTGATTCGGGTACTTTTCGGAGTACCGAGGAGTTACAAGAATACGGGGAAGAAGTATTGGGCCTCATGGGCCAAGTGGTGGAAGAGAGGAGGCAGGGCACGCGGCCCCCGTAGCCCAAACCGAATTGGACTAAGGGACCGGCCCCCTTTCCTAATTTCCTCCCTCTCCTTCCTTCTCCCCTTCCCCTTCCTTTCCTCCTCCTAGTAGGAGTAGGAAAGGGGAGTCCTACTCCTACTAGGAGGAGGAGGACTCCTCCTGGCGCGCCCTAGGAGGGTCGGCCGGCCTCCCCCCTTGCTCCTTTATATATGGGGGCAGGGGCACCCTAGAACACACAAGTTGATCATTGATCCCTTAGCCGTGTGCGGTGCCCCCCTCCACCATAATCCACCTCGATCATATCGTAGCGGTGCTTAGGCGAAGCCCTGCGTCGGTAGCAACATCATCACCATCATCACGCCTTCGTGCTGACGGAACTCTCCCGTGAAGCTCTGCTAGATCGGAGTTCATGGGACGTCATCGAGCTGAACATGTGCTGAACTCGGAGGTGCCGTGCGTTTGGTACTTGGATCGGTCGGATCGTGAAGACGTTCGACTACATCAACCGCGTTCTCATAACGCTTCCGCTTACGGTCTACGAGGGTACATGGACGATACTGTTCCCTCTTGTTGCTATGCATCACTATGATCTTGCGTGTGCGTAGGAAATTTTTGAAATTACTACTTCCCCAACAAAAACATGGTTTAATTTTCTTGATCCTGGTTGTGTGGGTAGTCCCCAGGATATGATTTATTACTTCTCTGCTAAATATTTCACCGCTCATAAGAAACAAGTTGCTTTAAGGGAAATATAGAATTTCATGCAAATTGAAGAAGAGAGTCTCCCACAAGCTTGGGGGAGGCTTCTCCGATTACTTAATGCTTTGCCTGATCACCCTCTCAAGAAAAATGAAATACTTGATATCTTTTATAATGGACTAACCGATGCTTCCAGAGACCACCTAGATAGTTGTGTTGGTTGTGTTTTCAGGGAAAGAACAGTTGATCAAGCTGAATTGATATTGAATAATATGTTGAGTAATGAAAATAATTGGACACTTCCTAAACCAACTCCTAATCCAACTCCGAAGAAAAGGGGTATTCTATTTCTCAGTCCCGAAGATATGCAAGAGGCAAAGAAATCTATGAAAGAAAAAGGTATTAAAGCTGAAGATGTTAAGAATTTACCACCTATTGAAGAAATACATGGTCTTGATAACCCTACACATGTATTAAAGGTAAATTCTCTCTATAGATTTGATAAATATGAAATCCCATCTACTAAGTTTGCTAGCCAATGCTTGGATGAGTTTGATGACTTTATGGTTAAGCAAGAAGACTTCAATGCTTATGTTGGTAGACAATTGAAACGTAATGCTTATATGATTGAACACTTGAGTGATTATATGTCTAGAGTTAAAGGTGAACTTAAACTTATTAGTAAACATGCTTCTATGGTTACCACTCAAGTAGAACAAGTACTTAAGGCTCAGAATGATTTGCTCAATGAATTGAATAATAAGAAAAATGATAATGATGTTACAGTTATGACTAGAGGGGTAAAATGACTCAGGAACCTTTGTATCCTGAGGGCCACCCTAAGAGAATTGAGCAAGATTCTCATAGAACTAATATTGATGCACCTAGTCCTTCTAAGAAGAAGAAAAAGAAAAATGATAGGACTTTGCATGCTTCTAGTGAACTTGCTATTGACACACCTGAGAATAACAATGATATTTCTATTTCTAATGCTGAGACACAATCTGGTAATGAACATGAACCTAGTGATAATGTTAATGATGATGTCCATGTTGATGCTCAACCTAGAAATGATAATGATGTAGAGATTGAACCTGCTGTTGATCTTGATAACCCACAATCAAAGAATCAACGTTATGATAAGAGAGACTTTGTTGCTATGTGCTACCTCTTGAGCACTGCGTTGGATTTCCCCGAAGAGGAGAGGATGATGCAGCAAAGTAGCGTAAGTATTTCCCTCAGTTTTTGAGAATCAAGGTATCAATCCAGTAGGAGGCTACGCTCGAGTCCCTAGTACCTACACAAAAACAATAGCTCAACGCAACCAACGCGCTTAGGGGTTGTCAATCCCTTCACGGTCACTTACGAAAGTGAGATCTGATAGAGATAATAAATAATATTTTTGGTATTTTTGGTATAGAGATGCAAAGTAAATAAAGTAAGAGCAAATCAATAATAAAGTGATGGAGATTGATATGATGAGAAAGAGACCCGGGGCCATAGGTTTCACTAGTGGCTTCTCTCAAGAGCATAAGTATTCTACGATGGGTGAACAAATAACTGTTGAGCAATTGACAGAATTGAGCATAGTTATGAGAATATCTAAGTATGATCATGTATATAGGCATCACGTCCGAGAAAAGTAGACCGAAACTATACTGCATCTACTACTATTACTCCACTCATCGACCGCTATCCAGCATGCATCTAGAGTATTAAGTTAAAAACAAAGTAACGCCTTAAGCAAGATGACATGATGTAGAGGGATAGTTTCATGCAATATGATAAAAACCCCATCTTGTTATCCTCGATGGCAACGATACAATACGTGCCTTGCTGCCCCTTTTGTCACTGGGAAAGGACACTGCAAGATCGAACCCAAAGCTAAGCACTTCTCCCACGGCAAGAACAACCAATCTAGTAGGCTAAACCAAACTGATAATTCGAAGAGACTTGCAAAGATAACCAATCATACATAAAAGAATTCAGAGAAGATTCAAATATTATACATAGATAGACTGGATCATAAACCCACAATTCATCGGTCTCAGCAAACACGCCGCAAAAAGAAGATTACATCGAATAGATCTCCACGAGAGAGGGGGAGAACATTGTATTGAGATCCAAAATGAGAGAAGAAGCCATCTAGCTACTAGCTATTGACCCGTAGGTCTGAAGTAAACTACTCACACTTCATCGGAGGGGCTTGGATGATGATGTAGAAGCCCTCCGTGATCGATGCCCCCTCCGGCAGAGCTCTGGAACAGGCCCCAAGATGGGATCTCATGGATACAGAAAGTTGCGGCGGTGGAATTAGGTTTTTGGCTCCGTCCCCGATCATTTGGGGGTACGTGGATATATATAGGAGGAAGAAGTACGTCGGTGGAGCTTCGAGGGTCCCATGACGAATTAGGTTTAGCTTTTATTTTAGTTTGCATCTTTATCACAAAAATACCAAAAATATTATGTTATCATATATATCAGATCTCACTCTCGTAAGTGGACGTGTAGGGATTGACAACCCCTTATCGCGTTGGTTGCGAGATTTTATTTGTTTTGTGCAGGTGCGAGGGACTCGCGCATAGCCTCCTACTGGATTGATACCTTGGTTCCCAAAACTGAGGGAAATACTTACGCTACTTTGCTGCATCATCCCTTCCTCTTCGGGGAAAACCAACGCAGTGCTCAAGAGGTAGCAAGAAGGATTTCTGGCGTCGTTGCCGGGGAGGTCTACGCAAAAGTCAATATACCAAGTACCCATCACACACCCTTATCTCCCGCATTACATTATTTGCCATTTGCCTCTCGTTTTCCTCTCCCCCACTTCACCCTTGCCATTTTATTCGCCCTCTCTCTCTATCCTCCCTCTCTTTCTCTATTTGCCTCTTTTTACCCGCTTGCTTTTTATTTGTTTGGGTGTTAGTTTGCTTGTTTGTCACGATGGCTCAAGATAACACAAAATTGTGTGACTTCACCAATACCAACAACAATGATTTTATTAGCACTCCGATTGCTCCTCTTACCGATGCTGAATCTTGTGAAATTAATACTGCTTTGCTGAATCTTGTCATGAAAGATCCGTTTTCCGGCCTTCCTAGTGAAGATGCTGCTACCCATCTAAATAGCTTCGTTGATTTGTGTGACATGCAAAAGAAGAAAGATTTGGATAATGATATTGTTAAATTGAAGCTATTTCCTTTTTCTCTTAGAGATCGTGCTAAAGCTTGGTTTTCGTCATTGCCTAAAAATAGTATTGATTCTTGGAACAAGTGCAAAGATGCTTTTATCTCTAAGTATTTTCCTCCCACTAAGATCATCTCTCTTAGAAACAATATTACGAATTTTAAGCAACTTGATCATGAACATGTTGCACAAGCTTGGGAGAGAATGAAACTAATGATACGTAATTGCCCTACTCATGGTTTAAATTTGTGGATGATTATACAAAAACTTTATGCCGGATTGAATTTTTCTTCTAGAAATCTTGTAGATTCGGCCGCAGGAGGCACTTTTATGGAAATCACTTTAGGAGAAGCTACTAAACTCCTAGATAATATTATGGTTAATTATTATCAATGGCATACTGAAAGATCTACTAACAAAAAGGTGCATGTGATAGAAGAAATTAATGTTTTGAGTGGAAAGATGGATGAACTTATGAAATTATTTGCTAGTAAGAGTGTTTCTTCTGGTCCTAATGATATTCCCTTGTCTACTTTGATTGAGAATAATAATGAATCTATGGATGTGAATTTTGTTGGTAGGAACAATTTTGGTAACAACGCATATAGAGGAAATTTCAATCCTAGACCTTATCCTAGCAATCCCTCTAATAATTATGGTAATTCCTACAACAATTCTTATGGAAATTATAATAAGATGCCCTATGATTTTGAATCTAATATTAAAGAATTTATTACTTCGCAAAAGAATTTTAATGCTTTGATTGAAGAAAAATTGCTTAAGATTGATGAGTTGGCTAGGAACGTTGATAGAATTTCTCTTGATGATGATTCTTTGAAACTTAGATCTATTCCACCTAATTATGATATCAATGTGTCTCTAAAATCCATGAGAATTTCCATTGATGAGTGCAAAGAAAGAACTGCTAGGATGCTTGCTAAGAAAGATGCATTTATAAGAGCGTGTTCTTCTAGTTCCTATGAAAATAAAGATGAAGATCTAAAAGGTATTGATGTGTCCCCTATTAAATCTTTGTTTTGCAATATGAATCTTGATAATGATGGGACTGAATATAATCCACCTTTACCTAGAAGGCGTTCCAAGAATTTGGAATTTTTTTATCTCGATGCTAAAATTGATAAAGGTGGGATTAAAGAAATTAAAACCCTAGATGTTGCTAAACCCACTATTATGGATTTCGAGGAATTCAACTATGAAAATTGCTCTTTGATTGATTGTATTTCCTTGCTGCAATCCGTTCTAAATTCTCCTGACGCTTATAGTCAAAATAAAGCGTTTATTAAACATATCTTTGATGCCTTGATGCAATCTTATGAAGAAAAACTTGAATTGGAAGTTTCTATCCCTAGAAAACTTTATGATGAGTGGGAACAAACTATTAAAATTAAAATTAAAGATCATTAATGCTATGCTTTATGTGATTTGGGTGTTAGTGTTTCCACGATTCCAAAGACTTTGTGTGATTTGTTAGGTTTCCGTGATTTTGATGATTGCTCTCTAAACTTGCACCTTGTGTATTCCACTATTAAGAAACCTATGGGAAGAATTAATGATGTGCTTATTGTTACAAATAGGAAGTATGTGCCCGTAGATTTTATTGTTCTTGACATAGATTGCAATCCTTCATGTCCTATTATTCTTGGTAGACCTTTCCTTAGAACGATTGGTGCAATTATTGATATGAAGGAAGGAAATATTAGGTTCCAATTTTGATTAAGGAAAGGCATGGAACACTTTCCTAGAAAGAAAATTAAATTACCATATGAATCTATTATGAGAGCCACTTATGGATTGCCTACCAAAGATGGCAATACATAGATCTATCCTTGCTTGTTATGCCTAGCTAGGGGAGTTAAACAATAGCGCTTGTTGGGAGGCAACCCAATTTTATTTTTATTCCTTGATTTTTATCCTGTTTAGTAATAAATAATTTATCTAGCCTCTGTTTTGGTTGTGTTTTTTGTGTTTCATTAGTGTTTGTGCCAAGTAGAACCATTGGGAAGACTTGGGGAAAGTCTTGTTACACTTGCTGTAAAAAACAGAAACTATAGCGCTCACGAGAACTGCTGACATTTTTATTTGGAAAGTGATATTCAGTTAATTATTTTTTCAGATGATTAATAGATAAATTCCTCACGTCCAGCAATTTATTTTAGAATTTTGGGGGTTCCAGATCTTGCGCTAGCTACAGATTACTACAGACTGTTCTATTTTTGACAGATTCTGTTTTCCGTGTGTTGTTTGCTTATTTTGATGAATCTATGGCTAGTAAAATAGTTTATAAACCATATAGAAGTTGTAATACATTAGGTTTAACACCAATATAAATTAAGAATGAGTTCATCACAGTACCTTGAAGTGGTCTTTTGTTTTCTTTCGCTAACGGAGCTCACGAGATTTTCTACTTTGAGTTTTGTGTTGTGAAGTTTTCAAGTTTTGGGTAAAGATTTGATGGATTATGGAACAAGGAGTGGCAAGAGCCTAAGATTGGGGATGCCCATGGAACCCCCAAGATAATATAAGGACACCTAAAAGCCAAAGCTTGGGGATGCCCCGGAAGGCATCCCCTCTTTCATCTACTTCTATCGGTAACTTTACTTGGAGCTATATTTTTATTCGCCACATGATATGTGTTTTGCTTGGAGGGTCTAGTATGATATGAGTCTTTACTTTTTAGTTTACCACAATCATACTTGCTGTACACACCTTTTGAGAGAGTCATACATGATTTGGAATTTGTTAGAATACTCTATGTGCTTCGCTTATATCTTTTGAGTTATATAGTTTTGCTCTAGTACTCCACTTATATCTTTTAGAGCACGGTGGTGGATTTGTTTTATAGAAACTATTGATCTCTAATGCTTCACTTAGATTATTTTGAGAGTCTTAAATAGCATGGTAATTTACGTAAAATCCTATTATGCTAGGTATTGAAGATTAGTAAAATTTTCTTATGAGTGTTTTGAACACTAAGAGAAGTTCGATGCTTGAAGATTGTTTTGAGATATGGAGGTAATAATATCAAAGTCGTGCTAGTTGAGTAGTTGTGAAATTGAGAAATGCTTGTGTTGAAGTTTGCAAGTCCCGTAGCATGCACGTATGGTAAACATTATGTAACAAATTTGAAACATGAGGTGTTATTTGATTGTCCTCCTTATAAATGGCGGTCGGGGACGAGCGATAGTCTTTTCCTAAAAATCTATCCCCCTAGGAGCATGCGCGTAGTGCCGAGGTTTTTGATGACTTGTAGATTTTTGCAATAAGTATGTGAGTTCTTTATGACTAATGTTGAGTCCATGGATTATACGCACTCTCACCCTTCCATCCTTGCTAGCCTCTTCGGTGCCGTGCATTGCCCTTTCTCACATTGAGAGTTGGCGCAAACTTCGCCGGTGCATCCAAACCCCGTGATATGATACGCTCTTTCACACATAAACCTCCTTATATCTTCCTCAAAACAGCCACCATACCTACCTATTATGGCATTTCCATAGCCATTCTAATATATATTGCCATGCAACTTTCCATCATTCCGTTTATCATGACACATTCATTATTGTCATATTGCTTAGCATGATCATGTAGTTGACATAGTATTTGTGGCAAAGCCACCGTTCATAATTCCTTCATACATGTCACTCTTGGTTCATTGCATATCCCGGTACACCACCGGAGGCATTCATATAGAGTCATCTTTTGTTCTAGTATCAAGTTGTAATCATTAAGTTGTAAATAAATAGAAGTGTGATGATCATCATTTTCTAGAGCATTGTCCCAAGTGAGGAATTATAAAAAAAGAAAAAGAAAAGAAAAAAAGAAGATGCCATAAAAAAGAGAAGGCCCAAAAAAATAGAAAAAAATAGAAAGGCCATAAAAAAGAGATGGCCCAAAAAATGAGAGAAAAAGATAGAAGGGACAATGTTACTATCCTTTGCCACACTTGTGCTTCAAAGTAGCACCGTAATCTTCATGATAGAGAGTCTCTTGTTTTGTCACTTTCATATACTAGTGGTAATTTTCATTATAGAACTTGGCTTGTATATTCCAACAATGGGCCTCCTCAAGTGCCCTAGGTCTTCGTTAGCAAGCAAGTTGGATGCACACCCACTTAGTTTATTTTGTTGAGCTTTCATACATTTATAGCTCTAGTGCATCCGTTGCATGGCAATCCCTACTCCTTGCATTAACATAAATCGGTGGGCATCTCCATAGCCCATTGATTAGCCTCGGTTATGTGAGACTCTCCTTTTTGTCTTCTCCACATAACCCCCCTCATTATATTCTATTCCACCCATAGTGATATGTCCATGGCTTGCGCTCATATATTGCGTGAAAGTTTATAGGTTTGAGATTACTAAAGTATGGAACAATTGCTTGGCTTGTCATCGGGGTTGTGCATGATGAGAGCATTCTTGTGTGACGAAAATGGAGCATGACTAAACTATATGATTTTGTAGGGATGAACTTTCTTTGGCCATGTTATTTTGAGAAGACATAATTGCTTAGTTAGTATGCTTGAAGTATTATTATTTTTATGTCAGTATGAACTTTTGTCTTGAATCTTTTGGATCTGAATATTCATACCACAATTAAGAAGAATTGCATTAAAATTATGCCAAGTAGCACTCTGCATCAAAAATTCTGTTTTTATCATTTACCTACTCGAGGACGAGCAGGAATTAAGCTTGGGGATGCTTGATACGTCTCCAACGTATCTATAATTTTTGATTGCTCCATGCTATATTATCTATTGTTTTCGACATTATTGGGCTTTATTATCCATTTTTATATTATTTTTGGGACTAACCTATTAACCGGAGGCCCAGCCCAGAATTGCTGGTTTTTTTGCCTGTTTTAGGGTTTCGAAGAAAAGGAATATCAAACGGAGTCCAAATGGAATGACACCTTCGGGAACGTGATTTTCTCCATGAACAAGACCTAGGAGACTTGGACCCTACGTCAAGACACAAAAGAGCAGGCCACAAGGTAGGGGGCGCGCCTACCCCCCAGGCGCGCCCTCCACCCTCATGGGCCCCCTGTTGCTCCACCGACGTACTCCTTCCTCCTATATATACCTACGTACCCCCAAACAATCAGATACGGAGCCAAAACCCTAATTCCACTGCCGCAACTTTCTGTATCCATGAGATCCCATCTTGGTGCCTGTTCCGGAGCTCCACCGAAGGGGGCATCGATCACGGAGGGCTTCTACATCAACACCATAGCCCCTCCGATGAAGTGTGAGTAGGTCACCTCAGACCTATGGGTCCATAGTTAGTAGCTAGATGGCTTATTCTCTCTTTTTGGATCTCAATACAATGTTCTCCCCCTCTCTTGTGGAGATCTATTCGATGTAATCTTCTTTTTGCGGTGTGTTTGTTGAGACCGATGAATTGTGGGTTTATGATCAAGTCTATCTATGAACAATATTTGAATCTTCTCTGAATTCTTTTATGTATGATTGGTTATCTTTGCAAGTCTCTTCGAATTATCAGTTTGGTTTGGCCTACTAGATTGATCTTTCTTGCAATGGGAGAAGTGCTTAGCTTTGGGTTCAATCTTGCGGTGTCCTTTCCCAGTGACAGTAGGGGCAGCAAGGCACGTATTGTATTGTTGCCATAGAGGATAACAAGATGGGGTTTTCATCATATTGCATGAGTTTATCCCTCTACATCATGTCATCTTGCTTAAGGTGTTACTCTGTTTTCATTAACTTAATACTCTAGATGCATGTTGGATAGCGGTCAATGAGCGGAGTAACAGCAGTAGATGCAGGCAGGAGTCGGTCTACTTGTCTCGGACGTGATGCCTATATACATGATCATGCCTAGATATTCTCATAACTATGCTCAATTCTGTCAATTGCTCAACAGTAATTTGTTCACCCACCGTATAATACTTATGCTCTCGAGAGAAGCCACTAGTGAAACATATGGCCCTCGGGTCTATATTAATCATATTAATCTCCTACTACTTAGTTATTTCCTTTGCTTTTTACTTTGCTTTTTATTTTACTTTGCATCTTTATCACAAAAATACCAAAAATATTATCTAATCATATCTATCAGATCTCACTCTCGTAAAGTGGCCGTGTAGGGATTGACAACCCCTTATCGCGTTGGTTGCGAGGATTTATTTGTTTTGTGCAGGTGTGAGGGACTTGTGCGTAGCCTCCTACTGGATTGATACCTTGGTTCTCAAAAACCGAGGGAAATACTTACGCTACTTTGCTGCATCATCCCTTCCTCTTTGGGGAAAACCAACGCAGTGCTCAAGAGGTAGCACCAAGTCAAGTCAAGATTTGACTCCCACAAGAGTCATTTCTGGCGCCATTACCAAGTCAAAATATACCAATTACCCATCACAAACTCTTATCTCTCGCATTACATTATTTGCCATTTGCCTCTCATTTTCCTCTCCCCCACTTCACCCTTGCCATTTTATCCGCCCTTCTTCTGTTCGTCTTTCCATTTGCTTTGATGTCTTACTTGGCTCATTTGTTCGTCTGGTTGGAATAGTTGTTTATTTATTGCTAAACAGAGAACCTAAGATCTATGGATCCTCATCCGCTTGCTAATCTTTTTAAGAGATCCAATTATGATGAACCGATTGCTAGTGAGTTTTGTGCACTAGATTATCTTTATGAAGTTTTGCTTGAAATTCGTGAATCTAAAAATTGTGATGAAGTACTTTATGGAGTGATTCACGAAGGATCTTTGAATAAAAAGCATGATTGCAATGATGATAGTATAAATTATATTAATGTCAACTGTGCTTATAATATGCAAAACCCTAAGCTTGGGGATGCTAGTTTTGTTATGTCCTCTACTTATTGCAATGATCATGATTGGGGTGATTCTTCTTATGATCTTGCAAATTTATTTAAGCCCCATGTTGAATATGAGATTGATAATAGTGTTTGGAATATTATTGAAAGTGGGTTTGGAAGAGTGTCAACTTTAGATCCCACATATTTGTAGAATGTTCAATCTTATGAAATTTTTGATAAAAGTGAGTTTGGAGAGGTCATGACTTTAGTTAATGTTAATCCCACTATTTTGGAAGAGTGTCAACTTTGCATGCATGTGGATCGTGTTGAAAATATTCTATGTGATAGCTATTTTGTTGAATTTTCTTATGATCCCACATGTAATTATTATGAGAGAGGAAAATATGATTGTAGAAATTTTCACGTTACTAAATTACCTCTCGTTATGTTGAGATTGCTATTGTTTCTTTCCGCTTCCTTGCATATGCTAGTTTTTGCTTGCTATGATAATTTGTTTGCCTATAAGATGCATATGCATAGGAAGTATGTTAGACTTAGATGTGTTTGTCACATGTTTCATGATGTTCTCTTTGTGCTTCAATTCTTGTCTTTAATGTGAGCATCATTAAAATTATCAATGCCTAGCTAAAAGGCTTCAAAGAACAGCACTTGTTGGGAGACAACCCAATATTTTTCTTTGCTGTTATTTAATAAATAATTTATCTAGCCTCCGTTTTGGTTGTGTTTTTTGTGTTTAATTAGTGTTTGTGCCAAGTAGAACCATTGGGAAGACTTGGGGAGAGTCTTTTTGATCTTGCTGTAAAAAACAGAAATGTTAGCGCTCACGAGAATTGCTGCCATTTTTATTTGGAGAGTGCTATTTAGTTAATTATTTTTGAAGATGATTAATAGATAAATTCCTCACGTCCAGAAATTTATTTTAGAATTTTTGGGGTTCCATAACTTACGTTAGCTACAGATTACTACATACTGTTCTATTTTTGACAGATTCTGCTTTTCGTGTGTTGTTTGCTTATTTTGATGAATCTATGGCTAGTAAAAGAGTTTACAAACCATAGAGAAGTTGGAATACAGTAGGTTTAACACCAATATAAATCAAGAATGAGTTCATTAAAGTACCTTGAAGTGGTGTTTTGTTTTCTTTCGCTAACGGAGCTCACGAGATTTTCTATTTTGAGTTTTGTGTTGTGAAGCTTTCAAGTTTTGGGTAAAGATTTGATGGATTATGGAACAAAGAGTGAAAATAGCCTAAGATTAGGGATTCCCATGGAACCCCAATGTAAAATTCAAGGACACCCAAAATCCTAAGCTTGGGGATGCCCCGGAAGGCATCCCCTCTTTCGTCTTCGTCTATCGGTAACTTTACTTGGAGCTATATTTTTATTCACCACATGATATATGTTTTGCTTGGAGCGTCCTGTATGATTTGAGTCTTTGCTTTTTAGTTTACCACAATCATCCTTGCTTTACACACCTTTTTAGAGATACTCACATTATTGGGAATTTATTAGAATACTCTATGTGCTTCACTTAGATCTTTTGAGCTATATAGTTTTTGCTCTAGTGCTTCACTTATATCTTTTAGAGCACGGTGGTGGTTATGTTTTATAAAAACTATTGTTCTCTCATGCTTCACTTATATTATTTTGAGAGTCCTTTATAACAACATGGCAATAATAAAAACGTTCATGAAAGTGCATTGAATACTATGAGAAGTTTGATACTTGATAATTGTTTTGAGATATGGAGATGGTGATATTAGAGTCATGCTAGTTGAGTAGTTGTGAATATGAGAAATACTTGTGTTAAAGTTTGTGATTCCCGTAGCATGCACGTATGGTGAACCATTATGTGATGAAGTCGGAGCATGATTTATTTATTGGAGCATGCGCGTAATACTTTGCTTTGATAACTTGTAGAATTTTGCAATAAGTATGTGAGTTCTTTATGACTAATGTTGAGTCCATGGATTATACACGCTCTCATCCTTCCACCATTGCTAGCCTCTCTAGTGTCGCACAACTTTCGCCGGTACCATAAACCCACCATATACCTTCCTCAAAACAGCCACCATACCTACCTATTATGGCATTTCCATA
Source organism: Triticum aestivum (assembly GCF_018294505.1). Lineage (NCBI taxonomy): Eukaryota > Viridiplantae > Streptophyta > Magnoliopsida > Poales > Poaceae > Triticum > Triticum aestivum. The sequence continues at coordinate 499,863,686 of NC_057809.1, read as the reverse complement.
GCCATTCCGAGATATATTGTCATGCAACTTTCCATCATTCCGTTATTATGACACGCTTCATCATTGTCATATTGCTTGCATGATCATGTAGTTGACATCGTATTTGTGGCAAAGCCACGGTTCATAATTTTCATACATGTCACTCATGCATCATTGCACATCCCGGTACACCGCCGGAGGCATTCACATAGAGTCATATCTTGTTCTAAGTATCAAGTTGTAATTTTTGAGTTGTAAGTAAATAAAGTGTGATGATCATCATTATTAGAGCTTGTCCCAGTGAGGAAAGGATGATGGAGACTATGATTCCCCCACAAGTCGGGATGAGACTCCGGACGAAAAAAAAAGAGGCCAAAAAAAGAAGGCCCAAAAAATGAGAGAAAAAGAGAGAAGGGACAATGTTATTATCCTTTTTCCAAACTTGTGCTTCAAAGTAGCACCATGTTCTTCATATAAGAGAGTCTCATATGATATCACTTTCATATACTAGTGGGAATTTTTCATTATAAAACTTGGCTTGTATATTCCAATGATGGGCTTCCTCAAAATGCCCTAGGTCTTCCTGAGCAAGCAAGTTGGATGCACACCCACTTAGTTTCTTTTGCTGAGCTTTCATACACTTATAGCTTTAGTGCATCCGTTGCATGGCAATCCCTACTCACTCACATTGATATCTATTAATGGGCATCTCCATAGCTTGTTGATACGCCTAGTTGATGTGAGACTATCTTCTCCCTTTTTGTCTTCTCCACAACCACCATTCTATTCCACCATAGTGCTATGTCCTTGGCTCACACTCATATATTGCGTGAAGATTGAAAAAGTTTGAGAACATCAAAAGTATGAAACAATTGCTTGGCTTGTCATCGGGGTTGTGCATGATTTAAATATTTTGTGTGGTGAAGATAGAGCATAGCCAAACTATATGATTTTGTAGGGATAACTTTCTTTCGCCATGTTATTTTGAGAAGACATGATTACTTAGTTAGTATGGTTGAAGTATTATTATTTTTATGTCAATATTAAACTTTTATCTTGAATCTTATGGATCTGAACATTCATGCCACAATGAAGAAAATTTACATCGGGAAATATGTTAGAAAGCATTCCACATCAAAAATTCTTCTTTTATCATTTACCTACTCGAGGACGAGCAGGAATTAAGCTTGGGGATGCTTGATACGTCTCCAATGTATCTATAATTTTTTATTTCTCCATGCTATTATATTATCTATTTTGGATGTTAATGGGCTTTATTCTACACTTTTATATCATTTTTGGGACTAACCTACTAATCAGAGGCCCGGCCCAAATTGTTGTTTTTTTGCCTATTTTAGGGTTTCGAAGAAAAGGAATATCAAACGGAGTCCAAATGGAATGAAACCTTCGGGAACGTGATTTTCTCAACAAACGTGATCCAGGAGACTTGGAGTGGTCGTCAAGAAACAAGGGAGGAAGGCACGAGGTAGGGGGCGCTCCTACCCCCCTAGGCGCGCCCTCCACCCTTGTGGGCCCTCCGTTGCTCCACCGACGTACTTCTTCCTCCTATATATATCCACGTACCCCCCAAACATCCAGGAGCACCACAAAAACCTAATTCCACCGCCGCAACCTTCTGTACTCGAGAGATCCCATCTTGGGGCCTTTTCCGGAGCTCCACCGGAGGGGGCATTGATCACGGAGGGCCTCTACATCAACTCCATGGCCTCTCCGGTGATGTGTGAGTAGTTTACTTCAGACCTATGGGTCCATAGTTATTAGCTAGATGGCTTCTTCTCTCTCTTTGGATCTTAATACAAAGTTCTTCTCGATTTTCTTGGAGATCTATTCGATGTAATCTTCTTTTGCGGTGTGTTTGTCGAGATCCGATGAATTGTGGGTTTATGATCCAGTTTATCTATGAACAATATTTGATTCTCCTCTGAATTCTTTTATGTATGATTGGTTTATCTTTTCAAGTCTCTTCGAATTATCAGTTTGGTTTGGCCTACTAGATTGATCTTTCTTGCAATGGGAGAAGTGCTTAGCTTTGGGTTCAATCTTGCGGTGTTCGATCCCAGTGACAGAAAGGGAACCGATACGTATTGTATTGTTGCCATCAAGGATAAAATATGGGGTTTATATCATATTGCATGAGTTTATCCCTCTACATCATGTCATCTTACTTAAAGCATTATTCTATTCTCTTGAACTTAATACTCTAGATGCATGCTGGATAGCGGTCGATGTGTGGAGTAATAGTAGTAGATGTAGAATTGTTTCGGTCTACTTGTCTCGGACGTGATGCCTATATACATGATCATACCTAGATATTCTCATAACTATGCTCAATTCTATCAATTGCTCGACAGTAATTCGTTTACCCACTGTAATACTTATGCTCTTGAGAGAAGCCACTAGTGAAACCTATGGCCCTCGGGTCTATCTTCCATCATATTAATCTTCCAATACTTAGTTATTTCCTTTGATATTTATTTTACTTGCATCTTCTATTTCTCTGGATCATAAAAATACCAAAAATATTATCTTATCATATCTATCAGATATCACTCTCGTAAGTGACCGTGAAGGGATTGACAGCCCCTTTATCGCGTTGGTTGCGAGGTTCTTATTTGTTTGTGTAGGTGCGTGGGTCTTGAGTGTGATCTCCTACTGGATTGATACCTTGGTTCTCAAAAACTGAGGGAAATACTTACGCTTCTTTGCTGCATCACCCTTTACTCTTCAAGGGAAAACCAACACAGTGCTCAAGAGGTAGCACGGTGTTAGTGTTATGCCTCTCTCTTTATATCGTAGACTTGATTTGAATAAGTTGACACCTACTGAAATATCTTTGCAAATGGACGATAAATCAACAACTATACCTGTCGGTATTTGTGAGGATGTGCATGTTGTGGTTGCAAACATTACTATTTTGACGGACTTTGTTATTCTTGATATTCCCGAGGACGATAGTATGTCAATTATCCTTGGAAGACCCTTCTTGAATACTGCAGGGGTTGTTATTGATTGCAACAAAGGCAATGTCACTTTTCATGTTAATGGTAATGAGCACACGGAAAATTTTCAACGATTACTATTGAAGGTTTTGAATTTCCTCTTCCTACTGTCAAGAAGAAATATGATATTCTTATTATTGGGGACGTGCATATCCCCATTGAGGTAACCTAATGTTATTCGAAATTTCTCCGGTTTCATGCGATTCGAAATGAGTTTGTTAACAAGACTTGATCAACCTTGTTAGTGGATTCCTTTTGATGAGCATGAGATGGATGAAGTTAGAAAGCACAACTTTCTGTACCCTCCTTTTACTTTGTATTATTGATATTAATGTAAGTGCATCTAGTGCCCCTTAGTGATTTTGGTGTATTGAAGACTTATAGGTTAAGGGATTAATGTGTTTATGAGTGTACACAGGACTATAAGTCTATGAGGAGTTTGATATTTAAAGAGAAAGTCAACCCCTAAAAATGAAATTCTTCGACTGAAGACTTTGAATTTCTAAAGACTTTCTGAAGACTTTGAAAGTGAAGCAATTGGTGTGACCTTGAAGACTTGGCATTCATTCGAGGAACATGAAGCGTGAAGACTTTTGTTTTCATAGTTTCATTTTCTCTTTCTTGAGTCATAGGAAACACCGTACTATTAAAGGGGGTCAAGGAAATACTAAGGAAATATTTCCATGTGATGCTCAACTCAAAATCCTACACCTACCAATCCCTTCGAGTGAAAGCCATTGGAAATCTCATACAGTTCAGTCATATTCTTCAGTGACAGAGACGAAGTTCTTCTGGTCTCTGAGGAATTTGTTCTGACTGAGGAGTTAGGAATTTGCCAGTGCGGATTGCCTACAAAGTGAGGAACATGATAGCCCTAAGGAATTTGATACTCAAAATTTCGACTGTTGTTGTGTTATGCGCCAGCTGTCCCAAAATATCTTCCCACCTAACGGTCATATCATTGAAGGGCATTTATGTCTTATCATGTCAGGCTGCTCCCTAGGCTATAAATAGCCGCCCCTACAACCACTAGTTGGTTGGCTGCTCTGAGAGAAACTGACACTTGTCATTTGAGATCATCCCATCCTCCAAGGACTTTGAGCGAAAATCATCAAGTGAGGAAAACCCAAACCCAAACACCTACAAACCCAAAGTGATTCAGCTTCACTGAAGAGATTGATCCTGCGTGGATCCATCGCTTGTTACCTTTGAAGACTGTGCTTCTTCCAGACGGTTAGGCATCATGGTCTAGAGCATCCAAGAGGAATTGTGGATCGCCGAGTGACCAAGTTTGTGAAGGTTCGGAAGTCACCTGAAGACTTACCATGAGTGATTGGGCGAGGTCTGTGTGACCTTAGCTCAAGGAGAATACAGTGAGGACTGTGTGTCCGGGACTGTGTGTCCTCAAGTTTAAATACCTAGCCGTTCCAAATAGACGTACAACTGAGACAACAGTTGGAACTGGTCTACCAAATCATTGTCTTCACCAAGCTCACTGGTTCTATTTCCTCAACTCTTTCATTTCCTCATAACTGTGTTGAGGGCTTGTTCGTATCTGTGTTTGAAGACTTTGACTGAAGACTTTCTCAATTTCCTTAGTTCAATTTATTCGATCTGTTTGTCTTCATCCTGTGTTATCCTGTGTTTATGCTTTCTGTACTCTGTGCTTGTCTTCATTTCATCATGATGACTATGCTTGTGTTCTGTTATGTTTACTTTTGAGTACTTATTCCGCTGCTAGTAGTTCTTCGCTAAGGAATTTCCTCACCTGCAAATTCCTCAGTGAAGAATTCATAAAAATCGTCTATTCACCCCCGCTCTAGTCGATATAATGCACTTTCAATTGGTATCAGAGCAAGGTACTCCCTTGTTCTGTGTGATTTTGGTTTAACCGCCTGGAGTTTTAGTTATGTCGACCACAGGAATGAAGACTGTGTCATGCCCCATCTTTGACAGTCACGAGTATCCCAAGTGGAAGGCCATGATGAAGAAGCGCCTCATGGAGATGAATAGCAAGCTGTGGACCGTCACTGAGATTGGTCTCACCGATCTACGCAAAATGGCAGAAGCTGATGACATTCGCAAGTACACTCTTCTCAACCTCACGGCGAAGGACATCATCTGCTCCTGTATGTATCAAAATCAGTTCAGGAATATCATGCATCTCGATCATGCGAAGCTTATCTGGGACCGTCTCTCTGAGGTTATGAAGGTCATCGAACTCGTCATGATCCAAGGAATCTCTCAAAGCGATGACATTCAAACCAGAATCATCATCTTCTGCATCATGCCTTATGGCAAAAGATGCTAAGGTAATTGAATGCTATCTATCTGAATCCAATGATGATGAATCCGGTGATGAATTTGGACCCAGCTATGTCAAACTTGCTTCCCTTGCCACTAAACAACAAAGAGCTTTGGAAAAAGTTCAATACATGCTAAATAAGAGTGATGATATGTTGGGTGAAGAAATGGATCAGTCCAAAGCTTTGGCTGAGAGTCTTCAGAGGCTTCAGTCTAGGTTTGACAACCTTAAGGTCATCATAACACTCTCTTATCTGATCATGAGAAGCTTTCATATGAATTTCTTCAAAGAAAGCAAGATTTTGAAAAGCTAAGAGTGAGTTATGAAGATCTTCAGAAGGAGCGTGATTCATTACTTGCTCAATAAATCAGCGCTTCTCAGGAAGAATTTGTTCCTCCATGCTTGAAGTGCATTGAACGTGAATCTGCTAATTCTTCCCCTGAATGTTCAAATGTTGCTAATGCTACAAATTCTTCACCTGTCTCTGCTACCACTAATTCCTCATCTGAGGACGTCGCTAGTATCACTGACGATGCAGGGCTGAAGGAATTGTACATGGCTGGCATGTACAAAAGCCTTAAAGGGCATCAGACTCTTTGTGATTTGCTTAAAAAGCAGATCCTCAATAGAAACCCTAGGAAAGAGGGTATTGCCTTTGAGAGGAAACTCAATGCTGATGGTACATATTGGAAGCCTTAGCAGTACCCCAAAACCTCATGGGTTGCTACAAAGGGACCTCCAGTTGATCCATCCAACTTATCTGGCTTTGCATGTGAATCTCCTCGTTCTGATGATGAGTCATTTGACTCCAACTATAAACTGTTCAAAAATCAGAATGGTGAAGTATTTGCTACATGTGTTGGCACTAACTACAGGAACAATCCTCCTATGAAGAAAATCTGGGTTCCCAAAAAGTGCCTTGAAAGTCTTCAGGTGAATGTCCTCAGGACACGACCTGTGAAGAATAGGAACCCCAGATCAAATTCTTCATATGGACCAAATTCCTCAAAAGGATCAAAGTCCTCATATGAATATCATCGTGCTAACTACTCTGTTTCGCAGGGAAGAGCCAAGGGCTATGAATATGAGCAGTATTCTTCTAGCCATTATGTTCATAAGTCCTCGAAGAATTTCTTTGCTTATTCATATGCTTATCCTAACTCCTCTTATGTGAAACGAAATGGACTGGCTTATATGCCACCTTTCTCGTATGGAGCTTGCAGAGTGATGAACTCTTTGGCACCCCTTCAGATGTGGGTGGTGAAGAAAAAGAACTAATCTCTTCTGCAGGGTCAGGTCTCCAGACGTACGTAATCGTCTGAAGAATTTGCTAGAGACCTGAGTGTGCCTGAAAGGACGCAGGCTAGTCATGAAGAAATGAACTTTCATTTCTCACGTCCTCATACTGCTTTATCTGTTCTGTTGCTTGATGAAATTGATCTGATGAATTGATGTCATATTCTTCACTGATGAAGTATATGAGTTCGTAAGTTGCACTAATTCATCTGCAGGATGATCAACCCAAAGCCACTGAGTGGGTCCTCGATAGTGGATGTACAAATCACATGACTGGTGATAAGAATCTATTGATGGATGCTCCCTTATCACCATCGCATCTGAAGCATATCATCTTCGCTGACAAAGGCAAAAGTCGGGTATTGGGTCTAGGTAAGGTTGCGATCACAAAGGATCGACACATGGACAAAGTCATGCTTGTCGAGTCCTTAGGATACAACCTCATGTCTGTCTCAATGCTTTGCGATCTTGATATGGTTGTTGTCTTTGGCAAGTACCGTTGTGTTGTGGTTATGGAAGCTGACTATTCCAAAGTCTTCCAAGGCTTTAGGAGAGGAGACCTGTATATTGTTGATTTCTCTACAGGACCGCAACCAGCCATGTGCCTACTTGCAAAAGCTTTAGAAGGCTGGCTCTGGCATCGACGACTTGGTCATGCAAGCATGAGGAATTTGCACAGGCTTGCAAAGAAGAAGCATGTCGTTGGCATTGAGAATGTCAAATTCCTCAAGGATCACTTATGTGGAGCCTGTGAAGCTGGGAAGATGACAAAGGCTAAGCATCTGCGAAGACTATCATGACCACCACTCATCCATTTGAATTTGTTCACATTGATCTCTTCGGCCCTAACCATTATTCTGCAGTCTCAAATGATGCATCTCAATATGGCTTTGTTATTGTTGATGATTACTCTTGATACATATGGGTACACATTGTTACTTACAAACATGAAGTGCAGGAAGTCTCCATACGATTTTCCTCGAGGGCTTCAACCAACTTTGGTGTGAAGATCAAGCACATCAGAAGTGACAATGGAACTAAGTTCAAGAATTCTGGTCTTGATGACTATCTTGATGAACTTGGTATTACTCATGAGTTATCTGCTCCTTATACTCCTCAGCAGAATGGCGTCATGGAGCGCAAGAACAGGACTCTTGCTGAGATGGCTCGCACTATGCTTGATGAATACAAAACACCTCGTCGTTTCTGGATTGAGGCAATTGATACTGTGTGCCACATCATCAACAAAGTATATCTTCACAAATTCTTCAAGAAGACTGCCTATGAACTCCTCACTGATAAGAAACCCAATGTAAGTTATTTCAAAGTCTTCGGTGCTAAATGTTGGATTAGAGATCATCATCACAACTCAAAATTTGCACCGAAAGCACATGAAGGTTTTATGCTTGGTTACGGAAAGGACTCGCACACCTACAGAGTTTTCAACAGCGTTCTTCACAAGGTTGTTGAAACTGTAGATGTGCAGTTCGATGAAACTAATGGCTTGCAAAGAGAGCACCTACCTTCTGTGATAGATAAACCAACACCTGAGGAAACTACCAAGTTCAAGGCTACTGAGGATGTCATTCCTACCGAAGAATCTGCTGAAGAATTCATTCCGGAACATGAAGAACATTGAGCTAATGCACCTGAAGAAAATAATGAAGAAAATGGTGCTGAAGAAAATGCTGATCAAATTCCTCAATGACAACCAGCTCATCCTCGCGTTGCAAAAGAAGTGCAAGTTGAAAAGATCATCAATGACATTAAAGCACCAGGTCCTCTCACACACTCAAAAGCTTCACATTTATCTAACTTTTGTGGGCAGTATGATTTTGTCTCTATCATAGAGCCCACTAAGGTAGATGAAGCATTTCTGGAGCCTGAGTGGATTTAGGCCATACAAGAAGAATTACATCAGTTCGAGCTCAACAACGTCTGGGAACTGGTCAAACGTCCAGATCCTCGCAAGCACAATATCATTGGCACAAAATGGATCTATCGCAACAAGCAAGATGAAAATGGCCTTGTGGTAAGGAATAAGGCACGGCTTGTAGCTCAAGGCTACACATAGGTTGAAGCAATTGATTTCGATGAAACTTTTGCACCTATTGCTAGACTTGAGGCTATTCGCATATTACTTGCTTATGCTAACCATCATGATATCACTCTATATCAAATGGATGTGAAAAGTGCATTCCTCAATGGTAATCTTGAGGAAGAAGTATATGTTTCTCAACCCCTAGGTTTTGAAGATCCAAAGCATCCTGACAAAGTCTTCAGACTCAATAAGGCCCTCTATGGCCTCAAGCAGACCCCTCGGGTGTGGTATGATACTTTGAAGGAATTCCTCTTGAAGAAAGGCTTCAAACCCGGTTCACTCGACCCTACTCTTTTCACTAAATCTTATGATGGTGAATTGTTTGTGTGCCAAATATATGTTGATGATATTATCTTTGGTTGTACTGACCAACGTTATAGTGATGAATTTGCCTATATGATGAGTGAAGAATATCAAATGTCTATGATGGGAGAATTGAAATTCTTCTTAGGTCTTCAAATTTGTCAACAACGCAATGTCATATTCATATCTCAGGAGAAATACCTCAAGGATGTACTGAGGAAATTCGGCATGCAAGATTACAAAGGCGTCAAAATCCCTATGCCCACAAATGGCCATCTGTGCACTGATGAAAATGGAATTGACTTCGATCAAAAGGTATACCGCTCCATGATTGGTTCCTTATTGTACTTATGTGCATCTAGGCCAGATATTATGCTTAGTGTTTCCATGTGTGCCCGATTTCAAGCTACACCGAAGGAATCACACCATAAGGCTGTGAAGCATATTCTTCGATATCTAGCTCACACACCAACACTTGTATTATGGTACCCCAAGGGCTTGGCTTTTGATCTCATTGGATATTCTGACTCTGACTATGCTGGTGATCATGTGGACCGCAAGTCAACATCTGGTACATGTCATTTCCTCGGACGATCTTTGGTCTATTGGTCCTCGAAGAAACATAACTGCGTATCACTATCTACTGCTGAAGCTGAGTACATTGCCGCTGGTTCTTGCTGTGCTCAATTGCTATGGATGAAGCAAACTCTCAAGTACTACGGCGTCAATGTGAAGAATGTGCCGCTCTTCTGTGACAATGAGAGTGCCATCAAGATTTCTCACAACCCAGTTCAGCACTCGAAGACAAAGCACATTTAGATTCGTCATCATTTTCTTCGTGATCATGTGTTGAAGGGCGACATTTCTATTGAGCATGTGAAGACTGAAGAACAGCTAGCCGGTATCTTCACAAAGCCCTTGGATGAGAAGAGATTTAGCAAGTTGCGGTGTGAGCTAAATATCTTAGAATCTTCGAATGTTCTTTGAAAAGGACACTCATCCTAACACTTATGCAAAATTGATGACTTAGTGTGCAACACATGAAGAAACATTTTTCTTCAATCAATGAATAACACTCTAAGTGTGAATAAATTAATGAAGAATTTGATTCTCAGAACCCTACGACAATTGTATGCGGTGTCTGAAATCACCATTCTTATACGGTGGGTCACGCCACCACCAAAAGTTGAAAATCTTCAATTTGAGTTTTTTTTGGTGTTGAAATTCCTCAGTTGTTCAAATTCTTCAACTTTGCATTGTCTTCACTATTTCCATCGTTTTTCTTCATTGGCTATATATATATATATATATATATATATATATATGAATTTATGTCCTCTACAGCATTCACTTATGGCTAATTCTTCAAGTTGTTTTTCTGCTAAGTGAATGTGATCGGACCCTTCCCCCTCTATGCTATATTCAACCCAATCTGTTCAAAAATTCTTCATGTGCGTTCTATTTGAAACTCGTTCAAAATCTTCACTCTGTCCTTGTCAGCTGAAGAAATTGCGAACAGAACTTTAAATCCTATCTTATCTAAATTTTCGGCTTTGCCGCTCAAACCGTTCCGCATCCCATGATATACTTATCTATTCACCCACGATCGCACACGATCTCCACTTCTCAGTACGTGGGTGACACATGTAAAGCGAATGAGAAGGGTCAGGGGCACGTTCGTCCAAATTCTTCGGGCGAACAGTTTTTCACCGTGGCTATAAATACCCCCTTCCCCTTCCTCACTTCCTTTACTCCGCTCGACCTCTCTCTAGCTCGAGCTTCTCAAACCCTAGCGCCGCCGCTACATCATCGTCGCCGGTGAGGAAGAGCTTCACTGCCTCGACCTCATCGCCGTCGTACTTGCATCGGCCGCGGAAATCTTCACTCCGCCGCCGCCGTAGCCGTCTTCCTCCGCCAAGTTAGGGCGTGGAAGATCTGCACTGACGAACTTCACATCTCCACATTCCAGTTCGTCGTGTTCTTCGTCCAGGGTAATTAAAAGTTACTTTTACTACCCTCTATGATTCAAATGATTTCTACAAAATCCTCAAAGGTGTTTTTCTTCATATCTTCACACACTAAAACACCTCAGATGTCATCTGTTCTTGATTCGTTTATCTAAGCTATGTTTTTCTTCAAGATTCCTCAAATGTGTGGATTTTCAATCTATGCATCTCTGGAACCTAAGTAAAAGAACGCTTAGTGAAATTCTTCAAGACTCATCTGGTCAAATTCCTCAAACTTGTTCTTTTTGAAAAACCTCTGAGAATGCATATGACCTCTCCAAATTCCTCGCAACTATACTCTATTCACAGGTACTCATGTCAGCTGTTGAATCACTAGGTTCTCATCAACTTAACTCATTTGCAGCATTCCTTGAAGAAAAGTTGCATACTTCTTCAGAGAATTCAATTGTTCAAATTCCTCAATTGAAGAAAATGGCTGATGGTAAGAAGCCACAGAAAGGAGGAAAGAGGCCTGAGGTCAACACTGCCTTTGAAATCCCTGATGACATCTATGCTGGGTACTGCACACCCCCTAAGGAAGATAAAAATCAGCGCAAGGTGCGCATTCAAAAGATTGAGAGGAGATGGGCAAGAGAGTGGAGGGAGTACAGATATGTCACTCCCAAATATATGAAGAAATTTGCACTAAATCCTCCATGCCCAAGACCTCCGTTGGCACTTGGTCAAATAGATGATCCCACTAGCCTCAAGCGTGGTCAGGATTATCCTGATGAATGGGCCAAGCGCCAGGCCAAGTTGGCCAAACAAGCAAAAGATGCAGTGAGGAAATTCAACGAAGACTCTACTGCCGCTGCTGCTGTTGAGGCCTCTGTAAAGCCGAAGAAGCCATGCCAAAGAAGCCTACTCACAAGCCCAGTGCTTCACCAGCAATGCCCTCACGGCCGAGTTCCTCAGCTATGCCCTCATGGCCAGATTCCTCAAAGCCCTCACGGCCAATTCCTCATGCTGCTCCTGCTCCTACAAAATCTTCAGCTCCTCCGCCAAGGTCTTCGGCTGCTCCGACCAAATCCTCAGCCCCTGTGCATCTCGCCACGTGCCAAAGGACCACAGGCATATCTATTGCCTCAGGAGCCTCTGCAAGTTCCTCAGCTGCTCCCACTCTTCTAAAGAAAAAGACCACTGCTGGATGAGGTCCTCGACCAAGTCCTCACAAGAAGCAGGTCGCCTTTCAAGTGTTGTCTGATGAAGACGAAGCTGATGATGAAGAACTTGCTGAAATCATCAGGGACAGGCAACTCAGGGTCGCTAGAGCCAAAGGCAGTAATGTGCCATTAATGCTAGATCTGAAGTTGATCGTAGACTTCATTGACTTGTGGCACAAAGACCCCAACACACATCTGCCTGAGCTGAACCTCACTCCTGGTCAAAGTCATGTACTGACTCACTTCATTGATGAAGAGAAATGGAAATTTGAGCAGGGAAGGAGGGTGAAGAAAGCGCAATACAAGAAAGAGCGCTTTCTGAAGCAAAACATTCTGAATCTTTCACCTGAAGAACTTGTTGCTCTTCAATCTGAAATCAAGAAACTGAGTGATGAATTTGATCGCTATTATGCTGACTGGCTTGGAGCCAAAGTCAGATTTGTAAAGATAACTGAATAGTTCACTTCCAATGTTGCAGCCCCAACGCAACAAGAAAATCCTCAGGCTGAAGCATTTGCTCAGCCTACTGAAGAAAATGCCAGCACCGCTGATGATACTTAGGCTACTGAAGAAAATGCTAGTACCAGGGCTGATGACTGCATTCCAGCCGCTGATGAAATTGCCAGGGCAACCACTAGTGTTGCGCCTGAAGAAAATGAAGAAGTCAGGGCAACTGCATCAGTTGTGCCTGAAGATCTTGAACCAAATTCCTCCGCTCCTCCTGCGCCTACACCATCTCCGATCCTTCCATCTGCATCAGATGTGAAGAAGACCAAGGCTGTAGAGCATGCAATGGTGAAGAAAAGGAAGGCATCAACTACATCAGATTCTTCAGCTCAGAAGAAGATGAAGCCACTGACTAGCTCGTTTGCAAATCCAATTGATGTTGTTCCTATCTCAACCATGCCATCAAAGGACCTTGTTCCTTTTGATGAAGAATATGCGATTCCAAGTGAATCCGATGAAGAGAATCTCTCTACTGCTTCGTCAGAGCAGATGGATGAAGAAATTGAAGTGGATACAATCCCTTCAACACCAGTTGTCTCCTCGCCTATGCCTCAGTTTACTGCTGAAGAGGCCGGCGTTAAAGAAATGGAAGATGAAGACGTGGACATTGGCTGTACCACACCCGTGCTAAGTGATGAATTTTGGGAAAGTCAGCACCCCAACTCTCCACTCTTCACACCATTGCAACAAGTTCCTCAGTCCCCAGTAACTACTGTACAAATGGGATCTGATGAACCACATGCCACACCGTCTGTCCATGAAGAAATTCCAGCCACTAGCGCTGAAGATCATGTAAATGAAGAATTGAAGTCCTAGGCTGCCACTGAAACAGTACCTGAAATTCCTCAGCCTGTGGAACCTGAGATCGAGATTCCGGAGGTTGTGATGCAATTGACTGACACTCCTCACCCCAAGCCAAAGGATCCATTCTCAAAGAAGCAGAAATTCAAGGTTGATGATTTCTTCGACGAGCACGCGTTCTTCACTGACTATAATCCTTATGACTCTGCTCGTCTAAGGAGGAAGCGTTTCTGGACTGCTTTTAAACAAAGACAAAATCTTCTACCATGAGCATATTCCTCACGTGGACATGGAATCATTACCTTGCTTCTCTCCTGTGCTCAGTGTTCTTCATGACGCAGGCCTCCTCAACTTTTGCTCTGACATTGTTGATTGGAATGAAGAGCTTATTCTTCAGTTCTACGCTACATTGCATATCACAGGTGATCCTGAAGATATCAACACCTGGGTCTTGGGCTGGATGACCAAAAATACTCACTATAAGGCACCGACCTCTGAATTGCTTCACGCCCTGCCCATCAGTCCACCTAGTGAAGGAGCTCACTGCCTGTATCATGAACCAGAACTCACAGCTCATTACATGCAAGTGTTAATGAAGCCTTTGAAGCCCGGTCAAGCCCCAAGGACCAAATTCCTCGTGAAGGATTTACTCTATGTGCCCAGAACCGTCTATCGCATTCTGACGAGGAGAATGAGTCCCATCAAAGGCCACGACTCATCTGATGAGGAAATAGTTGGGATCATGAAGAATCTTCTATTCAACATCTTTCATAGCATTCCTATCAACTATCACGATTTCTTCATGAGGACTCTGGCAAATGATGCACTTTCTCCGTTTGAGCTGAAACCTTATGCACCTTGGATTATGAGATTCCTCAGGACAAGGTCTTCACTCAACTACAAGGCTGATTTTCAGAATCACCTTAGCTATCTGCCCCGATTGAAGTCCTCAAGCAGGCTTTTACTTCAACTGATGAAAAGGGAAAGGCTCCTGCTGTCATTGATGAAGGCATTCGTCCATTGGATGGTCAGTTTCACAAAGATGCATCTTATTCCACCAATGATGACTCTGCAACACATGACTCTGCTGCCAATGCACCCAAGTCTACTCCTCAAGCCACTGCTCCTCGTGTGATGACTGACCATGAGCTTCTACTCAGTCTTCACCAGAAGTTGAATCAAAACCATAAATGGGTTAAGTGTCAGTTTGGTTCATTTCTTCACAACATTACTACCTCCATGAAGTCTTGGTCGCACCTGGGCTATTCTATCACATCTGTATGGTGAAGAAGATCTCAAGAAAATGGGTCTCAAGGAAGATTTTGACTGGTCTGCACCTCCACCAAATAAATTCAAGAAGGTCAAGGTTCCATCTTTGGTTTCCAGCTCATATTCTTCATCACGCGATACCGACGAGTATGAAGACTTGGACGACACTGTGGCAGGCCCTACCACGACAAACAACCCCAACAACATTGGCGCTCCTTCATCAACTAGATATTCTTCAGGGGCGTTAGTCCTCATTTTCGATCCTTTTGGTCATTCGATGACAAAGGGGGAGAATTTTGAGTTAGTCTTCAAGCAGGTCTGTCTATATGGGCGTTTTTTGCTAAGTTGCAACTCTCATTCTTCTGAAACTTTATTGGATCGAGTTGTAAACTTAAACCCGATGGTGCTCTGATACCTTTGATGTGTTTTTCTGCATGCTTATTCCTCATATATGTTGATGCACGCATGTTGAATTACATCAGTCACCATATTTCATCATGCATTTCAAATTCTTCATTATGATATGTCAAATGCGTGTATGAATTACAAGAAATAGGGGGAGATCTCCATGATTCTATTCTTCAAGTGTGCAATGCTTCAAAAGCAAATTCCTCATCATGCACATCTTCAGGGGGAGTTCTTCTATATCTTGCAATCAAATTCCTCAATATCAGTATTTACACATCATATGTTTATCCCCGTTGAAAACTTAACCTATATTGTCATCAATCACCAAAAAGGGGGAGATTGTAAGTGCATCTAGTGCCCCTTAGTGATTTTGGTGTATTGAAGACTTATAGGTTAAGGGATTAATGTGTTTATGAGTGTACACAGGACTGTAAGTCTATAAGGAGTTTGATATTTAAAGCAAAAGTCGACCCCTAAAAATGAAGTTCTTCTACTGAAGACTTTGAAAGTGAAGAAATTGGTGTGACCTTGAAGACTTGGCATTCATTCGAGGAACATGAAGCGTGAAGACTTTTGTTTTCGTAGTTTCATTTTCTCTTTCTTGAGTCAGAGGAAACACCGTACTGTTAAAGGGGGTCGAGGAAATACTAAGGAAAATTTTCCATGTGATGCTCAACTCAAAATCCTACACCTACCAATCCCTTCGAGTGAAGCCATTGGAAATCTCATACAGTTCAGTCATATTCTTCAGTGACAGAGACGAAGTTCTTCTGGTCTCTGAGGAATTTGTTCTGACTGAGGAGTTAGGAATTCGCCAGAGCGGATTGCCTACAAAGTGAGGAACATGATAGCCCTGAGGAATTTGATACTCAAAATTCCGACCGTTGCTGTGCTATGCGCCAGCTGTCCCAAAATATCTACCCACCTAATAGTCATATATCATTGAAGGGCATTTATGTCTTATCATGTCGGACTGCTCCCTAGGCTATAAATAGCCGCCCCCTACAACCACTAGCTGGTTGGCTGCTCTGAGAGAAACTTACACCTGTCATTTGAGAGCATCCCATCCTCCGAGGACTTTCAGCGAAAATCATCAAGTGAGGAAAACCCAAACCCAAACACCTACAAACCCAAAGTGATTGAGCATCACTGAAGAGATTGATCCTGCGTGGATCCGACGCTTGTTACCTTTGAAGACTGTGCTTCTTCCAGAAGGTTAGGCGTCATGGTCTAGAGCATCCAAGAGGAATTGTGGATCACCGAGTGACCAAGTTTGTGAAGGTTCGGAAGTCACCTGAAGACTTACCACGGGTGATTGGGAGAGGTCTGTGTGACCTTAGCCCAAGGAGAATACGGTGAGGACTGTGTGTTCGGGACTGTGTGTCCTCAGGTTTAAATACCTAGCCGCTCCAACGAGACGTACAACTGAGACAGCTGTTGGAACTGGTCTACCAAATCATTGTCTTGACCAAGCTCACTGGTTCTATTTCCTCAACTCTTTCATTTCCTCATAACTATGTTGAGTGCTTGTTCATATCTGTGTTTGAAGACTTTGACTGAAGACTTTATCAATTTCCTCAGTTCAAATTCTTCGATCTGTTTGTCTTCATCCTGTGTTTACGCTTTCTGTACGATGTGCTTGTCTTCATTTCATCATGATGACTATGCTTGTGTTCTGTTATGTTTACTTTTGAGTACTTATTCCGCTGCTAGTAGTTCTTCGTTAAGGAATTTCTTCCTCACCTGCAAATTCCTCAGTGAAGAATTCATAAAAATCGCCTATTCACCCCCCCCCCCTCTAGTCGATATAACGCACTTTCAATTAAATAAAGCAAAAATAGTATTTTCTGTCTTTTTTCTGAATTATCCTTGCAATAAAAAATACCCCGAAAATAAAAGTTCTCCAATTGCCCTGAAAATGAAATATGAACTTGGGGGCTATTGTTGCAGGTAGGTTGCATATTAATGGTTTAACTGGAGATTTGTTTGGTGGAATTTATGCAACAAGTGTAGCTAACTTTCTTGGTATACCCATACATGGGGATGATATTGAGTTGCCTCCTGCTTATCTAGATTATAATGCTATAGTTCGTCATCAGTTTGTTGAGAGGAATGATCAGTTCCTCCAGTACCCACTAATCTTTGACAGACGGTGCACTGTCCATGTTGCTCTCCCTGCTCCTGCTTTCTTTGATTTCAGACAAAAGGGAGATATGTTATAACCAGGGAGGAGGCGAACGAGTACGAGAGGAGGACGGAGGCAGCTCACCTCCAAGCTGCAGCTCATGAGCCAATTGCCGCTGCATCTCAGTATGACCCCAGCTACAACTTTGATCCATGGGCATAGACCAACTTAGGCCAAAAGCCTAATCTTGTGGGAGTACGTATCTCTCACCGACATTACATTTATGTTCACACACTCATGTCAGTTGTCGGTGCTCATACTTTTTCATTGTATCATCCATGCTAGTTTATTTTCTTTTTAAGCTTTCTTCTTGCGTGTTTGAAAAACCTTAAGAAAAACCAAAAAAATAGTTGTAGCTTTTAGCTAGTTTACTTTCCATGCTTGTAGTAGTAGTAATTAAAAAGAAAATCCAAAAAGATTTCTCGTTCTTCTTCTACTTGTTGGGAGCTTTCCCGTGTAAATAGTTTGTTTCTTTCCTTTTCTTTGGGGGGTTGAGAGGAGAAGACCATAATGAAAATGTTTAGTGGCTCTCATATGCGTTATTGTTGATCTAACAAAGAGCCCATATTACCTTGTCTTCTCCCTTGAATTGAATGCTTGCAGATTCCGGCTTAGTCCAATGCACATACACTATTATTATTATCCACACTATTCGGTTGTGCAAGTGAAAGGCAATAATGACGATATATGATGAACTAATTGAGATGAGAGAAGCTGGTATGAACTCTAATACGTCTCCAACGGATCTATAATTTTTTATTGTTCCATGCTATTATATTATCAACCTTGGATGTTTTATATGAATTTATATGATTTTTGGGACTAACCTATTAACCTAGATCCCACTGCAAGTTTCTGTTTTTTCTTTGTTGTTGAGTTCCGCAGAAAAGGAAGACCAAACGGAATCCAATTGACATGAAACTTCACGGAACTTATTTTTGGACCAAAAGAAGGCCATGGAGTAAAAGAGTTGGGCCAGAAGAGTCCCGAGCTGCCCATGAGGGTGGGGGCGTGCCCACCCCCCTGGGCGCGCCTCCCTACCTCGTGGACAGCCCGAAGACTCCCCTGACTTGTTCTCGACGCCAAAACCTCTTATATATACTCAAACCTCCAGAACATAACCTAGATCAGGAGTTCCGCCGCCAGAAGCCTCCGTAGCCACCGAAAACCAATCTAGACCTGTTTCGGCACCCTGCCGGAGGGGGGAATCCCTCTCCAGTGGCCATCTTCATCACCCCGGCACTCTCCATGACGAGGAGGGAGTAGTTCACCCTCGGGGCTGAGGATATGTACCGGTAGCTATGTGTTTGATCTCTCTCTCTCTCTCTTGTGTTCTTCATATCGCACGATCTTGATGTATCGCGAGCTTTTGCTATTATAGTTGGATATTATGATGTTTCTCCCCCTCTACTCTCTTGTAATGGATTGAGTTTTCCCTTTGAAGTTATCATATCGGATTGAGTCTTTAAGGATTTGATAACACTTGATGTATGTCTTGCATGTGCTTATCTGTGGTGACAATGGGATATCACGTGATCCACTTGATGTATGTTTTGGTGATCAACTTGCGAGTTCCATGACCTCGTGAACTTATGCATAGGGGTTGGCACATGTTTTCGTCTTGACTCTCCGATAGAAACTTTGAGGCACTCTTTCAAGTTCTATGTGTTGATTGAATAGATGAATCTGAGATTGTGTGATGCATATCGTATAATCATACCCACGGATACTTGAGGTGACATTGGAGTATCTAGGTGACATTAGGGTTTTGGTTGATTTGTGTCTTAAGGTGTTATTCTAGTACGAACTCTATGATGGATTGAACGGAAAGAATAGCTTTATGTTATTTTACTACAGACTCTTGAATAGATCGATCAAAAAGGATAACTTTGAGGTGGTTTCGTACCCTACCATGATCTCTTCGTTTGTTCTCCGTTGTTAGTGAGTTTGGAGTGACTCTTTGTTGCATGTTGAGGGATAGTTATATGATCCAATTATGTTATTATTGTTGAGAGGACTTGCACTAGTGAAAGTATGAACCCTAGGCCTTGTTTCCTAGCATTGCAATACCGTTTACACTCACTTTTATCATTAGTTACCTTGCTATTTTTATATTTTCAGATTACAAAAACCTATATCTACCATCCATATTGCACTTGTATCACCATCTCTTCGTCGAACTAGTGCACCTATACAATTTACCATTGTATTGGGTGTGTTGGGGACACAAGAGACTCTTTGTTATTTGGTTGCAGGGTTGTTTGAGAGAGACCATCTTCATCCTACGCCTCCCACGGATTGATAAACCTTAGGCCATCCACTTGAGGGAAATTTGCTACTGTCCTACAAACCTCTGCACTTGGAGGCCCAACAACGTCTACAAGAAGAAGGATGTGTAGTAGACATCAAGCTCTTTTCTGGCGCCGTTGCCGGGGAGGTTAGCGCTTGAAGGTATATCTTTAGATCTTGCAATCGAATCTTTTTGTTTCTTGTTTTATCACTAGTTTAGTCTATAAAAGAAAATTACAAAAATATGGAATTAAGGTTACCTCATATGCTTCATCTTTTTAATGTCTTTCATGAAAATAAGGATTCCGATAATTGTGCCAAAGTGTTAGAAGAAGAATGCATTAGAATGTTTGGCACTAAATATTTGAATGATGAGCATGATTGCAATGTTGTTAGTATGAATTCCTTGAATATCCATGGTACTAATGATGATTGCACTAGTCATGATGAAAATGTCTCTTATAAGCATGTCAATTTTTGTGGAGTGCATAGAGTTTGCAAGTACACACCAAATAGGGAAGATAGATTTTGCAAGAGGCATAAGTATTCAGAAACTAAATGGTTGCAAGAAAGGCTAGATGTTTGTGCTGAAAATTTAAATTTTCTTAGACATCCTTGTGAACTTTGCAATGAACATGGTCATTTAAATATCCAATGCAAATTGTTTCATGATCGAACCGTGTCCAAAAATTGTGATGACTTAATTTCCCTTGCGCATCATAATGAACTTAGTTTGCTTCTAGGTTATGAAGAAATGAAACGTATAACTAAGGATATTCCAGAATTTATCCTTGATAAAGTTCTTGATTTTGATTTAGAGGAAATTTTTATGTATTGTGCGGTGAATTGCATTGAAAATCCTTATATTGCCAATTACATAAAGGCAAGAAAACAAATAGAAGATGAAGAGAATACTAATGAAAGGGAAGAGACTTCCCAATATCCTCCTATTATTTCTTATGATAAATCAGGTAACGAGGAGGAGCCTTCTATTTAACCAATTTCATTAATAAGGAGCTCCAAAAGGAGGATTAAACCCACACACGATGTGAAGAAGAGAAAGAAAAGACGGAGAAGTAAAGGTAAAAAGGTACCTCTCCCAAATGATGTTGCTCCTATTACTCATTGTGATGATGATAATTGTTATACTATTGGTGCTATCCATACTATTAATGATGAGAGTGATTATGCTTATGATATGAAAAGGCCCAAGCTTGGGGATTCTATGTTTGATGAGAATGACATGTTTGAGAATTTATTTGCTGCAATTAATATTTGTCCCAAGCTTGGGGATGCTATGTTTCATGAAGATGATATATTTAATCTCTCAAGTTTTGATATGCAAATTTATTGTGATGATAGCATGCCTCCTATTTATGATGGTTATATTGATGAAAGTGGGTTTGGAAGAGTGTCGACTTTAGGAAGTAATGATCCCACTATTTTGGAGGGTGTTGAATCTTATTTTGACAATCATGAAAGTGGATTTGGAGAGGTCATGACTTTATTTAGTAATGATTCCACTATCTTGGAAGAGGTTTCAATTGATTATGATGAGAATAAAGTTGCTACTTATGATGATTATTGTGATGACACTTATGCTATAAAAAGTAGTGATGATTATATTTATAAAACTTGTCATGATTATGATTACCCCTTTCTGAACATTACTCTTTTAATGTGGAAACAATTTATAGTATCCGAGTTTCTTATGATACTCCCACTATTCCGATTGAGAAGAATCTTGCTTATGTGGAGAGTGGTAAATTTTCTATGCTTGTAGATCATGGTAAGAATGCTTTATGTGATGATTACATTGTTGAATTCATTCATGATTCTACTGAAAATTATTATGAGGGAGGAATATATGCTTGTAGGAATTGCAATAATATCAAGTTTCCTCTCTATGTGTTGAAAATCTTGAAGTTATGCTTGTTTTACCTTCCTATGCAAGTTGTTTCTTGTTCCCACAAGTTGTTTGCTCACAAAATCCCTATGCATAGGAAGTGGGTTAGACTTAAATGTGCTAGTCATATTCTACATGATGCTCTCTTTATGTTTCAATTCTTATCTTTTATGTGAGCATCATTGAAATCATCATGCCTAGCTAGGGGCGTTAAACGTTAGCGCTTGTTGGGAGGCAACCCATTTTTTATTTTTGTTCCTTGCTTTTTGTTCCTATTTAGTAATAAATAATTCATCTAGACTATGTTTAGATGTTGTTTTATGTTTTAATTAGTGTTTGTGCCAAGTAGAACCTTTGGGAAGACTTGGGTGAAGTCTTTGCGATCTTGTTGTAAAAAAACAGAAACTTTAGCGCTCACGAGTTTTGCTGCCATTTTTTACTGGAGAGTGTGATTAGGTTTATTATTTTTGAAGATGAATAATAGAAAAATTACTCATGTCCACCAATTTATTTCAGAATTTTCGGGGTTACATAAGTATACGTTTGATACAGATTACTACAGACTGTTCTGTTTTTGACAGATTCTGTTTCATTGTGTTGTTTGCTTATTCTGATGAATCTATGAGTAGTATCGGAGGGTATGAACCATAGAGAAGTTGGAATACAGTAGATATTACACCAGTATAAATAAAGAATGAGTTTTCAACAGTACCTTAAGTGGTGATTTATTTTCTTATACTAACGGAGCTTACGAGTTTTCTGTTAAGTTTTGTGTTGTGAAATTTTCAAGTTTTGGATAAAGATCCGATGGACTGTGGAATAAGGAGTGGCAAGAGCCTAAGCTTGGGTATGCCCAAGGCACCCCAAGGTAATATTCAAGGACAACCAAGAGCCTAAGCTTGGGGATGCCCCGGATGGCATCCCCTCTTTCGTCTTCATTCATCGGTAACTTTACTTGGAGCTACATTTTTATTCACCACATGATATGTGTTTTGCTTGGAGCGTCATTTAATTTTCTTTTGTTTTGCTTGTTGTTTGAATAAAATAACAAGATCTGAAATTCTTAAATGGTAGAGAGTCTTCATATAGTTACATAATTATTCGACTACTCATTGATCTTCGCTTACATCTTTTGGAGTAGTTTGTCATTTGGTCTAGTGCTTCACTTATATCCTTTTAGAGCACGGCGATGGTTTTATTTTGAAGAAATAGATGAACTCTCGTGCTTCACTTATATTATTTTTATAGTCTTAGAACAGCATGGTAGTTTGCTTTGGTTATGAAATTAGTCCTAATATGATAGGCATCCAAGATGGGTATAATAAAAACTTTCATATAAAGTGCATTGAATACTATCAGAAGTTTGATACTTGATGATTGTTTTGAGATATGAAGATGGTGATACTAGAGTCATGCTAGGTGAGTAGTTGAGAATTTGAGAGATACTTGTGTTAAAGTTTGTGATTCCCGTAGCATGCACGTATGGTGAACCGTTATGTGATGAAGTCGGAGCATGATTTATTTATTGATTGTCTTCCTTATGAGTGGCGGTCGGGAACGAGCGATGGTCTTTTCCTACCAATCTATCCCCCTAGGAGCATGCGTGTAGTACTTTGTTTTGATAACTAATAGATTTTTGCAATAAGTATGTGAGTTCTTTATGACTAATGTTGTGTACATGGATTATACGCACTCTCACCCTTTCACCATTGCTAGCCTCTCTTGTGTCGCGCAAATTTCTCCAATACCATACACCCACCATTACCTTCCTCAAAACAGCCACCATACCTACCTATTATGGCATTTCCATAGCCATTCCGAGATATATTGCCATGCAACTTTCCACCGTTCCGTTTATTACGACACGCTCCATCATTGTCATATTGCTTTGCGTGATCATGTAGTTGACATCGTATTTGTGGCAAAGCCACGGTTCATAATTCTTTCATACATGTCACTCTTGATTCATTGCACATCCCGCTACACCGTCAGAGGCATTCATATAGAGTCATATTTTGTTCTAAGTATCGAGCTGTAATTCTTGAGTTGTAAGTAAATAAAAGTGTGATGATCATCATTATTAGAGCATTGTCCCATGTGAGGAAAGGATGAGGGAGACTATGATTCCCCCACAAGTTTGGATGAGACTCCGGACAAAAAATAAAAAAAGGAGAAAAAAGAGGCCATAAAAAAGGGAGAAGGCCCAAAAAACAAAAAACAAAAAATAGAGAGAGAAAAAGAGAGAAGGGGCAACGCTACTATCCTTTTACCACACTTGTGCTTCAAAGTAGCACCATGATCTTCATGATAGAGAGTCTCCAATGTTGTCACTTTCATATACTAGTGGGAATTTTCATTATAGAACTTGGCTTGTATATTCCAATGATGGGCTTCCTCATTGAGCAAGCGAGTTGGATGCACACCCACTTAGTTTCTTTTGTTGAGCTTTCATACACTTATAGCTCTAGTGCATCTGTTGCATGGCAATCCCTACTCACTCACATTGATATCTATTGATGGGCATCTCCATAGCTCGTTGATACGCCTAGTTGATGTGAGACTATCTTCTCCTTTTTGTCTTCTCCACAACCACCATTCTGAAGGAAATATGCCCTAGAGGCAATAATAAAGTTATTATTTATTTCCTTATATCATGATAAATGTTTATTATTCATGCTAGAATTGTATTAACCGGAAACATGATACATGTGTGAATACATAGACAAACAGAGTGTCACTAGTATGCCTCTACTTGACTAGCTCGTTGATCAAAGATGGTCATGTTTCCTGGCCATAGACAAAGAGTTGTCATTTGATTAACGGTATCACATCATTAGGAGAATGATGTGATTGACTTGACCCATTCCGTTAGCATAGCACTTGATTGTTTAGTTTGTTGCTATTGCTTTCTTCATGACTTATACATGTTCCTATGACTATGAGATTATGCAACTCCCGTTTACCGGAGGAACACTTTGTGTGCTACCAAACGTCACAACATAACTGGGTGATTATAAAGGTGCTCTACAGGTGTCTCCGAAGGTACTTGTTGGGTTGGCGTATTTCGAGATTAGGATTTGTCACTCCGATTGTCTGAGAGGTATCTCTGGGCCCTCTTGGTAATGCACATCACTTAAGCCTTGCAAGCATTGCAACTAATGAGTTAGTTGCGGGATGATGTATTATGGAATGAGTAAAGAGACTTGCCGATAACGAGATTGAACTAGGAATTGAGATACCGACGGTCGAATCTCGGGCAAGTAACATACCGATGACAAAGGGAACAACGTATGTTGTTATCCGGTTTGACTGATAAAGATCTTCGTAGAATATGTAGGAGCCAATATGAGCATCCAGGTTCCGCTACTGGTTATTGACCGGAGACGTGTCTCGGTCATGTCTACATAGTTCTCGAACCCGTAGGGTCTGCATGCTTAAAGTTCGATGACGGTTATATTATGAGTTTATGTGTTTTGATGTACCGAAGGAGTTCGGGGTCCCGGATGAGATCGGGGACACGAGGAGTCTCGAAATGGTCGAGACGTAAAGATCAATATATTGGACGACTATATTCAGACATCGGAAAGGTTCTGAGTGATTCAGGTATTTTCGGGAGTACCGGGGAGTTACGGGAATTCGTATTGGGCCTTAATGGGCCATACGGGAAAGGAGAGAAAGGCCTCAAAGGGTGGCCGCACCCCTCCCCATGGGCTGGTCCGAATTGTACTAGGGAGGGGGGGCGCCCCCTTCCTTCCTTCTCCTTTTCCCTTCCCTTTCCTTCTCTCCTACTCCTACTACTTGGAAGGGATCCTACTCCCGGTGGGAGTAGGACTCCCCTAGGGCACGCCATAGAGAGGGCCGGCCCCTCCCCTCCTCCACTCCTTTATATACGTGGCCAGGGGGCACCCCATAGACACAACAATTGATCTCTTGATCTCTTAGCCGTGTGCGGTGCCCCCCTCCGCCATAATCCACCTCGGTCATATCGTAGCGGTGCTTAGGCGAAGCCCTGTGTCGGTAGAACATCATCATCGTCACCACGCCGTCGTGCTGACGGAACACTCCCTCAAAGCTCGGCTAGATCGGAGTTCGAGGGACGTCATCGAGTTGAACGTGTGCAGAACTCGGAGGTGTCGTGCGTTCGGTACTTGATCGGTCGGATCATGAAGACGTACGACTACATCAACCGCGTTGTGCTAACGCTTCCGCTTTCGGTCTATGAGGGTATGTAGACAACACTCTCCCCTCTCGTTGCTATGCATCACCATGATCTTGCATGTGCGTAGGAATTTTTTTGAAATTACTATGTTCCCCAACAGTGGCATCAGAACCAGGTTTTATGTGTAGATGTCATATGCACAAGTAGAACACAAGTGAGTTGTGGGCGATATAAGTCATACTGCTTACCAGCATGTCATACTTTGGTTTGGCGGTATTGTTGGATCCAGCAGCCCGGACTGACATTACGCGTACGCTTACACGAGACTGGTTCTACCGACGTGCTTTGCACACAGGTGGCTACTGGGTGTCAGTTTCTCCAACTTTAGTTGAACCGAGTGTGGCTACGCCCGGTCCTTGCGAAGGTTAAAACAGCACCAACTTGACAAACTATCGTTGTGGTTTTGATGCGTAGGTAAGAACGGTTCTTGCTCAGCCCGTAGCAGCCATGTAAAACTTGCAACAACAAAGTAGAGGACCTCTAACTTGTTTGTGCAGGGCTTGTTGTGATGTGATATGGTCAAGACATGATGAGATATAAGTTGTTATATGATATGATCATGTTTTGTTAAAGTTATTGGCAACTGGCAGAAGCCTTATGGTTGTCTCTTCATTGCATAAGATGCAAGTGCCATGTAATTGCTTTACTTTATCGCTATGCGATAGCAATAGTTGCAAAAAGCAATAGCTGGTGAGACGACCATGTGACGACACGTTGATAAAAGATCAAGATGATGGAGATCATGGTGTCATGCCGGTAACAATGGAGATCATGACAGTACTTAGGAGATGAAGATCAAAAGCACAAGATGATGATGGCCATATCATGTCACATATTTTGATTGCATGTGATGTTTATCTTTTGTACATCTTACTTTGCTTAGTTATGATGGTAGCATTATAAGATGATCTCTCACTAAATTTCAAGATTTAATTTTTCTCCCTGAGTATGCACCGTTGCCAAAGTTCGTCGTGCCCAGACACCACGTGATGATCGGGTGTGATAAGCTCTACGTCCATCTACAATGGGTGCAAGCCAGTTTTGCACACGCAGAAATACTCGGGTTAAACTTGACGAGCCTAGCATATGCAGATATGGCCTCAGAACACTAGAGACCGAAAGGTCGAGCGTGAATCATATAGTAGATATGATCAACATAATGATGTTCACCATTGAAAACTACTCCATTTCACGTGATGATCGGTTATGGTTTAGTTGATATGGATCACGTGATCACTTAGATGATTAGAGGGATGTCTATCTGAGTGGCAGTTCTTAAGTAATATGATTAATTGAACTTTAATTTATCATGAACTTTGTCCTGGTAGTATTAGCATATCTATGTTGTAGATCAATAGCTCGCGATGTTGCTCCCCGTTTAATTTTTATATGTTCCTAGAGAAAACTAAGTTGAAAAATGTTAGTAGCAATGATGCGGATTGGATCCGTGATCTGAGGATTATCCTCATTGCTGCATAGAAGAATTATGTCCTTGATGCACCGCTAGGTGACAGACCTATTGCAGGAGCAGATGCAGACGTTCTGAACGTTTGGCTAGCTCAATATGATGACTACTTGATAGTTTAGTGCACCATGCTTAACGGCTTAGAATCGGGACTTCAAAGACGTTTTGAACGTCATGGAACATATGAGATGTTCCAGGAGTTGAAGTTAACATTTCAAGCAAATACCCGAGTTGAGAGATGAAGTCTCCAACAAGTTCTATAGCTAAAAGATGGAGGAGAATAGCTCAAGCAGTAAGCATGTGCTCAGATTGTCTGGGTACTACAATCGCTTGAATAAAGTGGGAGTTAATCTTCCAGATAAAATAGTGATTGACAGAATTCTCTAGTCACCATCACCAAGTTAGTAGAACTTAGTGATGAATTATAATATGCAAGCGATGACGAAAACAATTCCCAAGATCTTCGCGATGCAAAAATCGGCGAAGGTAGAAATCAAGAAAAACATCAAGTGTTGATGGTTGACAAGACCACTAGTTTCAAGAGAAAGGGCAAAGGGAAGAAGGGGAACTTCAAGAAGAACGGAAAACAAGTTGCTGCTCTAATGAAGAAACCCAAGTCAGGACCTAAGCCTGAGACTAAGTGCTTCTACTACAAAGGGATTGATCACTAGAAGCAGAACTACCCCAAGTGTTTGGTGGATAAGAAGGATGGCAAAGTGAACAAAGCTATATTTGATATACATGTTATTGATGTGTACTTTACTAGTGTTTATAGCAACCCCTCGGTATTTTATACTGGTTCAGTTGCTAAGAGTAGTAACTCTAAATGGGAGTTGCAAAATAAACATAGACTAGTTAAGGGTGAAGTGACGATGTGTGTTGGAAGTGGTTCCAAGATTGATATGATCATCATCGCACACTCCCTATACTTTCGGGATTAGTGTTGAACCTAAATAAATGTTATTTGGTGTTTGCGTTGAGCATAAATATGATTGGATCATGTTTATTGCAATATGGTTATTCATGTAAGTTGGAGAATAATTGTTGTTCTGTTTACATGAATAAAACCTTCTATGGTCATACACCCAATGAAAATGGTTTGTTGGATCTCGATCGTGGTGATACACATTTTCATAATATTGAAGCCAAAAGATGCAAAGTTAATAATGATAGTGCAACTTATTTGTGGCACTGCCGTTTAGGTCACATTGGTGTAAAGCGCATGAAGAAAATCCATGCTGATGGGTTTTGGAATCACTTGATTATGAATCAGTTGATGCTTGCGAACCATGCCTCATGGGCAAGATGACTAAGACTCCGTTCTCCAGAACAATGGAGCGAGCAACAGATTTGTTGGAAATCATACATACTGATGTATGTGGTCCGATGAATATTGAGGCTCGCGGCAAGTATCATTATTTTCTGATCTTCACAGATGATTTGAGCAGATATGAGTATATCTACTTGATGAAATACAAGTCTGAAATATTTGAAAAGTTCAAAGAATTTCAGAGTGAAGTGGAGAATCATCGTAACAAAAATAAAAGTTTCTACGATATGATCGCAGAAGTAAAATATTTGAGTTACGAGTTTGGCCTTCAGTTAAAACAATGTGAAATAGTTTCACTACTCACGCCACCTGGAACACCACAGTGTAATGGTGTGTCCGAACGTCGTAACCATGCTTTATTAGATATGGTGCGATCTATGATGTCTCTTACCGATTACCACTATCGTTTTGGGGTTATGCATTAGAGACAGCTACATTCACGTTAAATAGGGCACCATCTAAATCCGTTGAGACGACACCATATGAACTGTGGTTTGGCGAGAAACCTAAGCTGTCGTTTCTTAAAGTTTGGGATTGCGATGCTTATGTGAAAAAGTTTCAACATGATAAGCTCGAACCCAAATCGGAGAAGTAAATCTTCATAGGATACCCAAAAGAAAATGTTGGGTACACCTTCTATCACAGATCCGAAGGCAAGATATTCATTGCTGAGAATGGATCCTTTCTAGAGAAGGAGTTTCTCTCGAAAGAAGTGAGTGAGAGGAAAGTAGAACTTGATGAGGTAACTGTACCTGCTCCCTTATTGGAAAGTAGTTCATTACGGAAATCTGTTCCTGTGACTACTACACCAATTAGTGAGGAAGCTAATGATGATGATCATGTAACTTCAGATCAAGTTACTACCGAACCTCGTAGGTAAACCAGAGTGAGATCCGCACCAGAGTGGTATGGTAATCCTGTTCTGGAGGTCATGTTACTTGACCATGATGAGCCTATGAACTATGAGGAAGCGATGATGAGCCCAGATTCCGCGAAATGGCTTGAGGCCATGAAATCTAAGATGAGATCCATGTATGAGAACAAAGTATGGACTTTGATTGACTTGCCCATTGATCGGCGAGCCATTGAGATTAAATGGATCTTCAAGAGGAAGACGGATGCTGATAGTAGTGTTACTATCTACAAAGCTAGAATTGTCGCAAAAATGTTTTCGACAAGTTCAAGGTGTTGACTACGATGAGAGTTTCTCACTCGTATCTATGCTTAAGTCCGTCCGAATCATGTTAGCAATTGCTGCATTTTATGAAATTTGGCAAATGGATAAACAAAATTGCATTCCCTAATGGATTTATTAAAGAAGAGTTGTATATGATGCAACCAGAAGGTTTTGTCAATCCTAAAGGTACTAACAAAATATGCAAGCTCTAGCGATCAATCTATGGACTGGTGCAAGCATCTCGGAGTTGGAATATACAATTTGATAAGTTGATCAAAGCATATAGTTTTATACAGACTTGCGGTGAAGCCTGTATTTACAAGAAAGTGAGTGGGAGCACTACAACATTTCTGATAAGTATATGTGAATGACATATTGTTGATCGGAGATAATGTAGAATTATTCTGCAAAGCATAAAGGAATGTTTGAAAGGAGTTTCTCAAAGAAATACCTTGATGAAGTTGCTTAGATATTGAGCATCAAGATCTATAGAGATAGATCAAGACGCTTGATAAGTTTTTCAATGAGTACATACCTTGACAAGATTTTAAAGTAGTTCAAAATGGAACAGTCAAAGAAGGAGTTCTTGCCTGTGTTACAAGGTGTGAAGTTGAGTAAGACTCAAAACCCGACCACGGCAGAAGATAGAGAGAGAATGAAAGTCATTCCCTATGCCTCAGCCATAGGTTCTATAAAGTATGCCATGCTGTGTACCAGACCTATTGTATACCCTGCCCTGAGTTTGGCAAGGGAGTACAATAGTGATCTAGGAGTAGAGCACTGGACATTGGTCAAAATTATCCTTAGTGGAATAAGGATATGTTTCTTGATTACAGAGGTGACAAAGGGTTCGTCGTAAAGGGTTACGTCGATGCAAGTTTTGACACTGATCCAGATGACTCAAAGTCTCAATCTGGATACATATTAAAAGTGGGAGAAATTAGCTAGAGTAGCTCCGGGTATAGCATTGTTGACATAGAAATTTGCAAAATACATACGGATCTGAATGTGGCAGACCCGTTGACTAAACTTCTCTCACAAGCAAAACATGATCACACCTTAGTACTCTTTGGGTGTTTATCACATAGCGATGTGAACTAGATTATTAACTCTAGTAAACCCTTTGGGTGTTGGTCACATGACGATGTGAACTATGGGTGTTAATCACTTGGTGATGTGAACTATTGGTGTTAAATCACATGGCGATGAGAACTAGATTATTGACTCTAGTGCAAGTGGGAGACTCAAGGAAATATGCCCTAGAGGCAATAATAAAGTTATTATTTATTTCCTTATATCATGATAAATGTTTATTATTCATGCTAGAATTGTATTAACCGGAAACATGATACATGTGTGAATACATAGACAAACATAGTGTCACTAGTATGCCTCTACTTGACTAGCTCGTTGATCAAAGATGGTTATGTTTCCTGGCCATAGACAAAGAGTTGTCATTTGATTAACGGGATCACATCATTAGGAGAATGATGTGATTGACTTGACCCATTCCGTTAGCATAGCACTTGATCGTTTAGTTTGTTGCTATTGCTTTCTTCATGACTTATACATGTTCCTATGACTATGAGATTATGCAACTCCCGTTTACCGGAGGAACACTTTGTGTGCTACCAAACATCACAACATAACTGGGTGATTATAAAGGTGCTCTACAGGTGTCTCCGAAGGTACTTGTTGGGTTGGCGTATTTCGAGATTAGGATTTGTCACTCCGATTGTCGGAGAGGTATCTCTGGGCCCTCTCGGTAATGCACATCACTTAAGCCTTGCAAGCATTGCAACTAATGAGTTAGTTGCGGGATGATGTATTATGGAACGAGTAAAGAGACTTGCCGGTAACGAGATTGAACTAGGTATTGAGATACCGACGGTCGAATCTCGGGCAAGTAACATACCGATGACAAAGGGAACAACGTATGTTGTTATGCGGTTTGACCGATAAAGATCTTCGTAGAATATGTAGGAGCCAATATGAGCATCCAGGTTCCGCTATTGGTTATTGACCGAAGACATGTCTCGGTCATGTCTACATAGTTCTCGAACCCGTAGGGTCCGCACGCTTAAAGTTCGATGACGGTTATATTATGAGTTTATGTGTTTTGATGTACCGAAGGAGTTCGGAGTCCCGGATGAGATCGGGGACACGAGGAGTCTCGAAATGGTCGAGACGTAAAGATCAATATATTGGACGACTATATTCAGACATCGGAAAGGTTCTGAGTGATTCGGGTATTTTCGGGAGTACCGGGGAGTTACGGGAATTCGTATTGGGCCTTAATGGGCCATACCGGAAAGGAGAGAAAGGCCTCAAAGGGTGGCCGCACCCCTCCCCATGGGCTGGTCCGAATTGGACTAGGCAGGGGGGGCGCCCCCTTCCTTCCTTCTCCTTTTCCCTTCCCTTTCCTTCTTTCCTACTCCTACTACTTGGAAGAGATCCTAGTTCTACTAGGAAAGGGGGAATCCTACTCCCGGTGGGAGTAGGACTCCCCTAGGGCGTGCCATAGAGAGGGCCGGCCCCTCCCCTCCTCCACTCCTTTATATACGTGGCCAGGGGGCAACCCATAGACACAACAATTGATCTCTTGATCTCTTAGCCATGTGCGGTGCCCCCCTCCACCATAATCCACCTCGGTCATATCGTAGCGGTGCTTAGGCGAAGCCCTGCGTCGGTAGAACATCATCATCATCACCACACCGTCGTGCTGATGGAACTCTCCCTCAAAGCTCGGCTGGATCGGAGTTCGAGGGACGTCATCGAGTTGAACGTGTGCAGAACTCGGAGGTGTTGTGCGTTCGGTACTTGATCGGTCGGATCGTGAAGACGTACGACTACATCAACCGCGTTGTGCTAACGCTTCCGCTTTCGGTCTACGAGGGTACGTAGACAACACTCTCCCCTCTCGTTGCTATGCATCACCATGCTCTTGCGTGTGCGTAGGATTTTTTTGAAATTACTATGTTCCCCAACACATTCTATTCCACCTATAGTGCTATGTCCATGGCTCACGCTCATGTATTGCGTGAAGATTGAAAAAGTTTGAGAACATCGAAAGTATGAAACAATTGCTTGGCTTGTCATCGGGGTTGTGCATGATTTAAACATTTTGTGTGATGAAGATAGAGCATAGCCAGACTATATGATTTTGTAGGGATAGCTTTCTTTGGCCATGTTATTTTGAGAAGACATGATTGCTTTGTTAGTATGCTTGAAGTATTATTGTTTTTATGTCAATATTGAACTTTTGTCTTGAATCTTTCGGATCTGAATATTCTCGCCACAATAAAGAGAATTACATGGATAAATATGTTAGGTAGCATTCCACATCAAAATTATGTTTTTATCATTTACCTACTCGAGGACGAGCAGGAATTAAGCTTGGGGATGCTTGATATGTCTCCAACGTATCTATAATTTTTACTTGTTCCATGCTATTATATTATCAACCTTGGATGTTTTATATGCATTTATATGCTATTTTATATGATTTTTGGGACTAACCTATTAACCTAGATCCCAATGCCAGTTTTTGTTTTTTCCCTGTTTTTGAGTTTCGCAGAGAAGGAAAACCAAACGACGTCCAATTGACCTGAAACTTCACGGAACTTATTTTTGGACCAGAAGAAGGCCATGGAGTAAAAGAGTTGGGCCAGAAGAGTCCCGGGCTGCCCACGAGGGTGGGGGAGCCCACCCCCTGGTTGCGCCTCCCTACCTCGTGGACAGCCCGGAGACCCCCTGACTTGTTCTCGACGCCAAAACCTCTTATATATACTGAAACCTCCAGAACATAACCTAGATCGGGAGTTCCGTCGCCAGAAGCCTCCGTAGCCACCAAAAACCAATCTACACCCATTTCGGCACCCTGTCGGAGGGGGGAATCCCTCTCCGGTGGCCATCTTCATCATCCCGGCACTCTCCATGATGAGGAGGGAGTAGTTCACCCTCGGGGCTGAGGGTATGTACCAAAAGCTATGTGTTTGATCTCTCTCTCTCTCTCGTGTTCTTCATATCGCACGATCTTGATGTATCACGAGCTTTGCTATTATAGTTGGATATTATGATGTTTCTCCCCCTCTACTCTCTTGTAATGGATTGAGTTTTTCCTTTGAAGTTATCGTATCGGATTGAGTCTTTAAGGATTTGATAACACTTGATGTATGTCTTGCATGTGCTTATCTGTGGTGACAAATGGGATATCACGTGATCCACTTGATGTATGTTTTGGTGATCAACTTGCGAGTTCCATGACCTCGTGAACTTATGCATAGGGGTTGGCACATGTTTTCGTCTTGACTCTCCGGTAGAAACTTTGGGGGCACTCTTTGAAGTTCTTTGTGTTGGTTGAATAGATGAATCTGAGATTGTGTGATGCATATCGTATAATCATACCCATGGATACTTGAGGTGACATTGGAGTATCTAGGTGACATTAGGGTTTTGGTTGATTTGTGTCTTAAGGTGTTATTATAGTACAAACTCTATGATGGATTGAACAGAAAGAATAGCTTCATGTTATTTTACTACGGACTCTTGAATAGATCGATCAGAAAAGGATAACTTTGAGGTGGTTTCGTACCCTACCATAATCTCTTCGTTTGTTCTCCGCTATTAGTGACTTTGGAGTGATTCTTTGTTGCAAGTTGAGGGATAGTTATATGATCCAATTATGTTATTATTGTTGAGAGGACTTGCACTAGTGAAAGTATGAACCCTAGGCCTTGTTTCCTAGCATTGCAATACCATTTATGCTCACTTTTATCATTATTTACCTTGTTGTTTTTATATTTTCATATTATAAAAACCTATATCTACCATCCATATTGCACTTGTATCACCATCTCTTGGCCGAACTAGTGCACCTATACAATTTACCATTGTATTGGGTGTGTTGGGGACACACGAGACTCTTTGTTATTTGGTTGCAGAGTTGTTTGAGAGAGGCCATCTTCATCCTACGCCTCCCACGGATTGATAAACCTTAGGTCATCCACTTGAGGGAAGTTTGCTACTGTCCTACAAACCTCTGCACTTGGAGGCCCAACAACGTCTACAAGAAGAAGGTTGTGTAGTAGACATCAAACTCGACCTCTCTTGCTTTTGTAAATATGATTAGTTCATCGTTCCTGATTCAGCCTATTATGAATGAAACATGTTTTCAACGACAATTAGAGATTATAGTTGCTCATGCCATGCTTAATTTGCTAGGAGTTTATAATGGTTTACCTTGCGTGCCAACATGTTATTAAAATGGTTGTGATGTGGTATGATAGGGTGGTATCCTCCTTTGAACAATTCGAGTGGCTTGACTTGGCACATGTTCACGCATGTAGTTCAAACAAAATCAACATAGCCTCCACGACATTTATGTTCATGGTGAATTATATCCTACTCATGCTTGCATTCGGTGTTGATTAATTTTAATGCATGTTAATGTCTGTTGTCGCTCTCTAGCTGGTCGCTTCCCAGTCTCTTTCTAGCCTTCACTTGTACTAAGCGGGAATACTGCTTGTGCATCCAACTCCATAAACCCCTAAAGTTATTCCATATGAGTCCACCATACCTTCCTATATACGGTATCTACATGTCGTTCCAAGTAAATTTGTATGTGCCAAAATCTAAACCTTCAAATAAACATTATGTTTTGTATGCTCGAATAGCTCATGTATCAACTAGGGATGTCTGTATTTTCCATGCTAGGCGGGTTATTCTCAAGAGGAGTGGACTCCGCTCCTCACTCACGAGAAAATGGCTTGTCACGATATCGAGATCTCTCGGTTGTTATGTTGACAATGAAAGTATACCGCTCAAAATATTATTCTTCTCTATTTCAAAACCGAGCTCTGGCACCTCTACAAATCCCTGCTTCCCTCCGTGAAGGGCCTATCTATTTTTTTATGTTGAGTCATCATCCCCTTATTAAAAAAACTGTTGGAGAGCACCGCCGCCTTCCTGCCTTGTCTTCTTGGGCCTTCTTGGGCCTTCCTCATATTAAGACGCCAACGGTGTAACCCGACCCCTCCTGGGCGGGTCACACCTCGGGGTTATATCCCCAACAGATTCCTTTGTAGTGTTTTAAATAGAGGCAAGGTCGGGCAAATTCTACGGTTTCACCATAGTTTTCCAAATATCACGAGCAAGAGGGCATCGACAGGATGGAAGTTATCTTCTGTCTCGGTAGAACAAATAGGGCACATGTCGTCTAGTTTAAGACCTCTTTTGTGTTTATTCTGCCATGTTGGAAGCGAGTTTGTTGCCACCCTCCAAGCAAAGTTGTGGATAGTGGGCGGGACACTATATGACCATATAAGTTTCCAGCAAGTCCTACGTCCATCAAGCACTGAGCTAGAGCATGTTGTTCTTCCTCTATGAGTTTCTTCAAACACAAAATGATATGCACTTTTAACAACAAAGATTCCAAACTTGGCTTGCACCCAAGCAAGCGTGTCATCCTCCTGCCTCGGCGATGCTTGGATTTTCAGGATCTCTGAGACATCCGCCGCCATAAAATAACTCTGTAGCAAATCAAGGTTCCATGATCCATTCTCATTCAACAATTTAGACACATACCAAATTCGACATCTCACATGAAGTGTAATGGACTTATATGCAAAAGGTCGAGGGATCTAGTTATCACGCCAAACATGAATGCTTCTACCATTTCCCACTATTCACACCAAACCTTTATTCAATAAATCAAGCCGTGGTAAAAATAGTGTCATCAATCTTTGCTTCAGGGGTGATACCCACCCTTTAAAACCTCCGCACAAAGGTTGTCCGGTTTTGTAATAACTATTCAAGCTTGTGAAGCCAACAAAGCTTGGTTGAGAAGGCGAAAATCACGAAAACTAGCACCCCAACTTGTCTTCCGGTTGTAGTAAATCATCCCAAGCACGCCAATGAACTTTCCTTTTGCCCTTAGATGATCCCCAATAGAAGTTCCTCGCCCTCCTAGTGAGATTGTCGCAGGTAGAAAAAGAAGCTTAAAACGCCCATATTTTACGTGGCAATGCTTGAGCTACCATTTCAATAAGAATCTCTCTCTACCTGGTTGTGCAAGATGACCATCACCCCTTTAGACACACACCCTTATG
This sequence comes from Triticum aestivum, assembly GCF_018294505.1. Taxonomy (NCBI): domain Eukaryota; kingdom Viridiplantae; phylum Streptophyta; class Magnoliopsida; order Poales; family Poaceae; genus Triticum; species Triticum aestivum. The sequence goes on along the minus strand of NC_057809.1, from coordinate 499,826,848 downwards.
GAGTTGTCTCAAATATTTCACTTGAAACACCAATTTCGTCACATTTAAGGCCCCTCTAACTTGCTCTTGAATAGAATTAGGGCAGGAACTCCCAAAGAGAATCAAACACTTCTTAAAATTCAGATTTTGAGTGGTTGCACTGCCATAAAGTTCCAGAGCAAACCTCACCCTTCCAGCCTGAACATGTGAGGCCTAAAAAAACAACATAGTACCATCCAAAAATAATAAGTGTGAGATACTTGGTGCTCTTCTTCACACTTCAATAGGAGTGATATCACCATAGGAAACACTATGTTTGAGAATTGCAGAAAAACCATTAGCCACGAAAAAGAACAAGAAAGGTGAAAGAGAGCCGCCTTGCGGAAAACTACGTTGATACGCCTTCGACGTATATATAATTTTTGATTGTTTCATGCCATTATCCTACTATTTCCACATCCTCTTGGCAACAATTTATATGATTTATGGACTAACATATTAATCTAGTGTCCGGTGCCACTTCGTGTTTGTTGCATATTTTTGTTTAGCAGAAAATCCATATCAAACAAAGTCCAAATGGGATAAATTTTTACAGAGATTTTTTATGAAATATATCAGAATTTTTGGCGCAAGAATCAACACAAGAGGGGCCCCACAGGTTCCACGAGGCAGGGGCCATGCCTTGTGGGCACCCCGCAAGTCGGTTGTAAATCTCCTTCGGACGCAAGGAAGCTAATATCGGGAAAAAAATCGTGCAAAAATTTCAGCCCGATCGGAGTTACGGATCTCCGGATATTTAAAAAACGGTGTTCGACCAGAAAACTGGAGCGTGAAATAGAGAAAAAAACAGAGAGAGATCCAATCTAGAGGGTTCCCGCCCCTCAGTGGCCGCGGAGGCCAATGACCAGAGGATGAATCCTTCTCCCATCTAGGGGGGGAGGCCAAGCAAGAAGAAGGAGGAGGGGGCTCTACCCCTTCTCTCCCGGTGGCGCCAGAGCGCTGTCGGGGGAACCATCATGACGATGATCTATGCGAACAACTTCGCCGCCGTCAACACCAAATCTCTCCCTCCCTCTATGCGGCGATGTAACCTCTCTCTACCAGCTGTAATCTCTACTTGGAGATGGTACTTTATGCTACATATTATTATCAAATGATGTGTTGCCATCCTATGATATTTGAGTAGATCCCTTTTGTCCTACAGGTTAATTGTGGTATAGTGTGATTGATATGAGTTGTATGTTATTATTGCATTGTCCCATGGTGCCCTCTTTTCCACGCAAACGTGTGGGATTATCGCTGTAGGGTGTTGTAATATGTTCATTCACTTATAGTGAATTGCAAGACTGACAAAAGCTTAACCCTGAGTAAGGGAGTTGTTGCTTATGAGATTAAATGGAACTTTACACTTAATGTTATGGTTGACTTTTACCTTAATGATCTTTAGTAGTTGCAGATGTTTACTAGAGTTCCAATCATAAGAACATGTGATCCAAGCATAGAAAGTATGTTAGTGTATGCCTCTGCTCATGCATATGATAAGTATCATGTGTGTCATATTCAATTACCTATGGCCAATCTTTCTCATTGTTCTACAAAAACTCTCGTAAAACAACAACTAATTTTGCAAAGTACTCCCAGTTTTATTCTGGTAAACTAGTTTACTTATTGTTCTAAGTAAAGCAAATGTTAGTGTGCGTAGAGTTGTATCGGTGGTCGATAGAACTTGAAGAGAATATAAATTCTACCTTTAGCTCCTCGTTGGGTTCGATACTCTTATTTATCAAAAAGAGTACAAATGATCCCCTATACTTGTGGGTAATCAAGACCTTTTCTGGCCGCTGTCGGGGAGTGAGTGAGTCCTGGATTAGGGGGTGTTCGGGTAGCCGGACTATACCTTCAGCCGGACTCCAGGACTATGAAGATACAAGATTAAAGACTTCGTCCCGTGTCCGGATGGGACTTTCCTTGGCGTGGAAGGCAAGCTTGGCGATGCGGATATTCAAGATCTCCTACCATTGTAACCGACTTTGTGTAACCCTAACCCTCTCCGGTGTCTATATAAACCGGAGGGTTTTAGTCCGTAGGACAACTCCATCATACAACAATCATACCATAGGCTAGCTTTTAGGGTTTAGCCTCCTTGATCTCGTGGTAGATCTACTCTTGTACTACCCATATCATCAATATTAATCAAGCAGGACGTAGGGTTTTACCTCCATCAAGAGGGCCCGAACCTGGGTAAAACATCGTGTTCCTTGCCTCCTGTTACCATCCGGCCTAGACGCACAGTTCGGGACCCCCTACCCGAGATCCGCCGGTTTTGACACCGACATTGGTGCTTTCATTGAGAGTTCCTCTGTGTCGTCGCTTTCAGGCCCGATGGCTCCTTCGATCATCAACAGCAATGCAGTCCAGGGTGAGACTTTTCTCCCCGGACAGATCTTCGTCTTTGGCGGCTTCGCACTGCGGGCCAATTCGCTTGGCCACCTTGAGCAGATCGAAAGCTACGCCCCTGGCCATCAGGTCAAGTTTGGAAGCCTAAACTACACAGCTGACATCCGCGGGGACTTGATCTTCGACGGATTCGAGCCACAGCCAAGCGCGCCGCACTGTCTCGATGGGCATGATATAGCTCTGCCGCCGAACAACGCCTTGGAGGCCGCACACGCATCCGTTCCGACCATTGATTTGGAGCCTACTTTGCCGATTGAGGATCAGCGGTTGGACACTGCCTCAGGGGCTGCGATCTCAAAGGCGATCGAGCCAAACTCCAGCCCCGCACTCCGCATGGCCCATGACTCCGAGGAGCCGGATTCCTCTCCGAACTCCGAGCCCCCCGCGCCCCTGCCAATCGAATCCGATTGGGCACCGATAATGGAGTTCACCGCTGCGGACATCTTTCAGCACTCGCCCTTCGGCGACATCCTGAATTCTCTAAAGTCTCTCTCTTTATCAGGAGAGCCCTAGCCGGACTACAGTCAGCAAGGTTGGGATACGGACGATGAAGAAATTCAAAACCCACCCACCACCCACTTGGTAGCCACTGTCGACGACTTAACCGACATGCTTGACTTCGACTCTGAAGACATCGACGGCATGGACGACGATGCAGGAGACGAACAAGAACCAGCACCGGTAGGGCGCTGGAAGGCCACCTCGTCATATGAAATATATATGGTGGACACTCCAAAGGATGGAGATGGCCATGGAATAGCGGGGGACGATACCTCTAAGAAATAGCCCAAGCGCCGGCTTCAGTGGCGCCGCTCTAAATCCTGCCAAAGCAAAAACGGTGATTCCGGCACGGCAGATAATACTTCTCCGGATAGCACCGAAGAACACCCCCTCCAGCAAGATTCAGCACAGGAGGACAGAGAAGCCAGCCCTCACGAGAGGGCGGCGGACCAAGAGGTTGAGGACGATAATTATACGCCTCCCTCCGAAGACGAGGCAAGCCTCGACGATGACGAGTTCGTCGTGCCAGAGGATCTTGCCAAACAAGAGTGTTTTAAACGCAGGCTTATGGCCACGGCAAGCAGCCTCAAGAGAAAGCAGCAACAGCTTAGAGCTGATCAGGATTTGCTAGCTGACAGATGGACTGAAGTCCTTGCGGCCGAAGAGTATGAACTCGTATGCCCCTCCAAGAGTTACCCAAAGCGCAGGCTGCTACCCCGACTAGAGGAGGAAGCACCTACATCACCAGCGCATGACATGGCCGACCGGCCACCTCGTGGCCCCGACAGAGGGGCCTCTTGGCCCTCCGCTCAAGCCATGCCCTGACGCCGCGTCAAGCATACTAAGGCACGGGAAAATGCGCCCGACCTGCACGACATACTGGAGGACAAGGCAAGGCAAACAAGATCAATCTACGGATCACGCAGGCGCCCCACGGCACGTGACGGTGATCGTCACTCTGGATGCAATAAATCTGGCCGGGCCAAACTCAACAGACAAAGCTCCTTCGAGCTGCGTCGTGATATATCCCAATACAGAGGCGCCGCACACCCACTATGCTTCACAGATGAAGTAATGGATCATAAAATCCCTGAGGGCTTCAAACCCGTAAACATCGAATCGTACGATGGCACAACAGATCCTGCGGTATGGATCGAGGATTATCTCCTTCATATCCACATGGCCCGCGGTGATGATCTACACGCCATCAAATGCCTCCCACTCAAACTTAAGGGACCGGCCCGGCATTGGCTTAACAGCTTGCCAGCAGACTCAATCGGTTCTTGGGAGGACCTGGAAGCCGCATTCCTTGACAACTTCCAGGGCACTTATGTGCAACCACCGGACGCCAATGACCTAAGACACATAATTCAGCAGCCAGAGGAATCGGCCAGGCAATTCTGGACACGGTTCCTAACAAAGAAAAACCAGATAGTCGACTGTCCGGATGCAGAGGCCTTAGCGGCCTTCAAGCATAATATCCATGATGAGTGGCTTGCCCGGCACCTGGGACAGGAAAAGCCGAAATCTATGGCAGCCCTCACGACACTCATGACCCGCTTTTGCGCGGGAGAAGACAGCTGGCTAGCTCGCAGCAAAAATTTAACCAAGAACCCTAGTAATTCGAATACCAAGGACAAAAGCGACAGGTTGCATCGGAACAAACAAAAGCGCCGTGTTAACAACGACAGCAACGAGGATACGGCAGTTAATGCCGGATTCTGTGGCTACAAATCCGGTCAACGGAAAAAGCCATTCAAAAGAAATACTCAGGGCCCGTCCAGTTTGGACCGAATACTCGATCGCTTGTGCCAGATACATGGCACCCCCGAAAAGCCAGCCAATCACACCAACAGGGACTATTGGGTGTTTAAGCAGGCAGGCAAGTTAAGAGCCAAAAACAAAGACAAGGGGCCGCATAGCGACGACGAGGAGGAGCCCAGGCCGCCGAACAACAGTGGAAAGAAGGGATTTCCCCCGCAAGTGCGGACGGTGAACATGATATACGCAACCCACATCCCCAAGAGAGAGCGGAAGCGTGCGTTACGGGACGTATATGCGATAGAGCTAGTCGCCCCAAAGTTCAACCCATGGTCCTCCTGCCCGATCACCTTTGATCGAAGGGACCACCCCACTAGCACCCGCCACGGCGGCTTCGCCGCATTGGTTCTAGACCCAATCATTGACGGATTTCATCTCACAAGAGTCCTCAAGGACAGCGGCAGCAGCCTGAACCTGCTTTACCAGGATACAGTGCGAAAAATGGGCATAGATCCATCGAGGATCAAGCCCACCAAAACGACCTTTAAAGGCGTCATACCAGGTGTAGAAGCCAACTGTACAGGCTCAGTCACACTGGAAGTGGTCTTCGGATCTCCGGATAACTTCCGAAGCGAGGAGTTAATCTTTGACATAGTCTCGTTCCGTAGTGGCTATCACGCACTGCTCGGGCGAACCGCATTCGCAAAATTCAACGCGGTACCGCACTATGCATACCTCAAGCTCAAGATGCCAGGCCCTAGAGGAGTAATCACGGTCAATGGGAACACCGAATGCTCCCTCCAAACGGAGGAGCACACGGCAGCGCTCGCAGCAGAAGTACAAAGCAGCCTCTCTAGGCAGTTCTCCAGTTCGGCCTTCAAAAAGCCGGACACTGTCAAGCACGCCCGGAGTACCCTACAACAAGACCACCTGGCACGTTCTGAGCTAGTGTAGCAATGCGGCCCCAACCCTAGCCCTCACGATATAGCGAAACCAGTGCTTCGCGTACATAACTACGCTCTTGAAATACCATGGGCACAGGGGAAGGGGCACTATCACGGCGCGCCCGAAATACGGCTTAAACCGCACTAGGGGCTGCTGGATTCCTTTTTTTTTCTTTTTTTTCTCTTACTCTTAGGACTCCATACTTCGGATGACCCGTTTGGCAATTCAACTCCGCACAAACGATGCAAGATCCAGGAAAGCAGACAAGCCACGCCGCATTATGGAACTCCCAGGTGGTCTCTATTGCGAGCAGTATACCTGTTTTTAATACAATTCCGCGGCCTGCCCCTGGCCAGGACATGTTAAATAGTCCAATTTCTTTTGCTTATCGCACTATTTGTATCGTTCCGCTTTCAGAGCAGCCTTTCTATAAACAATGCATAGCTTTTTGTCTATTTTCTGCATTATCCTCTTTTTATATATGTTTATCAATAACATGTTGCATCCGTACACTGTGGTACGGCAAAAATACGCCAGGGGCTTTAGTACCCATCAATATGGCATGAGAAGTCCATACACTTTCACAAGTGCGGCACCCCGAACTTATAGCACTATATGCATCGGCTCCGAATCATGATTTGGGTCAATAGTTGGGTTTGCCTGGCTCCTATGTTTTGGTGCCTTACGTTCCGCTATATTGGCTAAGGTAGCACTAGGAGAACTACTGCGATTGTGCCCCAGTTGAGCTGGGCTGAGCACCTCAGTAGAGAAAGCTAAAACTGACTGTCATGATGAGGCGAGAGACCGGTCGCTGTTCGAGAGGTTTTTCGAGTCCTTAAAGACTTATGCCGCTTCGAGCGAGGAACCGGCTTTGTCCGGCCAAGGCGTGGATAGCGCCCCGAACTCGGTCTTCCGAATACTAGGGGCTTCGCTGAAATTTAAAATTATAGAGTTCTATGGCTAAGTGAGAGTGTTCAAGCATTATAGTCGAATTGCCTTGTTCGTTGTGCTAAGCGCCTCCCTCGACGGACCCAATCGTGGGGAAAAGAGTGCTCAGGTTTATCCCGAACACCCCAGCACTAGTGGCATTGGGGCAGAAGCCGACGACTGGCCATCTCTCAATTTTTTGATAAACGGCCGCACAGAAAGTAATATTTTAAATTCAAGCATTGCTTAGCGCATATGAACAAGTTTTCAGCGCACAGGATAACACGAGCGAGTTCATTCAAAAATTACATCCTTGGTGCATTCATCCGCCATAAGGCGGGCACCGGCCAGAACATCCTTGTAATAGTTCTCGGGCTTGCGATCCTCCTTCCCCGGCGGCGGCCCGTCCCTCACAAGCTTCTCACCGTCCAGCTTACCCTAGTGCACCTTTGCACGGGCAAGGGCCCTACGGGCACCTTCGATGCAGACGGAGCACTTGATGACCTCGAGCCTTGGACAAGCCTCCACCAGCCGCTGGACCAGTCCGAAGTAGCTCCCAGGCAGGGCCTCTCTAGGCCATAGCCGAACTATGAAGCCCTTCAGGGCCTGTTCGGCCGCCTTGTGGAGCTCGACCAGCTGCTTCAACTGGTCGCTCAAGGGCACAGGGTGTCCGGCCTCAGCGTACTGAGACCAGAACACCTTCTCCATCGAGCTGCCTTCCTTGGCTCGGAAGAATGCGGCGGCATCGGATACGCTGCGGGGAAGATCTGTGAATGCCCCTGGAGAGCTCCGGATTCGGGTAAGTAACAAGTAGTTTACTTTTATATGTCTACTTTGCATAGACAATGCCTTACCCGCCACTATCTTTTTCACCGCATCCAATTCCTGGAGGGCCTTCTGGGCTCCGGCCTTGGCAGATTTGGCAGTTTTAAGGGCCGCAGCAAGCTCGGACGCTCGCGTCTTCGAGTCGAGCTCCAAACTCTCACGTTTTTTCATGAGAGCCTGAAGCTCTTGCTGCACCTCGCCGACCTGCGCCTCATATTTCTCCCGCTCGGTATGCTCCGTGGCCACTCTCTTCTTGGCCTCGGACAGCGCCTGCTTGAGGATCGCCACCTCAGTTGTGGCCTCTACAATAAGCAGTATACTCCTGTCATTTTTTGCAATTGCGTCTTCTTATAGGCATTTTTTCTATAAGGTATCTCTTACCTTCTTTCTCCTCGAGCTGCCGTTTGGCAAGGCCGAGCTCTTGCTCGGTCCGCTCGAGGCCCTGCTTCAGGGCATCCACCTCCGCAGTCAGTGCAGCGGTGGCCAACAGCGAAGCCTGCATACGTATATTGACTCCTTTTTAGTTAGACTCCTGCGATATTTAATAGATCCTCTATTCGGCTTTTCTTTCCGAACGCCAAACAGAGCATTAGGGGCTACTGTCTATGCAGTAATATTTTTACATATTTCTACTTACCTCGAAGCCTGTTAGAAGGCTAGCACAAGCTTCAGTAAGTCCGCTTTTGGTGGACCGAACCTTCTGGACCACTGTACTCATGATGGTACGGTGCTCCTCGTCGATGGAGGCGCCCTTAAGCATCTCCAGCGGATTGTCCGGCGCCTCCGGTTGGACGGAGGATGCCGGCTCAATAGGCTTGCTCCTCTTGTCAGGAGTTCGCCTGCCGCGGTCCGGAACCATTGATGATTCCGGCGCGGTGTCCGGCTTAAAGCCGGACTTGGAGCCCTCGGGGGTCTTGTCCCCTTTACTCATGGAGTCCGGGAGGTCGCCTCGCGGCTCCTCCTGGACCGCCTCCTCTTGCCCCGAAGCTTGTCGCGACGCCACTTCGGCGTCATCCGCAGCACAGGGGGAGGCAGCGGGCGGAACTGAATTCACGTCCGATGAATCCAGGGAGCCGCTCGACGACTCGTCGAGCCCGTCCTTGGGCGGCTGCATGATTACATTCGACATTAGGGAAAGTTGTGCAACAAAAGGAATATCATGAGTTACTCTGGTATCCGAACACTTACGATTTTGCCAGACGCTTGGCCCTGTCCGGCCACTCCTCTTCGTCCTCGTCGGCGTCGGGGGCATAGTCCGGCCGAGGGGTTTTCCTCTTCTTGGACCCTTCGGCCCCCTACTAGGGTAGCTTTCCTCTTCTTTCCTCCCCCCGCTGGAGGGGGAGAGGTCTCTTCTTCCTCCTCCTCGTCTTCACGGGAGGAGTGCGTCTCGGACTCATCGGACGACGAGTCCCACACCACCATATGCCGGGAACTCTTTCGAGTCCCCGTGGCCTTATTCTTCTTGGCCTTCTTCTCCGGCACCACATAAGGTGCCGGAACCAGCAGCTTCACTAGGAGAGCAGGGGCTGGGTCTTCGGGCAAGGGAGCCGGACAGTTAATCAGTCCGGACTTCGCCTGCCAAGCCTGTCAAAGGTGAGGGAGTTTAGATCCCGCATAGAGTCGAACTATGAAGAAAACTTAACATACTGTAAAAGATGAAGATATTTTACCTCGCCAGCAGGACGCTGCGAGCTGAATCCGCGGTCTTCGGAGGCGGATGTGGGAGCCTCGGCGCCTTTGGTTAGCCCCTTCCAGACATCTTCGTACGTCGTGTCGAAGAGCCTGCTCAGAGTTCGGTGCTGCGCCGGGTTGAACTCCCACAAATTGAAGTCCCGTTCTTGACACGGAAGGATCCGACGGACGAGCATGACCTGGACTACATTGACAAGCTTGAGCTGCTTGTTCACCAGGGACTGGATGCATTTTTGCAGCCCGGTCACCTCTTCTTCGTCGCCCCACGACAAGCTCGTCTCCTTCCAGGACGTGAGCCGCGTAGGGGGTCCGGATCGGAATTCAGGGGCTGCGATCCACTTCGGATCGCGTGGCTCGGTGATGTAAAACCACCCTGATTGCCACCCCTTCAAGGTCTCCACAAAGGAGCCCTCGAGGCATAGGACGTTGGCTATTTTACCCGCCATGGCACCCCTGCACTCCGCCTGGTTGCCGCGCACCACCTTTGGCTTGACGTTGAAGGTCTTGAGCCAGAGGCCGAAATGGGGGCGGATGCAGAGGAAAGCCTCGCACACGACGATAAACGCCGAGATATTGAGGATGAAGTTCGGGGCCAGATCGTGGAAATCTAGGCCATAGTAGAACATGAGCCCGCGGACAAATGGGTGGAGAGGAAAACCCAGTCCGCGGAGGAAGTGGGGAATAAATACTACCCTCTCATGGGGCCTTGGGGTGGGGAGAAGCTGCCCCTCCTCAGGAAGCCGGTGCGCGATGTCTTTGGACAGGTATCCGGCCTTCCTTAGTCTTTTGACATGGCCCTCCGTGATGGAGGAGACCATCCACTTGAAGGAAATATGCCCTAGAGGCAATAATAAAGTTATTATTTATTTCCTTATTTCATGATAAATGTTTATTATTCATGCTAGAATTGTATTAACCGGAAACATAATACATGTGTGAATACATAGACAAACAGAGTGTCACTAGTATGCCTCTACTTGACTAGCTCGTTAATCAAAGATGGTTATGTTTCCTAACCATAGACAAAGAGTTGTTATTTGATTAACGGGATCACATCATTAGGAGAATGATGTGATTGACTTGACCCATTCCGTTAGCTTAGCACCCGATCGTTTAGTATGTTGCTATTGCTTTCTTCATGACTTATACATGTTCCTATGACTATGAGATTATGCAACTCCCGTTTACTGAAGGAACACTTTGTGTGCTACCAAACGTCACAATGTAACTGGGTGATTATAAAGGAGCTCTACAGGTGTCTCCAAAGGTACATGTTGGGTTGGCATATTTCGAGATTAGGATTTGTCGCTCCGATTGTCGGAGAGGTATCTCTGGGCCCTCTCGGTAATGCACATCACATAAGCCTTGCAAGCATTGCAACTAATGAGTTAGTTGCGAGATGATGTATTACGAAACGAGTAAAGAGACTTGCCGGTAACGAGATTGAACTAGGTATTGAGATACCGACGATCGAATCTCGGGCAAGTAACATACCGATGACAAAGGGAACAACGTATGTTGTTATGTGGTCTGACCGATAAAGATCTTTGTAGAATATGTGGGAGCCTATGAGCATCCAGGTTCCGCTATTGGTTATTGACTGGAGACATGTCTCAGTCATGTCTACATTGTTCTCAAACCTGTAGGGTCCGCACGCTTAAGGTTTTGATGACAGTTATATTATGAGTTTATGCATTTTGATGTACCGAAGTTTGTTCGGAGTCCCGGATGTGATCATGGACATGACGAGGAGTCTCGAAATGGTCAAGACATAAAGATTGATATAGTGGAAGCCTATATTTGGATATCGGAAGTGTTCCGAGTGAAATCGGGATTTTACCGGAGTACCGGGAGGTTACCGGAACCCCCCGGGAGGTATATGGGCCTTAGTGGGCTTTAGTGGAAGAGAGGAGAGGTGGCCAGGGCTGGGCCGTGTGCCCCTCCCCCCCTAGTCCTAATAGGACAAGGAGAGGGGGGCGGCGCCCCCCCTTCCTTCTCTCTCCTCTTTCCCCCTCCCGAATCCTATTCCAACTAGGAAAGGGGGGGGGGGGAATCCTACTCCCAGTGGGAGTAGGACTCCTCCTGGCGCGCCCTCTTCCTGGCCGGCCGCACCTCCCCCTGTTCCTTTATATACGGGGGCAGGGGCACCCCTAGACACCCAAGTTGATCCACGTGATCATATTCTTAGCCGTGTGCGGTGCCCCCTTCCACCATAATCCTCGATAATATTGTAGTGGTGCTTAGGCGAAGCCTTGCGACGGTAGTACATCTAGATCGTCACCACGCCGTTGTGCTGACGGAACTCTTCCCCAACACTTTGCTGGATCGGAGTCCGGGGATCGTCATCGAGCTGAACGTGTGCTAAAACTCGGAGGTGCTGTAGTTTCGGTGCTTGATCGGTCGGGCCGTGAAGACGTACGACTACATCAACCGCGTTGTGCTAACGCTTCCGCTGTCGGTCTACGAGGGTACGTAGACAACACTCTCCCCTCTCGTTGCTATGCATCACCATGATCTTGCGTGTGCGTAGGAATTTTTTTGAAATTACTATGTTCCCCAACAGTGGCATCCGAGCCTAGGTTTTATGTGTTGATGTTATATGCACGAGTAGAACACAAGTGAGTTGTGGGCGATATAAGTCATACTGCTTACCAGCATGTCATACTTTGGTTTGGCGGAATTGTTGGATGAAGCGGCCCGGACCGACATTACGCGTACGCTTACGCAAGACTGATTCTACCGACGTGCTTTGCACACAGGTGGCTGGCGGGTGTCAGTTTCTCCAACTTTAGTTGAACCGAGTGTGGCTACGCCCGGTCCTTGCGAAGGTTAAAATAGCACCAACTTGACAAACTATCGTTGTGGTTTTTGATGCGTAGGTAAGAACGGTTCTTGCTAAGCCCGTAGCAGCCACGTAAAACTTGCAACAACAAAGTAGAGGACGTCTAACTTGTTTTTGCAGGGCATGTTGTGATGTGATATGGTCAAGACATGATGAGATATAAGTTGTTGTATGAGATGATCATGTTTTGTTGAAGTTATCGGCAACTGGCAAAATCCTTATGGTTGTCTCTCTATTGCATAAGATGCAAGCGTCCAATAATTGCTTTACTTTATCGCTATGCGATGGCAATAGTTGCAAGAGCAATTGTTGGCAAGACGACCACGTGACGACACATTGATATAGATCAAGATGATGGAGATCATGGTGTCATGCCGGTGACGATAGAGATCATGACAGTACTTTGGAGATGGAAATCAAAGCGCAAGATGATGATGGCCATATCATGTCACATATTTTGATTGCATATGATGTTTATCTTTTATACATCTTATTTTGCTTAGTTTGACGGTAGCATTTTAAGATGATCTCTCACTAATTATCAAGAAGTGTTCTCCCTGAGTATGCACCGTTGCGAAAGTTCTTCGTGTTGAGACACCACGTGATGATCGGGTGTGATAGGCTCTACGTTCAAATACAACAGGTGCAAAAGAGTTGCACACGCGGAATACTCAGGTTATACTTGACGAGCCAAGCATATACAGATATGGCCTCGGAACACGGAGACCGAAAGGTCGAGCGTGAATCATATAGTAGATATGATCAACATAGTGATGTTCACCAATGAAACTGCTCCATCTCACGTGATGATCGGACATGGTTTAGTTGATTTGGATCACGTGATCACTTAGAGGATTAGAGGGATGTCTATCTAAGTGGGAGTTCTTAAGTAATATGATTAATTGAACTTAAATTTATCATAAACTTAGTCCTGGTAGTATTTTGTAAATCATGTTGTAGATCAATAGCTCGCGTTGTTGCTTCCCTGTGTTTATTTTAATATGTTCCTAGAGAAAATTGTATTGAAAGATGTTAGTAGCAATGATGCGGATTGGATCCATGATCTGAGGTTTATCCTCATTGCTGCACAGAAGAATTATGTCCTTGATGCACCGCTAGGTGACAAACCTATTGCAGGAGCAGATGCAGACGTTATGAACGTTTGGCTAGCTCAATATGATGACTACTTGATAGTTTAGTGCACCATGCTTAATGGCTTAGAATCGGGACTTCAAAGACGTTTTGAACGTCATGGACCATATGAGATGTTCTAGGAGTTGAAGATAATATTTCAAGCAAATACCCGAGTTGAGAGATATGAAGTCTCCAACAAGTTCTATAGCTAAAAGATGGAGGAGAATCGCTCAACTAGTGAGCATGTTCTCAGATTGTCTGGGTACTACAATCACTTGAATCAAGTGGGAGTTAATTTTTCAGATAAGATAGTGATTGACAGAATTCTCTAGTCACCATCATCAAGTTAGTAGAACTTCGTGATGAACTATGATATGCAAGGGATAACGGAAACGATTCCCAAGCTCTTCGTAATGCTGAAATTGACAAAGGTAGAAATCGAGAAAAACATCAAGTGTTGATGGTAGACAAGACCACTAGTTTCAAGAAAAGGGCAATAGGGAAAAAGGGGAACTTCAAGAAGAACAACAAGCAAGTTGCTGCTCAAGTGAAGAATCCCAAGTCTGGTCCTAAGCCTGAGACTAAGTGCTTCTACTGCAAAGGGACTGGTCACTGGAAGCGGAACTACCCCAAGTGATTGGCGGATAAGAAGGATGGCAAAGTGAACATAAGTATATTTGATATACATGTTATTGATGTGTACTTTACTAGTGTTTATAGCAACCCCTCAGTATTTGATACTAGTTCAGTTGCTAAGATTAGTAACTCGTAACGGGAGTTGCAGAATAAACAGAAACTAGTTAAGGGTGAAGCGACGATGTAAGTTGAAAATAGTTCCAAGATTGATATGATCATCATCGCACACTCCCTGTACTTTCGGGATTAGTGTTGAACCTAAATAAGTGTTATTTGGTGTTTGCGTTGAGCATGAATATGATTTGATCATGTTTATTGTGATACGGTTATTCATTTAAGTAAGAGAATAAATTGTTGTTCTGTTTACATGAATAAAACCTTATATGGTTACACACACAATGAAAATAGTTCATTGGATCTCGATCGTAGTGATACACATATTCATAATATTGAAACCAAAAGATGCGAAGTTAATAATGATAGTGCAACTTATTTGTGGCACTGCCCTTTAGGTCATATTGGTGTAAAGCGCATGAAGAAACTCCATGCTGATGAGATTTTGGAATCACTTGATTATAAATCAGTTGATGCTTGCGAACCATGCCTCATGGGCAAGATGACTAAAACGCCATTCTCTGGAACAATGGAGCGAGCAACTGACTTATTGGAAATAATACATACTGATGTATGCGATCCGATGAGTGTTGAGGCTCACAGCAGGTATCATTATTTTCTGATCTTCACAGATGATTTGAGCAGATATGAGTATATCTACTTGATGAAACACAAGTCTGAAACATTTGAAAAGATTAAAGAATTTCAGAGTGAAGTGGAGAATCATCGTAACAAAAATAAAAGTTTCTACGATATGATCGCAGAAGTAAAATATTTGAGTTACGAGTTTGGCCTTCAGTTAAAAACAATGTGAAATAGTTTCACTACTCACGCCACCTGGAACACCATAGTGTAATGGTGTGTCCGAACGTCATAACCGTACTTTATTAGATATGGTACGATCTATGATGTCTCTTACCGATCTACCACTATCGTTTTGGGGTTATGCATTAGAGACAGCTGCATTCACGTTAAATAGGGCACCATCTAAATCCGTTGAGACGACACCGTATGAACTGTGGTTTGGCGAGAAACCTAAGCTGTCGTTTCTTAAAGTTTGGGATTGCGATGCTTATGTGAAAAAGTTTCAACATGATAAGCTCGAACCCAAATCGGAGAAGTAAATCTTCATAGGATACCCAAAAGAAAATATTGGGTACACCTTCTATCACAGATCCGAAGGCAAGAATTTCGTTGTTTTGAATGGATCCTTTCTAGAGAAGGAGTTTCTCTCGAAAGAAGTGAGTGGGAGGAAAGTAGAACTTGATGAGGTAACTGTACCTGCTCCCTTATTGGAAAGTAATTCATCACAGAAATCTGTTCCTGTGACTACTACACCAATTAGTGAGGAAGCTAATGATGATGATCATGTAACTTCAGATCGAGTTACTACCAAACCTCATAGGTAAACCAGAGTGAGATCCGCACCAGAGTGGTATGGTAATCCTGTTCTAGAGGTCATGTTACTTGACCATGACGAGCTTACGAACTATGAGGAAGCGATGATGAGCCCAGATTCCGCGAAATGGTTTGAGGCCATGAAATCTGAGATGTGATCCATGTATGAGAACAAAGTATGGACTTTGATGGATTTGCCCGATGATCGGCAAGCCATAGAAAATAAATGGATCTTCAAGAGGAATACGAACACTGATAGTAGTGTTATTATCTGCAAAGCTAGACTTGTCGAAAAAGGTTTTTGACAAAGTTCAAGGTGTTGACTACGATGAAATTTTCTCACTCGTAGCGATGCTTAAGTCTGTCCAAATCATGTTAGCAATTGCCGCATTTTATGAAATATGGCAAATGGATAAACAAAATTACATTCCTTAATGGATTTAAAGAAGAGTTGTATATGATGCAACCAGAAGGTTTTGTCAATCCTAAAGGTGCTAACAAAATATGCAAGCTCCAGCGATCCATCTATGGACTGGTGCAAACATCTCAGAGTTGGAATATACGCTTTGATGAGTTGATCAAAGCATATAGTTTTATACAGACTTGCGATGAAGCCTGTATTTACAAGAAAGTGAGTGGGAGCACTACAGCATTTCTGATAAGTATATGTGAGTGACATATTGTTGATCGGAAATAATGTAGAATTATTCTGTAAAGCATAAAGAAGTGTTTGAAAGGAGTTTTTCAAAGAAAGATCTCGGTGAAGCTGCTTACATATTGAGCATCAAGATCTATAGAGATAGATCAAGACGCTTGATAAGTTTTCAATGAGTACATACCTTAACAAATTTTTGAAGTAGTTCAAAATGGAACAGTCAAATAAAGAATTCTTGCCTATGTTACAAGGTGTGAAATTGAGTAAGACTCAAAGCCCGACCACGGCAGAAGATAGAGAGAGAATGAAAGTCATTCCCTATGCCTCAGCCATAGGTTCTATAAAGTATGCCATGCTGTGTACCAGACCTATTGTATACCCTGCCCTGAGTTTGGCAAGGGAGTACAATAGTGATCTAGGAGTAGATCACTAGACATTGGTCAAAATTATCCTTAGTGAAATAAGGATATGTTTCTCGATTATGGAGGTAACAAAAAGGTTCCTCGTAAAGGGTTACGTCGATACAAATTTTTCACACCAATCTGGATGACTCTAAGTCTCGATCTAGATACATATTGAAAGTGGGAGCAATTAGCTAGAGTAGCTCCGTGCAGAGCATTGTTGACATAGATATTTGCAAAATACTTACAGATCTGAATATAACAGACCCGTTGACTAAAATTATCTCACAAGCAAAACATGATCACACCTTAGTACTCTTTGGGTGTTAATCACATAGCGATGTGAACTAGATTACTGACTCTAGTAAACTCTTTGGGTGTTGATGACATATCGATGTGAACTATGGGTGTTAATCACATGGTGATGTGAACTATTGCTGTTAAATCACATGGCGATGTGAACTAGATTATTGACTCTAGTGCAAGTGGGAGACTGAAGGAAATATGCCCTAGAGGCAATAATAAAGTTATTATTTATTTCCTAATTTCATGATAAATGTTTATTATTCATGCTAGAATTGTATTAACCGGAAACATAATACATGTGTGAATACATAGACAAACAGAGTCTCACTAGTATGCCTCTACTTGAATAGCTCGTTAATCAAAGATGGTTATGTTTCCTAACCATAGAAAAAGAGTTGTTATTTGATTAACGGGATCACATCATTAGGAGAATGATGTGATTGACTTGACCCATTCCGTTAGCTTAGCACCCGATCGTTTAGTATGTTGCTATTGCTTTCTTCATGACTTATACATGTTCCTATGACTATGAGATTATGCAACTCCCGTTTACCGGAGGAACACTTTGTGTGCTACCAAACGTCACAACGTATCTGGGTGATTATAAAGGAGCTCTACAGGTGTCTCCAAAGGTACATGTTGGGTTGGCATATTTCGAGATTAGGATTTGTCGCTCCGATTGTCGGAGAGGTATCTCTGGGCCCTCTCGATAATGCACATCACATAAGCCTTGCAAGCATTGCAACTAATGAGTTAGTTGCGAGATGATGTATTAAGAAACGAGTAAAGAGACTTGCCGGTAACGAGATTGAACTAGGTATTGAGATACCGACGATCGAATCTCGGGCAAGTAACATACCGATGACAAAGAGAACAATGTATGTTGTTATGCGGTCTGACCGATAAAGATCTTCGTAGAATATGTGGGACCAATATGAGCATCCAGGTTCCGCTATTGGTTATTGACCGGAGACGTGTCTCGGTCATGTCTACATTGTTCTCAAACCCGTAGGGTCCGCACGCTTAAGGTTTTGATGACAGTTATATTATGAGTTTATGCATTTTGATGTACCGAAGTTTGTTCGGAGTCCCGAATGTGATCACGGACATGACGAGGAGTCTCGAAATGGTCGAGACATAAAGATTGACATATTGGAAGCCTATATTTGGATATCGGAAGTGTTCCGAGTGAAATCGGGATTTTACCGGAGCACCGGGAGGTTACCGGAACCCCCCGGGAGGTATATGTGCCTTAGTGGGCTTTAGTGGAAGAGAGTAGAGGTGGCCAGGGCTGGGCCACGCACCCCTCCCCCCTAGTCCGAATAGGACAAGGAGAGGGGG